>NC_081825.1:59963125-60660000 GCF_030867095.1 Alligator mississippiensis | reverse complement strand
TGGGATACCATATCGAAGGCCTTCCTGAAGTCTAAGTAGACGATGTCAACCCCTACTCCAGGTTACAAAACACCTGAACGCAGGTCATAAAAAGAGACTAGATTAGTCAGGCATGATCTACCTGCTACGAACCCATGCTGGTTTTCCCTCAGCATAATTTTTTACATGTGGATGTTGTTTGTACATCTACCACGTGTTGATGTGGGTATTTACATATGGATGTTACTCGTTCTCAGCAGTAAAACAACTCTTTGAATAGATGTTTTAAAATCTTGAATATCTAAGGTTATATTGACTCATAGCATAAATTCCTGTGTTCCCACTATTACTAGTCACTACTATGAAACATATTCTATAAATTGAAGTTGTAAAGGTCAATTTAGAGCCCTACTTCACATCACAAGCCTCTAGGCCTAATCTTCTAACTTGTTTGAACAAAACATTGTTATGTTCCAGCTCCATGGATATGGATTTTTAATGCCACATCTTTCTATTCAGTCATGCTAGGAGATATTAGACACCTGTGTGCATTGCACTAAAAAAGTAACTGCTCTAGGCTAAAGTATCAGACGTTAAAGCTGTTATATAAAGCAGTTCAAAGCTTAGATCTGCCATGAGAAGAGATGTCAAACCAACATTTGACTTTTGTGATCGAGTCCAGGGGCATTCTTCGTAGCTTTTCTTTGTTTGTGTGACTTACATGATGCACAAATAAATAGGTTACTATATTTGTCTGCAGAGGTAAGACTTGAAATCTAAACCTTTTATGTTCCTGCTGTATGTCTTGTCTTCTGCTGATCAAGAAATGCACATGAGAAATCTAAAATACTGACGAAGTAATAAAGCTGATGGAAAACTTGATCTTAGTCTTTGAGATTGCTGGGTATGCTTATTTTGAAGGGCATCTGCTCTTTTAGAAAGTTTGTTCTTATAGGCAAAACGCACCCCTTATATAACTACATGAGTGACTTTGTGCTAAGTATTAATTTGGACCGGTGCATCTAAACAGACAGAGAAGACTGGTAGGATTTTTGACAGGGATTCAATCACACCCACGCACTACAACTTGCAAAAATAGTTTGCAACTACAGAAGACTGTCATTATTTAGGTGTATGTAACAGCAAACCTATCAAGCCAGCAGGAGAATATTAGAAAATCTCCTTAACCTGGGTAGAAAGACGTGTGTTCCCTGAGTTGCACAAAACAAATTTTATGTGACAGTGCTTTACCTGATCTGCTACACATTTGTTGTCACCACAGGAAGAGAAAAAACTTGAGAAATCAAGTATTTTAATTGAGCCTCATTTAGGGCATTTTTACACATGCTCTGGGAATAGGGGGAGGGGCACTCTAATTAGAGCCTCTTGTGTATCACTGTCCCCACACTTCAAAATATCAGTGGAGGCACTTTATCTAAAGCTCATTGAATGAGCTTTAGTTAAAGCACACCTGCTGCCATTTTGAAGGAGGGGACACTAACATGTGGAGGCTGGCTGGAGTGCAGTAATTACCACACTCCAGCAGACTCAATTAATCGAGTCTGCTCTGAGACACTGTAATTACAGCACATTGGAGCAGCCTCCTAACTCATGTATAGGCACCCTTAGAGATGAAAGAGTCAGCAAAATTTTCACTGTGGTTATTAGTGTAAATAATACTGGAAACAACTTGCAGTGTGAACTACTCAAGTTTATCTGCTCTTTACCATATTTACTCAAATCCAAAATGAATCATTGCTCACCGCTCCCCCCCCCCTTTCAATATGGGAAAGCTCCTTAATCTTGGATTTGAGTACAAGGCAAGGTGGCAGGGGACAGGAACTGGGGGGTGGAGGGTGGGGGAAGACAAGTAGCAGGGGGCAAAGTGTGGGGTGGGGGGACAGACAGCAGGGGAAGCAAATGACAGAGTGGACAGATGCTAGAGGCAAGGTTGGGGGGGGGGGGCAAAGGGTGAGTCAGGTGCTTGCCTCCACAGCTGTCTATTCCCCTGCTGCTGCTTGCATCCCTACCATTGCTATCCCTGCCACAGTGATGGTGGGGACAAATTTAAGACAACCCCCCAATAAATAGATTATATGCAAGGAAAATTATAACTAATTTATAAATTTTCCATGTATAGAATCTAATTATTGGAGGTGGGTCATCTTAAATTTGAAGTCATCTTGGATTCAGGTAAATACAGTAGGTCACAGCTAATTTCTTATCTGTTTTCACCCTTTAAGACAAGTTCTTTCTTTTAGCACTTCTGATTTTCACGTCTTCAGATGTTTTGCTAGATATTCACAGGCAATATTAATTATATTTGGGCTTATTTTATATTACACCCCAATGTATTTTATGAAAAATGAAATAAATAAAAAATGAAACTGATATAATACAACTTGCAGAGACTAGCAATTTTCCCTAGGACTAAAAAAAGAATGTTGCTATTTTAAACGTACCCAAGAAAGATTCAACTATACTTTCTCCACAGAATTATGCAATCTATGAAACTATATCTTCCTGAGGATGAACAATGCAACAACACATACGGTACATCAAGCTCAAAATAAAGAAGTAGATCTGTGTGAAATAGCTTGACATAATGTAATTATTTGTTTTCTCTGCTGTCCCCAGTTTATTGCTCCTGCACACCATCTCTTGGGAATATGGCAAACAGTCACCTCAGCATCAGCCTGCTAGTAGGTATGCAATTTGGCTATACACTTGTAGGTAATTTAAAATGGAAGAAAACTAACTTCCTTGCTTGTTTGACTCTTTCATTGTACCACACACTAGGAAGTAAATGCATCACAAGTCCACATACATTCTTCTTTATTTTTTTTTCTGGTTTAATACAACTTTGTGAGAGGTTTGCCAAGGATGCAGATACACAGACACTTCCATGTTTCAGGGGTGTTTGTTGTAGTTGTGTTGGTCTATGGACATAGGCAGACATGGTTCTTTGGGTAAATGTGATATCTTTTATTAGATCAACTAAATAGTTGGAAGAATTGTTTTTTTTGCAAGCTTTTAGGTACAAACACGCTTCTTCAGGCAGAGGGAGAATTTGCAGTTGTTTTGTGCTCTCCCAGATGGGATAGAAGCCAGCCTGCACTGGCTGCAAACTCTCCCTCTGCCTGAAGAAGGGTGTTTGTACGCAAAATCTTGCAAAGAACATTTTTTCCAACTATTTAGTTGGTCTAATAATAGATATATTTACCCAAAGAATCTTGTCTGCCTGATACACAGACACATGACTTAAGTAGCTGTTTGCAAGTCACCTACAATGAGAGAGCATATTTCTATCCTCAAGTTGTTCTAAAAGCACAAAGTAAAACATGAGTATTTTCTATTAAAGTTGAAATTAGGAAAATTAGAAGAAAGAAGTGCAAGAGTTGGTAACAGTACTTGTTACCAATGAAGTATTGAAAAAGTTGACTGCAGGAAGAATAAGCTTTAAAATCAACTGTCCCAAACCCTTAGTTTTTCAGTGTTTAGCAGTTCCCACTGGCTATGGACTCAGCAAAATTAAGCCTTCTGAAAACAGCTTTTACTAGCATTTAAATTGCTTTCAATTTGGACAGATAGAACACCAACCATAGCATTCAGCGAGTCAGTTTGTAGTGTGGAGCATAGTCTGGAATACATAATTACAAAAGCAAGCATGATTCACAAATATAAGCATGGCTAGTGTGTTGATTTTAGAATCAAGAATAGTGGCAGTTATGCATTAAGATGCTAATAACATGTATCAGAAAGATTAAACTTTGACAGGCTGTCTGTACTTGTCATATACAGAAAAATGGGAACATATGTACATTTTTCTCTGCCACAAATTGTCATACTAATTTCCTAAGGTGAGAGTCACATAGTAAACAGTTATTGGAGATGAAATCCTGGCCCAGTGAACTCAAAGGCATAATGCTTACTGACTACAATATAACCAAGGTTTTACCATAGGAGCCTTCAGGCATGCTGAAGTATCTTGAAGGGAAGAGCAAAGATATTAATGACCTACAAATATTATGGCTGCTGAAGCTAAGGAAAAAGTGTTAAAAAAATTAAAGAATCAAATTGTTAAAAACCGTGTTTTAAAACTGTAATGTACTCTAGTATGTACTCTAGCCATTCCACACCTAGATTTACTCCAAGCAAACAAATCAACATATAGTACCCTTTGTAATGGTCTTTTTGTACTCACCATTTGATACTGGTATATATATAGTTCAAAATAACACTACATAAGAGTTTTAGTTATGCATAATAGACCTACAATTAAATTCATCTGGGCATTAATAATGTTTAAGAGTCCTTCAGCTCTTTGAAAGGATCAGGTTTGTGAAGCTGTCTAGAGCCATTTCCCTTTTCTGACGCACTTAAATGTAACAGTATTTTAATCTGGAAGTACTGGTGAATCTGGGCATGCACAATCTAATGTAAATCAGTTCAGAAGTGCTGGAGTGTATCAATTTTTCTTGGGGAAGATTCAGAATTGATGCTTAGGATGTTAACTATGTGAAAATTAAGTTAAAAAAAGTAACACTTCAATCCTTAAACAGGCCTAAAGAGTAAGTTCGACTGATATGAAATTATGCCTCCCAAATGGGGAAATTGCAGACTACATTGATGAATCATCCTGCGTGAGCAAGATGAGAGAAATATCCACTTGATATTCTCAGAAGTTTCCTACAAGTGTTGCTCACCACTGAAATCAAGTTGGAAGTAGTAGAGAGGGTAGTTTTTACAGATCTGCTGTAAGTAAAAATAACTATTGGGCAAAGAATACTATCCATACAATCTTACATTTTCCTCTCTCTGCCACTTAGTCACATTTCTGAACTGCCAAGCCTTTTAATGTATTTGCTCTTGAACTGTATTTCTTGATACAGATTTCTTTTGTAGCCTTCATAAGTCACTTTTCTGCTTGGCCTCAGTTTCCCATTTTGTAAAATGGGGAAACTGTATACTTTCTTCCAGGAATATATATATAGAACAATTAGCTAATCTTTGTAAAGTGTGAGACTGGTAAAATACCATTATCATACATTCTCATTTATCTAAAGGAATAGAAAGTATCCCGACAGCCTCAGCAAAATGTGATTTGGGATAAAAGGGGGAATACATAGGGTGCTCATCTGGTGGGGTGTGTGTGTGTGTGTGTGTGTGTGTGTGTGTGTGTGTGTGTGTGTGTGTGAAATTGTACTGTTTAAGTGGGGTTTGGATTAATGTGGCTCTAAATAGTAAATTATTAAGAATAACAGGCAAAATGTATGCAGGGTGGCACATTAGAGACTACATGGTTCAGAGAGGTATGAGCTTGCATAGGTAACATCTGATAAAGTAGGTTGTTGCCGATAAAAAGCTTGTGCCTTTCTGAACCAGTTTGTCTCTAAGGTGACATCCTGGTCTACCTTCAGGGCCTGATTTCAGATAAACACACCTAGCCAGTTCTGCACATTAAGAATAACAAAAAGGCTTTTTCTTTTAAAGGGAAGTAAATAGTAAATAAAATACCAAGCAAAAAGCACAACCTCTCTCTGAGCTCAGATTCAGAAATGATGGAATAATAGTTTATATCCTAATTACTCAAAATTAGGATAAGTATTTAGGATATCAATGAAAATAGTTGCAAAAAAACAAAGGTTGTGCTGAAATCTTCTGCTCACACATTTTTGCCAATTAGAAGAAAATGTTTATAATAATTATTTACATGTGAGGGGGGAAAAAATCAGTTTTTTAGAAATAGGGGGCTATACAGAAACTTGTACCCTACACCTGTAAGTGAGGCATAGTGACAGAGAGGTTAAGTGTCTTGCTACAACTACAGAGACAGGAGGTTTTTGAGCTCTGCTGACAACTGCAATCAGTTGATCAAGCAGTAAATAGGTGCCTGGTCATTCAAGCTGTGGAGTCAGAGAGTACAATCCTAGTAATAAAATTCCCTGGTGCAATGTTGGCTATAGAAAGTGTCAAGCCTTGTCTGTGCTAGCTCAAGGGGCTGTTCAGCAAAGACAGTCTGCAATCCCCACTGAACAGGGATTCTGCTGTTGACACCTGTTGAGTACAGGGACTAGCAGCCTAGAGAGGCTGAATTCTCAGCTTTGCATGCATCTTTTGGCTCTCAGAGGAAAATGACTGAATGGGCCAGGCTTCCTGTGTGTTTGGGGTGGTTTGGTTAAAATCTGAGTGGGAGGTGGAGGGATGGGCTGTCAAACACTGCTCTCTCTGTTGGGAATAAAACAACAAAAGTTCAGGGGTGAAGGCACCCCCCAACCAGGACTGCAGTCTGGCAAGGATGGTTGGCAAGGGACCTGAATGAAGGGAGAGACTGGGGAGGGGTATAACAGGGGGGAGAGGAGGGCTCTTTCTTGCTGGAAATGCCAAGTCCTTGGGGAAGGTAGGGTCCTGTGTTTAACTGGTCTCTCTCTATATGATCAGTCTGACATGGAGACTGTGGATGTTGTTGAGGGGGCACAGAGCCTAGGTGAGAACAGCACATGGGCAACACAAAGGTCACAAGCAACATGTAGGGAGCTTGGGTGGAAACCAAAGGGAAGTGGCCCAGGCCTTATCTAAGGGACTCCCAACCTGGCCCCCAGTTGTAAACACTTTAGTTGGGGCAGCCCCTTGGAGAGCCCCCACAGCTGCTCAGGCTTCACATCCCCTCGGGAAAAAGAGATCGACATGTCTGAATCTGGGGCCCCATCAACCCTGGCCGGCAAAGTGCAAGTGAGGCACATTGGCGGCAGACACAAGAGTGGTTGGTCACCGGTGCTTTGCCTCAGTCCCTCACAACTGTGAGAGAAGACCTGCAGATAACACTATTGCCAAGACCTCTGGGGATGTGTGTTTGTGTGTGTGTATAACTTAATAGATAATATTATTCATTAATTGATAGCTTTCTCAAATTTATTCTGTGTCCCTTACCCTTCACACCACTATTAAATTCTTATAGTTTTGAATCCTGTGGGTCTGTGAGTAGGGAAGTACAGACTGTCAAGGCACTTGAGTGCAGGGGTAATTTAATTTCCAGGTGTGTGGGTATGCGCGCTGGGGGGGGGTCAAGCCAATGCTGTTTTAGTTTTTCAGTGAAACCCCAGGCCCCAGGCCCTAGATAATTGAACCCAGCTTGTTTTGTATTATGTTTCTAAGGTCAGGAAAATCATAAGAAGTGTGTTTAGCAGTGATGTGAGACAAGAAGTTATTCTTCATGCATTTGCATGTAATGTGTTTAATTTGTGAAATAGAAGATAATAAGATGCTAAATGCACTCCAGGATACTGAAGACTAAAGTATTTTCTCTACAAACAGTAAAAATTCTCTCTCAGCTGTAGTCCTAGCTCAGCAGTTCAATATCCTTTATTTTTGTTTGTTTGTTTGTTTTTGGGGTGGGGAGCAGGAAGGCACTCTGTGTTCACTGAAATGCTATATTTTTTTTCTGTGGAAGATGCTAGCACACTCTTCAGTAGGAGCAGAATTAATTTCTAAGGTTTGGAAGTGGTACAGGAAAACATCTGTCCATTGGCAACTAGTCTGAAACCAATAGCCCTTCCTACTTTCCACATAAAACATTTGATCAGTGGTTCCCAGCCTTGTTGGACTCAAGGTACCCCTTGAAAAATTCCAGGTCTTCACTTCCACTTCTCTCAAGTACACAAAAATAATCCAGTAATTCTTTTGTTGCAACAAATTCAGAATGATCACATCCAGTTAGAATATTTTTGACACTATGGATTCTTATTTGAAATCTCCAAGTTAATTTTGTGTTTGTATACCTAATAGTGCTACTATTGCCTGGTGCTCTTAAAAGGATCAAGGCACCTCAAGGTGCTATGGCACCTGTGGCAGGACTAGCCCTGCCAAGCAGTAGCAGCATCCAGAGGCCAGCTAACCTGCCCCCCACTCCAGCTCTTCTGTACCATCACCCAGTATCTCACCTGCCACACCCTGGTAGAATACCCATTTCATGGCTTGGGGCACCTCTCATAGGAGTGGTATTTTTTCCTTTGGGCCACCTGCCTCCACCCTTTGTATTTGTACTTGACTCTCTTGGCCTTGGTCTACTGATGCTACTGCTACTTTCACCCTAGGCTCCCTTATTCTGGCCTCAGCTTCACGGCACCAGTTGCAGGGCTGGGGCTTTAAACCTTCCTAGTCTAGGCTCTGGATCCCATGGCCCTCCACCCTCAAAGGGATTAAACTCTCTCTTCCTATCCTGGGCCTTCTCAGCCCTCACAGTAGTTACCCCTCATCCCTCTCCTCCACTAGCCCTCAGGCCTAAAAAGTTAAAACTCACACAGTGCTTCAAGATATCTGCAACGCAGCCTCCAAACCTCCCCTCAGAGCTATTACCAGTCCTCCAGCATTTACTGACTTAAATCCAACAAAAATACCACCTGTGACAGGGGGCAAGCTCCTAGGCCTGGTCAGAGTCCTGGCATGCCCATCTGTCTCTAGGCAAGCCACCCACCTTACTCACCTGCCATGCCTTGTTGTAAATTAATTAGGATGTTAATTAGGCAGGAGGCTGCCCTTCCTATGCCCTGATGTCAAAGGGTGGTAGACACATGACTCAGACATTCCCTTATTGTGTCCCATGCCTCACAGATGACATCCATGAGTTGTGCTATGCTCCAGCTTGAGGCTGGGCCGAAGTCAGTGCACTGTTAGGCCTCTCTCATACTGCCCTGTCTGGGCCTCACATATACCGCCTGCCTCTTACTGGGGCCTCTACCACTCTGCCCGCTTTCACCAAGCCTCTTACGCTCTTGCCCTTTGCCAGGCCTCATTCACCCCACCCTGCTCCTTTGAGCGACCACATGGGCCAACAAGCTCGTCTCTCCACTCATTGGCCAGCCTTGGCACAGCCTTTTGGGCCTCTCCCATGACTCATCTGCATGGTGGCCAGGCAATTAGCCAAACATTGGGCTAACTCCACCTCTGTCCCCTCATCAGGAACATAGTCCACTTGTTCTCTAATTGGGGCCAATGACTTGCCCCTTCCATTTGTGGCTCCCTCTATATCACCTCATTCAGCCTCAGGCCCACTCGCAACCTCAGGTGCCTGAAGGCTTACGTGAGCTTCAACACACTCGCCCGTCTCCCTGGGGCTCCTGGGTCTTCCGCCCCTACAGGCTCAGGTGCCACTCCCATGGATGTGCCTGGCCCCACTATTACTATTGGGCTCAGGTGCCTCCAGTTGGGCATGCCTGGCCCCACAACTCCCCGGAGTCTTGCACCCCACGGGCTCAGGTGCCGCTCCCATGGGCATGTCTGGTCCCACTCCTCTCTGATCTTAATGACCACCAGAGTGGTGGGCAGGTGGGGTTTTAAGGCACCCCTGCTCACCTTTCACCAGGGAGGTAACTGGCCTGGCAGTTCTGGGGGACTGTCCCACCACAGCTAGTCCCACCAGGCCCCCCCTTCCCTGGCAAGGTGTAGTTTTCAGTCATACCCAGGACTAGGAGCCTCCTGCCATCCCCAATAGCTCCTGCCCTTACCTCCAAGGTGTTCTGAGCAGCAGCTCAGCCAGATGTTGTCTCCTTAGCTGCTAGCAGCAAACTGCTACTCCAGCCCCGAGAGCGAGGATCTTAAAATGGCCACCTCATCAGGGCTGGCCGGCACCTGTCTACTGCCTGCTCTCCTCCTTAAAGTGGCAGACACCAAAGGTGCTCTGCCATGTACCTTCCCCCTTAAAATGGTTCCTAGGGGAGGTTTTCCCTGATGTTCACAAAGCAGGCTCACTCAGAGCCTACAACATTCTTTAAGTAGCAAGCACTGCTGGTGCTCTGCCACCACCCTTCTGGGCACTCATGACCAAAACCCACATTAACTTAAATCTCTATCCCTTCTGGGTCTACTCAGGGGAAAAAGAAAAGGGGGGTGGACCCCTACTGCCCTTGCCCACCAGGATTCCCCTTACCACACCAAAATCTACCTCCTTCCCAGCCAGGGCTAGAGTGTGAACTTTTTATTCCTCCTTTTCTGGCCAGCCAGACATCACCTGGTCTGAGCACAGGGGTTTCTTGTTAGTTCCTGCAAGCCCTGCCAGCTGTCTGCCCTTCGGCTGCAGTCCCTTCTGTGTTCAGTCCCTCTGGGGCAGGGCTACTGGTGATTGCAGGCACCTTACCTCTTCTCCTTTTTGCTGCTTGCCACCTGGAGCTTCTCCCTTGTGGCCCCTACAGCTGTCTTTTCCTCTCTTAAGGCTTCATCCCTGAGCCACTTAAATCTTGCACTTAAAAGGCCCTTGCCAGTTCTGTTTGTCTCCCAACTGTCCCACAGTAACAGGGCAAGGGATCTGTTACACACTTTAGTTGAGAATCACTGCACTAGATACATGTCAGTAACAGCTTTCAGTTACTGCCAGTGTAACCTAACTTTGAAGAGTCACTTAAAACTGAATGGCTAACTATCTTATTTCCAAGTATCCACTGAGCTTTCCACTTATAATACCTGTATTTGTTAAAGTTTCAATGAAGCGTTGGTGTGTATCTAATAGATATCCAAAACTTATATATAAATATTAGAGACTAGAAAATACAATGAATTCACTGATATCTTGTTTTGACCTTGTTTTTTACCTAGATACCTTGTTTTGAGCTTTCATTCAAGCACATTTGACTAAGCACCTGGAAAAACACAAAAGTGAAATTCATTTGATATTCTACATCATGAAAATGCATTCATTTCATCTAAGGTTTGTGTTAGAAAAAAATAGCTAGAGATCTGGGAAGCCATTTAGCTAGGAGATATCTACGTTGTTTGAAAGGTATTATATATGTTTTCCCCATGGCTCTGGGAGCCAATGAATGGAATTACAGTACTAGGAACAGCAGCTATCAAAGAGAGAGATAACTAATCCAAAGTTACATATTTTCCAGGCCTGTTCAGCTCCAGTACTGTGAAAGAAAGAAGTGTTAAGAGCACTAAGGAGATCTTTAATGAGGAAGTTGTAAAATACATCACAGCATACACAGAACCTTTAAAGTAACCCGGGAGGATCCAAGTAATTTGTTCATGGATCCAAACGAAGCATTGGAATTCATCATAGAAGCAGTAGTGATAGATCTATCTTGTACTGATGGTAACTATTAGGAGAACTGTAACGAGAGCAAGACATGGGACAAAGCACAAACAAAGATGAAACTGAAATCTAATAATTAGAGGGGAGAGGACAATACATACACTGTATGTATAATGACAGTGTCCCTGTATGTATATGTACATGGATTTGTGCTGAGTTGCAGTGGTGTAAATCTGGATTCTTCACCAAGAAATTTGTAAAATAAAAGCACTATGTTTATGGTCCATCTTCCTAAACAGATTACAATTGACTCTGGGCTCTGCTCAGGGCTGGGAAGGAAGTGTATCCAGATTTAGATCTCTTTTTTCCCTGTTTCTTTTCTTATTGAGTGGAATAAAAACGATTGGCTATTAGCAGTGAGAGAATTTTTTTCTTTTGAGGTTTTCTTCAAAAGATAAGTGAAGTGAGGAAAAAATGAATAATTTCAACCCTATGCCAAAGACGATTCATTTTCAAGTTCTGTATAAAAGAACAAACACATATAAGACTTAAGTATTTAATGGAAAAAAGTTCCGGATCTTTGCCCCTTTTTATTTTAGGGACACTGATCAACTGTGACAAAACCAGTCTCCAGGGACAGCTGTGAGGGCCCCTGATGGCTATGCTGCTCCTGCCCCACTCTGGCTCTTCGTATGAACTAGAATGAAAATTCAAGCAACTGCTTTAAACTTAATGTCCCCCCCTGGGTCATCGTACTACTACCAAGTCACCTCCCCCTCCCCTTCCCCTCTCAGTCTCTGGCTCCCTCTGCTCTTGGAGTACTTGCAATGACTTGCAGCTCCCACTACCCACCAGCCTGGGCTGACAGGAGATCGTTTCTCTCTAGAGGTCAGGGTTGCACTGCCCCTTTGCCTCAGAGGCCCCAGCTTATATCCCCTGACTCCACCCCTTCCAGTCAGGTACTCCCCTGATCTGCAGCAAGTGTGCCCCCTCGTCCTCCAGAACATCTTACAGCCAGCACTCTTGCTGCCTAACCAGGGCTCTGCTGTCCTGTTGCTAGACAGTAGCCCTGCAATAGGCATCTGCTGGGTCCCTGACTGGGTCCCTGGCTGCCTACTTCCCTGAAGCGGTCCCATAATACACAGTCTTCCCCCCACCTGGGGACATCCCTGCCACAGCTTCTCCCTGAAAGTAACAGGAGCCCCTGGCTCGCTGTTACACAAACCCAATCATGACTTCTGAAAATACCTAATTAATATGTTTTAAATGCATGCATCTAAATTGCCAGCTGGCACAAGCTGGTGCAACTTCACTGAAGGCCTTGGTGTTAGACCTACAGATAAGCTCCTAATAGCATTTTCAGACATGTCTAAGTGCTTGGTACTTGATGCAGGATATATAAAGCTGACTGAACGATTTTGCTATTCATGGAGGCCAGGTATAGAAGTTACACGTACTGTGCAGTAAGTTCACAGAAAGCATTCTGCAGCCATAACCGAACAGATGGTTAGAGCACACAGAAGACTGTAAAAATGGTGGATCCTGCTCTAAGATAACCCTGGATGGATGTGGCATCAAATTTCAGCGCAGTAGGTTAGAGTGCCATAATGAACATCTGTACCAGATCCCATTGCAACTCATGTTAGGTTGCATTCTGCTGGTAACCCATGGGGCTTTGCGGCACCCTATTCACCATCCACCCCAGGGTGGTAATCTCGCCTAGGCCAGAGCTTATGCAGTCTGCTCGAGCACTGGGCCAGCTGTGCCCTCAGGCTGTCACTGACAAGAGTCAGCAAAGCCCCCGTTTGCACCCCCTCCCTCCCTTGTTTCCTCCAGCCAGCTATGAGCGACTGTCTGTTCGCTCAGTGTGCGGATTCCATCTACCCCCTCTGGGCGTTCATAAAGATTGTAGTTTTTGATGAAATGCTGTGCTGTTTGCTAGACAGTGCACCACACAGGGGGCTGTCCAAAATGTTCATCTTGTACAGTGTTGTTTTGAAGTGTCCATATCCAGATCTCAGTTTGCTCAGATAGACCCACGCTGTTGGCATAAAACACTGTCGGAATAGATTTCAGACCAAATTACTCTGAACAATTATTTCATTTCCATTCATCCCACCCTATATCTAAATTTAGCATAGTACACAAGGCCACAGTACCCAGCCTGCCAGGCTCTCCATGGGCCCAGAAACCTGGCAGCAGGGGAGAAATTAAGGTCTGTCTTCTTATGTCACTTGGTCTAATGTGCTAGAGTGCAGAGAATACATCTGTATACATATAAGTTGTGCAGCCTGTTATGAATCTCTATGCACTGTTAAGTACAGTATCTAACTTTTTAGTGTGACAACTTCTGGACCATACAGGAGCACAGTAATCTGCTGGGGCATATACCATTGCAAGTGCAGTGGTTCTGAGCAGTTTGAAGTTGGCACCCCATGTCATGCTGGCTTAACATCTTAAGGCGGCTACCCATGCAGAGACTTTACATCTGACCTTTTGAATGAGATGTTTATAGGTGAGGGAATGGTCTAACGTGACTTCTTGCTAAGTTGGGGTATGCTCATGGGGAAGGAGGTGGCTGCATACTTTGATATTTAGCATGCTCTTTACTCAACTCAACAATTGTCCATGTGGAAGATAATATTGATTTATTGATGCTCCTTGCTGACCTCATGCCTCTCAAACACCACCTCCCAAACCCCACACCTCCCACAAACCCCTTCACAAACCCCCCTCAAACCCTACCCCCAACACATTCATAACCCCCCCACACACAACTGCCCCACAACCCCCCCCACACCCTCACACCCCATGCACACACACCCACGCACATATACAAGAGTGAGACTTTATTTTGAGCTACTATACAATCACCTCTATGTACATTATACAAACACACATACATCAGGACAAAATATTGTTATTTATTAAACTTAGCAAAGATCCATTTTTTTGCCAATTACATGCTTCTAAGTCCAATGACACTGAGCATCTCTGTATTATTGTTTTGACCACATGGGCCAATCTACAAGCTGGATGGGACCCCATGCTCCAGGATTGGGTCCTCATGCCCAAATCAGGCCTGCATGGCCTCAGCTGGCCCCCATGGGCTGGGATCAGACCCTGGGGTCCTGTGCTGCCACTGTCTGGCCCCATGTGGCAGAAATCTGGACCCTGGGTCATGAGTTGCTTCCACCCAGCCCTGTGTACTAGGATCAGGCCCCTCACCCCCAAATCTAGTATGCAGGCTGGATAACAAGGCACCAGGGCTTGAATAGATGGGCAGAGGGTTGACCACCCTTGCTATAGTGTACTTGATATGTTGTGGGTTCAGAAACAACACTCCGGACACTGCTGTGCTGAACTAACAGTTATTTATTATCATAACTCTCTAGAATCATATCCAGGGTGGATCTTAACAATTGCATCAGTATATGTATGCAGATGTTATACTTGCTCTACCTCTGACTTGACCCAGTCTGGTCCTGTGGAGGGAGAGGACCCAAGGATGCCTCTGGCTCCTCATGGCAGAGAACACGGAGTCACCAGTGCTGCAAACCTGCCACAAAGTAGAGTGGACCCTGCAGTGCTAAACGTGAGGGCTTTGGCCTTAAAGGGACAGTGCAAGGAAAACACAGTAAGACATGACAGTACTACAGAACAGAGTTTGGCTCAAAGATTCTTATGTAGCACAGGGGTGCAAAGTCATTTTACAAACAAATTGTGTCTTGAGCCACTAGATTTTAGTAGAATCTCTTGATTCTTTGGGCCAGATCCTCAGGTGATATAAATCACAGCAACTCCACTGAAAGTACTCATTTGTTGAGATGAGCCAGATTTTCAGCTGGCATAAATCAAGTTATTTTTCTCAGGTTAATACTGGTAACATTCAGCAACCATTTTGGTAGCTTGGTTAAACCACTTCTGAATCTAGTGTGTTCATCACAAAGATGGCTGATTTTAGGAGCTCTCTTACTGTAGATGCTGCAGGGTAACAGATGTCCTTGAGCAAAAGTGTGCCTTTCGCAGGGCAATTAGTTCAGCCTAAGACTTAGTGTTTGGTAAGGCAGGTGCTGTGAGGGAACGAACAATGGCAAATGTATGGGGGAAACGCCACCAGGCTTAAGGGCAGGGAGGACCGGGTTAGAGAGCTTCTGGAGGGGCTGGACATGTTCAAATCAGCAGGTCTAGATGCTCTCCACCCCAAGGTGTTGAGGGAATTGGCAGGGCTTATTGGGGGGCCCCTAACATGGCTTTATGCGCACTCGTGGTGCTCTGGCCAGGTGCCAGATGACTGGAAGAAAGCCAATGTGGTCCCCATCTTCAAAAAAGGGAAGAGGGAGGACCTGGGCAACTGTAGGCCCATTAGTCTTACTTCAATCCTGGGGAAACTCTTTGAGAAGATTATCAAGGAGCATATCTGTGATGGGCCAGCAGCAGGGATGATGCTCAAGGGCAACCAGCATGGTTTCATTAGGGGCAGGTCCTGTCAGACTAACCTGATTGCCTTCTACGATCAGGTCACAAAATCATTGGACGCAGGTGTTGCGGTGGATGTAGTCTTTCTGGACTTCAGCAAGGCCTTTAACACTGTCTCCCACCCCATTCTCATCAAAAAGCTAGGTGTCTGTGGCATTGATGCCTACACAGTCAGATGGATTGCAAATTGGCCGAAAGGTCGTACTCAGAGGGTAGTGGTGGACAGGTCTTTTTCGACCTAGAGGGAAGTGGGCAGTGGAGTCCTCCAGGGCTCGGTCCTTGGGCCCACATTGTTCAATTTCTTTATTAGTGACTTGGACAACGGGGTAAAAAGCAGCCTGTTTAAATTTGCTGATAATACCAAGATTTGGGGTGAGGTGGGCACACTAGTAGGGAAGGACAGATTACAGCAGGACCTGGACAGGTTACAAGGGTGGACAAACGAAAATAGGATGGGTTTCAATACTGACAAGTGCAGGGTGCTGCACTTGGGCAGGAGGAACCAGCAGCACACTTATAAGCTGGGAAACTCCCTTCTCGAGAGCACGGTGGCAGAAAGAGATCTTGGGGGTGATCCTCCCCCTCTATGTGACACTGGTCAGGCCGCAGCTGGAGTACTGCATTCAGTTCTGGGCACCACAGTTCAGGAGGGATGTGGACAGCATTGAGAGGGTCCAGAGGCATGCCACTTGCATGATCCGGGGACAGCAGGGCAGACCCTACGAAGAGAGGCTACGGGACCTTAACCTGTTCAGCCTTCGCAAGAGAAAGCTGAGGGGGGACCTGGTAGCCATCTACAAACTCACTAGGGGGGACCAGCAGGGTTTGGGAGAGACCCTGTTCCCCCTAGCACCCCCCGGGGTAACAAGGAATAATGGCCACAAATTGTTAGAGAGTAGGTTTAGACTAGACATCCAAAGGCACTACTTCACAGTCAGGGCAGCTAGGATCTGCTACCAACTTCCAAGGGAAATGGTGCTGGCTCCTACCCTGGGGGTCTTTAAGAGGAGGCTTGATGTCTACCTGTCTGGGGTCATTTGAGCCCGGTTTTCTCTCCTGCCCAGGGCAGGGAGTTGGACTTGATGATCTACAAGGTCCCTTTTGACCCTATTTCTATGAATAGATGTGTAATGAAAATACAGATTCTCTAACCCTCACATATGCTGAAAAGGAGGTAATAAAATCTTCTACAACAGGGACAGGACATCCTGAACATTTACTGGGACTGGTCCTCCTCTCTCTTTCACCAGTTTTATGCCAGTACAGCTCCATTGATTTCAATGCAGTTTTAGCAGTGGAAAATTTCAGTAACAGTGCAGAGTCCGTGTTACTGCATTTAACATGGATTTTAAAATTATTTCTTAAGGAGCTTCATTTTTAACATACATTTCATAAAGTCGTTATGTTGAAAGTACTGCAGATTTGCTTGTTGTTTTTCTGTCCAGGTAAATTGAATATGATCAATATAATATAATGATTTTTAGTAGTTGGAAAGATATACACTTTTCTTCTCCTCTGTACACTTAAGTCTTTGACAGTATATTTTTGTTAACAAATAAATGGTCTCTTAGTAGATATTTCCTGCAAACTGTCTATATTATAAACTGTTTTCCTGTAGAAATCTGTACATATTCTTTAAGTAGCCCTTTAAGCATTGGATTTATGTGGTTTATTAATTTCCATATAAAAGCCATGTTACCCTATTCTATACAAGAAAATCTGTTTTAAATTGGTTTAGTCCTAGACCTTTCTTCTTCTATTCTCTTTTCTCTTACTGTTAGTGACATTTTTTTCTTGGTTGGAAAAGGTCATGACATTTCAAATTGTTCACTTCTTTTAGAACTGTTACAAAGTCTGAATACTTGAAGTAACGAGGTTCAGCAGATCTGTCAGTGAAAATCTACCATGAGCAAAAACAAATACAGCCAAAGCAAAGCACAAAAAGCATCCACCCTCAGTGGCTCACTGAAGCTTAATGGCTACCCACTTTCTGAACATTATTACACAATTGCCTCACAAAGGACAAAAAAACAGGTTGTGTCACCTAGTGTTGTCATTTGTTTAATCTCTGTAGTGTTTTCAGCCTTCTTTTTAATTTACTCTGTGATTCAAACTAAAAGAAACTTAGCCCTAAAAAGTGCTGTGTGTTTGGGGGGGGGGGGGGGGGGGGGGGGGTTCGTTCCCTCAGTGATTCCTAAATAGATTACTGATTATATCTATTAGTTGGAACTTTTCTGACTGAAAATTTTAAGCTTTTCTGTTAGGCTTATGTAACTCAGAAAAATAGCAACTGGTTTCACCCCTGTGTTGGGGTGAAAGCAAAAAGAGTAGCATGATTCTTTGATGAATATGTGCACCTGATTCTAAGCTGCCTTGCATTTTGTGTGGTTACTCTTTTAAGCTAAAGAGGCATCAGATAGCTATGACCATTTTGTATTATTTTGCATTCATGTTCCACAAGTGTAAATTACTGCATGAGATGCAGACAGTATTTAAGACACTGTCACACTAATTTGTGCCCAGAGGAGATTCAGATGATAAGCCTTCAGATATTTCAACATTCTAAAATTAACCCTCATCTCAGTGCCAGCATAGGTGGGGGCAGTGTGTGGCCTTTCTCATGGAAAGGAAAACTCCTCCACCCTGCTGTGCTATTGCTTCTGTCATGGAATCTCTTGCAGAATTTGACTGGAAAAAACACCTCCTGTGGCTTTTCAAACAAAGGAGGAGACAATTTGACCTTATATTATATTCTAACCCAAAGGTGCTCGACCTCTGGCCCAGGGGAAAAATGCAGCCTGCAGAGCCTTGGAATCCCACTCATGGGCAGGACACAGGCATGGGCAAACTGGACAGCCGCCCAGAGCCCAGACAAAAAGGGGGCCTGAAAATGGTCATTTTTTTCTGTTGTCCAATTATTATCATCATTCTCTCTGGCAAGGGGGAGCTGATACTTAAAGTTCACTCAGGGCCACCAGGAGTCTAGGTACGGTGCTGGGACTCCCTAAGGGTCAGGAAATTTGGAAGTGAGGAAGAAGTGGCAGTTAATACTGCCACCCCTCTCTGCCTCCAAAATCCCAAGCCCCATGCCATACATTGGAACTGGGCCATGACACTCCCCCTGCATGGCCAATTGGAGCTGGGCCGCACCCCTTCCCTCTGCACAGCTGGTTTGGGGCCAGCTCATGTCCCCTTCACCCCCCTCCCAATGGGTCCAGGCCATGGGGCCAGTTAAGATCAGGGTTAGTACCAAACCAAGCTCCCTTTCCCCATGTGGCTACATCGGGGCTGGGATGCCACCTGTCCCCCTCCACATGGCTGGATGGGACCCCATCATGTGTGCCCTAGGTACTGGATTCAGTCCACTGGCTGGTTCTGGCCTGCAAAGGGACTAGGCAGTGCCCATCTGGCCGCATGAATGAAAAGGTTGAGCACTAGGGCTGTGCGAAGCTTCGATAGTTGATCTGATTTGGAGGAGATTCAGCCCAATTCAGGGACCAAATCTCTGAATCTGAATCAAATTGGGAGACCAAGTAAAAGCTCCAAATCAATTCAAAGCCAAATTGATTTGGAATTGATTTGGAAAAGATTTGGCCAATTCAGAGATTTGGCCATAGACTAAACAGGCAGCTAACAGCTGCCTCCAGCTGGTAAGTCTGTTTGGGAGTGGGGAGGGAAGAGGCATAGGGGAGGGAGGGATTGGGGCTGGGGCTGGAGCTGGGACAAGCTGCCCAGCTGGGGCGGGGGACGCGTTACTCAGGGAGGGGGGCAGGGGGATGTGGGATGCGGGCGCGGCAGCGCTGGGAGTGGGGGCTCTGCTCCGCAGCTGCTTGCCCAGTCGGGGTGGGGGGTGGGATGCAGGTGTGGCTCACTCCAGGCAGAAGGGGGCAAGTGGCAGCAGGGCATAACCCCTGCTTCCAGCGCTGCCGTACCTGCATCCTATGGACCCCTCCATGCTGGCTGGCAAGCGGCAGCAGAGCAGAGCCTCCACTCCCAGCACTGATGTAGGCACAGCAGCGCTGGGAGCAGGGGCTATGCCCTGCTGCCGCCTGGAGTGAGCTGCACCTGCATTGTGCCCCACCCACACCAACTGGGCAAGCGGCAGCAGGGCATAGCCCCTACGGCTCCTGCCACCAGAGCAGAGGCAGGCACAGCTGGAGGAGTCATGAGAGAAACTCTCATGGCTGCCATGCCCGGTCCCATCCCCCACCTGGCCCCAGCCTAGTTCCAGCACTTAAAAAAAAAAAAGAAAGCCCCGTTCTCACCAGCTGTAGGAGTGGCAATTGGGACCTCTGGGCACTCATGGCAGAGCCCTCCCGCACAGCACAAGGCAGGGGGGATTGCTCCCTGCAGCTTGGCATTCACACGGGAGCTGCCCCATGGCATGAGTGCAGCATGCCTCAGCTGGGCAGCCATGGGGGCTTCTCTCGTGGCTCCTCCCACCCAGGGAGAGGCAGGCACAGTCAGAGGAGCTGCCCGACTGTGCCTGCCTCTCCCTGGCCGATCTGAATCATCAAATCTCTTTGAATCAGCACTGAATCTTCTGAAGCTGATTTGGCCAAATAGATTCAGGACAGTGATCTGAATCTCTGAATCAAATCATTGTGATGGGCTAGCTGGCAGTGACTTAGCCCAGGGGTTTTGAAGGGGTAAAAGATGATTGGAGGACTTGGGATTCCCTTTCCTCACCAATCAGGCCCCAGAGACTCACCCTCCATGTCCCCTGATTAGCCCCTTGGGTCACCTGGAGGGGGATAAAAGGAGCAGTGTGGCTGACTCAGGAGGGAGACCAGCAAGGGACCATAAGGAAGGAGCTTCAAAGAGCTGAGCCAGTGGGGCAGGAGCAATTGCCCCAGAAGAGCCTGAAGGAGTGGGGCCTGCAGGCAGCAGTTGGACCTTCATCAGTGTGGTGTGTGGCTGGCAGGAGAGGCTCCCCACTGGGCTCCAGAATCCCCTACAAGAGGCTGCGGCCAGCAGGAGAGGCTCCCCAGCTTCAGCAAGGATCTGAGCAGCGACCTAGGAGGTTCCCAGCTCTGCTTCAAGCTCCTCCAATCAGAGGCCAGGCAGCTCGAGGTGAGGCTGGGGCTCTGGGAAGGTCAAGACCCCTAGCAGCTTGGAGTAGTATTAGCACTGGTGGCTGTGTGGCAGAGTTTCTGCCTACTTTGTGGGATATCTGAGTTCAGGTTCCAGCTACAATGACCTGGGGTGAGTGAGCTAACAGGGAAAAATTCCTCTTTCAGTTAGAAAGGGGCCATTGTGTTTTCCCACTTTCTCCACCTCCAGGTACCTAGGCCCTATATTCCTTGTCATTTGACATTTTGTATTTTGTGCCTTTTGTATTTCCAGTAATACCAACCAGTATTGTTTGTTCTGCTGTTTTGCGTTTTACATTTTGGTTAACCCTGTCTTTTGTCAACTGGATGAATATTTCTATGATTGTAAGTGTATAACCTTTGTTGAATCCTGCCCCTTCGGGGCATTGTAGTGTTCCCTATACCCCTCTGGTTTATACTGGTTATGTTCCCAGCATTGTTCCCTCATTAAAATGTATATGGTTAAGTCCCCATTGGTGGTCTGGCTCTGCTCTATAGGGTGAGGAGAGTCCCTACACCTCCCACAGTGCTTGTGCACCTGCTTTGATCCCTTCAATTGGAAAAGGGGTACCTCTTGGAGTACCGCCTGGGTTATATCACTGTACTCCAAATCGGCTAAATCCGAATCGAATACTTCCCTATTTGCACAAGCCGATTGAAAGCCACTCTTCTCACCCATATTTAATGGTTCCAGTCTTTTGATTTGCTTTTTAACTAGTGACAATCTTTAGGCAGGCATCAATATTGTATTATTAAGAATCCCATCTGCTATTTATTCTTATGAGAAGATTCTACCAGTTCAGAGCCTATTTTAAAATAACTTGCATTTCTGCATACACATTACTCTGCCTTCAGCTATTATGTTTTATTTGTCTTGACCTAGCATGGGTAAGTCACACTGGCTGCATCTAGATGAGATGCTGACTGTGCAGTTGTTACTGAGTGGTCATTTAGTACTTGCATACCCAAGTACTAAATGACTGCGCAGTAACCAGCATTACTGTGCAGTAGCATCCCTGAATGGCTTCCTGGTGACGCTGACTGCGTGGTAGCTCATTACTACTGTACAGTAACATCATATTATGATTCGTGCCATGCAACATTACTGCACAGTAGTAATGAGCTACTGCTACTGTACTGTAAGCATCTCATGCAGATGCAGCCACTGATGAGTTTCCTTTGTACAGTTCCCCTTAGTGTTTGTTATTCATAAGTGGAGACAAACTCAAGCAACTTTTTACAAAATTTAAAATAACCAGTAAAAGTATTTTCTTAAACCAATTATTTATCTTTTGTAGAGTCATTTTTAAATGAGAAGACAGCAATGTGAAATGTTCATGAAAATACTTTAGGCAGGAGAATCATATTGCTGAAGGTTAGAAAGACTTTTCCCCATAAGATATGATACCATTATTCTGTTCTTGACATACAACTGAAGTTTTGTTGACATATCTGACATTTTAACTGCTTTTTGAAAAACAAAGAAAAGTTTGTAGCATGTTCATGGCTCTCCTTTTTCTTGAATCTTTTATTTCTGTAGAAAATATTTCACTGCTTCTAGACTTTTTTTTATTTCTAAGTTTTGGCTACAGTAACTCAACTGTATCTGATCTCATCATTCTTCAGAAATACAAAGGAAACTCACTGGTACCCTCTCATTTTAGTAAAAGAAATCAAAGCAACTACAGTGAGCAACATCTATACAAATTTAGTTCTACCACTACAGCCCAGCATTAGGTTTTTCACGATTAATACATGTACAGATATCAATTTTGGAGGGGATGTTATTTTAGGTTCCTCCCTAACCTCAAGCCTGATCCTGTTGTCTTTACTTAAGCACTTTACATTGAAAGTCCTCTGGAGGCAGCAGGGGAAAATGAGGCAGAAATTACTGGGAAGCAAACTAATCCTCAGAGGTTGAACTGTCAGGGACAGGCTATATCTACCTAGGATCATTGGAGACCCCTCTTCTGTGGTTTCATTCATTTATTCATTTATATTGATTTGAAAAGCTGTTTTGGGTTCCTGTATTCACCACTGGTCATAGTTCTCCAGAAGAGGACAGGCAAGCCCTGAATCCATTTGGGCTTTCTGGGGAATTATTGTTGGTTTGCCTGGTGCTGTAGCCCAGCAAACACATCTGAGAATGAGGGTCTGCACCCTGAGAGAGGAGAAGGCTCAGGGCCTATCACATGACAGGATGCACACAAAGACTAGGTGCAGAAATTACACATAAACTGATAGAAGTGATCGGAAACCAGTCTAAACAGATGTTCTGCAATGGCCAAGAAGCTGGGAAGCATGAAGGAGCACGCCCAGCCTTCTGGCCTTGGCCAGTGCAGGCATCTGCCTGCCTTCCCTGATTGAAGAACAAAGGTGAGTTATGTTCGCTAACAGTCCATCCTACACAGCTTAGAGAAACCTGTGAAGTTTGAATCAATTCCACCTCAGGCTTTTTGACTGTCTGTACTTAGCCAGAGAGACTAGGCTGTGACACTAACAAGGTTATTTTGTTGACTCAGTGGAAATAGGAAACAAAAATGACTATTTCCTTAGTGCTCTAATAACATCCAGAACCAGGCCTGCTAGTAAAGTGGAGGCAATAGGGCCAGTTCCTGTGAGGTGTTCAGCATCTTGAATTGAAGCTGAAGGGAATCTGCAAACTGGAATAGCTAATGGAAAAGTTGTGAGCTAATTTACAGCACTGTTAGCTGTTGAGAGCAAAATAATACAAATTATTTTACTGATAAGTATTTGGGTAGTAAACAATGGAAAAATAAACTTCTGAATTATTCAAATTATTTCTGTTTTATAGTCCAACTCCTATACAGTTTTTGACATGTAGGCACTTCCCAGTCTCTCTATTTATAAACTTGCTACCATGAAAAATGAATAGTGTAAACTTTTCCATGGTTTTTAGAAAATATTTTTAAAACTACATAATAGGACCGTGTATGCTCTATAGTGTATAGAAAAGAATATAGCAATATAAGTAATGTTAAAGTTTTTTTTCCCCTGCCCTTAGGTTTTTCCTTTATTATAAACACAGAAGCTGACAGGTAATTTTTACACCTTTTAATGTATTCTCTTGGTTGCTTTTGTGCAAAACTTCCCTAGAAGTCTGAAAATAAAAATTATTTCACAATGATTTTGTCATTTCTATTTGGTACCTATTGATTTTGATTTGGCAAGTGTTGAAGTTGAAATAACTACTTTTCTTTAACAACCCTTTCTTTTAACTTTCATAGCACTTATCATGTCAAAATATAATTGCTTGTGTACTAGGCTAATCAATTTCACACCTTTAGGAACAGTGACATAATTTTAACTGCTATTGCAAACCCAGTCAAGCATGTACAACATTGTTTTTTGTGTCTTCCACACACATTTGACATTTGAAGTAATATTCTCAATACTGGAATGTGTTGTTGAAAGAAGAAATAGTTAAATTGCATCTAAATAATGCTTCTGTATATCACAGTTACTTTGGTCCCAATGCAAACTTTATTGTGAGCTCTTCAGTATAGCAGTTCTTTTTTATGTTCTATACAGCACTTAGCACAATGAAGCTCAAATTATTAAATTGTAGAATCATAGGAAATTAGGGATGGAAGGGACCTCAGGAGGGACCTTAGTCCAACCTCCTTCTCAAAAGTAGGATCATCCCCAACTAGATCATTCCAGCCAGGGCTTTGTTGAGCCAGGCCTTAAAAAACTTAAAAAGATGGAGATTCCACCACCTCTCTAGGTAACATGTTCCAGTGCTTCACCACTCTCCTAGTAAGAAAAATTTTCCCCATATCCACCCTTGGGACAACTTTAGACCATTGTATCTTGTTCTGTCATCTGCCACCACTGAGAACAGTCTAGCTCCATCCTCTTTGGAACTACCCTTTGGGTAGTTGAAGGCTGCTATCAAATACCCCCACTCAGTCTTCTCTTCTCCAGACTAAATAAGCCCAGTTCCCTCAGCCTCTTGTCACAAGTCATGTGCCCCAGCCCCCATAGCTCTCTGCTGGACTCTCTCCAGCTTCTTCACATCTTTTCTGTAGTGGGGGGCCCAAAACTGGACACAGTACTCCAGATGTGGCCTTACCAGTGCCAAATAGAGGGGAGTAATTACTTCCCTCCATCTTCTGGCAACACTCCTACTAATGCAGCCCAATTGCTGTTACGCTTCTTGGCAACAAGGGCACACTGTTGACTCATATCCAGCTTATTGTCCCCAGGTCCTTATCTGCAGAGCTGCTGCTTAGCCAATTGGTCCCAAGCCTGTAGTGGTGCATGGGATAACATCCTAAGTGCAGGGTGTTGCACCTCATGAAATTCCTTGTTGAACTTCATGAGATTTCTTTTTGCCCAATCATCCAATTTGTCTAGGTCACTCTGAATCCTAGCCCTACTCTCCAGCATATCTACTTCACCCAGCTTGGTACCATCTGCAAACTTACTGAGGGTGCTTTCCATCCCATCTTCCAGATCATTAATGAAGATAATGAACCAGACCAGCCCTAGGACCAACCCCTGGGGCACTCCACTTGAAGCCGGCTGCCAACTAGACCTCAAAACATTAAGTAGCCCAACAATCTATTGAACCTGATGATCCAGCTGGCTTTCTATTCACGTTACAGTCCATTCATTCTACCCATACTTCCTTAATTTGCTTGCAAGAATGTTATGGGAGACCATATCAAAAGCCTTGCTAAAGTCAAGGTATATCACATCCACTGCTTTCCCCACATCCACAGAGCTAATCATCTCATCATAGAAGGCAGTCAAGTTGGTCAGGTATGACTTGCCCTTGGTGAATCCATGCTGACTGTTCCTAATCACTTTTTTCTCATCAAAGTGCTTAGAATGGATTCCTTGAGGACCTGTTCCATGATTTTTCCAGGGACTGAGGTGAAGCTGACTGGTCTGTAGTTCCCTGGATCCTTCTTCCCTTTCTTAAAGATTGTCACTATATTTTCCCTTTTCTAATCATACAGGACCTCCCCCAATTGCCACAATCATAGGGTCAAAAGGATTATTAACAGTCACCTAGTCCAAACCCCTGAACAAATGCAGGCTCACGTATTTCTATACTATCCCAGACAAATACCTATCAAGCCTTTTCTTGAAAGCCTTCAGTGAATGAAATTCCACAACTCTGGGCAGTTTGATCCATTGCTCAACTGTTCTGAATGTAAGGACATTTTTCATTTAGATATAAATTTCTTTCCTACAGTTTTAAAACCTTTGTCTTGCATACTGTCTTGCAAAGTAAGAAAGAACAGTTCTTGTATTCCAACCCCTTTATCTTCCCTTTATCTTTGTAACTTGTCTCTGAATCTTCTCTAGCTTCTCCACATCCTTCTTAAAATAGGTGACTGAAAGCAGTCACAGTGCTAAACCTGAGTCTTAAGCTGCACTGACCAGAATCTATGATCATCCTCTGCCTCTTGCTTCTGTTAATGCTGCTCAAAATTGCTATCATGGAAGAATTTCTTTCAAAATAGCAGCTGAAGTAGCTCTTCTTGTGCTGCATTATAAATGCTGCTTTTGGGGCATAAAGGCATTTTCTTTAGAGAAAATAATTTGATTTCCTGTTTTTCAAGAAAGAACCCTTATATCTCAATTAAATATTATGAGATAGTCATTGAGGTTTCTGATAAAAAATAGTAGATTGTAGTTCATGCAGGTTTCATCCTGAGAGCTTGTTCTCAGCTGTCATTTTCACTGTGTGTACACTTAAACTGGCTGAATACACCAGATACTGGATAGAACTGTCAGCTAATTGCAAATCTATGTAGCACAGAGAACAGAACTTTTGATGTTTGCCTTCTAAGATGTGTCCAAAGGGAATTAAAATTGTAACTTTTTAATAGGTGAACCAAGCAGTTATAGCGCTATGACATACTAGCAATTGAGAAGCCTTGGAGTTGGTTATTTTTTTTTGTGGTAGAAGAAACAAATGGTCTCAAACACCTTAATAATTTTTCCCAGACTACTCTCTATATAATATAGGCATACTTTCTGAAGAAATATTATTTCCATTGTGGGTGTCAACCAATGATTAATGAACAGACAGTCAGTCTAGAAGCTCTTTGGAACACAAAGTAGCAATTCAATTACTCTTGAACTCAAGTGATTATTAAACAGCAGATTCAATACAGGTTATGATTGTTTGCAAATCTACAGCAATTTTTAAACACAAATGTTATCTCAACTCTCACAGCTTCCAAATTTAGTCTTGTTGAACTCTAGTCAACTGAGTTGTTTCTGTTCAAACACTCCTTGTTTGCCCATTCTTCTCAAGGTTCTCCAGTCACACTTTTGAGGAATGCAGATGGTCTTTCCTCCTGCTGCATGCAGAGCCTCTTTATGGGCTCCATCCTGAGTGTTCTGAGTACTGAAGAATGAATCCAACAAAGCACTCAATCGTGTGTGAAGCGCTTTGCTGGATGGAGGTCAGAGTGCCCAGAATCTTGAAGAATTTTGGCAGATCTGAAGGAGGGCAGAAGCAAAGAGGAAAAAAAATTATACCATTTACATTTACCTATCTTTTTGTTTCAATGTGATCTCTGCTTTTAAGATGATGTACCAGATGCAGCTGTGGCTGTAGTTTCCAGTAAACCAATACAAGTGTTATACTTGTGGTACAGTGTGCTGAAGTTTTGCAAACACAATATCCTGTGTGTCATCTTTGTTCATGACATGTAGGTATTGTGAATAAAACAGACTAGGAGGAAACATCCTGAATCTCAGCATTACTTATTTCTCTTTGAAAAAGAAATGGTTCCACTGTAAAATCCCAGATTCTTGCCATAATCACTGAACAGATCTTTATAGGCTGAGTAGTCATATTTAATTTCTTCTTTTTCTGTTTAAGATCTTAAGTTTTAAAGTGTGCAAACTGCAACATCAGTGTGAGATTGTTTGTTATTAATTATGTATTAATTGCTGCACTGGGTGCTCTGTAACTTTGGCTTACTACTGGTGATGTCCCTTCAGTTTTATTAGACCACAACATGATGTTTTCCTCTTCAAACTTTATTTGAGAGAGCTCTGAATGTTAGCCACTTTCAAATATCTAATGGGACTAGCCTGTTCCATAAATTGCATTGACTGTAGTCTGTAGATGTTTATCATCTTTCTTGGACTGAATATAATTTTGCAACTTTTTGTGGTATCATCAGGTCTTCATAAAGCAAATAAATCATTCTGTTTCATGTCCTATTTATCTATGGAATTAATGAGGAATATTGAGGGGAAAATGAAGCATTTCATGGCATAAATGGGGTGAGAAAAATTTATGGTCTATGACCAATTCTACTTTTAAAATGAATGCAAGTCCCTGGAAATTAGATATTCTACTGAGTGCATTTTATGCAATCTGCCTGTTCCAAAGATGGTGATTGTTTTGGATGGACAGGATGGTTGGAGGGGCCATTAATGGAATGCAGAACCTTCCACCTCAATGTGATTGATTTAGATGTATCTCAGGATATAGTAATCAAAGTGATTTTGGTGGGCTTGGCTTAGCTTTCTTTGGACAAGTATCTTCATCATAAAAAAAAAACAACACTACAAATGATGCATTTCTTGCAGTCTTATCAGAGGGGTTAATGACTACCTTCAGGTTTGAGGTGAGGGACACAGATAGTCAGTGTAGGTAAATGTGCAGTGCTAGGGCCCATTCTGGATTTCAACTCTGAATAGAAGACTTGAGTCCCAATACACCACATTCAGCCTGAGATTAAGTGAATGTGATTCAGCTAACTTCAGTAGAGTTTATTCATTCATAGGTTTGCTGAATTTGGTCTGTTGTGTGTACTGTTGTCCAAATTTCCTTGACTTTTCAGAGGGTTCAACTGTATCTTTCTTATGTAAGTTTTGTCCTGTGACTAGGGATATAAGGGCTTCTTGGAGACATTCCCAAAGATCTGCTGTGCCTGTGTCAGTAGTATTCCCAGAAGAAAACCCTGCTGAGTCAGATCATGAACAGAATACACATTCGCCCTTTGTGTGTAGGGCAAATCTTAGACTGGGTTCCACTATTTTTAAACCAGTCTGTGTGTCCCAAATCTCTGTTCTGTTATGGGTAGAGACTGGTTTTGTGTACCCAACTTCTGTTCTGTTACAGGTTTCATTTGCTGGTAAATGCCATTACATTTGCTGGTAAAAAGTATGAAGTCTGTACCTAGCCTCAGAGTTAATTTCTGGCCAGGATTACAAAACAGCTCAAGGAGGCATACCTAGGTAGGAGCTAATTAGAACCTGCAGAGTCTCTTCAAGTTCCACACACTAAAAAAGGCTGTTACTCTCAGAAGGAAGAGTCTTGATCAGACCAAGGGTAGGATACTTTAGGCAACCCCAAGGACTCTCGTACCTTATATTATTTGAACTTTGTGTTTGTATTTTGAAGTTTACTGATTACAAGGAGAAGCAAGCTAGTGTCATTTGGGAATAAAAATAAAACCTCAGTCAGTGATGGTAGTTTTCACAGGATGCTGTCTCTTGTGAACATCTCTTTCTCTTGGTCCTGCATCTGGTCTGTTTTTTCACAACCTGTAAGAGGAATCTTGGTTCTCCCTCTGGGATTCAGGGAGTATTTATGTTCTAGGTAAGCTATTAAGAAAGTATATCTGTTGTAAGCTCTAGACTGTCTAAGCAGGACTTGACTGCTTAGAGACTTGCCTATGCTGGGTTTCTTTCTCTAAATATGTACAGGAATCTAGTGTAAATAGTGTTGGTGTTTTAGCAACCTGTTGTATAGACTTGCTCATAGGATTAAGCAACATGGAGCTAAAAATGTCACTGATGAGTAGGGAGAGTGTTTGCCATTACTCCCATTGTTGTAAAACGCTGCTAGAGTGGGCTGGCAATAGCAATCAATGGTGGGATTTTTTGGCAAAGTACTACAAATACACACAACCCTCTCTAACTGCTCGTGTTCCAATATGGGTACATAGACCTACTGGATACAAATGATGTGACGGAAGAAGCTGCATGAACTGAATTCTTAGAGGATCCATATGTGTGCGCAGAAAGCGGATGGACTCTTGACCCTGGATCTTTCCACAGTGTCTTCACATCCTCAGCTGTTTGATTTCCTTTCCAACAAGTATAATTAACATGTATTCCAACCACAAATAGGCAAATAGGGAGACTATTTCAAAGAAGCTAATTACAGCATAAAATGGAATTGAATCCAAAACATCCTAAATTGGAAATATGCTTTTAATTAGGATGTGCCTTATTCCTGCAAATTGTGCAACATTAATTTCATCAAGCAGTTAAACAAAATGAGAACAGATACAGAATGGCATTATTTTCTCCTGGTTCTATTGAGGATATTGTATTACTTGCTATGAAGTTAATCACCATAAATCACATAAACCTAGTGAAAACTAAGGACCAAATCCTGACACTCTTACCCTGCCAAAACTCTCACTGATATCAATAGGACTTCTGTCTCAGCAATTAAGTGGGTTCTATGGGATATATACAGGAAATGGATGTGTGTGTCGTTGGATATTTCTGCCTGGAGAATTCTGTCATTTTTTTCAAAATCTCATAGAATATGCTTTTACACTGGTGGGTTCTGTTTAATGAATTAGCATCCTACATTTTTCAGAGTGTAATGTAAATATATATATAGACTGGAGAGTCTTGGAGACTGGATAGTCTTTTCCTGCCTAGTGCAGGGGGACTGGACCCGATGATCTACAAGGTCCCTTCCAGCCCCTAACAATCTATGAATCTATATATATGTCAGATTTTATATATATACACACACATATATATCATATTAAAGTCAGTTATCAGGGAATAAAGTCTCTTTCAAATAAAACTTGTATTTAATTCAAACTGTACCAGTCATTTAAAAATCCATAAAACATTTTTGTAACACCATGTAGTAGTTATGGGAGATTTATAAATACTTAAACCTAAGATTTATTTACATTTTAATATGGAGTAAAGTCTTGTGTACTTAAGAAGAATTAATTAAGAATGTACACTGTAAATTAAATCCTTCTGTTGGCCAAGCATCAAGACACTCATTCATTAAATTGGACAAGATTAAAGATTAGGCAGATAGTTTGCAGATCTGATATCTACTAATGTAATGTGGGCTAATGTTTTCTAAATGGCATATCTTGTTTCTTATGGGATCTAGAACAAAAACATAGTGTCATATGCTAAATTGATTTTAAAATATTTTCATTAAGTAGATAAAAATATGGCTACATATATAAAGTACAGGCTCATTTAATTTTTTAAAATATTCTGATGTGGCATTTCTATGCCTAATTAATTCTATTAAAGCTTTCTCCTTGACCTTAATAGGATCAGCAAAAGGCCTGGTACAACTTAGAGACTTCTGTATTGTCTTACGACCTTGACTCATCATCCGATTAAAGACTGTCAGTCTGTTCACAGTGTCCAATTTGTGGCATATATGACCTGCCACAGGTAATGTAGTGTAGTAGATACAAAGGGCATGGACAGAACACTGGATGTGATTGTTTTTGCTATTGTAACATGCCATTTCTTTCACAGTGACACCAGTTGTTCTTGTCAAGCAACTTCATCCATCTCCAGCTGTTCCTCACATGCTGCATAATTTGGAAATTCTTACTGCTGGTCCTTTGTATCTGGATCATTTATGTTGCAGATAATTCTCATGGTGTTTAAGCATCCTGTAATACTTCAAATGAAACTGAAAAAATCACAGATGAAGACTAGGGAGAGAAATTGTAGACATTTACAGCTGAAGGTTAAGCCACAGCTTTGAGCTAGGGCAACCTAGAGCTACACCATCCCAAGGGGAACAGAAGCAACTGAACCTCAGTGAGGCAAAATCTCTTCACTGATGCTTCTTGAACTGAAGGGTGTCTTTACATGTGCTCCGGGGGGGGGGGGGGGGGGGGGGCGCTTTATTTAGAGCAGCTCAGAAAACCGCTCTCATTAAAGCACCCATGTCTCATGTATTCAGTGTCACATGCTTCAAAATGGTGGTGGAGGCACTTTAGCTAAAGTTTGTTTGATGAGCTTTACTTAAAGTGCCCTGCCACCATTTTGAAATGTGGGGACATGAATACACAAGATGCGAAGGCTGCTGGAGTGCACTAATTGGCACACAGCAGCAGACTCGATTAATGGAGTCTGCTCCAACGCATTATAATTACAGCACATCGGAGCAGCATCTCCACACATCTACAGGCACCCAAAGTGGTTAAGAGTTTGATTCATCCTTTATGACAGATGTCCTGTGGACCTCTTCATCTCTTCTCAGAATTCACTTTCTTTAGAAAGGAACTTGAGTGAGTCAGCTCTGTGCTCCCTAGAATACAAGAGCAGTTTGCATGCCTCTGGGTGCATCTACACATGCAATTAATGTAATAAATAAACTCTGACATAATTTGAGCCAGAGTAAATTAATCCAGATATGACCATCAACACATAATTTATTCACCATAGGATAGTACCTGTGTCTGATGGGACTATCCTATGCTGGAGTAAATTAATCTGTCATGCCCTAATTGCATCATATATTAGATGATGACACTTTACTGTGCAGCAAACTAGTCTACTGTGCAGTAAAGTGCATGTACAGACACATCCTCTGTGTGCAAGATAAAGCGTCTAATGATATGGGAACAGTTAGTTAGCTGGGCACTTCTACACGAGATGCTACTGCTCAGTCATTAATGCACATTTATTTAATACTTGTGTTAGCAAGCACTAAATAAATGCACAGTAGTTGGAGTTACTGCACAGTAGTGGTAGCAAACATTTTTTAAGTGATGCTACTGAGCAATAGCATAATAATACTGCACAGTAGTGTATTAGCACTGCTCATGCTGTGACGCACTGCTGTGCAGTATTTTTTGGCTACTGTGCAGTCAGTACCTCATTCAGATGTGCCCACCAGAAACTAAATCCACAAGGAAGTATAGACTTGTAATGCTCACCATTTCAACACCTAACTCTTGGTGCCCTGCAGACTCAGGTTGGGCACCCAGTTTTGTTCAACACAGAAAAAGTCAGATGCCTAAGAATGAGATTCATAGAAACCAGTGAGATGAGTAGGAAGACACTTGAACAACAGTAGCATATATCAAAATGGGTCAGGGTTTAAGCCCCAACTCTTAAAGGGTTAGATGGCAAGTGAGAGATTGTTGTGCCCTCTACAAGGTCAGCAAAGGGCATTCCTCTAGATTCCCCCAGGCAAGATGCACCTCCCACTACCCCCAAAAAACTACCCTCCTCCCACAGACAGCCCCGAGATTTAATTGTCCCTCCCACTAGACTTGGTGTGTCTATTCAACCCTGGGTAGTGCCATTCAGAGATACCCAGTCTAGCTCTGCTAATTAGCTCTTGAGCAGCCTCATGCAAACACAACTACACTGTTCCCACTCTGACAGTCAGCATGACTCTGCCTCATGTGGCCTTGTGCCTTGCACCACCCATGGTACAGGTTTGTAAGTGCCTATCTGTCAGTGATTCTCAGCCATCAACCTCTTCTTGGAGCTAGATATCTATGATCATCAGCTGTTCTTCATAACTAAAAAAACATAGAAAGACCTTTATTATACCTAATAGATAAGTAGGTGGTTTTGCTTTGTGCTCCCATATCCCGAGAGAGGGCCCTTACCACTAGACTATTGGTTATTCTGGGATGAGGGTTGGTTAGTCTCTCCTGACAGAGCCGTTTCATGTTGTTTATATGTGACGGGCTGGCTGGCAGTGATTTAGCCCAGGGGTTTTGAAAGGGCAAAAGATGATTGGAGGACTTGGGATTTCCTCTTTCTCACCAATCTGGTAATGATTTGGCCCAGGGGTTTTGAAAGGGTAAAAGATGATTGGAGGACCTGGGATTCCCTTTCCTCACCAATCAGGCCCCAGAGACTCATGCTCCATGTCCCCTGATTGGCCCCTTGGGTCACCAGGAGGGGGATAAAAAGGGCAGCGCAGCTGACTCAGGAGAGGTCAGTGAGGGACCACAAGGAAGGAGTTTCAAAGAGTTGGCAAAGAGCTGGGCTAGCAGGGCAGGAGCAGTTGCCCCAGAACAACCTGAAGGAGTGGGACCTGCAGGCAGCAGTTGGACCCTCAGCAGCACAGCGTGTGGCCAGCAGGAGAGGCTCCCCACTGGGCTCCAGGATCCCCTACAAAAGACTGTGGCCAGCAGGAGAGGCTCTCTAGCTCCAGCAACGATCTGAGCAGTGACCTGAAAGGTTCCCAGCTCTGCTTCCAGCTCCTCCAATAAGAGGCAAGGCAGCTCAATGTGAGGCCGGGGCTCCAGGATGGTCAAGTCCCCCTAACAGTTTGGAGCAGCTCAAGCACTGTTGTTTGTGTGATAGAGTTTTTGCCTACCATGTGAAAGATTTGAGTTCAAGTCCCAGATGGGGTGAGTGCAGTAGCAGAGAGAAATCTTTGTTGCAGTGGAAAAGGGTTTTCCCCCTTTCTCCCCCTCCAGGTACCTAGGCCCTATATTCCTTGTCATTTGACAGTTTGTATTTTGTGCCTTTTATATTTCACCTACCAGTATTGTTTGTTCTGCTGTTTGTGTTTTACATTTTGGTTAACCCTGTCTTTTGTCAACTGGATGAATATTTCTATGATTGTAAGTGTATAACCTTTGTTGAATCCTGCCCCTTCGGGGCATTGTAGTGTTCCCTATACCCCTCTGGTTTATACTGGTTATGTTCCCAGCATTGTTCCCTCATTAAAAGGTATATGGTTAAGTCCCCATTGGTGGTCTGGCTCTGCTCTATAGGGGGAGGAGGATCCCCACACCTCCCACAGCGCTTGTGCACCTGCTTTGAGCTCTTCAATTGTAGAGGGGGTACCGCTTGGAGTACCACCCGGGTTGCATATATAATTAAATAATTCCAGTAGGGACTGAATCTACTCCACTCATGTGTGCCCACATGTGTTCTCTCCTGCTTAATGAACACTTAATTATTTTTAAAAAACCAAAACAAAACAAACTGCTCCATGGCTGAAGTCCCTGCTCCAAAATAGACAAAGTGGGGATCTTACAACTTTCCCCAGGTAACTGCGTTTACTAGGAGCAGATTCAGAGCAGGTGCACTGGCATGGTTCTACCTCCTTTTCCACAGTGTAGCCCAGTGGCTCTGGGCACCTGGGTCCCCAGAGGAGTCTGGACTACATCACAGGTCCCTCAAGCAAATAGAAACCCCACTCTCACAGCACCCTGTCTCTTTCTCCCTCATGCTCAGTGGCCCCTCCCTGAGCTGCTTCTGTCCCACTTCAACTAGGGCTGTAGGGAGTGACTGTGCAGGCAGTTGGGCTCAGCCAGGGAGAGTGGCAGCAGTGGGAAGTTTCCCTCTCCTGTGCTGCACCTCCCACCCCACCCCAGGTGTTCCCCACCTGCCTGGGAAAAGGCTTTCAGCTGAAGTGGAGCAGGAGTGGCTGGGACAGCGGCAGCAGTGGGTGTGCCTCTCCTTTGTGCCTCCAGAGGCGTAAGTAGAGAGGACAAGAGGAATATGGGATGGGAAAGAAGGTGCCACTGAGAAAAAAGGGAAAGGGAAGGTGTGCCGAGAGCAGGGGGGTGGGAATGGTGAGGAGAAGGATTTTTATCTGATTTGGGGACTTGGAAAAAGTCCCTGGCTGTTGCTCCCACAATGTAGTCTGCTTGACTCAGTGTAGGGGATGTGGTTGGGAGCAGGGAAGAACAGATACTTCTGCAGGGTTGGTCACTGATCCCACATGCCTAGGGTGACCATAATAATTTGAAGGAAATTTGGGATGGGGGACACCAGAATATGTGCAACTTCCCCTCCCCACTCCCTCTCCCACCCTGATCCTGTGGCTCTCAGGAGCAGGGCTGGGCAGGACAGCACAGAGCACACTCACCCACCCACCCACCCACTCTGCAGCTCCCAGAAGTGAGCAAGACAATGTGCGTGTGTGTTTATGCACATATACACATGACCTCCCAGCTCCCAGAAGTAGGGCCAGGCAGGATAGCGCAGCATGCGTGCACCCGTGCACACACACACACACACACATAGACACACACACATGACCCCACACCTCCCTGCATGCACCCCTCCCTTCACCCTGACTCCACTGTGCAAGAGACTCCACTTGCAGCTCAGAGGAGTTTGGACCAGGGAGCAGCTCATTGGCTGAAACAAAACTGAAGCAAAAATTCTTGATTGGCATGAGCCCACCTGCACATGCATGGCTCCTCAGTCAGGAGTTGGCATATAGTTTCATAGTAGGTAGGGTCAGAAGGGACCTGAGCAGATCATCAAGTCTGACCCCCTGCCATGGGCAGGAAAGAATGCTGGGATCAAACGACCCCAGCAAGGTGTCTATCTAGCCTCCTTTTGAAGACCCCCAGGGAAGGAGCAAGCGCCACTTCCCTTAGAAGTTGGTTCCAGATGAGGCTAGGTTTGTGCCAATCTGGGACTTTTGCTTCAATTTTCTCCAATAGCCAGAATGCTGAGATGACCTCTGAAATCCGGGACTGTCCTGAGCAATCTGGGATGTATGGTCACCCTACGCATGCCCTCTTTTCAAAATCCTATTTTTTCCAAGTTTTCCAGTATTAATTTGTGGAACTTCTCAATCAGAATGAATTTGTACCTTGAGAAAGATCCTTCAAAGTCCACAGATGTAACAGGGCAAAATTTGAAAGCAGGAGTCAGCATTGCTGGTACTATTTCTGGTAGTTCCAGATCAGTACCATCCAAGTAACTCTTCACCACTACCAGTGCTTCATATCCATAGTTCCTCTTCAAAAGTCTTTGCAGCTTGTTTCTCATTCATTGGCTTATATCATGCACAACAGACTTAATTTTTTCAACCCCTTTGATTTTGTCAAGTTAAATCATATTGAGAAGCCCCCATATCTCAAGTTTCTTGATCACCTGTGGTAGAGCAGAAAAGTGTGCATGAACCATTTCAAGATCCCTCTTGACTGTAGAGCTGTCAAAAGTCATTTGTGTTACTGTGATGGAGGCTGTCTTGCTGGCATGGGCTCTGGTGATAGGAGCTTGTCAGACAGAACTTCTTTGTAGTTCTGTACTGTCAGTGGTACCTTTGTGAACACTTTTTTTTAACTCTTGACACGATGGAGTAGACAGATGGAAACTCAAATCTAACTTGTTTGGCAACCCAATTGAAGCCATGCACCAAACAGGCTAAGTGCAGTTGGTGCAAATAGTGACATTGCTGTTGCTACTTTCAGCATATAGGCTGCAGCACTGAAAAGCAGAAGATGTGAGTTCTCTTCACTGATGGCAATAGAGTTTGGCCCTTGGAAACTAATTTTTTTTTTCAAACTGCAAATATATGCTTTTTATGTATCAACATTACTATTATACACCAACCCCTCAATATGTATGCATATGCACTATAAAGCATACATATGTGGAGCTTTCCTGATGCAAATAATGTTTTAGTCGGAGTTCTGATAGCCTACATACCCAGGAAAAGAATATGTGTTTTCATTTAAGTCTCACATTTATTAATATCAGGCAATTCTAATAAATGGTAGCGAAGTGCAAAGCTTGTATGGATGCCATGATGCTCAAGTTTGTCTAATACAAGATATCACATCTACCCAAAGAACCTTGTCTGCCTCTGTCCTTAGACCAACACAGCTACAACCAAAAGCCCTGCACAATCAGACATGCTCAGGTCACCAGCACAGTAGCTTTAGCCATGCAGGAAACATGCATACATGCAATTTGATTCTAATAGCTGGTGCAAAAAAGCACGTATTTATAGAATATAGTTTCAGATGTTGATGCCAATGTGGTGGATTCCATTAAGTGAGATTCTAATAAACCATAGTAAGTGTATGGAGGTAAACTTTGAGGCATTTACTTTACAGTTTTTTTATGCTAACATGAACAACTAGTTGTACTGAGATTCTAATAACAGGAAGATACTAAATATATACAAGGTAAAAGCTGTATAGGTTCAAGCAGAAGCCTTGCTAACCACAATGCATGGTCTTCTAATCCATAGACTACATACCTTTCAGTTGTTCTACTTAATTGTTAGATATCTATTGCTTTTTTCCCTCCATTACTTCTCTAGTAACAATAGAAGCAATTGCCTTAATTGCACTTATTGCCCTTTGACAACCTATTTTTAATTGTTTAGAATTTTCCTCATCCTCCTCTTTTGGGATGAAATTAACCAACACTGGTTAATTTTCTCAGAAAAGGTCTCTTCTCAAAATTTTCAGAGCAAAAATTGTCACAAATGATCAGTCAGTTGTGTTGCACAAACGGCTAGTTTCATGCCCCTGGAGGCTTTTCCAATACACCTCAAGGAGAGAGTCATACACACTCAGGCCGGGTCCAACTCGAGTTTATTTGTTTGCAAACAGATCGACCAGGGAGCTGAGTCGCTCAAATCAGAGTCGACCTCAAACTGTGTCTGAAGCTTTTTTTTATAGCCAACGTAAACAATAGATTTCAACGTGTCGTGCAATTATTGGCAGACTTAGCATTACGTCTTGCATCGTATGTCTTAGCAGTTACATGTTTTATGACGGTTTACATACATGTATCATTTACATCTTAAATCCCCTCCCAGGGGCAGTTCTTAAGCCCCTCTGGTCATCCTTTGGTCAGGGTAAAATTTCTTTGCATCAACATTTTTCCCTGTCCCTCTTTGCTTATCTCTTATTTATTGCATCCGTTCCTGGCTCCGTCTGCAGAATTTTAGTTCTACTCGTAAATCAATTGTTAGTCTACTTGTCTTAGTGATAAGTGTGGAAGCGAGAGTAAAAACATGCGGAGTGCATAAGCAATTACAAAAGCAGGGTGTATAGATTATGCTGTATTTTTACCACAGTTGGATTACTCGTGGGCCTCTGGTTAAAAGCCTACCCATAAAGCATTCCTGAACTGGGGACTAAGGATCTTAACTCTGACATCCTTGTTTTCCCCAGTCTTTGTAAGAAAGGGTTAAGGCAGGGGTTTCAAGCACATCAGGCCTCACTGGTTGGAAGAATACCCTGGGGCTGGTCCATGGGCTGGATCGGACCTATGGGTCAGATCAGCCCTACAGACCAGCCTTGTGCTCTAGATCTTGGACTGGCCACAGAAGGTGCTGTGTGTGGTGCAGTTCTGCTTCATGCTCTGGGGCATAAACTGGAGTGGGCATTGCGTGTGCTGCAGGGGCCATCCGGTGTGCCCCACATGCTGCCAGCAGGTCAACTCTGAGACCAACTGGCAGCAGTGGGTACTGGATGATGATGAGACTCTGCGGGCTGGCTCTGGCCTGCGGGCTGTATCTTTGACATCCTTGGGATAAAGGACACTTTATCGCAGATGCCAAGGATGGACAGCTCCAGAAGAAATCGTTTTACAGTCAGTCTGAAACCAATCCCTGTTGTTTCAGGGCTCCTTCACATGCACATGCACATGCACATGCACACACACTCTCTCTCTCTCTCCCTCTTGTTTTAGGGCTCCCTCTCTCTCACCTCTCCAGTTGTTTCAGGGCTGGTTCTCCCCTCCACTTTTTCAGGGCTGGTACACACACACACACACACACACACACAGCCTGTTGTGTTAGGGCTCCTCTGTCACACACACACACGCACCCCTCCCTCCCTCCCAGCTGTGTCAGGGCTGGCACGCGCAGACCCGGGGCTGTGGCGGGCGGGGGAGCGGGGTGACGCGGCCCTGAGTCCGGGGGAGGCCGCCACGTGTCCCGGAGATTTAAAAGTTTGGGAGGGAGCGCGCCCGGCCCGCGCTGCAGGCTCCTCTCAGCTCCGGGAGCGCACGGGCCAGCCGAGCCGGACCATGCTCCGCACCAGCCTCTGCCCGCAGCAGCAGCCGCCCGCCGGCCCGCAGCGCAGCCCCGGGGACGTGCCGGGCGCCGCCGCGCTGCTGCTGCTGCTGCTCCTCGCCTCCTGCACGGGCGCCTGCCGAGGTGAGCGGCGAGGGCCGGGGGCAGCGGGGCCGGGGCCGGGGCAGCGCTGCGGTCGGGGCCGGCCGCCTCCGCTGGCGCTCGGGGCGCGGGGGCAGCTCCCGCTTAATACCCGCCGGTGCCTTGGCTTCCCTTCGGCACAGTCTCACGCCTTTTTCATTCTGGCTGGCGAAAGAAATGATGCCTGAGACGGTCTGTGAAGTTCTTGCTGGCAGCAAAGAAATGAGAGGGGGAACTTCTTGTTTTCTTTTGAGCAGAAACCCGGGTATAGCAGCAAGCGAGGAGTGAAGTACTGGTTTCTATATTACTCTTCTAGCAGTCGGGGGGGGGGGGGGGATTGTTGCGTTTAAACTTGAGTTGTTTTCCTTTTCCAGGTCCAAAAAAAATCAACTGTTTTGCAATCTGGCTTTTATTTGCAATGGGTCCAACACTGAATTGGAGAATTAATGTAATCAACTCTTATGAATCTCCATTTCCTTTATAAAGGCTAGTAATAGAATCACAGAAAATGCAGGTTGGAAGGCACCTTGGGAGGTCGTGTAGACTGGGGGTTCTCAACCTGTTTTGTACCAGGATCCACTTACGAACATCACTGGCTGGCCCCAACCCAGCTCCCCTTACTCCTGACCCGCTGCTCCTATCCCCAGGCCCCAGTGTGTGGGGCCTGGGGGGCCCCAAACAGCCCCTCACAGGCTGCAACTCTGCCAGCCTCCAAGGGGAAAGCCAGGGTTTCCCACATTTTTTCCCTGTAACGGAGAATCCATTTTTAAAGTTTCTTGGTCCATTTTAAATGTTTCTTCCTGACCCTTTCATATATTCTTGTGACCCACTTTTGGGTCACGACCCACAGATCGAGAAACACTGATGTAGACCAACACCCCTCCTCCCCCAAGCAGGACCATCCCCAACTATCTCATCCCAACCAAGGCTGTGTCTAGCTGGGTTTTAACAACTCCGAGATTCCACCACCTCTCTGCCCAGACTGTTCCAGTGCTTTACTACCCTCCCAGTGAGTGTTTTTCCTAATATCTAACCTAAACTTCTCTTGCTGCAACTTGAGACCATTGCTCCTTGTTCTGTCATCTGCCACCAGAACAGTCAAGCTCCATCCTCTCTGTAGTCACCCTTCAGGTAGTTGAAGGCTGTTGTTAAATCCCCTCTCAGTCTTCTCTTCTCCAGACTTAAGTAAAATGATGTTGTAACTAAATAAATGGCATTTTAGTAAAAACAGAACTTATGTTATAGACAGATAGGTAGATAGCATTTCCTATTCTATCAGGAGCTTTACAACATCATTGCAAGCGTAGTTATTAACTCCTTGCAGAGTAACCTCATACAATAATGCATTACATATTGACTGTTTTTGCTTTGTTTGTCTTGCTTGTATGGGAGTTGCTCTTTTACCTGTGACTGTGATATTTAAGCGCCATCAGAAAGTAGCAGGGTCTAAATATTTTACCTCACTAAAGAGCATGCTTTTAAAAAGACCAAAAAAAATCTTTGAATTTACACTGTTACCCATAGATACTAGAACCAAATCTGAATGTCTGGAATATCCACAGTGCCCCAGAAGTTAATGTTTGATGCTGCTATTTCCTATCAGAGGGATCCACTTTTAATGAAGCGATATTTACTTGCCCTTTTAAAGGATTAGGAATACAATTCTGCATGGGTCTGATGCTCTCAATTCCCATTTATTTAAACTGCTGAGAATTGTGGATCTTCAGGGAGTCGGAGGATCAGGCCCATATTGTTGACAGACGGGTCTAGGGTTGCCAGTAACTTCTTAAAATGATCTAGAGCAGGGGTAGGCAACGTTTTTTGGCTGGAGTGCTGAAAAACCTACAATGCCTACCTTGGAAGGTGCCGACGTGCCAGCAAGCCAGAAAAACAAAATGAGGACAGGGGGTACATGGCAGGATGCTCTGCTTGTGCCCCTTGCCCCCACCCAAAGCCCTTGCCTCCCAGCCCTGCTGCCCTGTGCCCCCCACCCTTGCTGCCCCTTACCCCCCAGCCTGGGCTCTGTGGCTATCAGCAGTTACCCAGAGCCTAGGCCAGCTGCAAACATCTGCTGCCTCTCCACCCTGGCCCTGGCCTCAGCTGCCTCCCAGCCCCAGACCTGGCCCCTGGCTCTGCGGAGGCAGCACATACCGGCAATGCTCCCTGTTGTGCTGCCCTCACCTCCTGTGTGCACAGGAGCAGCGTGGGCAGCAGCGCAGGGTTGCGCCCCTTCCTGCTGCCCCCACCTGCAGGGGAAGTGTGGCAGGGCAGTGGGGAGCTCGGAGCAGGCAGCTTTCTGAGCCCCCTGCTGTGCCCTGCCGCACTGGGTTCCAACGCTGCTCTGCAGAAGCGGCAAGAGCAGCACAGCAGGGAGCATTGCCAGTGTGTGCTGCCTCCCCGGAGCCCAGGTTCAGGTCTGGGGCTGGGAGGCAGCCGGGGCCGGGGTGCAGTGGCAGCAGATGTTTGCAGCTGGCTCAGGTTCTGGGTAGTTGCTGATAGCCACGGAGCCCGGGATGCTTGCAGCAGGACTTCCATGGGAGCAGCCCGAGTTCTGTGGCTATCAGCAGGTACCCAGAGCCGGGGTCGGCTCCGACTGGGAGGCTACAAACAGCTGCCGCCTCCCTGCCCTGGCTCCGGCTCCGGCCCCGGCCCCGGCCCCGGCCCCGGCTATCTCCCGGTCCCGGGCTCCAGGAAGGCAGCAGGTGCCAGCACTGCGCCTGTTGGTCCGAGGGCAAGGAGGCAGCAGCTGTTCGTAGCCTCCCGGCTGCGGCCGGCCCCAGCTCTGGATAGCTGCAGCCAGCCGGGAGCCCGGGCTGTTCCCAGCAGGCAGCTGGGACGCTGCAAACCCTTCTGGGAGCAGCGCGGGCTCCCGGCTGGCTGCAGCTATCCAGAGCTGGGGCCGGCTGCAGCCGGGAGGCTACGAACAGCTGCTGCCTCCCCAGCCCCAACACGTGCTGAGGAAAATGGCCTCACGTGCCATGCTCGGCACGCAGGCCAGGGGTTGCCGACCTATGATCTGGAGAGAGGTTTACATTTCTGCAAGCCTGCTATTCAAAATAAAATGCTATGATAGTTTTTTAATAGAGTCACTTAGTGAAATAGAGCACATAGAATCATATAAATATACCAGTATAAAAATGAACAGCACTTTAACAATCTTTTCTGACAGTATTATTATTATTGTTGTTATTACATTTGCCTCTGTCAGCAACAAAGTAACACACATGTGGTACTTATACAAAGATACTCTTACCAAACATTGTGACTCAAACTGTAAAGTACCAAGAATGACATCTTTTATGTTGCCCCAAGTATACATGCTAAGTTTTCTGATGGCTTCAGCAACTGAATAAAATACATTTTTGGTATCTACACTAGACCAGTGGTTCTCCACCATTTTTGTACCAGGACCCATGTGTGAACATCAATGACCAGTCCCAACCCAGTGCTCCTGACTCTGGACCCACTGCCCAGAACTCCCAGGCCCCAGTCCTCCAGTGTGCGGAGCATGTGGGGCCCAAAGGAGCCCCTTGCAGCCTGCAAGGGAAAAACCACTGTTTCCCATGTTTTTCTCCTTTAAAAGAGAACCAATTTTTCAAGTTTGTTTATCTATTTTTAAAGTTTGTTTGTGAGCCTTTCATATATTCTTGCAACCCACTTTTGGGCCGCTACCCATGGGTTGAAAAATGCTGCACTTAATCACACCCTCACCAGAAGCTGAAGAAAACAATTGTTTCATTCTCTTGTAATGAGAGATTCTGTAACATTACGTTTGGGAGCTTCACTAAATTTAAAACATGAAACTTATCAGTGTATTGATAGATTTCATCTGAGTAGCTGATTGCTAGAAAGAGTTACTGTGTTCTATGATTTAATGTAGTCATATTTTTGTTAGCCTAGAGCCCTAGACCCCTTAACAAGCTGAAATATGAGCGCTTTTGATTAGTCAGTTGTGATTATTTTGAATATGCAAAATATGTTAATTGTTCTCTTGAAGACCATGGACCCAAATCCATTGCAAAATTACTTAAAATCCCGTTCATTTCAGAAGTGGAAGGGAAGAGAGCCTGGTGTCTTAGGGAGTTGAGAAAAACAAGTACCTCATTAGAGAAGCAAAATTTACATGCTTAGGCTGTATATTACTAAATGACAAATTATTTACCTTTTTAAAAAAACAAAGAGCAAGACATTTGATTCCTGGGGCCAAAAATGACAATTGAAAGGGGCACTGGTATAATTCTGCAGCCTTGGTCATGTGACTAATCCCACTGATGACACCAACCAGAATTGGGTACTACAGTGAGGATCAGGATAACCATAGACAAAAACCATTTTTTTCCCAATAAATGTCTAAGACAGGTAAAATACTGTCCGCAGAACAGAGGTGACTTATTTGGAACTTTGTACTTGCATTACTTTCATATGTTTAACAGATGGAAAATCTGATCATATTTTGGTAGGATCCCCCACGTAAGTCAACATTGCATTTTCAATTAAAGGAAGATTTAAATATTAGTTATTTATCTCATGAAAATAAACACATTTCATTTTCAAGCTTGTAACAACTGCTCAGCAGAACCTAAACAATTTTTTCCATATTTGTATTGAGTTGCTCATTTATTTTTCCCATTCTAAACATTTTCCTCTTTTAAAACTGAACCCTTTTCTTTTTTCTTTGGGTTTTTATATATATATATATATCCCTATAGCATAAGGTGCTCCAAGTAGTCAGCGATTCAAATGATAGATTTGATGCTCTATTTTTGATGCTCTGTCTCAGGCTCATTGTTTTTTTAAATCTGCTATAAAAACAGGAGGCATTTTATTCAACATTTCTTCATTTGTAGCTGCCAAGAGTAGCTAATGACAAAGGCATTTTTCACAGAGTAAGGCTTACATGAATAGACAATACATCCAGTAAAATGATTTACTCTTTAAATGGTAGAGCTATCAGTATGAACACCTTCCCAGAGCTTATGGTCTTGAATCTTGGGGTGTCAGTAAAAAGGTGGGGTTCTCCTGCAAACTTCTCATGGTAGCAGCAATCTCCTTTGCCTGCATGCTGCATAGCACCCATTTCTCTCCTGGACACTTTGTGAAATCTCCTTGGCAGCTGCTTTCTCATTCTGTGCTCTCTAGTCCAAAGCCTCTTCTGAAAGTTCATCCATGGTATACGCATACAACCCCTCCTTCACTTACATGGAAAAAAATTGAATTAAAGCCCAGATTTAGGAAAGTATTTAAGCATGAGCTTAATTCAGTATTGGAAACTCCAAGCGTTTAAAAATCAGGGAACAGGTCCTCAAAATCATAGGTCAAGAATATCATGAGTTTTTTTTAAACAATAAACTTGTTATTTTTAGCTTGTTTTTAATCCTTTCAAATGCATCTAGACTGTTTCCAAGTTTTTTTTCCAAGAAAACTGTGATATAGTCACATGTACCTCGAAGTTGGGGCTTGAAGAAAACCATACTAAATCTAGTGAAACAATAGCATTGCATAAGTTAACACTACAGTCTTTCACAATGTACTTCAATGTGTCTATCTGGGATTGGCAAACCAGGTGTTTAAACAAAATTAGGTAGACTTGAAGTTACAGCAGAGTAAATTTTGATTTGAGATGAAGAAAAACTTCTTTAATGTGAGAATAATGAGGCAATGGAATAGACTTTTGGAACACCTGCCATCACTGGAGGTGCTCAAGAGCCCGGACAGCCACTGGTCAAGGATGATCTAGGCGTATCTATGCCTAATGTCTACCATAGGTATTTCCCATGCTCCTGGGATTTGCTGGTTGCTGACCCCCTCCTCCTTTTTTCTGCTGTATGTACCAGGGCCTTTTTAAGCCTCCCCCGAAGCACCGAGCATTGGCTACAGCTAAGGCTGTGGACTTCAACTTGGGTGTGCTAATTCTCTTGCTAGGAGCAAAGCCCAAGGTTCCTGGCTAGAGGGTCTTGCCCCTCTGCTTAGGGTCAGACTGATTGTCATATTTGGGGTCAGGAAGGAATTTTACCTCCTGGTGAGACTGTTATGGATGGTGGGGGGTTTTGCCTTCCTCATTAGTGGGGAGCCTCTGCCCAGGACTTCTTGATCATACTATCAACAAGCATTTCATAGAAGCAGGACATTGGTTGCCATGGTTCTCCTGTTTTACCTGTGGTACGTTAGAGCGTTAGGTTTGTGTTGTGTCAGGATTAAAGGTAGTCGTCTGTAGAGTTTAGATTATGGTTGTGTGGGATGGATTGGATAGGGGCGATTCTGCTTCAGGCAGGGGGTTGCATTAGATGACCTCTGGAGGTCTCTTCCAGCCTTACTTCTCTATGACTTTGTGACTTTAGATGCCTAATTCACTAAAAAAAAATCTAGAATACCCATGTTCCCATGAACACAACACTGATTATCCACCTGACCTGAAGCTTCCACAGTACCAGGGGCTATAAACAGATGTCAGCCTGGGAGTGGGATGAGCCATGCTGAGATGTGATCCAGCACAGCTGATCCACTTCATTGGATGATACAGATGTCATCTGTTGTCCCAAGTCGGTGCATGGCAGTGTGATACATGTGTACCTCTGCAAGCGGGAAAGCCTGGGCCTGATTCTGCAGGGAAATCCTAGGGTATGAAGGATCAGGCCATTGGAGCACTGGGAGTGCCTGCCTGGGGCAGCTAGAGAGTTCAGGCAGCTCCAGGTTACCCATGCCCTCATACGCTAAGGCCAACAGACATCCGCTGCAAAAAAAAAAAAAATCACAATTTTTAATCTCCTTTGTCACAGCTGCAGTTTTGAGAATTTGTGATGTGACAAGGAGCATGGTTGTCTGTTTGCTTTGCCTTTGTGCCACCATACACATTTTTATGGTGGCACAAAGGCAATGTCTGTTAGCTGCTGCAGAAGTGCTCCACTGGGAACAGCTTGGCATGTAGCCCCCACCTAAGCTTCACCTGTCATACAGTTATGAGGCAGTTGATGCCTAAATCCCTGAAAAGAACTGATTGAGGGGATTCAAAAATAGTTTTCTTCCATCCCAGGACAGCAACCTAACTCTGAGGCTGTAGAACAGACCATGAGAGTTAAATGTCCTGCAGCCATCCAGTTGAAAATGCTGGGTCACTGTTAAAGCAAGAATTCAAGAATCATGGGGTTAGGAAAACAAGAGTCTTGGTGTTAGGCTGCTGAGGGGCATTAGCTGAGAGTGTGGAGTCCTGGATTCTGTTCCCAGGACTATTTCCATTTTTTTCCTTTCATATCCAATGACAGTCTAATGTAAAATACATAGATGGTGCTGTGGATAAATAGGAAATGCATGTTATGCAGGAAGAGTAAGAGCATAAGGGATGATATACTGGGTCAGACCCCAGGTCTACCACAGTATTGTGTGTTGCAGTAGCACAGAGAGGATGCTAAGGGGAAGAGTATATATGTAGGGTTTGTACCAAGGGTGTCAAGTATAAGGCCTGCAGGCTGGATCTGGACCACGGAGCCCTATAATCTAGCTCCTGGTGTGGTCTCTTTTTCTGCACCAGAACAGACCCCCCCCCATGCAGTGTCCAGGGTGTGCACTGCCTATGGCACTCACTCAACCCAAGTTTCAGGCTGCACCTCAATAATCAGCGTGGTCGGTGCAGCTCAGGATATGGCCTCAGTGCAGGAAGCGCAGCCTGGCACCAGCAGCGAGTGAAGCTGCCTGCTGGGGCTGGGTCCCAGGCTGCGCTGCCCACACCACATGCTGCAACTGGGTCCTGAACTGCATCACCTATGCTTCAGCAAGTCGTGCAAATGGCGCAACCCAGGACCCAGCCCAAGCTAGTGGTGCAGCCAGGAACCCAGCCCCTGTGAGCAGTGTGAGTGGTGTAGCCTGCGACTGGCCACAACAGCTAGGGCTGGATCCTGAGCTGCACCACCTGCTGGGACTATTGTCCTGGACTGGCCTGGGCAGGTGCCACCTGTGCTGGATCAGGCATGTGGGTGGGGAGGAGGTGGGGTGTCCATGGGCCTGATCTGGCCCATGGACTAGCCCTATGTCACCATGCAGCCAGGTGAGTTTGGCATCCTACAGACTGATCAGACTCTAGCCTCTCTTCCCATGCAGCTTCCAGCATTGAGGAAGTCTTAATTTAGCTGTTGCTTACTACTTGGGTGTTTATTACATACAGGAGCTATCCTGCATGAAATTGTCTAATCCTCTTTTGAACCTGGTTAAATTGCCAGCTTCATCTTGTGGCAGAGTCCCACAACTTTTTTGATTTAAACCTTGCTTCCTAATAATTTCATTGTATAGCTCCTTGGTTTGCTATTATGAGAGATGGTAATTAGTAAATCTCTATTTACTTTTTTGCCCACATTTGTGGTTTTATAGACCACTATCATGTCCCCTCAGTCATCTTTTGTGTAAGCTAAAAAGTCCTAGTCAATTTAATCTCTCCTTGTATGGAAGTATATATCCCTGATCATCTTTGTTTTCTCCACCTTGTCTAGTTCTACTATATTCTTCTGGAGAAGGGGAGAGGGAGCAGAACTGCATGTTATTCAAAGTGTTGGTATCACGGGACGGGATCCTTAAGGATGGCTGTGTTACCCCTAAGGCCCCTTGACTGTGCCAATTTGGCCCGATGGACACCCTCTATTCTAGCCAGCCACTTCTTGTTGGAATAATTGATTTAGGGAGGCTGCCTTTAAACCTATCTAAGCACGGTCTTGATGGATTTCCCTGGGCCCCGCAAGTCCCATTTCAAAATAGATGTCCCTGGATAACCCAGCCTTCTGGGCTGTATGTGTGGCTCCAACCGCCCTTTTACCACACCCCAAGCCCCACAGATGGTATTGGCGGTGTCTTGCCTAGGTCTTGTTACAATTTGGCCCCTTGCCGGGCTCTCCACAGCCCCATCTCTGTGCCCCTCAGTGGTGGGCTCTCCGCAGCCCTGTCTCTGCACCTTCTCTGGCGCTGGGATCCCCACGCTGCAGTGGGCCCCCAGTGAGGCCTCCTCCTTCCCCAAATAGCCTCACCCAAACCACCAGTCTTATAAAACAGCAAACAAAACATAAGCTCCTGGGCTATAACATAACAAAGTGCAAGGCATGCTGTGCCCCTTTAAAAGAGCAAAACTCCCTCTCTAATACTGGGTGCCTGGAGGCGAGGGTACTTTATAGGCTCCTGGTGCCCCATTAGCCCTAAGGGTAGCATATCCCATGGCTGTAGCATCTCTGAGCCCTTTCTCCCTGATGGCTCCTTCCCCTTCAGCTATCGGCAGGTAACTGAGCTAAAAGGTCCCAACCCTAGGGTTTATATGGGCTTAGGGCCCTGCCTCTTCTGGCCAGCTGACCAGGTGCAGATGTGGCCAATTCCCTCATTAGCCAGTTGTCATGGCAACCTGCACCTGGGCTCTTATCTGGCCCTTTGTGTTCCCTCCCCTGGCAATCTCTGCTCTAATAGGAGCAGGCACTTTCATGCCCTGCGACAGTTGGCATACCCTGGATTGATATACAGTTACATAATGTTGTCTTCGGTTTTATCAGTTCTCTTCAACCTTCTATTTGCCATTTTTACTTCTGCTGAACACTGGGGCGATGTTTTTAGAAACTAGCCACAATAATTCCAGGGTCTCTTTCTTGACAGTTAATATTATCTATCATCATGTCTATACACCTTGGGTTATTCTTTCCCACAGGCATCAGTTTGGACTTATCTGAGTGCCCTGAAGATTGCCTGAGGCGCACCTCTGTAAGAGGGAAAAGCTGGGGTTTCCCACTTGGAGAGCCATACCCCAGGCAGTCTCTGAGGTGTGTCTCTGTAAGTGGAGAACTGTGGCTTTTCCCATTTACAGAGATGCACCCCAGAGGTTCCCCGCAGTGCGTAAGGAACAATGGGCAACATACACCATAGCTGATCTGCTTCATTTGGTGGTGCCTGTTTATATCTTTGGGGTGGCTTTAAAACTGAAGAAGGAGCTGAGCCTTGGGAGCTTGCTGGAACTGTTATGCTTTGTTACAAGTGCATGAGCCCATAGCAATATTAGTGAGTTAAATCCTAGAAGGTGTTATCTGTCAACCTCTCTAGCTCCCTCAGGTGCTCCAGTTCAGTCATCCTGGACTTTAGGGACCATACTTGGTCCTTGAGTGCCAGGAGCTTCTTGCACTGCATGGAGCTATATGCCACCTTTTCTCTGGGAGTGTAGTCAGACATATGGCATTTGGTGTAGCTGCCACCTTGATGATGGACTTCTACCTGCATTCTGTTTAAATTTGTTTTGGGGGTGTTATTTTTGAATTTTTTTACCTGTTTTTTTCTTTTGCTCCTTTACTTAGTGTTTGAGTGGTTTTATATGGGGTTAGTTCTTTCTTGCTTTTAACTATGTTGCAACCTCCTCCCGCGAAGACAAACCTCTCATCTGGTCAGCTCATTGAGTCCTGGGGCACGCTCAATCTCTGAGTTTGAGCTGGGTGCTCTTGTAGCAGAATCTAGATCTCTGCTTTGACCCTAGTACTGCCTGCCACAGCTCACACTAGGCCTCTGTGAATGACTTGTAGGCCCTCTGTTAATCAAGAAGTCTAATCAAAGGGGATTAGTCAACTTCCACAATGTTCAGGGTCTCTCCAGAGGGGTTTGCCTTCAGAATATGAGAGAATCTCCCCTTAAAGAGTTGAGCTGACAACTGAAAATCCATAAGGAGAAAATCCACAAGAAGTCAGAAAGACAGGATGAGATTGTTGTTTGGACAAAAGGAGACACGCGGAGTAGTGAGGTAGATTTGTGAATCATCTGTATAGAGGCAGTAGGTGAATTTGTGTCTGCCAATGAAGATTACTCAGAGATAGAAGAGGGAAGAGGGCAAGAAACCTAAGGACAGAACTCAGTGAAACCTCAATACAAAGTTGGAGGCTGGGGGGAGGGGATGAGGAGGATCTTCTGTATGAGTAATAGGAAAGGCAGGAGGACCAGGGTAGCCAATGAAGAACAAGCTTTCAAAAAGGAAAAAGCATGGTCAGCAGTTTTAGCGGTGGTTGATAGCAAGGAGGATGAGACTAGAGCACTGAGTCTGAATTCCTTGGTATAGGGAATGGTCATTATAATCTCTGTAAGAGCAGTTCTAGTGAGTGCAAGGGCCAGAAGCCATAAAGAGAAACCAGGGTGGAACTGAAGGAAGGGAAGCCTGAACAATAACTGTAAATAGTGCATTTGTTGCTGTTAGAGATGAAAAAGGAAAGGCAGCTGGGATGGTAATTGAAGAGATAAGTACATTTTTTTAAGATGGGACAGGCATATCTTGTGAAAGGAGAAAACCAAGGGAGAGTGTGAGGTTGAGTAGATCCTGTGCTGAGAGAGAAGTAGAGGTAGGAAATGGGGAAGAGGGGAGGATTTGGAGATTGAGTAAAAGGTAGTAAAAGGGTAGCTGGGATTGTGTGTGTGGTACCCAACTAAGTAGCAGGACTAGAGTTGTTTGGGTGAGAAGATGGCAAAACAGGAAGAGAGAACAAATTTACTTTTCCTTGGATTTTCTCATAAGTGCCCATTCTGAATAAGGTTGCTTTCCTGATTAAGGGTCAGAGTCCTTAATTTTCTACATATATCTGTACACAGATATTTTACCCACATAAAAGTAAAATAGCATATGATCTCTGTGTGTACATGCACATGTGTGTACATTCATGCATATGTATATGAGATCCTTATGGTTTACAACAGGTAAGTCAAGCTTGTAAGTCAAGCTTGCTTGCCTCCTTGGGTGAGATCTAGACCATGGGGCTCCTCACAGGCCAGATCCAGACCTGTCTCTGGCCGTGGGATGAGCAGTGGCAGGGATTAATCCTTGTGGTTTCTTGAGTTGCTGTATCAGCTCAAGGGGTTGTGGAATTAACACAGTCATTGCTCACCCAGCCCAAGCGCATCCCTGATGCAGCTCTATACCCCAGAATTTGGTGTAGGTTCTGCTTCTGCTTGCCTTGACCCTGAATTCCTGGACACTCCAGAAACCCCATAGGCCAGATGACACAACTCTTCAGGCCATATCTTTTACATTGCTGGTTTACAAGAACAGTGCTAGATGAGGTAATGGGGAGGTCAAGGGCAGTGCTAAAGAATGGACAGTGGCTGCTGTGGACATATAATCGGAGACCATGGATAGTGTGTAACAACTTGGGAAGAGGAGCTGGGGTAAGAAAACTGAAAAGCTGGTGAAACATTATCTGCTCAAAAGCTTCTGGTACTGGCAAAAAGAAATCTAACCAATACTTAAGCTTTATTGGTTTGTGCTAAAAGCTTTTCAGCTTTCCTTCTGCTTCATATGAAAAGCCTTAGGCATGTCTACACGTGCACTTTATTGCACATTAGACTAATTTAATGTGCAGGAAAGCATCACCGTCTACACGTGCACCACAGTTAGTGTGCAGTAGATTAATTTACTGTGGTGTAGGATAGTCTCATCAGACACAGGTACTATCTGATGGTGTTGCCAAAACGGCTAGTTTCGTTCCCCTGGAGGCTTGTTCAATTACCCTCAAGGAGAGAGTCACACATACAGGCTGGGTCCATTTAGGTTTATCGTTTGCAAACAGTTCGACCGGGGAGCAGAGAGCTCAAATCAGGGCCGACAATGAGTCCGGCCTGGAATTACATTTTTATAGCTTACATTCAACAGAGTCTTGACGTGTTAGAAGTTCATTGGCTGCAGTACCAGTTCCTAATTGTGACGTCTTATCTTGTAGGCTGTACTTAACTAGTTATTGGTTAATGTGACTTATCAGGGTTAGTACGTGCGCACTCAAAGGTAGAATTGCAGCATGCTCAGAAGAAAAGAGCAATTTCAACAAAGTTAGTTAAACTTTAGTAACTTCCTATGTTAACGTAACCTTAAGGCACTGGACAGAGATGATTTCAAAATGCAAGGCAAGCAGTAAGAACCGCAGACCACAGCTTGGACGTTAGACCTCCTGATCTTTACACAAAAGGGTCATAAGATGGTCATAAGACACTTCTATCATATGGTTGTTGCTCAAGCATTACTGCAAAATTATGGGGGCTAACGTCTTTTTACTACAACTCCCCCCTCAGATGCTTTCTTACTCTAAATTTTTAATAAGTGTCTGCGATAGCCAATTTCTGATAGTGTACAAACATTTCACGGTTAACAACTGATCGAACAGTCCGTCTCAGAAGGGTCATGATGCACGGTAGCATACAGGGAAGCAAGCAAAGCGTTGATACTAACAAGCATAAGGCCATCAACACTCCCTTTATCCAGCCAGTCTGGGGAAGCCAGGATGTGAACCAGTCAAAGTTCCATCCGTTCCATGTCTGGACTGGAACATGTGCTACCTTCTCTATATCATTTGCTAGGTCTTTTATCAATTCACCATTATCATCAATTTCAACACAACAGTTGGACAGGTTTAACTTTTTACACACCCCTCCTTCACTGGCAAGTAAATAGTCAAGAGCTAAACGATTCTGCAGCACCGTGGTGCGTATCTGGGTGAGTTGACTTCCAATTAGGCGGAGGGCTGCGGCAGTCTTGTTAGTGACTACCTCTACTACGGCCTGGAGTCTGATAATGCTGTTAGTCAGATAGGTGGGCTCCCTTCCAACCACAACTGGTTCCCAAGTTGCCGGGTCATAATATTGAATGATTCTTTCGGCTGGCCATTCATTATCGCCCCACTGTTGACTCCCTCCTGCGGCTATCCTTTCAAGGGAGGTATCAGTACCACGCTTAGCACGATAAAGCCCAGGGTTGATGGTTTGAGTATCATGAGGTGTTGGCTGCACTAGCCAAACGCCAGGAATCAAAGCCCCTAGATAACAGGTCCCAGCCCAATGGGGGGGAAGCTGCCTATATGCCCATCGCCCGCAAATCCACCACAGCCCACAGGTTTCATTTACGATGCTAGAACGGGAAAACATTAAAGCCAAGGTCAGTGAACCCCTTTTTAAAGAGTTTTTCGTACCGTTTTGATAATGAGTGCAATTGTGGCCCCAAACTAAAATTTGTTCCTCATCCAGGAGACAAGGGAGGCTTTCAAACGTATCTTATGAGGCGTTTGCATGTGTCCAAGCACCTTGGCGAGGGGCAACCTCCTTAGATATCCATGTCTCTTGGCATCGTGACTGTCCCACCCTAAATCCCCCTCCCTGTTGGGAAATACAAATAGATCCTTTAATCTTCGCTACCAGGAGTCTCCCAGAACCATTAAATCATGAGGAGAGATTAAAATCACGATTAAAGCCCCAGTCAGAGATTATGCCTGTCCTATTGAGGGGAATAGGCAGGAAAGGGACTCCCTCATCACTAGAAACAGGAGTAAGTGCACACAAAAGACAACTGTGGTTAGTTAGAGCGCGGGCTGACTCCTTGAGAAGGGCCACCCATACATTTCCCACCCATGGGTTTGCAGGTGGACCTTTAGGTCTTACAGTTTTATTCATGGCGTAATGGTAATCTCCTATGCGGATTCCCTGGGGCTCAACCTCGAAGGGAGGATTTGAAGGCCAAGCTCTGAGGATTGCCGACCAGAGTTCTGGTTCTGGCTCTATACATACCGGTGTTGGACCAGCACGGAGTGCATATGTTATTATAATTTCTCGACTCAAGCAGCATTTGGAGAGGGTATGCATAGAGGCATTGATTATAGTAGACTTTGAAGCCTCATAGCTAGTCTTATTTAGGGGCTTAAGCTTTATGTCAAAGGGACATTTGCAGCAGTCTGGGTGATATCCTTTTGGGTTTGCTATACCTAAAAGGGACATGAGTCCAAAAAAATAGATTAGAGTCCACATTTGTGTAAACGTAACTTCAGATCTCCTACTGGTTCACTTGTCCACTTGTCGGCTTCTTGTTCCCGGGTGTTGTCAGCTTCCGGAGTGACCACACCCTGGGAGTTGGTGTCCTCCGGATGAAAAAGCTTCACTCTTGAATAGTGGGTCCACTTGTTGCTGTTTGATAAGCGGACAGCCGTGTGCGTAGTCAGCAACACCTGATAGGGTCCTTCCCACTTTTCCACAAGAGGATCTTTTTTCCACTTCTGTACCAGGACCTGGTCACCCGGTTTGAAGTTGTGGGCTGGTGCGTCAAGCGGAAGGCTCTGGAACGATGCAGCAAACCTGTGTAGAGAAGACAAAACAGACTGCAAGGCAATAACATGTTTCCAAATTTCAGATTTACCAAGTTCTACAGTAACTAGTTCCCTCCATCCTGCTGGCAAGACCCTGGGAGGCATACCAAACATCAATTCAAAAGGTGATAATTTAATTCCCCTACGTGGTGTACTACGAATACGAGTTAAAGCCAGTGGGAGTGCCTGTGGCCATTTCAAATGAGCCTCAATACAAATTTTTGTCAACATAGCCTTCAGTGTCCTATTCATGCGTTCCACCTGGCCTGAATTCTGGGGTCTCCATGGAGCATGAAGTTTCCAAGTGATATCTAAAGCTTTGGACACTTCCTGTACTATTTTCCCCACGAAATGACTGCCTTGATCTGACTCAATAGACTCAGGTAACAGAAATCTGGGTATTATCTCGTGGAGTAGCACCTGTACTACTGTAGATGCAGTAGCTGTTCTCGTGAGGTACGCTTCCACCCACCCAGTTAACTGGTCAACTAGTACCAACAGGTAATGGTATCGGCCGGATCTAGGAAGCTCAGCAAAATCAATCTGCCAAGCTTGTCCAGGATATTGAGCCCACGGTCTTCCTCCCATAGGAGCTGGTTGTCTGGCAGATTTTGGATTCACATTCTGGCAAGTCGGACACTGAGAGACCACTCTCTGGGCATCCAAATAAAGTCCGGGGGCTACCATTTGACGAGTCAACAAATCTCCCATTGCTGTGCTTCCCATGTGAGTGGAAGAATGCAATCGGTGGAGTATCTCTCCCAGCAGGGCTCGAGGTATCAACACTTTCCCTCCTGGTACGATCCACCATCCCTGTGAATTTTTACTAGCCTTGAGTTCAGCAGCTAGCTTATCTGACCCTGGATCATATTTTACTTCACAATTTTCTAAATAGGAAGACACTTCATGGGCCGTGCCCTGGAACGCTGCCTCTCCTCCTGTTTGTGCTGCCTCTTTGGCTGCCATGTCAGCCTTTGCATTTCCCCTTTTCTGGCGTTCATCTGCAGCCTTGCCATGGGCTCTTACATGTACCACGGCCACCTCCTTTGGCAGCCGGAGGGCTTCCAATAACATTATTATTTGTGGGCCATTGGCAATCTTTTGTCCAGAGGCCGTGATGAATCCCCGCTCTTTCCACAACAACCCATGGGCATGAACAGTGGCAAAGGCATAACGTGAGTCTGTAAAAATGTTTACCCTTTTATCTTTTCCCAATTCTAGTGCATGAGTTAGGGCCACGAGCTCAGCTGCCTGTGCTGACCATGTCACAGGGAGCTTTTCTTTCCATACCGTTTCTGTCAATGTCACCACAGCACATCCGGTATATCGCACACCCTGTATCACACTGCTCGAACCATCTACAAAGAATTCCTCCTCCGGGTTCTCAATTGGGTCATCGTTCAAATCAGGGCAAATTAGTACTGTCTGTGTCAATACTTCTAAACAGTCATGACCCGGAGGCCCCGGCTCCGGCAGTAGAGTCGCTGGATTTAAGGCAGTGGTGTGCTTGAAGGTAAGACCTGGATTAGATAAAAGAAAGATTTCATATCTCGATTGTCTGGAGGGGTTCAAAAATTTCCCTCCTTCTCCTCCGAGAATCTGGGGAACCCCATGTGGAGTGTGTATCTCCATGTCAGCTCCCATAACAATCTTTTGGGCCTCTTCCATGAGGGTAGCAGTGGCGGCGACAGCCCTCAAACATGCAGGCCACCCCTTTGCCGCCGGGTCTAAGACCTTGGAGTAGTATCCCACTGGTTTCCAAGTTGGACCAACTGGCTGAGTTAAAACTCCTGAAGCTACCCCTTTTGTTTTCATGCACATATCGTCTATAGGGCTTGTGCCCATTTGGGATCATTAATGCTGGGGGTCGCAAGAGGGCAGCTTTCAGTAATTCAAATGCATGTTGTTTTTCCTTAGTCCATTTCCAATTTGTGAGACCCTCCTTCGTGAGGGACTCATATAGGGGTTTGGCTTTTCCCCCATAATCAGGAATCCACAGTCTACAAAACCCGGTTAAACCCAAGAAAGCCCGCAGCTCTTTAGGGTTCCTGGGAGCAGGCATATCCTGAATTGTTTGAATTCGATCCTTGCTCAGAGCCCAAATCCCCTTCTTAATCTCATATCCCAAAAAGGTAACCTTTGGTTGGCAAATTTGAGCTTTTTCTCGAGACACCTTATACCCTCTCTGTCCCAGGGTATTCAGTAAGGATTCTGTCGCCTTTTTCCCGTCTGTAAGTCGGGACTTGCTATTAATAAATCATCAACATATTGCAACAGTGCCACCTCGTGGTGTCTCTCTTTCCAGTGCTCCAAATCTTTTTGCAAAGCTGTTCCAAAAATATGAGGAGTTGAGGCAAATCCCTGAGGTAATACCGTCCACAACAATTGGGTCTTATAGTATGTATCTGGATCTTCCCATTCAAAGGCAAACAATTTCTGACTATCTTCATGTAGTGAAATAGAGAAGAAAGCATCTTTTAAATCTAGCACAGAGAATACCTCAGCATCCGCTGGAACCTGGGTTAAGATGGTGTGGGGATTTGGGACTGTATGGTGGTCCACTAAAATCTTTTTGTTTATGGCCCTTAAGTCTTGTACCAGCCTAAAAGAGATTCCATCTGCTTTGGGTACACCCAAGATTGGGGTGTTAAAGGGGGATGATCCCTCTATTAACCACCCATACCTCTTAAATTTTTCAATTAGTGGCTTCAAACCTATTCGAGTGGCTTTCTTCAGAGGATATTGTTTGACACGCACAGGACCTTCTCCTTCCCTCAGGGGAATTTTTACAGGGTGTACATATTTTGCTCAGGCAGGAGTTCCATCTGCCCATACACAGGGATCCACATTTTCTAAAATCTCAATCCCTTTGGGTTCTGATCTTGTCTCAACTGTCCGTAAAGCCATCTGGTAGTTTGAGCCTTGCTTTACCAGTAATTGCACTACGATTTGATCTTCACGGAAGAAGATTTCCGCTTGCAGTTTTGTTAGCAAATCCCGTCCCAATAGTGCTACTGGGCAGGCAGGTGATACTACAAATGCATGCTCCAGCTTATTATTCCCAATCTTCGTGAGGAGGGGCTTATATACAGGCAATCTGATCCGTCTTCCCTCTATCCCTTCTACCATTACATGCTTTCTGCTTTAGCTAAAGGGGGTTTCGCAGGAATCATTGAAAAGGTGGCCCCAGTATCCACTAGGGCCTCATAATCTCTGCCACCTACCCTAATCTGTACCATGGGATCCTTCCGGGCGTTTGCCCGTAGGGCGGTGGCCTTGAATCCCTGGACCCTTCAGCTAGAATCTTCTCCCGAGGATTCCGCTAGCATCTGGCAGTCCCCTCGTTGGGTTTCCCTCTTTTTATCCCGTAGCTTAGGACAATCTTTTTTCCAATGTCCTTTTTCCTGGCAATATGCACATTCATCCGGCTGCGGCCGACCTCTTCCTTTCTTCTGCCCCTACTCTGGTTGCCCTTTCCATCCTCCATTGCCATTAGTACTCTTGCTTAAGGTGGCTGCTAGCATGGCCATTTACTTCTGTCCACGCTTCTCCTCCTTCTTTTCTGCTATTTGATCCCGGTTCCCATAGACATTATACGCAATTTCCACTAGCTCTGAAAGGGGTTTCCCTGGTCCTCCTTCAACTTTTTGCAACTTCATCCTTATATCTGGGGCCGCCTGCCCAATAAACAGCATATTCACCATGCGGTGATTTTCTGGAGCCTCAGGGTTTATTTCACTAAATTTCTTAAAGGCATCATACAACCGCTCGAGGAAGGCTGAGGGAGATTCATCCTTTCCTTGGCGGACCTCGCATATCCTGGAGAGGTTTGGTACCCGTGGTACTGCCTTACCCAGAGCTTCTACTATAATCCCCAGATATTGATGATTCAGATCTCTCCCTTCCTCTGAGTCGTTATCCCAATTGGGACTCTCAATAGGACATACAGCACGCAGGTCCCCTCCAGGGGCTATTACCCGCTCCTCAGCTATCTTATCCGCTACTCCCTGTACCATCCACCTTTCTTCAGAGGTCAGGAGGGTATGCAGCATCATTTGAACATCAGCCCAGGTAGGACGGTGGGTTTGCCCTACTGACCGAAACAGATTTTGCATCTTATCGGGGTCTTCTCTAAAAGAAGGATTTTGATTCTTCCAATTAAACAAATCTGACGTGTGAAAGGGTACGTAAACGAAGGTTGTTCCCCCCGCTTCTCCTGGAGTCACTACTTGTCTCATGGGACAATTGTAATTGGTGTAATTGGGGTTCTTGTTACGGGTATTCCAAGTGGCTTTATCATGCCAGGATTCCACGAGCTTTAATGCTGATTTGAGCTGAGCCAGCCCCTCTGGGAAGCTGTCCGTTTCCTCATAAGGGGGAGCTGTTGGTGGGAGATTCTCTGGGTCTTTTCCCTTCTTTTCTCTTGAAACCCCGGGGCCAATTAGGGGTGCTACTGAGGGACTTTCTGACCTCTCCCTGCCCAACAAGTCAGGATCCTTTCGGAATGATGAGGATGATGGTGATGATTCCTGGCTCCTGGAGCTGGGGCTAGAGTCCGTCTGAGATGATGATGGTGACTCCTGACTCCTGGAACTGGGACTGACAGATGACTGTGTTCTAACTCTGCATCCTGGTCCCTGAATCAGATCTCCCTCACTACCAGAATCAGGAAGGACTTGGGCTGTTCTCCCAGTGTCTTTTGCCAATAACATCTTACACATTTTCTTTTTACACTTCTGAACCCATGGGGGAACAGGATTCATTATAGCACTTATCCAACAATCTATATACAGCCACTGATCCCAGTGGCCGTCCCGGGTTATCACATTCGAAACTGCATTAGCTAATTTTACATTGTAAGAACCATCTTCTGGCCATCCAACCCCGAAAGTGGGCCATTCCTTCTGACAAAATATAATCAAGTCATCCCTTGTCATTTCTATTCCATAGTCTCCCTTAAATTTACCAAAATTCCTCAGCATGCATCCTAATGGGGAAGCAGAATCTTCTTCTCGGGAGCTACCCGAACCCATTGTGTCGACCAATATACAAATGCACTCAGGTCCCTGTCCGCTGGGTCACGAGGTTACAGCTGAGCCCCCTTGCGTTCGACTCTACCTTGTTGGGCAGAATCGGTGCGGCTAGGCTCAGCTATAGTCTCAGACTTGGTCAGCGGCTCATGTTTCTAAAGGGATTCCCCGGATCCAAAATCCAGACCAATATGCTGGATACCAAAACCAACACTTAAATCCTCAGGGCTCCCCAAATTCCCTTACAGACCATTCAATTGACACAAGGAAAGCGAATACTCACTCTGCTGGACCCCTGGCGCCGTCTCTTTGGACCCACTCAGCCTGGGTGACTCGTTCAAAGGAGTGCCTTTGACCTTTCAGGTGCCCAACTCATGGACCCGGGGGTCGTGACAGACTCCAAGATCAGTCCGGTGGCCACTTCACGACTCCCCTTTGCCGATCTCGTCGTGCCCTGAAGTAGTCCAGAGGGCTCCTGGCTGGCTCGCCAAATTGTTGCCAAAACGGCTAGTTTCGTTCCCCTGGAGGCTTGTTCAATTACCCTCAAGGAGAGAGTCACACGTACAGGCTGGGTCCATTTAGGTTTATTGTTTGCAAACAGTTCGACCGGGGAGCAGAGAGCTCAAAACAGGGCCAACAATGAGTCCGGCCTGGAATTACATTTTTATAGCTTACATTCAACAGAGTCTTGACGTGTTAGAAGTTTATTGGCTGCAGTACCAGTTCCTAATTGTGACGTCTTATCTTGTAGGCTGTACTTAACTAGTTATTGGTTAATGTGACTTATCAGGGTTAGTACGTGCGCACTCAAAGGTAGAATTGCAGCATGCTCAGAAGAAAAGAGCAACTTCAACAAAGTTAGTTAAACTTTAGTAACTTCTTATCTTAATGTAACCTTAAGGCACTGGACAGAGATGATTTCAAAATGCAAGGCAAGCAGTAAGAACCGCAGACCACAGCTTGGACGTTAGACCTCCTGATCTTTACACAAAAGGGTCATAAGATGGTCATAAGACACTTCTATCATATGGTTGTTGCTCAAGCATTACTGCAAAATTATGGGGGCTAACGTCTTTTTACTACAATGGTGGAGTAAATCACTGTGCTTAAATGCACGTGTAGATGGTGATGTTGGGGTTAGTTTATTTCGGCTCAAATTGAGCCACAGTGTATTCAACTACATTGCACATGTAGATGTGCCCCCTGAGAGGAAGGAGGAGGGAGCTAGAGCATTGATTAAAATTTTCTTTCCCTGCAAGGCAAGGATTTATTGGAGAAGGTGTGATTATTTGAAGTACTTCTCCATTTCACTCTCCAAATAGTTCCCTCCTCTAGCCACTTCACTAAAGCCCAGCATATGGAAAATGCCCATATTTAGAAACATTATTTTAAAACATATGCGTACACACACAGAATCATTGGGAGAATTTTAACAAACAATTTGCTTTGAGGTAAGGTTGCTCAGATGTGTTTCCTCTCACAAATACAAACCCTGAAAATCAAGGTAGTGTGGAAAATGCTTTCCTATCCTGCAAAATTTTCCCTATTAGAGAATGTTAGGATAAAACTGAGGCAGACAAGGTTCCTTGGGTGAATTTGATATCTTTTATTAGACCAACCCAAATAGTTGGAGAATAGTTATTAAGCAAGCTTTCGGGTTCAAAAACCCTTCATCAGGCTAAGGAAGTTTCAGCAGTTGGTGTGTGCTCTTCCTGGATGGAATGAAAAGTAAAGAAGCCAGGGCCTGGGCTGGGCTGGGGAGTCAGTTGCCAGGCAGATTATAATGTATCAAAAATCCAATGTCTATGTTTAGTCCCTGATCTCTAGTATCCAGGAGGTTGATGAAATGGAGCTCATAGGCTCATCTCTGGGAAGTGTTGTGTAAGTTTCCCTTGAGGATCAGGACTGAGAGATTGGAGAGAGAGTGGCCCTCCTGTGAGAAATGTGCCCCCACCGGGCATTGGATATTTCTGTCTTTGATGGATTTCCATTGTGTGTTCATTCTGGTGTGCAGTTGTTGTTTGGTCTCTCCTACATATTTTCCATCAGGGCATTTGGTGCACTGGATGAGTTATATTACATTTCTGGAGGTGCAGCTGTAAGATGTGGGAATGCTGATGGCTCTGTTGTGGGGTGTAGTAATTGTGGGGGTGGTGGAGATGTGTTGGCAGGTTTTGCATTTCTTGTCCTGGCATGGTCTGGATCCTTTTGGTGTGTTCTGGGCTTGAGGAAGTTTGCTTCTGGTGATGAGGTTGGCGAGGTTCAGTGCTTGTTTAAAGGCTAGGATGGGTGGCTCTGGGAAGATCTTTTTAAGAATAGGGTCCCTTTCTAGTATGGGTTGCAATTTTTTGAGGATTTTCCATACAGGTTCAAGGGACGGGTGATATGTCATAACCAGCGGTGTGCGATTTGTGGGGGGTTTTCTTCTGTACTGCAGCAGTTCTTCACGTGGTATCCAGGTGGCTCTTTCAAACGTGCGATCTACCTCTCTGGAGGAGTGTCCTTGTTGGGTGAAAGCCTTTTTAAGATTGGTGAGGTGGCGATCCCGGGTGTTCTCTTCAGTACAAATGCGGTGGTATCTGAGGGCTTGGCTGTATATCACAGCTTTTTTGGTGTGTTTAGGGTGATTGCTGGTTCTGTGCAGATATGTATGTTGGTCTGTGGCTTTCTTGTATACTGTGGTCTGTATTTTACCCTTCTGGATCCTGATCATTGTGTCTAAAAAGGAGATGTTGGTGCTGGAGTATTCTAAAGAAAGTCAGATGGAGGGATGGTGATTGTTGAATGTCTGATGGAACTCAATCAGAGATTGCAGGTTCTCAGTCCAAATGATAAAGATGTCATCGATGTATCTTAAGTATAGCAAGGGTTTGATGGTGCAGTTCTTGAGGAAGTCTTCTTCCAGGTGGCTCATAAAAAGATTGGCATACTGTGGGGCCATTTTAGTGCCCACAGCTGTTCCCATCATCTGGAGGATAAAACTGAAGCTTTTTTTTCCTTTGTGAAAAAGAAGGATCCATTCTGAAGTAGCCAGGTATGCAGGGCAGCCTCAGCCAGCCAACCCTACCTAGGGTGTGGAAGAAGAATGGAAGAAAAGGGATTCTCCTTTCTGTATCATATGTTAGAACAGAGGTATTAACAGGAGTGGAGCTGGATGAGTGATATACCCCTGTCCCAGAGGCATACACTGAACACCTGATTATTCAGGGCTGTCTTTGACTTGGTGCGTGTGTATGCCTTTGATCAGAATTCCACCTGGAATCTGAGAATATTTCAAGCCAAACCCAGACTTTTCTTGTCAAAATGAAAGAAAAGTTTTGTTTTACAAATAATTATTGTAATTATTCAAGAAATATTAAATACAAGGTATAGAAGTCAATTAAGGTTTAGAGTCAGAGCCCAGGGCCCACTCCTCCCAGGGCAGCATCCCTCTCTGTTAGGAGGGAAGCACAGAGCCAGAGCAGCTATGCAGGTACAAATGGCATCCAAACTCCACATGAATCCCACAAATAGCACTTATGTAGCTACGCAAGTGCCATTTAGTCATGCAAAGATATAATAGGAGGTGTGTTTTAGAGTGTCTTTAAGCATCAAGTCCTCAGAGTGCCTAAAGGAGTTTGAATAGTTTATATTGCTATATATGAGAAAAAACATCTATAGTAGATTAACTGTATAAAAAGCCCTTGTTCTTTCTTTCTTTCTTATCAGTAAGCACTGTGTCTATTTCCAGGTGTACCAGTCCCATCTCAAACCTTTCAGGCAGAGCAAGATTTGCAGTTGTGGAATGAGGTAAGCAGCAATACCTTTATCAGGTTTTGGATCCACTACATGATGCAATAATATTCTGCTATTCTTTGACAGTTTGGGCTGATTCTTTTACTGTAAACAGGGCAGGTATTGTAGCACAGATCATCTCTGGTGAGTATCTCATAGGCTAGCTGCATACTGTTATGTATCCTTATATATACTCCTTTAAGATCCCAACCACAAGGCAGGATTTTAAGAGAAGTTGCCATCTTCTCTTGAAAGCTTGAGCCATGGAGGTTTATTTTTTGGCATTTCTCATTCTCAGCACTCATTTTTTTTACCCCAAATAAGGAACTACTGAATGATACAAATCAATCCTATCGATCCTATTGATCAGTCCTAACAAATGAAGCCATCCATGATCATAAGCAGAGAATAGACTGGAATGTTTCTGAAAAACTGGTCGTCTTTCCATTGACACCTCCAATTGTAAATACTTCTGACAAATTGGGATGGATCTATGTAGATTGCCCTTTCTATATTGACTTTAGGAAAGGAAGGAAATTATATTTTCAGATTTCTGAAAATCACCTTTTCCTTGTAAAGCACTCAAGCAAATATATTTTGCATGTCTTCTTTGTAATGTGTCCTTAGTAAGGAGTAATATATGGAGTTTTTCAGGTAGAATTATAAGAGCTATTTTGTTGGTTTTTTGCAAACTTATTCCTTGGGACACAATCTGTAAATAATAGAATGATTGCCAAAGGTATTTAGTGTCTGGACAAAGAACATAGGATACTTGAGGGGAGAAAAAATGACATACACTGAAGTTAGTTGTAATACACAAACATTTTAAAGGGAAGTTAAACCTATTAGTCCTATAGTTTTAAATCCTGATCCTCTGCTCTGGACTATTTTGTTCTTTCCTCTCTCTCTCTGTCTTTCTCAGGTATGTTTGATCTTTCTTTACTGAAAAAATAATTACTTTGGATTAATTTGGATGCTCCATACTTCCCTTTCCTCTCTCTCTCTCCTGGGTTAATACTGAATCTATCAATAGCTGTGTGTCCATTCCTATTATTTGTGTTCTATGTTATGGCACAATTAGTGACTCCCCCAAGAATGGGCTACTTTCTGAATTCAGCTTCCTTGGAGTGTACAGAATATGTTGCTCCTAGGCATTGTAAATCGTGTACTATCCACTTCAAAGCACTCCTGCAAGTAGTGAGCCTTTTCAGTTACCACTAAAATCACTGATGCCCCTGGGAATTGGGGGTGCACTTGGTGTCTTGCAGAAGTGGACCCAAAGAGGCACACCTCAGAAGAGTTCTCACAAGGTCTCATGATATATAAGTCCCCAAGGCACCTGGAATTCACTCTTCAGGGCACTAAATATGCCATTAAATATAGATACACAACTCTCTACATATGCAGTGATTTTATTTATATGTTTATAGAACTTCCAAACTAGGCCAGGAACATATGGAAATTCACAAGTCTGGCCCTATCAGCATTTAGATATGATTCAGAGAATGAAGGCGAGAGAAAGGATGAGACAGGAAGGGTGTAGAACACTGGTTCTTAACATTTTTAGACTCAAGATATCCCTCATAAGACTCGATGAACCCCTTGGAAAATGCCAGGTCTTCGTTTTCATTCTTTTTTTGACTAGAGAGAAATAATATAGCAATTCATCTGTTGTAAAGAACTCAGAAAGACCACAACAGGATCAAAATATTTTTTACACTGTGGATTCCTGTTTGAAATCTCTGGGTTTATCTTATGAATCACATTTGTACATCTAATAGTCCTAACTTTGCATGGCACACCACCTTGAAAAATTCTCAAGGCACCCCAGGGTGCCATGGCATCCTAGTTGAGAATCACTGGTATAGAATGATGATGATCAGATGGTTACTGAGATTAGGTATGCACACATCATGATTGTTCATTTAAAATCTCTTTAAATAAAAAGTATACTTACATAGAGGCTATATACAAACATTCAAAAAAACCCGAGGCAGAATCAGTCTAATCTACACAGGTTTCTCTAAACTGCATAGATTGGATTGGGAGCAAAGGAAACATATGTTTTCCCTCTGGTGGGAAGACGCAGGTAGATGCCTGCACTGGCTGAGGCCAGAAGGTTGGGGGCACTCCTGCACGTTTCTCAGTGTGCTGGAGATTACCAAGGACAGCTGAGCACAGCCAACCAGGGGCCATCCAAGACTGGCTGTAAGCACGTGCCCCCAACTCCCTGCTGTCAGCCACAGGGAGGGGGTGAGCCAGCATATAATCTCACCCCAGCTCTGCCTCCTTCCCTGCTCTGTCCACCTCCATGTCCAGTGGTTGGCTGCCAGTGGCAATGGAAGGAGTGGGAAGGGGGGACAGTGGAGGCCCCTACTGCATGGACCTGGTCTTCCAGACCCAGCTATGGGGAGCTGCATGGCAGGGGTTCTGTCCTGCCTTTCCCCTTCCCTCCGCCCCCACATACCACCTGCTTGACTGCCTGACAACTGTAGGCAGGAGTTGCAGCTTGAAGCTGTACAATTGTCTGCTGCACTGGGAACTGGGGGTGGGAGGTGGGGGAACGGAGCTCCCATCATGTGGACCTGGCCCCCCCCCAGACTGGCACCAGCAAGCTGGGTGGGGACACGTAGTGCAGAGCTCCGTTCCCTCATCCCCCTCTCCCAGTTCCTGACACGGTGGACAGTCACGTGGCTCTGAGCTGTGGCTCTTGCCTGCAGCTGTCAGGTGGTTGGGTGGGGGGGAGTGGGGTTCAGAGGCCTCATCACATGGCCCCCCCAAGCTGGGGAGGCTCAGGCAGGGGTCTCTGCTTTCCACCCCCCCCCCCCCCCACTGATGGCTGGTGGGGGGCAGGGCTGTGGAGAGAAGCTGTGCTTGCCAGGTGCAGTGAGGAAGGGGACAAACCCCCGCTGCACAGCCCCTCCCCTGCTATGCTGCCTGAAGGGGACTGGGGCAGGGGCAGGACCGCTCCTCCCCCTTTAGGGTGGCCATCACAGAGGACATTCCCGTTTTCTGCTACGCTGTCCTCTATTGATACAAAACCCAATGCTTTTATGTCCTCTATTTTTCTCTTCAAGAGAAAAATAGAGGACATAAAAGCATCCAGTTTGGTTTCAATAGAGGACAGAGGACAATCAGACTGTCCTCTATAATGGCCACGCTATCCCCCATCTGCTTGCATCTGGCCAACAGACGCAAGCAGAACACAAGGCTGGGGAGCAGAGGCTTTGCTGCCTCATCTCTGTGAAATCCCAGGGGCAGGGCTGGCCCAGCACTTGGCCAGAGTAGGTGAGTGCGGGCCGAACCTAAGTTGCCTGCTCTGCAAGGTGGGGGTTAACAGGAGAGCCGCAAAGGCTCCTGGGATGCCAGGGGACTGCGACCTAACTTGAGTTGGGAGATCTGGGACAAGAAGGTCAATAAGTCAGTCTAACCTAAGCCAGTTAAATCTTATACTACATCCATCCAGGTTTATCTTAGACTACCATTTTTCAGTAGGTCAGTGTGTTCTGAACTTTTGTTCTTTTACAGGTTTAGACCAGTTTCCAACCACCTAAATAGGAAAAAATGTAATGTTTACACCTGGCCAGAAAGAGAAAAAGAATATAACTGGTTTTTCCCATGCAGTACACTCAAAGTATAAACCAGTGGCCTGTTTTTGATAGCTTTGCAATACCTTTTGCTACATTGAACTGTTTGGAAAAAAAAATATTTTGTTCACTTCTAAGTCTTACTTTCTAAGAAAAACATCTAATTTTTTACAGATAGCTGAAGCATGTTCTTCTTACTTGTCCACAGATCCTCAGGTGAGCCCAGTCAGAGAGATGTTATTAATTTAATGTTGTTTTCTAAATGTGGTTAAATTCATAATCTGGTGTTTGAAATCATATTTCGTTTTTATTAGGTACCCAGTGCATTGGAGGAGCTTTGCTTTATTGTCATGGGATTTCTACAGAAACCACAGGTAATGCAGGGTAAAAATTGTTTTGTATTTCTGAAGCATGATTTTCATCATGCTAAAGCCTGAAACTTGACAGTAAATTCTGAGGATCCATGCAAACAGGACATCTTTGCCACAACCTTCAGCTCCATGCTCTGTGTAATTTTGGTTTTACTCAGGGCATGGGAAAATCTGTGTGCAGTGCTTTGTGGGCCTGATCCAAAGTCCTCTAAATTGAGCAGAAAGCCCCATTAGAAAAAAGCCTTCTGTTTGGGAAGTGATCTATGTTTCCACCAAGAATACACAGTTTATGGAACTATTGTACCTCTGCACAGGCCCCACCACAGAAATGAACCAGTTCCTTTGTTTAACTGAAAGGGGAGTCTCTTCCCTTCCCCCATGATTAGTAATTTATTCTTGTTAAAAGTGGGAGCTCAAACTCATTGTAATTATATTAATGTCAAAAGCAGTACAAATCTAGTTTTCTGAACAGCAGAAGAGAAAAAATAGCCAGTTAATGTGTGCTAAGGAGTGTGTTCAGTAACAGATAATCAGCATTTCTGCTGGAAAACATTCAGCTCTCCAGTTTATGAAAACAGGCATGATAACAAAATAAATATAATTATCAAAATGATACGATATTTGAAGTAAGGAACAAGATAATGATAATGTAACTGATCTGGACATGCTATACCAGTAATAACATCTCTCCCAATTATTGTTCCCACAGGGCTTGGATGAAAAAGACAATACTAAAAGGGTAAGATTTCCATATGTATTTTAAGAGGACACAAATTGTCAAAAAAAATATAACCCATTAACTTGTCTGGTAGTAAAACCCCACTTTTTAATTTTTTTGAACAGTTCTTATTTCATTATTCTAAGAGTCATGACTCAGGCAACTCAGACATCACGGTAAGTTGCACATACCCCTTTCTGAGTAACTGTGTGCCCATACTTAACACAGCATTCCTCCCTGAAGTAGCTTTGGTAGTCTGTCTAGTTGGAGAATGAATTCAGAATTTGGAGTTTGTTTTAAAATGTCTTTTTTTAAAAGAATGAACATAGTGAAATTAATATTGGGTATTAAATAAACAAAAAATATTTGTACTGTCAGTATTTAGGAGGAATGTCACAAGACACAGGCTTATCTCAGGAAAAACTTCAAATTTTGATCAATTCTTGTGTTTGGCTTTAATAAAAGCATACTTAATACAATTAACCTATTAAAATAAAAATGCCTGTGCCTAATCCTTAATGTGTACCAAATGGCCCTGAAGTTAGTGGATTTACGTTAACTTAAACCTACTGAAACCCTGGCCACAAACGTTCAAAATTATTAAATATATGTAATAAGCATTTGTTAGGCAAAGTCTGGTAAAATAATTTTGATTTTTTTATTTTTATGATGAATAGAAAATAGAAAAAATTGTCAGATTAAAAGTTTTTTAAAATTTTGTTTTGAGACTGATGTTAACAAATGTTAATTTATGCCTTTATCTGCAGAGCCTTTTGGGGAAAGGTGGCATATACATCTAATAAATAAATACATATCATAAAATAGTATAAAAATAAGAAGCATCTGGCTGGGGTCATATGACCCCAGCACTCTTTCCTGACTAGGCAGGGGGTCATACTCGATCTGTTGAGGTCCCTTCTGACCCTAGCATCAATGAATCTGTGAAAATCTCCTAATTTAATTAATGGACCACACTGTAGTAAACCACAAAGTTCATTCATAACATGGTTGTTTTTTATTCAGACATTTCACTTTGAAGGCTTATTCTGACATGACATTGTTGTCCATTATTGTCTTGTTCTATATGTTTCCCTTGGTAATACTTTGAATCTTTACTAGAACACATTTTCTAAACTTTCAGTGACATTTTATAGCTGCAGTCAATTTACTGGGGATATGGGGCTGCTTTGGATTTATTCATGACAATCAGTTTGATGTTAGTACTTTGATAGCTGTGGAACTTTAGCAAATCTTTAATTTTGAGGGATTTTTCTAACTGCATGAAGCACTATATGTTTAATAATAATTTTGTTTTACATCAATGAAAATATAAAAAGTGGCAACATGTAATTTTGCTTATTAAATATTCTGTAACTTTTGTAACAATAGTAATTTAAAAATTAGTTCAGTTTTTGTTGTGCTTCTTTGATTAAGAGTAATTAGTATATCAGAAACGCTCTATTCTTGTCTTATACATAAATGTAGTTTAGATACAAATATTGGTAATTATAATTTAAGACTTGCTTCCCACACTGGAGTCTCATTCCCTGAGGCCCTCTCTTGCAGTTGGCTGTATGTTGACAAGCTACTGTTCATTGCTACTGCTCAGTATTAAAGCAAGCAAGTGCTAAATGACTGCAGAGAGTACCAACTGTGCAGTCAGGAGTACGTGTAGATGTGCCCACAGAGTGGGTAGTATTTAGATGTGGAATAGGAAAGCTTTCCCACGACATTTTGCCTAGGGACAGGTTACACATAAACTGATTTAAGTGATCAGAAACTGGTTTAAACCTGTAACAGAACATAAGTTCAGTGCACATAAACCAGTTTCACGATGGCTGAGAACAGTTTGAGAAAAACCTGGTTGAATGTAGTATCAGACTTAACTGATTGAGCCCAAACCAGTTTATGGAACTTCTATTCCAGACCCCTTCCTGGTTTAAGTTAAACCAGAGTCCCCTAGCATCCCAGCATGCTCTGCAGCCTTTGCCTCAGGGGCCCATGCTGGCTGGCCTCTGGTCATGCTCTTGCCCCTGCCCTTGCCTGTGCAGCAGTGAGAAGGGAGTGCCAGGCAGACCCCAATTCAGGTTTGTGCTGGTGGCACAGGGAGGGGGGGAATTAAGCCCCCACCCTGGCCACACACTTGAGACTACTGCTGGGCCTGGCCACCCCTCCCCCCCCCCCAATTACAGCTTTCCTGCAGCTGAGGGCAGGCTCTATTGCCCCCCAGCTTCTGGCCTGAGCCACTGCAGGCATGTGCCTGCATTTCCTGAGTTAAAAGTGAATGTTTATTCACTTGCAAATTGTTTCAATCTAGGCAGGTTAGACTACCCTTCAGAAATTGAATCAATTCAGGCTCTGGCTTTTTAAATGTCTGTCCATAGCCTCTCTGTACAGTTCATTCGATTCAAAGTGCAGAGCTGGCTTTTTCACAGGCTGATCACAGTCAGAGCTGGGAGTTCTTTCCCAGAACATGATATGAACAGACACTTATCATGATAAAGTTTGGGGGTATATATTGCCCTTTATGTCATCTCTGTGGGAATTGCATTCATGGCAAAAACAAACATGCCAGCTTTTTCGGGTATTAATGCAGAGTATTCAGTGAAATAACCTTTCTCAATTAACATCTTCTGTCCTTTGTTCTGCATGCTCTGTCCATAAATCAGTATCGCTGCGAGAGACATTCTTTGCATCACAAGGCCAGGGTTTCATTGTTGCTCATGTATCTGTTCATGTCCTCTCAGTCGTCTGTCCTGCATCCCTTGCTGCAACTTGTTCCCCAACTCAGTGAGAGAAGACTGAAGAGAGACAAAATGGACGTATGTAACCTTAAACTATGCATGCTTGCATTTCCATACATTGTAATTTCATTAACTTTCTGAACATGTCCTGTCTAAATGTTCCCATTCATAGCATTTTTTCAAAAAGTGCAACATTGCATTAGTGCACTTTTTATTTAACATGGGAGTTTTTGTATGCTTTAAATTTGTTTTAATTAATGCAAAATATGCACATACCTGTTGATGTATAACACTTAAAAATGAAAACTAATATACTCTAAACTATAGAACAATGACAAAAGCTCTATCTATCTATCTATTACAATGTACAAATGAACTATTATATTTATATAATATTTATACTGTGTGTGTATACATATTCATTTGTACATTTTTTTAATCTTAAATGTAGTGTATTATATAGCATTGAATATGGGTTTATTTGTATTTTGGGCTAGGGATTTCTCTTTGTTTGCTTTTACCTAAACTGTGTATAAAAATACATAATGACTTATAACATCAAGAATTTTCTAATCATTACAGAGAAAATGATGCTTTAATTTAAGCCAGGAGTCAGAACATTCCCTCTTGACTTTTGATTGTTCTGATCAAAAGTTTTTTTTCTTTTCAAATTGTAGCATGATATATTCGAGAATGTCGGTTTTTTCTTGATTAAAAAATAGAAAAAGCCTACTGATTTGTGATTTTTAAAAATATGTAGCCCAAGACAAGTAGGGAAGCAAGTTATGACACAATAAGCTTGATTCTTCTTTTGCTTTGATCAGTTGAACTGAAAAGCAAGTGTTTTGAACTTAGTGAAGGTACAAATAGAAGAATAAAACATACAAAAGTAAGGGGAGAAGTCAGCTCTGAGCATTACCCTAAAATAAAATTCTTGGTACTATATTTGCTTGAATATAAAGTGACCCTGAAAAAATGACTCCCCCAGTAATTAGATGCTATATATGGAAAATTTGTAAATCTGTTATAATTTTCCAGGTATAGAATCTAATTTATTGAAGGTTTGCCTTGAATTTGTCCACTTCCCACTGCTACAGCAGGGAAAATAAAGCTGGTAAGGGGTCGGGCATCCCCTTTGCCCTCTGCCCCACAACTTCCTCCTCTTTTTCCCTTCACAGCCTCTTCCCGCCCCCCAATCCCCTACTGTCAGACCTTGCTCTCCCTGAGCACATGGAAATTAGGAGCAAATTTGAAAACACTGAAAAAAACCTTAAAATAAACAGACCTGTAGTTATTTGCATATAGGGTGCATCTACACATTGCCCTATGGTGACATAGTGACACGCTACATTGCTGTATGCATGCTACGGCAATGTAGAAATCATGTGGTTCAACACATGATCAGCAGCAACATCGCCATAGCGGCAACCCCGCCCCCGCCATTTTAGCAGGCTGCTATCGCAACAGAGCAGTGAAATCTGTGTGCCACGTGCATGGTGCAGTACAGGCTGTTACTGTGCTATGCTTTAGTACTTCCAAAAGCAAGTACTAAAGCATGGGTCCTTAGCAACGTTGGCATATGTTGATGTGTAGATGCGCCCATAGTACCCATAGACGTAGTTCATTCAGAATTAAGGGATTTCACTTTTTTTTAAACTGCTGCAAGTTTTAGCACAGGTACTCCATAAACATACTTTTAAGCAGCACTTTTGTACCTATTTATATATCGTACAACCTATGCATGATATTGATCCAAAACTCAAAGGCTTGTGATTTACCATATAGTTCATTGGGCTGGGCTCCAGGAGATACAACAGTGTTTCAAGCCATGGTGATGCCACAGCTCAGCACTGCTCACTATGTGTGTGTACTCCAGATACCCTGCTTCTCTGCCTCCCTCCCCCAATCATATGTGACAGGCTGAGAGAGGGGGCAACACAGGGATTCTGGGTGAACTGTTTGGGGTCGCATTTTGTGATGTTTACCAGGCATTTAAGGCTTGTGAAAAAACAGGAATCATTGGGAATGGGAAAGAAAGGCACAGATCAACTGTGGGAGTGAAGAGGAAGTAAAAATGTATGCAGTGTAGTGGCTCACCATGACTTGAAAAGGAGTTGGCACTGAGGGGGACTGTACACAATGGGTGCTACTGTATTTCTTGTTCAAATTAACTATCCTGATTAATAGATTAATCTATCTATTTGGTAAACTCTGATCAGTACTTTTACCCAGTGTGGGCTATGGCTTTTATAGTCTTGTTTGAGTTTGGCTGCATTTAACTGAATTCATAATTATCTTTCGTTATTGAGCATATGCTGCTTTTAGCAGTACTTTAATGTTAGATAATATATTTAATGAGGCTTTCTTGTATGTGAATGTAAGATGAGGGGCTTTTTTCCCCATGCTGATCATGGGGGAGGACTTGTTTTGTATTTAAGTAAATATGGTATTTTGTTTTCAGAACTGAAGGAAGGTTTTTTACCGTACTGAAAAGCTGTTAAAAAATCTAATAGCAAGAAAAGTGCTTTAAAATTATCTCAAATTAATAAGAACATACAGGGTTTTTAGTATTCCAAAAGATTCTACTCTCAACTTTTAATGAAACTGATGGAGCACCTTGCAGAATCAGGCCTTTATAAGGCTTGCGTATTACCGGACTTTGTATAAACTTTTGTGCATGTTGTAAAATTGATGTCCAATTGGACACATTTTTGTATATTTGTTACCCATTTCTAATCTTGAAAGCACTTAATACCAAGAGGACTCATCTCATTCCTTTTTATAAATACATCTTAGGCAATGTTTTCAGATGCTGTTTATGGAAAAAATTGTACTTTCTTGAATAAAGACAGTAATACCCTAAACCCAACTTGAAAGATGTTGGCATGCCAGGGGGCGGATAGCGGGGGAGTGCCAACGGGCCCGATCCTTGTTGTGACAGCACAGCTCTGGCCCTTTCTCTGCCATCCACCCTGAGGTGCTCATGCCAAACAGAATGCCTTCACATCCCATGCTGTGGCACAAGTGCTGGGGGTTGCCTACCCTTGTTTTATAGCAGGGGCAGGCAATTATTTGGGGTGAAGGGCCGCTTACTGAGTTTTGGCAAGCCATCGAGGGTCGCAGGACAGGCAGCCAGGGGCAGATAACTATTAATTTTCTAAATTTTTTAGGGGCCTCGCAGGCCAGACAGAATGGCCTGGCGGGTTGCACCTGGCCCACAGGCCGCATTTGCCCACCCCTGTTCTATAGCCTTTCTGCTTTTACAGTGGAACAGTTAGTACCCACAGAAATAGTTAGTATAGCTATTGTTAAGAGCAGTGTAGCAGACTGCATGTCTCAGGAGCTGCAGCCCAGCTGCAGGTGGTAAGGAAAGATTGCATGCTTGTCTAGGAGGACTGGAGCAGATGATGAGGATAACTGGCTGAGTAAGAGGTACCCAGGAAGAGGAGCTGGAGAAGAGAGAGGGAGAGAGAGAAGGCTATGAGGCAAAACTGCAGCATGGAGCCAAAGCACTCTCTACAGGTCCAGGAAAAGACTGCAGGGTGCCTTTGCAACTTTAGTTGCTGTCTTTGTTTGATGATTTATGAGTTACGTTGTGTCCTGAGGGGCAAGTTTGCCCCATGGAAATAAAGACTGTGCTGTGCAAACATACAACCCACTGCACGTGGTAGAGAACACAGCAGCTTAAAGCAAACTGCAGCATGGAGACAGGAGCCCTGCTGAAGGGGCTGGAGGTGCTGCAACAGCAGCAGTTCCAGAGGGAGCAGCTGCAGCAGTTAAAAAGGGATCAGCAGCAGTGCCTGCAGAAAGGGACAATAGAAGCCCTGGAGAGACGGCTGAATTCCCAGGAAGAGCATGAAGAAAAGCTCAGTGTGCTAGAGATGAAGCTGCTGGAAGCCACTGCTGAGAAAACACAACTCACAAAGAAATTCACATCCAGGGAAATCCTCAGGGAAGTAGGCCAGGCAGGGGAAGCAGGAACAAATAAAGGTTGTCAGGCCACTAACCGAGCTGAAGTGAGCCAGCTATGGTCAAGGTTCCAGGAAAAAGCAGACCTAGCTTCCTTGCAGGAAAATGAAGCCAGGGAACTAAAGGAGATAGCGGAACAACTGAAACCTGAAAGTGAGGATCTGTGAAAGAGGAATAGGCAAGCAATAAAAGTGTCAGCTACAGTTGAGAGAGCATTGGAGGAACAGCTATGTGCTGCTGACAGAGCAAGGGAAGGGACAGAGCAGCACAGGGAAGCAGACATTGCTTCCTGTTTTTCCGAGGTCACTGTCCCCTCCCAGCAGACCTACAATGAGGGGCCATGAGAATTTCAGGACAAGGTTCTGGAAGTGGTGAAGCAGCAGGTGAAGACTGAACTCTTGATTCAGCACTTAGATTACAACAGGCAAAAGAAGCTCAGAGCCTTTTACAAGCATAGCGTTAGCAATACTGAGCCACTGTCTGAGGCAGAAGGCATCCTTCAGGCACTGCAGGAGAGCTTGGAAAAGGGGGAGCAGGTGTGGAGAGCAAAACTAACAGTATCTGAAGAGGAGTTTCAAAGGTCCCAAGTCTAAGTACAATCTTCGAAAGCACAGCTAAAGGCGCACTTGGAGATGACCAGTCCTGAATGTCAGAGCTACCTGAAGGAAGTAGAGGCATTGAGTTAACTCTTCGCTGAATCCCAGGCACAGCTAGAGGTAGTGAAAACAGAACCCCAGCAGACCAAAGAGGTTCAGGAGTTGGACAGGCAATTGGACCTAGACCTTTGGGGTGTGGTGCAGAGATTGACCAGTTGAAGGGGAGACCAGGCTGTGCGGGCCGGGTCAAGCCCCAGGCCCTTTTTGTCGCTCTGCACGTGGGCTGTGGCCGGCAGCCCGGGCAGGCCGGTTCGGAGAGGGAGGTTGCCGAGCTAGAATTAGGCACAGATGCGTAACGGTTGATTTTAAGATTGTTTACTTACACCGAGATGGTCGCGGTGCAGGCTGAAAAACTTGCTTGAGTTACAGTTGCGGATAGAAAAGAAGAGAGGCGGACTAGAGTTCCTCCGGGAACACTCTTCTAGCCCATCCGGTTGGAGGCTCTAAACTGCGAGCCTGTCGGACCAACCGGAGAAAGTCCGTTCGGTAAAGAGCTCTGAATAGACTCGCTCACACGAAGTTTGCTAGGCTCCGTGGATCCGTCTCTTTGGCGCGCAGGGAAGGATATGTCTAGGATCGTACGGCGACGGGGAGAGGCTAGAGGCTGATCAGACCTCTGTTGCCTGCTTAGAATGCGTTGGGTCCGTGAGGATCCGCAGCGCTTAGAGATCTTCACACAGCGCAAAGTCTCCTTCTCCTGGTGTTCGTGGAGTCCTCCAACTAGGGCGGAAACCACACAAGCCTTTTATATGGCTAGCAGGCCAATCGCTAGCTGCCACGTATGAATAATTTAACGTAAACCAATAATGGGGCTCGAATTAGAATACAAATGGTGGGAACTCTTTGCAACGTGCATCACTGTGCTGCAACTTAGAAATGCACACTGCAAAGAAAGCTACAAATTGGCGGGAACTTCTTTTGCACCCGGGGTTCTTTGTTGCAGCAGAAAACTCCACCGTGCAAAGAAGCTGCAATTTGGCGGGAACAATTTAGCGGGGAGCAATTTAGCTGTGCCGAAGCACACAAAACAAAAACTCACAACTTGGGTTGTGACACGGGCAAGAAATGGAATGCCTCAATCTGAAGTTGTAGGAGCAACATGCTCGAGTCAACCAAAAAATAGAAGGACTGAGTTATGGACCTGGCAAAACTTACCACCCAGCATGAGGACTCTTGAGAGGAGACACTTGAGTTGTCAAAGCAGGTGGACAGATATGGAAAAGAAAGTTCCTTTGCTACACCACACTTATGGGAAAAGGTCGCAAGAAACCTAGAAGGTTTGGGCTAGTTACCCACAAACTGGGTCTAGCTACAGGAGTAGTGCTCCTGGAGGCAACCAAAGATGACACAGGTATTGTAGAAGCCCTAACTCTGGTGCAGCCTCAACGAGAAGGGCAGCCAGAAGAAGAGGGGACCATGATGGTGTCCACCACAGCTATGAATGGATAAGAGACTGAGACACCCAGAATGGGGGTTGTGAGGTTGGGACAGGGGAAGAAACCCCAAGGAAGACAATAAAGGTCCTGAAGGGAGAAATAGGTCAATTGGCCTGAGAACAAAGAGAGTCCAAACCCACATTAAAGAGCCAGGACTCATACCAAGGGAGAAGTGGAGCCCACCAGAAAGTGGACAGCCCAAACCCATGGATTCCAGATATGCCATTCAAAAAGGCATGGGGTGGTGGTCTTTAATGGTGGGGTTTATAGGCAATGGGTGTGTCATTACCCATGGACTAAAGCCAATTCATCTCCACTCTAGGGAGGAATTTCCCTAAGAGTGAGAGGAGGGATAGTGTCCCAGGATGGGGGCTGAGAGACTGTTTGAGGGGAAATTACCCTAAACAGAAAAAGAGAGAAGGGACCAAACCTTGCTGGGCACACACAGGGGTGGGGAAATTGCAGGGCACAGAAGAGGTCCTGCGGGTCACTATGGGAACCAGTAGGCCAGAGCAGGAATTTCTGCTGGAGTGGGCAGACAGAACACCCACCAGCAAATGAAAGTCAGAGGCGAGGATGGAGAAATCCCTGAGGACAACCAAGAAAAGAAGGTGAGCACGGAGAATGACCTGCCTTAGATGCTACCAGGACAGGGACTGACGCCAGATGAGAAGATGGTGAGAGCACCTGCAACAACAGCTGTGAGGAAAGATCTGAATATCATGCTCAGTGGTAAGCCAAATTGGAGGGCTGACAGGCTCAGGTCCACTATGTTGGGAAGCGATCTGTGTTTCGGGATAGGCCAAAGGAGACAAAAGCAAATGTCCCAAAGGGCAGGTAGTGTAAGGTACACTGAGATATGGAAGAACAAGAAGAGTAAAAGCAGAGGCATGGGAACAGTTAACGTTGAACATCCCACAGAAGCCACTTGAGCAATAGCAATGCTTAATGGACAGATATTAAGTAGCAGAGCCACGTATGAAAAAATGGATAGAGAGACAGCTCCTTACAAAGACTGCCAAACAGAGACCGATATGGTACCACAACCACCCTGAGACCTAAGGAACTTTTGGGGCAAGGCATGGAACTGCTGGGAAACCCATCACTGTCCTCTAGGAGAGGACAGACACAAGAATGGGGACCAGTTAATGGGGGGAGAAGGAAGACTACACTGGCTGTAATGGGTATAAGCTGGTTCTGAGCTAGATAAAGAGGAGCTCATGGGAATCACTAACCCTGAGGTTATGGGAATTGAAGGCTGGTAAGCCAAGACAGTGGTGTTGATGAGAAAACAAATGGGGCTGTTAAGTGCCCAAATGGCATATGATGTTTAGAGGGCATAAGACATGAGGCAGAAGCCCAAATATTTGAGAGGCAAGAAACTGCTTTGCCTGGGCCAGAGATGCTTGTTGGGGTTGGGGTGCAGTGCTGAGCGCAGCCTTGCCCTAGGCAGGGATGCCAGGGGGGCTAGGGAGAACTGAGACAAGCCTCACCCTGGACCAGGAATGCCAAGAGGGGTTGGGCAGAGCCAAGAGAGCTGGGCCCGAATCAGTGGGCCCTACTAATCCTCCTCAACCATAAGTTATAAGGGTTGGAAGAGTGTTTCCCTCTTGGGGGCAGGCTGCAAGTAGCAAAGGCAGCAGCCCCACTGCAGGCAGTAAGGAAGACTGACGCAGTTAATGAGGATAACTGGCTGAGTAACAAGAAGTTAAGGGCTCCCAGGGAGGGGAGCTAGAAGAGAGACAGAGAAGGCTGCGAGGCAGAGGCTTCCACACTGAGCCAGATCTGGGAAAAGATTTCCTGGTGTGACTTAACCCTTTATTGTTGCTGTCTTTGTTTGATGATTTATGAGTTATGTTTTGTCCTAAGGGGCAAGTTTTCCCCAAGGAAATAAAGTCAGTGATGTGCAAAAGGGCAACCTAAAACAAGCAGTTTTTGTGACTTGATATCAAGAATGTTTGACCCCTATCTGCTTTAGCTGCACTGCTATCACTTGTTTAGCTGCACCCTGCGGGTCAAGGGCTATAAGATAGTTACTATTTTTTCTAGTGTTGACAAGACCTAGCAGTTAGTGAACTGTCCTGTCAGTCATTGAACAGTCCTGCTTGAGACAATAGACCTCCACACCACAGAGCCCTTCACTGTGCCTTTAAAGGACAATTTATCCTTGTGATACAAGGTAGTCTTGCCTGAAGATTCACTTGTTTTAGGTGTTTTTTCCAGTCTTTTCCCTGTGGGAGATTCCACTTTCCATTGGTAAGCAATCTTATTTTAATTATTCTGGTTTAACTTTGTTTCAGTTCTGGTGTGGGATTGATTATAAGTAGGTTATAATTGACCTGACAAAGGGTATTTATACCCAAAAGCTTGCAAATAACATTTTGTCTAACTATTTGAGTTGGTCTAATAAAAGAATTCAGATAAAGAGCCTTGTCTGCCTGTGTCCTTAGACCAACACAGCTACAACCTATACCCCTATAATTAGGTTATGCATTTAATTTTGTTTTATATTCTTATCTGTAGTTATGGGTATAAGCAGTTAAGTGCTTGAGCATCTTAACAATGGACTTGATAGACAAGCGAGACTAAAACATACAAAGATGTCTGAAACTGAGAATGAGATTATCTTTATTTGATATACTTGCCCGTCTCTGCACTAGTTACTTATGCTATACAATAAGTATTCTTCCTGAAGGGAAGGTAGGGGAGTAACACATGTCTACTGCTTTACTTGTGTTGGCTTATTTTATCACTCTCTGTGAAAGGACTATGTGGCAACATGATTACGTTGGCAGTTAGAAGGCAGTTACACAAACTGTAAAAACTGAACAAAATGTTTTCTTTCTTTTTCATCCCAGGTGCAAACAGAGACCTTACCCTCCCCAGAGAATTTTATGACCCTTCCCCAGATCCATAACAAGGTAGTGCCACTTAAAAACATTACTTTAAAAGTAAAGCATTCCCATAGGCAAAAACACACAACCTGAAAAATTTGCTACATTGATTTAATAAATTAAATTTGACAAAAATATCATGGCATGCATATATGCTTAGTGGCACTGGACATCTGGATATACCTTACTCAGCCAGCAACAGGGAACAGGGTTAGCCCTTGTGATCATGGATATAGTACAATACAGTTAAGAAATATGAGCCAAATTACAGAGGTTGTACTTAAGTTTTATTCAAATAAACTTCTCATTGATTTCAATGGGAGTTTCACTTGATTAACAGACAAATAAAAAGATTCTTCTATCATTTTCCAAAAATGAATTCCGTGGAATTTGTGACACAATAAGGGACTACTCTGCATGAAGGTGTCAGAATTTGGCCTTTAACATTAGAATCTGTAATAATTTTTCCACAGAATTTTGTTAAAGTTTTGCATTGTAAAGTTTGAAGCTATATGTACAGTTCACTTGGTTAAGCATTGCAAATTTTCAGCATTGAGACAAACCTGATTACCTAAGGATGATAGAAATATGGCTGAGGAGTGCACTTTATAGTATAAATTCTTATAGCAGTGATGAGAATGTGAAAAAAACCTCCATTCTTCTGGATGCCAAGAATGCAGGGCATGGCAGAAAAACAAATCTCTATTATAGCACTACATGGAAACATGTATCTTGTGTAAAACCATTCCCTTGGTTTCTTGCTGTGAACATTAATTATCTTGTTAAACATATACATTACGCTTTCAGGAAGCATAAATACCAAAGATATTTGAGAAATTACCTGTCGTTTAAAGTTCAGCCTTTTTTCCACAAGAATCTCTTTTAGATGCTTTCATTTTTTCCCTTTTTTGCTTCCGTCGTAGGTGTGTTAATGTAGTGATATTTCATTGAAGATCTTCCGTACTGTTCTTACAACCTCAGCTTATAGAATTAGTATTTTAATATTTTTTTCTGTAACAGGTAAGACCTCTCTAACTTGATCTCCTTTCTTTAGTAAGTAGTTGATCAAATAATTAAGAAAAAGCTTGACTGAACAATCCATCATCTAATATATTATTACTTATGCAAACATTCCCTGACTCTCCTATTTCATTTGTGTGCCATGTAGCTGCAGTTTTTGGCACTTAAGGCATGTACACACATCCCTGGAACTTGATCCACAATTGCATGGCTTACTTAAAGCTTCATGATTGCAGATTAGATCTCCACTTGTACACATTTTTGCTGGTGCTGAGAACTATTCTGACAATGTGCTCTAAATAAGTTGGGGTGGAGGGAGGTATGGGTGGGGTTGAGGGTTGTAGTGGGTTCACAGTGGGGTTTGGCAGATCCAGGAGTGGACTGGTGATATGAGGGGGAAGGATCTGGCAGGTCTATGGGGGGTGGGGGGGTGGGAAGAGGGTTGGTAGGTCCTTAGGGGGAGCTGGTTGGGGGAGGGGGCTGTCCATCCATGGGTGGGGGGGATGGAGGGCTAAATATAGCATAGTCAAGGTGGTGACAGGGAAGGAAAAGCACAGCCCCAGGGCTGGGGGTGAGTGGCTGGGCTTTCCTAGTACCAGGGCTGATCTTTGAATGTACACACACATTCAGTTACTTTGAGCGTGGGTTAATCCAATATATATAGCGCAGCTTCTCAGGTGAACTAAGGTTGGGTTGGCCATTTTTTGTCTGATCTGAACTCTCCAACCGTATGTATGGTTCAGCACTTAGATTGACCTAACCCTAGTTTGGTCGATCTAAGTGTAATATCTGCACGTACTTTTATTCACAGTTCGCAGTTCAGCTCTTTTTCACAAGCCCATGTGCACCTACTGAGTGTGCTCAGTAGAGGTACAATCTATTTGGGCACTTGCCTAGTCACCCAATAACCTAGTGGTTTGGACGTTTGCCTAGGCAACAGGAAACTAGGAGAACGAAAGGGGCATACTGTCTGCTGCATATACACCTTCTGCCTCTGGCCTTGATCACACACGAAGAGGGGAAAGATGGTTATGTAGAGGAGGAAAGCAAACTCCTGTATACAACCTACCCTCTGCTTAGCCCAGCATCAACTTTACTATGGTTTTACTTCCTTTTTGGGTCATATTTGGTTTGGGAGAATATAGGCCAAAGATGGGATCTGCAAGACTGTTCTGATTTTTAAAAAGGAAATATTTCAAGGACATCCACCTACAAGGCAGACAGATGAAAGGGATCCAGTGGGAGATTTTTTAGAGCAGCTGGAGATGGGTAAGATAGGCAAGTTGTTTGAATTGCTCCAGCCCCTGAAAGCTTTGGAGTTTTGTGCAGATGCAGAAAGACTTTGACTCAGTGTTCTCTTAATGCCATATACTTAATATGAACTTGAGTAGTGTAACTGTTAATTCCTCCTCAAAGGTAGTGTCAGATTATCAACAGAGGATTTGAGCATGTTAGATGTTAATTCTATAAAATAAACTTTTTCATGTCAATTGTTCTCTTAATTCATTTTATATTATGTTTCTTTGTTTCCTTGTTTTGACATGGATATTTATTGCATTTCTATGTATTTATTTTACCCTTTTCCCTTGTTTGATAATTTTTTCCCCTTTGATTACATTATAATGTGTGTGTTCCTACAGGACATCAGCAAATAATATATAATGACAGATATTGGCCATCTAGAGAACCTTCTTTACACACTCTTTTCTTAGCCTTTTTAAATGGACTAAGTAAGCTAAGTAGACTAATACAGATGATGTGTCAAATATAGTTAATTCTAGAAAGAGGCATATGAAAGAGGGAACATGAAACAGACAGTCTCTATAAATCAAAGCCAGCAGCCAAATAATATCTCCTGTAAACTCAGAACAAGGTTCTAACATGCTCTATAAGACTCAAGAATTATGTGAATTTGAAGCCTTATCACCTTTTGTGAGCTTCCTGGGATCTAGGGAGTCCTATGATAGGAAATGTTTGGGTGTACCTTGCTATCATACACTTCAAACAGTAATAGGGTATAACAAATGCTTTTGTACCAGAGAATTTTGTGATTATAATCTATGTGATACATTGATGTAGGAACAGTTGTTGATCATGAAATACCAATAACTGTGAAAGAGTTCATGATAAATAGATAAATCTAAATCTGAGGTTGTTATAGGAAGCATGACATTTAAACTATCTTGTCTTTAAAGTGATTTGATTATGGTCTCCAGCAGGTACTCTTTAATCAAATATTTGTTTTCAACAAAGACAGTAAAAATACTGGATTCAATTCTACAGGTTATCTGTGAATGGAACTCTTTGTGAAGTTGTTGGTAGTTCCATGCGTGGAAAGTTTTCAGGACTGGACCTTTTACATTACGCACGGCTCCTTCTTACTGTGTGGTTAATTAGATTGTAGATTCTCAATGTTGTGTGAACAAGTTCAATGGAGTTATGACCATCTTTCTTTTTCTTATAGCTAAATGAAGCAGATAGTCCCCAAAATGTTGATGACATATGGAGTCACAGTTTGGAATAGTTTGAGAGCCATTGTACTGGATGGAATTGTATTTTTACTAGGCTTTGGAATAATTTTGGACTATATAAATAGCATCATTATACTCTTACATATTGCTTTGTCCAATATTCCAACTTTCTGTGCCAGAATCCAAGTGCCTCCTTTTGTAAGTTTACAAATTCTACCTCCTTTTGTCCTTCTACAATGAATAGAGATAGAAGCTCCATCATACAAAAATTCTCAGGATGTTTCCTGGTACAGTTACAAATATGAGAGATGCAACTTGGAATGTCAAGGTCAAATTCTGCTCATCCATCTTGGTATATTTCTAAAGCAACTACGACTGAGTCAAAAGTAGAAACAGAATTTGTCCTTCATTTATTTATTTCTTGTGACCAAGTTATTTAGCCTTCAGAATTTATTCCTGAAAATGAGTTCCCCTGTGTTAAGAGAAAAATAAGACATAAACCATGCCTAGTAAGGGATCCAGTGGTATATAATGAGTCACTAGGTTTCTATATGTAATAGAGAAGACCAATTGCTAGAAAACCTCCCCTTTCTTCCTTAATACAGAAATGAAATTAACACAAAGTAGTGTGAAATTTTTTTATTTTCTTTATGAGTTCTGGATATTACTTATATTTCAGTTTTATTTTTTAATTCAGCTATTCAAGTATGTGTAATTTGAAATATATTCTTCTTTCCAGGAGGAATATCAAGGGCCTGGAGCGATTCAGAGTAGAGGCTACTTTATTTTCAGGGTATGACTGTTTGTTTTTTTAATTTTCAAACGCAGCTTTATTACATTGCAAAAAGTACTGTACTTGGTATTAGTAAGTATATGCTAATGGAACGTGTTTCAGGAGCAAGGACTTATTATAGCTGAGGTTCTATCAGCATTCCTATCCACCTATCATCTTCAGAAATGCTTCTTTCAATTTCCATTGAACTCAATAAGTGAAATCTACCAGGCAGAGAACCTGTGTTTGTAAAGTGATTAGTGCAACTGTTGTATTGACATGATTTGAATTATGGGGGAGCTAAAGGAGTTAAGCCCCACATAAGAGACAAAATCTCCCCTGTAAGATCTGAAAATCATAACCTGAAGGGGGTCTCTGATTTTATTAGGGCGTCATGATGGGCAGCCCTTTTTTTTTTTGCAGGCCTCCTCAAGAGTCAAAGTGTAATTCAAACCCTGCAAATTGGAATTGCTAGGTGCTACTGCAGTATAAATATTGAACAAAATAATAGGCAGAGTGTGTACTGAGGACTTCTCAAATATAGCTAGCAATGTTTGTAAATATTTAACCTGGAGTCAGTGTCAGTATCTTGACATGGGAAAATTGCCCTCAAGAAAACAACTAAAAGGTTTGATTTACCAAATGAAAAAAGAAATCATCGCAAAATTTCCTACCAATAATACAGTAAAATATTTTTTCATGCAATGTTACTGTTTATTCTGAATAGATGTAATACCATGCTATTTCTTAATAAGCTATTGATTATCAGATATAAAGTCCTTGAACTGAGTAGGATTTAGAACCCATGATAGACGGACATAAATTATGCTTGTCTATCTTACAGACTTTGTTCAAAATTGCATTTCCATATTATACATAATAAATGCAGTGATATGCTTTGTTCTAGTAATTTATATATTCACCAGCCTCACTACTTGATTTTTCTACTTTTGTCACACTTTGTTTTGTTAATCACACTTCTGTAAAGTGGTTGTAAAAACAATCTCATCGGAATGCCCGTTTTCCATACATAACTCATGCTGTTGAGTTTTTATTGTTCTTTTTTAGCACAAAGGATTAAGCTAAAGATAATTAGATGTAACATTTTAATATTGACTTTCCTAGTTTTTGTCAACTTCTTAACATTTTCTTTCTAGTTAAATAGAAAACTCTCTGGCAGAGGGGGTGCGTATTTTGGATATTTGTTTCTCATGCATGAAACTTCAAGTTTGAGCATTATCTTAATAGGCTAAATTCAGAGCAATAATAGAGTTTTGGAGAGGAAGAATCAAACCTAGAATTTCTCAAAAGTTTTCTATTCAGCATGAATGTTGGTACTCTGGCTTCCATTCTTTATTTTCCCTTTTCAGTCTGTTCCTCTCTAATTTTCCTCCATGTTTCTTTTTCTTCATTTGTGCTTCCCATTCTTTCTCACCTTCTTTTTTATGTTCTTTTTCCTTCCCTGCTTCCTCTTCTCTCCAATTTTTGGATGGTCCCTAAATCCTTTAATCTCTTTGTAGATAATGTAGTTTATACTACTTTAAACAGTACAGTTCATTTTTTAAACAGTACATTTGAACTCTTATAAACAAATCGAATACTCTACAAAGTAATGTTTGGCATTGCAATTAATTTTAGACATCATATACACATAATTCCAGTCAACATACCTTCAGTTCTACCCTCTTGAACCTTTGATCAAACTCCATGCCAGTCCATAAGCTCCTGTCCTTAATATCCAAAAAAAAAATCCCATGAGAAAACAGGTGAATCTTGTGCAGTGTCTTAAAGCCACTAAATTGAAACTCTAAAGGACAAGGTAGTGATTTGACTTCCAAGCCAACAGTGTCTCATGATAATGCCTTACTGCCAGACCAGGGGTGAGCAAAATATGGCCCACAGGCTGGATCCAACCTGCCAAGGGATTTTATCCAGCTTGCAGCAGGTCCCTTGGCTGTACCTGGTCCAGACACAGGGGGCAGTCTGGGCCATGGCGCATACTTCCAGTCCTGCCACACCTGGGCATGCAGCAGGGCTGGGGCAGCGCGGCCAGACTCGCTTCCTGGCAGCCCTGGCAATGGCAGCTCCTTCCAGCTACCGCCACCGCCAGCCCCATCCCCAGCCTGTCTATCCCATACCCACCACTGGGGGTGGGACCCACACAGGCAGGGTGCATGGCTGGGTGGATGGGATGGGGCCACAGGCAGGCAGGGAGCAGTGTCTGGGAACAGTTCAGGCAGAAGGGGCCAGGATCATGGGTAACAATGCAAGGCCAGGGCCTGCACAGCCACAATCTGCAGTCTGCACATCCCTGTGACAGGTGCTGTTTCTGCAGGCAAAGCCATGCAGGGAGTGGATCATGGCTTTGCCTTGTGTCCCAGCCCTGCACTGTTACCACCTAAAGATTTCAGACCTGGTCCCACTCCCAGACACTGCTCCCTGCTTACATGCCTATGGCCCTATCCCATCTCCCTGGCTGCGAGCCCTGCCCACAGGGGTCCTAGCTGGTCTCCATGGAGACCCTGGGATCACAGGGCAGTGAAAGTGCAGGGCCTAAGTCCAGAGCCGAGCAGTGATTCGCTCCCTACATGCCTCTGCCTGTGGAACTGGTACCCATTGCAGGGGCGTGCAGGGAGCAGACCGTGGCTCTGCCCTAGGCTCTGATCCCACCCTGTCATGGCCCCATGATCCCAGCCCTACCTCCTGGGCCCGTTCCCAGACTGTGCCTCCTGCTTGCCCATGGCCCTGTCCCAGCTGCCCAGCAGAACATGGAGCAGAGCCCCTTAGGGAGTTTTGGTAAACTATATGGCTGGGGGTGGAAGCGGGTAACCTGGCCTGCGACAGCTCACCAAAACTCCCTAACTGGCCCTCGGGCCCAAATAATTGTCCATCCCTGTCCTAGACCCTTTCAATTAATTGTGGATTTTCTACTCAAGTCCTAGGACCTGAGTGTTTTCTAATACATGAGCTCAAAGGTTGGGTGTGCTCCCTGATGTATAAAAGTTGAGCTATTCAGGGTTTTAAAGGGTCAAAGCCAACAACACCTTGAGAGGCATGTTTAGTCCTTGTAGAAGAGATGCCTTCATCTTCTTCCCCTTGATGATGTATGCAGGACTTGGCACAATGCAGCCTGTAATACTTATCAGTAGTAATTTTGCTGCATAGTTGATTTTCAGAAATGGACAAACATTGTCCAATACTTTAACAAAGATATCTTAATTTTAACTGAGCAGTTATCTGGTAAAATATATGGGACAAATCAAGGAATCTAAAATGCAGTAGGTATTGGATTATCTGGGGCATTACTTAAACACCAGTCTGTTTTATAGTGTTAATTTCTTATCAGATATTGTTATTTTCTAGCCACGCAATGGAAGGAGATCAGCAGGTTTCCGCTAAAAAGGTATATATTTCATATTTTTAATGAAGACCTATATTCAAATCCTGTTCCTTTTTATAGTGAAACCAAGATACGTATTTGAAAAAAGTATCCATTAATTTGGGATGCTGAGATTTTTGAATAGCCAACTTGAGATATCTATAACCTGTTTTGGGATCAGGGTCAGAGCTGTTGGTACGTGCCCATCAACTTGAAGGCAATGGGTGCTGCAGATGCTGAGCACCTGTAAGAATTACTGTATTTTCACGCATATACCCTGCTGGGCATATGCGATTTTACAAAAAAAACAGATGGGTGCGGGCTATACGGGGGTGCGGGCTATGAACAGACTTTTTTTCAAAAGGGGGCCGCTGCGGGGGCTGGGGCAGGCTGGGTTGCGCCGCCACTGCCACGGGGGCTGGGGCCAGGGCAGGCTGCGCCACCTCCCTGCTGGGCCTGGGCTGCACTGCTGCTGCTGCCATGGGGGCCAGGCTGGGGCCGGGGCGGGCTGCGCCGCCTCCCCGCTGGGCCCAGGCTGCACCACTGCTGCCGCGGGGGCCAGGGCAGGCCAGGCTACGCCGCCTTCCTGTGTATACGCCGCCATGGGGAATACATGGGTGCGGTGTATACACGGACTAATTTACAAAAATAAAATTTTCCGTGGGTTATATGTGGATGCGGCTTATATCTGTGGATGGGCTATATGCGTGAAAATACGGTAAGCCAAAGGCATTTCAAGCAGTTAAAAAGTTGGCACATAAAAATTTCTAGTTTATCACTAGTAATAAATACATTTCTAGCGTGTGAACCAGGAAGTGTATAGCTTAATGTTGGATCGGAAGGTCAATTTGGTAAAGATGTTAGAAAAAATTGTGATCTTTACAAGTTTGATCCAGAAATCATTAAAAGACTTCTGTACACAGGTAGAATTCACACTGAAATTAAGGATTTGAGGACTGAACCACAAATGATCCAGCTCATGAGAAAAAATCTTGGGAAAGTACATACTACATTTTCTTTGCCCCTGTTGTGAAATGATGTTTTTTTAGTGTTTTTTTTAAAGCTGTTACATTATAGACATTTAGCATGGCATAACAGAAGTATATCAACAACTAACGTTTTGCATTTTTTTTCTTTCAGAATTTTTGATTCCTGACCTAGAATCACTGCTGTGGGAACACAGAGTATATGGACAAAATGGATTTCCCCACAAAAATTACTCTTTACTATTTGTACAATTCTCAAAAATCACTAGAATGTAAATGTTCCAAAATGTAGATTTGGTTAAGATTGCAAATGCTTCTTTAATTTCTTGACTGCATTAAAAGCATCTTAAAATTAATGATTTGTTTCTAGTGTTGTTTTGTTTTATATATTTTATATATATATATATATATATATATATATATATATATATATATATATATATGCACTAAGTAGAGAGTTGATTTTAATGAAGAATTCTCTATTTTACATAATACATTTGAATGTTTAGATTATTTAGTACTGATAGAAAATACAACTTAAATTATTTTGTAATATAATATGCTATACCTAATCTATTAGTTTCTGTGCAGATTTATACCAACAATATAGGCTTATATTTGTACATTTTATTCTTTATATATGTTGATACTTTGAGTAATTCCATTTTAACTGAAGGTCTTATACCTTTTAATATCTGTCAAAGAGGAAAATCAGTCCCTGCAAACACTCACATGTACAAGCTATATAAAAGCTATTCTTCTAAGACAGGAGTGTTCAGCCTCCACCCCAAGGGTCAAATGTGGTCTGCAGAGCCATCACATCTGTCCCACAGGGCTCCCCATGGGCTGGGAAATTTGGCAACAGGAGAGCAGTGGCCACCCTCCCTCACTGCCAAATTGCAACTCTCCCTCCCCCAGCACAGCCAGGTCAGGGCTGGGCTGTGCCCCTTTTCTCCACTGCTTTTCCCCATTTGGCTGAGTTGTGGCCCCTCACCCCCACAGGGCTGGATCTGGTTGGCTGCCTCCTCACCCTCTTCTTGCAGCTGGCTCAGGGCCACTGTCCACATCTGACTAGGGTGGCCATTCATCCGGTTTCATAGAGGACAGTCTGGTTTTCTGGTCATAGATTCATAGATGTTAGGGTCGGAAGGGACCTCAATAGATCATCGAGTCCGACCCCCTGCATAAGCAGGAAGGAGTGCTGGGTCTAGATGACCCCAGCTAGATGCTCATCTAACCTCCTCTTGAAGACCCCCAGGGTAGGGGAGAGCACCACCTCCCTTGGGAGCCCGTTCCAGACCCTGGCCACTCGAACTGTGAAGAAGTTCCTCCTAATGTCCAATCTAAATCTGCTCTCTGCTAGCTTGTGGCCATTATTTCTCGTAACCCCCGGGGGCGCCTTGGTGAATAAATCCTCACCAATTCCCTTCTGTGCCCCCGTGATGAACTTATAGGCAGCCACAAGGTCGCCTCTCAACCTTCTCTTGCGGAGGCTGAAAAGATCCAGTTTCTCTAGTCTCTCCTCATAGGGCTTGGTCTGCAGGCCCTTAACCATACGAGTGGCCCTTCTCTGGACCCTCTCCAGGTTATCCGCATCCCTCTTGAATTGCGGCGCCCAGAATTGCATGCAGTACTCCAACTGCGGTCTGACCAGCTCCCGATAGAGGGGAAGTATCACCTCCTTGGACCTATTCGTCATGCATCCGCTGATGCACGATAAAGTGCCATTGGCTTTTTTGATGGCTTCGTCACACTGCCGACTCATGTTCATCTTGGAGTCCGCTAGGACTCCAAGATCCCTTTCCACTTCCGTGCCACCCAGCAGGTCATTCCCTAGGCTGTAGGTGTGCTGGACATTCTTCCTCCCTAGGTGCAGCACTTTGCATTTCTCCTTGTTGAACTGCATTCTGTTGTTTTCTGCCCACTTGTCCAACCTGTCCAGATTTGCTTGCAGCTGTTCCCTGCCCTCCGGCGTGTCCACATCTCCCCATAGCTTTGTGTCATCTGCAAACTTGGACAGAGTACATTTCACTCCCTCGTCCAAGTCACTGATGAAGACATTAAAGAGTATCGGTCCAAGGACTGAGCCCTGCGGGACCCCACTGCCCACATCCTTCCAGGTCGAAACCGATCCATCCACCACGACTCTCTGGGTGCAACCCTCTAGCCAATTCGCCACCCACCGGACTGTGTAGTCATCCAAGTCACAGCCTCTTAACTTGTTCACCAGTATGGGGTGGGATACCGTATCGAAGGCCTTCCTGAAGTCTAAGTATACGACATCCACCCCTCCTCCTGTGTCCAGGCGTTTCGTAACCTGGTCATAAAAAGAAACTAGATTGGTCAGGCACGATCTGCCTGCCACGAACCCGTGCTGATTTCCCCTCAGCATAATTTGCCCTGCCGGGCTCTCACAAATGTGAGCCTTGATAATTTTTTCAAAGACTTTGCCAAGGATGGAGGTGAGACTGACAGGTCTATAGTTGCCCGGGTCCTCCTTCCTCCCCTTTTTGAAAATGGGGACCACGTTGGCCCTTTTCCAGTCCTCTGGGACTTGGCCCGTGCGCCACAAGCTTTCAAATATTCCCGCCAGTGGCTCTGCAATGATGTCGGCCAGTGCCTTCAGCACCCTTGGATGGAGCTCATCCGGGCCCGCCGACTTAAAGGCATCCAGTTCTTCCAAATGACTCTGCACCATTTCAGGGTCTACGCATGGAAGTCTGGCGCCTTGCTGCTGCCTCTCTACAACCCCAGTGAGAGACTTGTCGTGCCCCTCTCTTAGGAACACCGAGGCAAAGAACTCATTGAGGAGTTCAGCCTTGTCCCCCCTGTCCGTCACCAATTGTTTCTGCCCATTTAGCAGGGGTCCTATTCCTCCCTGGGCCTTCCTTTTACTCCCTATATATCTAAAAAAATATTTCTTGTTGTCTTTTACTTGGGTTGCCATCCTCAGCTCCATGGTAGCTTTGGCCTGTCTAACTGCCTCCCTACAAGCACAAGCAGAGGAGGTATATTCATCTTTGGTGATCTCTCCCTGTTTCCACTTTTTATGTGCTCCCCTTTTGTCCCTGAGGCTGCCCTGGATTTCTGTGGTCAGCCAGGGAAGCCTCCTGGCCCCTTTCCCTTTTTTGCCTCGCTCGGGGATTGTCTTGCTTTGTGCCCGAAGGATCGTTTTCTTAAGGCACAGCCACCCTTCTTGGGCTTCCATGTCTTCAAATCTCCTACTCTGCAGTGCGTCCTTGACTAATCGCCTGAGTTCATTGAAATCAGCTTTCCTAAAGTCTAGCACTTTCACCCTACTAGTTACCTTACCCACTCGACGTCTTATGGTGAATTCTATTATTAGGTGATCACTGTCCCCCAGATGGCTACCCATCTGGAGGTCCCCTACCATGTCATCTCCCGTTGCCAATACCAGATCCAGTATGGCATTCCTCGTAGTGGGACCGTGTACCTCCTGAGTCAGGTGGAGGTCCTGTACACAGGTTAGAAACCTTCGTGAGCGGTGGGACTTTGCTGTCTGTGACTCTCAGCAGATGTCCGGGTAGTTTAGGTCCCCCATGACTACCGCCTCTTTAGCTTTTATGGTCTCCGAGAGTTGCCTCAGGAGCCCCGAATCTCTTTCTTCCCCTTGATGTGGGGATCTGTAGCAGACCCCTACCACCAAATCCCTTTCTCCTTGCCCCCCATGTAGCCTAACCCACAATCCTTCTACTTCCTCATCCTTGGATTCCGTCTTGATAAGGGTTGATGTATATTGCTCACTGACATAGAGCGCAACTCCTCCCCCTTTCTTCCCCACCCTGTCCTTTCTGTACAATCTATAGCCCTCAATATGTACCGCCCAGTCATGGGATGAATCCCACCAGGTTTCCGTTAGCCCCACTAAGTCATAGGTGTTTAATGCAAGCAGGAGCGCTAGTTCATCCTGCTTGTTCCCCATGCTCCTAGCATTAGTATATAGGCACTTGAGCCCTGCGACTGGTGCCTTTGCTGCCCCCCCGCTCCGAGTCCCAACGGGCCCTTTGATTCTTACCTTCTCGTTTCTTACCTGTGCCGTAGTGCTGGTCTCCCCATGGCTTTCAGGTTCCTAATGCTCTCTTTCTTCAGGCTGGGCTGTCCTTGTGGGTGTCACATGGTTTGGTGGTCCACAGCTTTCCCTGCCCTCATCTTCCCCTCCCCCCAACGAGCCTAGTTTAAAGCCCGCCGGAGGGGATCTGCCAACCTAGAAGAAAACACACGCTTACCTTTGGGGGACAGGTGAAGCCCATCCCAGCTGAGCATGTCCCTCGTCGTGATGTGCAGGTCGTTGTCCAATGTGCGGGTCGTCTGTCCTCTATTGATATGAAACTGGATATCCTCTATTTTTCACGACTTGGCACACCCTTCCCTCCCTCTCTCCGCAACCGACACTGCTTGGCCTGCCCTCGCCTCCGCCATCATTGCAGATGCCTGTGGGAGCTCGCTGCTTGCTGTCACCACAACCCCACTGCCACCACCGCCGCCACTGCCTGTGGGAACTTGCCATGCTCCCACCCCCAGCTTTGGGAGGCATGCGACATTCATGGTGGTGGGGACAGTATTTTTGAAGTACCTCGATGGCCACCCTACATCTAACCCGTGGACGGACTGGGCACTGCCTATATGGCCTACCAAGGAAAAATGGTTGAGTATCACTGGCCTAAGACTTCTTTGCCTCTCACATAATTCCTGGGCCATCACGGCTACCATATCACTCTTAGGTCCCTGCCACCCATTCAAATTAGCTGGATAGAAACCACATATAAAGCTGTTACATATTTGCCAAGCACTGTCTTGGTAGCTGTTTGGCTCTTTTTATAGCTGGATGGACATTTTTATGGAGTGACTGTTACTTTTGTACCAATTAATTGTGTCATGAACTCAAGGTGTGGCGGGGGTGAGCCTCACACTACCAGGGGCGTTATTCAAATGCTCAAATAAATCTGCTAGGCCCACGTCTCCCTGCAAGGGCTGGTTCCCAGCCCCATTTTGCTGAGGACACGACACAACAGCTGTGCTGGCAGCTCTCACCGGGTCATTGCAGCCAGCAGTAGGCAGTGGGTCGCCAACAGCAACCTGCCCTGCCGAGCCCCTCTCAGCACCTTTCCCCCGCCCCATCTTTCTCTGGCACCAGGTTACACCAATGTTGAACACATTCTTACGTTAACATTTTCCACATTGAGACAGCTCTCAGTGTCTACCTACAAAGATTTTGAACAGAAAAAAATATATTGAAATATTTTGCTTCTGCACTGAACAAGAGGACTCGTTTTTTTGGTTTGTTCTTTTAAGTGAAACCATATGAAGGAAGGAAACTAAAAGAATTCAAGGAAGCTGAAGATGGGTTTGAGGAAGGGGATATAAAAGCTGTTGAACAGTTTCGGTGTAGGACGTTACTGGAGCAGCCCCGTGACGGAGGGGCGCAGCCCTTGCCAGCGCCCTGCCCTAGGTGTTGGGGCGGAGATGGCTGCGCCCCCGTGTGCTGCCGCCAGGGGAGCCCTCTTGGGGGCAAACCATTCCTTGACGCAGGGGGGTCCTATGGAGAGAACGACGCTGCCACCGCCTTTATTAACAAATGGATCCGCCCGGCGACCGGGCCAGCGGCCGTTAGGATCCCGTGCAGGGGCGGCCCAACGGTTGCTGCGAGCAGGAGCGGCGCCATGCAGGCGAGCGGGGCCGGGGCCGGGGCGCCGCTGGGCCTGGGGCTGGGGTGCGGGGAGGGCGGAGAGGAGTCCGGGTGGGCAAGTGCCGAGGTCCAGCTGGAGATTCCCGGGTGCATGCCCGTGACTACGGGCGCGTGCGAGCGGCCAGCCCTCCGCATACGCGTGTAGGCACGCAGACGTGCGCGGCTGAATGACGTGCACGGGGCAGGTCCGTCATACCTGCCCCACGTGTGCCCGGGATCTTGGGTTCGTGCCCTGGCTGCAGCCTCTGCTCGTGCTGCATCTGCTTCCCGGCCTGCCCTCACACGGGGGCCCCAGGGCAGGTTCATCTGGTGGCGCTCGCCCGTGCCCAGGCGCTGTGTGGGTCTCAGCGTCCAGTTAAGAGCCACTCTGTTACATCGTGCCATGTTGTGTCCTGGATGGTATTGTATACCAGAGTGGAAAAATAAAGAAACCATTCTTGTTTGGAAACAATATAGAAATGTCTGTTTTTTTGCTTTGTTTCATGATTTCCAAACAGGATCCCAACGAAGATACAGAATGGAATGATATATTAAGAGATTTTGGGATTCTGCCTCTAAAAGTTGAGCCGAAAGATGAAACCGAAGAAATGGTTTTGCGCTTACAGAAAGAAGCAGAAGGCAAGTACTGTTTGACCCTTAACACCATTCATAAAGTAATAAAGATCTGACACATCTCGTGTCAGAAATTCATTTTTAAAAAGGAGTATTTTGGTTATTTTATTTGGTCTTGTGTTATTTTTCAGTGAGCTATTTTTAAAGTAGCGAATTAAAAAAGAATATTGCATTGAAGAAAGTGAGAGAATAATAGCACCATAAATTTTGCAGTAGAGTCAGTAACATGCACCATGGTATATAACAGGGGTTTTCAACCTTTTTTGGTTGGTGTACCCCCTGCAGCCGGTCAAGAAGTAGGAAGTCCAATCAGTGAGCGGCGGGTGGTCTCCTGTGCACAGCAGCAAAACTGGAAGTGCCCTCTGCTTCTCCGCGCCACTGCCACGTACCCCCTGGGAGCTTCCCAAGTACCTCCAGAGGTGTGCCTACCCCTGGTTGACAACCCCTGGTATATAACATGAAAAATCAACCATTTAGCTTTGCATGGTCTGTTTGAGGCTTTGGTGCCTAATGAAGTAAATTTACCATGTAGCCATTGCCTGCGACAAATGGAGCACATGAAAATGACCAAAGTAGTACTTTTTATATTTACTGATTGCATCTATATGTATACTTTACTGCAGAGTTGACTAGTTCTACATTAAGGTATCACCATCTACACAAGCATCCTTATGAGGTGCAGTAAATTAATTAATTCCGTTATAGGATAGTACTGTCCAGGACAAGTATTATCCTACGGCAGAGTTACCTAGTACGCCGTAACGCGTGTGTAGACAGTGACCAGGGCTGTCTGGGGCAGGAGGGTGCTACAGTGTGGGGGCTGCCTGGTGGCTAGCCCCACACTGAAGCACCTTTGTGCCCAGCCAGCTCCCCTGCAGCATGTTGTGCCAGGGTGGAGGAGCTCCAGACTGGCAGGCTGACACCCTGGGTCCCCTGTCAGCCAGGGCTGCTTCACCCCAGCTTAGCAAGCTGCGGTCTTGGGCACACATGTAAATATTGTGCCCCAGACCAATAAACTCCAGCGTGACCTGTGCTGGAGTTTATTCCTACGTTCTAATTACACATGTAGGTGCACCCACTCATACTTAACTTGCCATCTTTTTCTTGCACCAGGTTACACTGATGTCGAACAACAAATTCTTAGATGAGATGTAATATTTTTCACATTGAGATGGCTCTCAGTGTCTTCATATAAAGATTTTGCACAGAAAAAATACTGAAATACTGTTTCTGCAGTGAACAAAAGCACTAATTTTTTTTATTTTTTTTTTTTAAGTGAAACCATATGAAAGCATGACTCTAAATGAATTAAAGGAAGCTGAAGATGAGTTTGATGAAGAGGATATGAAAGCTGTTGAAAAGTATAGGTATACTAAGACATTACTTGCCATATTAATATAAATTGTTTTGTAAGTGTACATCCATCTGATTCCCACTGTAGGTGAGCATGCATCTTGGGCTTGTGAACTTGGAATTTTTTAATATCTGTGTAGGGTCTACCTATATGTCCTGTACCTTCTCAGGTTCCTGCTTGAAGACATTAAAGGGTGGAGCAGCCATAATCCTCCCTAAATTCCATTTCATTGCCTGTAGCAGTGACATAGAACTTGAACAGTGTCCAATTCACTATGACACTATGACCCAAACTCTTTCCATGTATTTAGTTATTCTGGGGGTTGGATGATTCCCTCCCCCTCTGACCGTTAACAAATGGGGACATAATATGTGTATATTCTGATTTGGACATAAAAATATGCATTTATCACTCCTCTTCTTCCTGGACCTGGAATCTGAAAGACATCAGATTCAAACTAGGCCTCTTGGGCTAATGAATAAAAGGAACATCAGGTGCAAGAAAGGAATGACTGCCCTATGTAAAGTTGTACATTTAAGATGGAACAATCACATACAGCACCACAGATGGGAATGACTAGCCAGACTGCATTACTGCAAAAGGGGATGTGGGAGTTATAAACTGCAAAATAATCCAGTAGCATTCAGGGGGTTTGTTAACAAGAGTGTCATCTGCAAATCAAGTGGAGTGATTCTTCTACTTTGTTCAGTACTTGTGAAACCTCACCTGGAGTACTGTGTCCAGTTTTTGGCACAATTCAAGGAAGATTTGTCCAAATCTGAGTCCAGAGGAGAGCAACAAAATGATTTCAGATTTGAAAACATGATTTATAACAGGACTTCACAACTTCTTTGTGGCTAGGGCCTGCAGGCACACGACATGCAATTCCCCCTACCTGCCCTGCTCTTTTGCACTACCCTGGTGCCTCAGGTCCCTTGAGTCCTCCTTCAGGTATGTGGGCCATGCTGTGCTTCCCCCAGAGATGGGGGCAGGCAGCGAAAGGTGGAAGAGGGAGGGGAAGGCTGGAAACTCCAGCAGGAGAGTAATGGAAAGGGCACAACCCAGGCCAGAGACATGGGCCACCAGTTGGATAATCTTTCTTTGTAAGAAAGGTTAGAAGAATTGGGATTATTTATTCTAGGGAAGAAAAGACAGAGGAGGGAAATCAGTGGCAACATGTAGGGGGTGCATGGGGGTGCACGTGCATCCACTGAGAGTGCCGGTGCACCCCCTGACTGGCTGCGCTCACCACTTAAGCGATGGACAGGTAGGCAGGCAGGAGCGCTGGTGCTCCCCCTGCAAGTGCTGGCAGATCGCTGCAGCCATTCCCAGAAGTGGCCACAGCCATTCCTGGTCAGTGGGACTGGTCATTGGGGGGGGGGGGGCACATGACCCCCCTGACTAAGGCAGCATCAGTCGCCCATGGGGGAAAAGCATTGGAATAGATTACCTGGAGAGATGCTGTCTTCATTCTTACATGTTTTAAAGTACAGGTTAGGCAAACACTTGTCTGAAATAATTTAGGAATGATCCAACAGGGTGTTGAACTAGAAGACATCTGGAGGTCCCTTTTAGTCCTGTTTTTTTCTTATTGTAGCACAGGGAGTTCTGCATCTAAATTTTGACACATTATGGTATATAAACATGTACATACAGAATACTGTGCATTGAATGTTTAATTTTTTATATTTTTTTTTAAGAAAACCAGCTTAAAATAAAGGTTTGGGTTATTTCAGTACTTTTTCATAGAACTTAATTTCACCATATATTTTCATAGATGAAGACTGCCACCTACTGATTTTTCATTCAAATTTTCAGTAGTTGTTACTAAATAGTAAAACATCAACATCTGGCTTTCTTTATTAAAAAAGAAGTTTGTTTTTAAAATCAGAAACACAATTTGGGCTTTTTATTTAATTTGAAAGTTGTATTAAAAAGAGTTTATTTTTGAATTAGGCAACAGCGCTTACAAGAATGGAAATCTCTTCAGAAAAGACAAAAATATGGGGAGCTGAGAGAAATTTCTGGAGACCAGTACATTAAAGAAGTTACAAATGCTCCAAAGAATGTGTGGGTTATAATTCATCTATATAGATCAAGGTAATGACTAGGATTATATTTTTAAAAAACTTTTATTCATTTAAGACTCTAAGACACTTCAATTTAGAGTACTGAAAGTAGCATGAAGAAGAAGAAAAAATGACACATGCAGAAAAGACTGGTGGAAAGGTGCTGGTTTCCTATATCCCAATTTAGGAATAATCTTGGAAAATATTTCCCTATTAGTACAGTAAACAGGTTGTATTCACTTTCTGCTTATGTGGAACTAATGCAAACGATCTCTCTGGCCACTTGCCTTTTTCATATATAAATTGAATCCATGCTAGACTTGATAGAATTTCACATGTTCATATTGAGAAGTAGGTCTCCCCTTTCCATGCTATAGAGCAGTAGCTCCTTTGCAATGCTCCTTGAGAGCTCATTTTTCAGGATTTTGCCTCCCTCTTGTCTCACTGCAAAAGGAGAAGGATCTTTTATGAATATTAAGAAGGGTCTGGGATTTCCCTAATTTAAGTATTCCAGAACTGGGGTGGGTAATTTATTTCAGCTAGAGGGCCACTTAATGAGTTTTGGGGACCTGTCAAGGGCCACATTCATCTTTCTTCTCTCTCTCTTTCTCTCTCTTCTCCCTTTCTCTTTTGTCTGTCTCTCCTCTGCTCTCCCTCTGTCTGTCTCTGTCTCCTCTTTTGTCTTTCTCTCTGTCTTTGTCTCTCTCTGTATCCCCTCTCTTATCTCTCTCTCTCTCTCCCCCTCCTCTTTCCCCTTATTCCAGAACCTGCTGGATCTGTAGTTTGCTGCAGCAGGCGAGCACCAACATCACCACTGCTGGTAGGTTCAGGAGCCCAAACACAGAACCTGCTAGTGGCGTCTATAGGTGACATCACTGCCATCCTGGCATGGTAGAAGCTCTTGCCCAGAGCCCCAAACTGGAACCTGCCAGCAGCATCAGCTGTGGACTCAGGCAGGAGCTGCTGCTGCACCAGATGGGCTGTGGTGTCAGCTGTGGGCAGAGCCAGCAGGTTCCGGAGCCCCGACACAGCTGATGCTGCTGCCTGCCTGGCACAGCAGAAGCTCCTGCCTGGGTGCTCAGGTTCTAGGTTGGAGCTCTGGGCAGGAGCTTCCAGTGTACCGGAAGGGTGGTGACATCAGCTGTGTATGGTGCTGGCAGGTTCCACATCGGGCTTCTGAACCTACCCGCAGTGTCTACAGCTGCTGCTGCTGCATGCCGGCTGTGGCAAAAGCCTTGCCTGGGTCCACAGCTCATGCTGGGTAGAACAGTCTTGCCTGCAGCTGGAGGCACCAGCCACCCGTGGGACAGATACAATTAGTTGGTGGCCATCCACCCATTGGCCAAATCCAGCTTGCAGGCTGTATTTTGTCCACCCCTGTTCTAGAAGATTTCCAGTGATAGAAGCAGTTGCAGGATGGTTCAGTGGTAAGATCAAAGAACTCTCATGTTTAACTCCATATGTTAGCAACTCTTTCCCCTTATTTAAACAGTGCTGAGGAAGAATTTGAAATTTAACCCTCTTTTTTGAGACAGGACATTTTTAAGGACATTGGAACAGTTTCTCCAGTTCTCTCAGTTGCCAGGAAGCAACTTGTCTTTCCAGGAGCAGATAGAACCAGATATCTGTTAACCAGATAGAAATACAACTTTCAGGTGTAAGACTTTTCATACTACCATAAAAATACCTGGAAGGATTTTTGAGAAATGTTTAGGTTCCTTGGGGTCTGTGCTCTTGTCTTACATGCTTCCTTTTAGGTGACAGAAGTATTTCTTACACAAATTAGTAACACTACTTTCCCACCCTTCATGTCAGAACCTACAAAAAGGAGGTCCCTTTGTAAGGGGCTGTATCTCTAAGGTGGCACTCTCTGGTGGCCACCCCAAGCCTGTTCCGCACTCTTGTCACCAGCAGGGTACTGCCCTGTCTTTTCCTGCCATCTCTTGATGTTTGTTAATTAATATAAATTTGGGAGGCATCCCTTAGAGTCCCAGAATGACACTTTGGGTGCTCTGTTCCACCCTGCTCATCAGAGGCCAGACAGAGGGGTCCCAATCTTTCACTGGTTCTGATTCCTAGTAGGGTGTCTGGTCTGTGGACCCTCTGCCAGCCTACCTGAGTCTGTGGGGCCTTATGCCCCCCCCTCTTCCAGTCAGTGTCTGCATTGCCCACGCTCTCCAGCCACCCCAGACAGGCACTCCCAGGACTTCAGGAGCCTGATTCTGCATGCCTAGGAATATCCCTGCAGGGGAATTCCCAGGGTAGGCAGGATTAGGCCCCTGGACCCCTGGGAGCACCTGCCTGATGTTCCTCTGCTTGCACAAGTGTGCATCAGGAAATCTCTGGCAGGGGATTTCTTGGGCATCCATATTCTGCCATGTCCTGACTTGGGATGTATTCCTATGTTCTTCTGTTGTAGAGGTATGTCCTGGGAATACCCTGGCAGGGGATCCCCCATGTATGCATAGTGCACTGCTGTGCCCCAACTCAGGTTCCCCCATTTGCAGGTCTCACAGGATCGGAATTCTGAAGCCCTGGAAGCGGCAGAAGCTAGATCTTGCAGAGCAACAGGTAACATCTGAGTCATCCAGTAAGACATATCGGTTCTGCTGCAACGTATTCCAGAAGAGCTGAGCATGCTCCAAGGATAACATCTGTTTAGATCTTTAGTCTGAAAGTCAGCATGTAGAAATCCTAAATAATGTGGGTTCACAGGTTGAAGTCCATCAGAGCAGTCTTCTGTCCCATCAAAGCCACCGTGCATCTACTTCAGAACAGGTTAAAGAGGATATCTGGTTTACTATTTGAGATAAGTCAAAACCAGGTGTCATAAAGAGGGGATGTCTCATTCTTCTCAGGAATTTGGCTATGTGCATTTGACTAACAGCACATACCAAAGTCATCTTCAGAGCATCTAAGCCTGGGCAATATTAGTTTATGTTCCCACAGACATCAGCTGGATACATTTCTGTACAGGCAGTCCTTGGACTTAAGATGCAGTTTTCAGGAACCAGCTGTGTTGTAAGTCGAAATGTTGTAACTTGGAACCAATCTTTTCATAAGAAACAATGTTATAAATGGGGGATTGGTTCCTGAACCAAGGCCAGATACCTTATTTTCACCAAAAATACCCCAGAATTTTGTACTCGATCAATTATAGATGAGTAATATAGCTACATTAATGTATTCCTATTGTAAATAGCAATCATATTGATTTGAAAGGTCTTATTCGAGGTGACTTTGCTGGACTTTGAAGCGTTCTTGGCTGGAGTCTTCTCGGGAGTCTTGGCTGCAGGTTTTTCTGGAGTGTTGTCTGCTTTCTTAAAGAAAGTGTCCTAGGAAGTTTGGACAGATGTTCTCCAGGGAGATGAGAGATGCAGCGAATGTGTTTGCTGGCATGGCATCTCATCGGATCAAGCTTTGTGCGAAAACTTTCCTGAAATAGAGCCGGGGGACTGAAGAAGGCTGAAACTTGAGAAAACATAGGAAATTTAGTTTACTGACTCTCTCACACTGAAAAACTAAAGCTAGAAGCTTGAAAGAGGCTATGAGTAGAAGATCAAAAGAATTTTCCTGATGCTTTTAGGCAGAAATGGGTTCATAGGCAGGAGAAGAGAAGAAATCCTTGCCTACTGATTTCTCTAACCTAGAGAACTCTAGCCAGAAAGAGCAGCAGAGGACTAGAGAGAACCATTGGGGTGTTTGTTTGCTAATCATCCAAAGAGTTTCTGCACATCTAGATAACTCCTCCCTGAAATAGTGGGAAAAGCCCAAAAATGTGTTCAAAGTGTTTTTTGCATATCCCCTCATGTTCAAAATTATAGTAACAGAGGATTTGCTATTTGGAAGGGTATACTTACAGAATACCTGCAAGCACAAGACTTCTGTCTGCTGCAGGAAACATGGATGTGTGAAACTCAGAGCAATAGTCAAATCTTGGAAGACGTTTCTACTTCATCCTCAAGGCCTTTTAGTTCAAATAATGACTGACAAAATAACCATAGTGTTATATATTAAACAAACGTGTTATATATTAAACAAGTGGGAGTGAGGGGTGGGGAAGTGAAGTCTTCATTGTTATGTTAAGATGTAGTTGGGATGTGGAACTGGTGCATTCAACAATGAAACCTGCAACATACCTATAGCCTGGGGAGCACCCTTCTCAACAACACAGTGGCTGAAAGGGATCTTGGAGTTACTGTTGACTCCAGGATGGACATGAGCCGGCAATGCGAGGAAGTGGTCAGTAAGGCTAAATGCACCTTGTCGTGCATCTATAGATGCATCACAAGCAGGTCCAGGGAGGTGATCCTTCCCCTCTATGCAGTGCTGGTCAGGCCGCAGTTGGAGTACTGCATCCAGTTCTGGGCACCCCACTTCAAGAGGGATGTGGCTAACCTTGAGAGGGTCCAGAGGAGGGCCACTCGCATGGTCGGGGGCAGCAGGCCAGGCCCTACAAAGATAAACTAAAGGGCCTGAATCTATTCAGCCTTCACAAGAGAAGACTGAGAAGTGATCTGGTGGCCATCTATAAACTCACCAGGGGGGACCAGTGGAAAATAGGTGAAGCTCTGTTCCCCTGGGCACCACCTGGGATAACAAGGAATAACAGCCACAAATTGATTGAGAGCAGGTTCAAGCTTGATATCAAGAGGCATTACTTTACAGTTAGGGCTGCCAGGCTCTGGAATGGACTCCCAAGGGAGGTGGTGCTCTCCCCTACCTTGGGGGTCTTCAAGAGGAGGTTGGATAGATATGTGGCTGGGGTATTATGATCCCAGCACTCATTCTTGCCCAGGGCAGGGGACTGGACTTGATGATCAGTTCAGGTCCCTTCCGACCCTAGAAACTATGAAATGAATTCCTGTCATGTTTTACAGAAGAGCATGTATCTTGAATGGGAGAACAAATATATGAGGTTTTCCTTTGTGAGATGTTTGGCTGGGGTTTGTGTGGACAACTTTTGTGACAGATAGAAACAGGAAGTGGCATGTCTTTTGTTTGAGATGGGGTATCAGTCCAGGTTCCCCCTTGCACACCTTTCCAATTTTTGTGGACAAGTGCTGTACCACAGATTTCAAGAGTCTAGTACAAGACCCAGATTTGAGTTGAGCCTATGAACATTTTAATTAACATACTTTATTTTTAAAATATAAGTGGAGCTTCTGGTTTGCTTTTTAAATATTGTTATTAGAGAAAATTAGGACCGTATCCATATTAGTTCCCTAACTTAGGGCAAGGAAGTAGCTGCTATGAGAGAATGTATGATGAGCATATGTACAGTTTAGATTTTCAGCTAGTTTGAGATGACATTATACTGATTTTAGATCTTAAGTCCATTACCTAAAGCAGAATGTTGGTTTTGGTCTTCCTGGCATGAACTCCACACATCCTGTTTTCTGTATTTTGGGAAGAACATCTGCATGTGGTTAACCTAGCATATTTTGCAATATGGTGGTCATTTGTGATGGTATCTTTACAATGTCCTAACTCCTAAAGGTGGCCCAGTTCTTTTACTGTGGAGAGCATTGATTATGCAGACTGGATGCACTTTGCTTGTTTTGTTTGGCCCCAGATCTACCTATATGGTCCCTGATACAGAACAAGTGTGTGGGGGGCGGGGAACCCTGTAAAAAGAAAAAGTATGTTGATTTTTTTGGAAGTGCTCTTTCAGCCTTCATTTACAAGATGTGAGACTATACATCTCACCCTTTCCTGGAGAGGCCATTCAGAAGAAGAGGTAAAAAATTCAGGCTTGGTCAGACTGGTACAGCCAATATCTTCTGCTAACTACGAGATTCTGTGTATGTTACCAATCCTCTCTCACTTGAATCTAGGTGAAGACAATTGCATGAGTTTAAAATGCATTAGAGATTTCAGGAAATGGAGTAGAAGTTTGAGCTCTTCATTTTTGTTTTTACTGTGGGGTGGGATATGTCTGTGTTCTGCTTGAAAGGAAATGGTGATACTAATTCTTTAAGAATTAACACTACCCCTCCTTCCCAGCTTCTTGGAAGAAATAAGATAAATTCTCCTGGGTTAAAAAGACTTATCTAAAAGCTGCAACTATAATGCTATAAATAGAAACTCTGTGTTAAGTCTGTAGGAAGATTTTTTTGTAGTGTGAAGGATGGGGGAATAAGAATCCTATTAATCAACCTGCAATAACAGTGAGACTTGTGAAAAAGTACTAGATTGTCAAGTGTAAGGAAGCCACTTTGACACTGTACTTCCTTAAGTAAAACCAAGGCAAGAATTATTGTCTTGCTTTAGGTAATCATGCCTGACAAGGACCTAAAACCAGAAGAGACACTCATGCCCTTCATCCACTACTCTCTCTCCTGTACTGACAAGAGCACTCTAGCCAGTGTTTTAAGTAAACTGGTTTTCATTGCATTGTCTGCTTACTATGTAAAATTCAAAGTATTTTCTTTTTAGTGTTGACTTTATAACTTGATGAAATTACTTGTATTAATATAGTGGCCTAATAATTTGTATCTTATGCTCTACTGATTCATCTGTGCATTATGCAGTGTAACTGAAATGATATTAGATTAGGTCAGTATATTTAATTTTTATTCTGCTTGGTCATCTCTCTACTGAAATCCATAAAAAGTTTGCAGGACTGGTTTATTCTGCCAAATTTCTGTGTGATCATGTTACATGAAAAGAAATTTAAGGTAAATTTGCAAGACACTTAGTTCCACTTCAGAATTGGTATCTAAGTCCCTCTTGTAAAATCAAGCAGGCTCTGGTGGGCTTGAAATAATTGCACCAACGTAGCTGAGATAATTTTGATTCCCTGACATTCATGCCTTATATCTTATTCTGGACATGCTGACACAACAAAAAAAACTTTCTCCAGGGCACAGAATTCTTCCATATCATGGTCTGGCCTAGAATGGATGTCAGCAGGGATCTGGGTTTTCTCTTTGCCATGAAAAAAAAATGGATTTTCTCATTTAAAGGGGAAAAACGTGAATTTTCTCTTTTAAAGGGGAAAAACATAGTGTGGAGTTTCTCTTTTAAAGGGGGAAAACGTGGCATGGATTTTCTCCTTTAAAGGGCAAAAATACAAGAAATGGTGGGTTTCCCCTTGCAGGCTGGCAGAGCCTGCAAGGGGCTCAAGGGGCTGCTTCAGGGTGGGGAGAGCAGAAGGAGGGCAATTAGGCAGGGGACGTCACATGCATGTGTGTACACAAACATGCACATGGCAGCCAGACAGGGTAGAGCAGCTCTTGCAAATCCCCACAGGTAAGTCTATGGGAGAGGCAGATTGAAGCCCCCTTGGTGAGGGATAGAGTGGGTCAGGGCTGAGACTAGGGGTGCTGCCCAGCCGGGGCGGTGCATGGGGCCCAGGGTTGGGGCACAGGATGGAGCCACAGACAGCTTGTCTGGGGGGCAGTGAGGGGGCTGGCTGTCTGCTACTGCGTGCACTCCTGGGAAGGGGACCATGGTCGGGGCATAGCCCCTGCTAGACTTGTGCATGGGTGGGTGGGTGTGGGCTGTCTGCTGCAGGCTTGGGGCTTCCTGCGCTGCTGCCCTCTCACTAGGGCCTCCTCAGCCCAGTGGTTGGGACCTGGCACAGGAGAACAGAGCAGGGCTGGGAGACTTGGTGCTGCCGCTGCCACAAGAAGCCCAGCACCAGCTGTGCTGCCATGTCAAGCCATCCCCTGCCCATCTGGCAGCAGTGAGGATGCTGGTGTGGAGTTGTGCCCCTCACTGTTGCCAGGTTGGCAGAAGGTGCCTCACTATGACAATGTGACTGGCACAGGTCTTCCAGCCAGTGGCAGTGGGAGACAGGTTCCTGGCCCTTCTCTGCTTCCTTGTACCAGGTCCTGCCTGCTGCGCTGTGGAGGCCCTAGGGGGAGGGCAGCAAGGCAGGGAGCCCACAACCCACAGCAGGGCGACCCCAGGTAAGCAACGAGAAGGTAAGAAATAAGGGGCCCCTTGGGATTCGGAGCGGGGGACCAGCAAAGGCACCAGTCGCAGGGCTCAAGTGCCTATATACTAATGCTAGGAGCATGGGGAACAAGCAGGATGAACTAGCGCTCCTGCTTGCACAAAACACCTATGACTTAGTAGGGCTAATGGAAACCTGGTGGGATTCATCCCACGACTGGGCAGTACATATTGAGGGTTACAGATTGTACAGAAAGGACAGGGTGGGGAAAAAGGCGGGAGGGGTTGCGCTCTATGTCAATGAGCAATATACATCAACCCTCATCAAGAAGGAATCAAAGGACAAGGAAGTAGAAGGGTTGTGGGTTAGGCTACATGGGGGGCAAGGAGAAAGGGATTTGGTGGTAGGGTTCTGCTACAGCCCCCCACATCAAGGGGAAGAAAGAGATTTGGGGCTCCTGAGGCAGCTCTCAGAGACCATAAAAGCTAAGGAGGCGGTAGTCATGGGGGACCTAAACTACCCAGACATCTGCTGGGAGACGCAGACGGCAAAGTCCCACTGTTCACGCAGGTTTCTAACCTGTGTACAGGACCTCCACCTGACACAGGAGGTACATGGTCCCACTAGGGGGAATGCTATACTGGATCTGGTATTGGCAACGGGGGATGACATGGTAGGGGACCTACAGATCGGTAGCCATCTGGGGGGCAGTGATCACCTGATAATAGAATTCTTTATAAAACGTCGAGTGAGTAAGGTAACTAGTAGGGTGAAAGTGCTAGACTTTAGGAAAGCTGATTTCAATGAACTCAGACGATTAGTCAAGGACGCACTGCAGAGTAGGAGTTTTGAAGTGATGGGAGCCCAAGAAGGGTGGCTGTACCTTAAGGAAACGATCCTTCGGGCACAAAGCAAGATGATCCCGATGCGAGGGAAAAGAGGGAAAGGGGCCAGGAAGCTTCCTTGGCTGACCAGAGAAACCCAGGGTAGCCTAAGGGCCAAAAGGGGAGCACATAAAAAGTGGAAACAGGGAGAGATCACCAAAGATGAATATACCTTCTCTGCTCGCGCTTGTAGGGAGGCAGTTAGACAGGCCAAAGCTACCATGGAGCTGAGGATGGCATCCCAAGTAAAGGACAACAGGAAATTGTGTTTTAGATATATAGGGAGTAAAAGGAAGGCCCAGGGAGGAATAGGACCCCTGCTAAATGGGCAGAAACAATTGGTGACGGACAGGGGGGACAAGGCTGAACTCCTCAACAAGTTCTTTGCCTCAGTGTTCCTAAGCGAGGGACACGACAAATCTCACACTGGGGTTGTAGAGAGGCAGCAGCAAGGCGCCAGACTTCCATGCATAGACCCAGAGATGGTGCAGAGTCACTTGGAAGAACTGTATTCCTTTAAGTCGGCGGGCCCGGATGAGCTCCATCCGAGGGTGCTGAAGGCACTGGCCGACATCATAGCAGAGCCACTGGCGGGAATATTTGAACGCTCGTGGCGCACAGGCAAAGTCCCAGAGGACTGGAAAAGGGCCAATGTGGTCCCCATTTTCAAGGATGGGAGGAAGGAGGACCCAGGCAACTATAGGCCAGTCAGTCTCACCTCCATCCTTGGCAAAATCTTTGAAAAAATTATCAAGGCTCACATTTGCGAGAGCCCAGCAGGACAAATTATGCTGAGGGGAAACCAGCACGGGTTCGTAGCAAGCAGATCGTGCCTGACTAATTTGGTCTCTTTTTATGACCAGGTTACAAAACGCCTGGATACAGGAGGAGGGGTGGATGTCGTGTACTTAGACTTCAGGAAGGCCCTTGATATGGTATCCCACCCCATACTGGTGAACAATTTAAGAGGCTGTGACTTGGATGACTACACAGTCCGGTGGGTGGCGAATTGGCTAGAGGGTCGCACCCAGAGAGTCGTGGTGGATGGATCGGTTTCAACCTGGAAGGGTGTGGGCAGTGGGGTCCCACAGGGCTCGGTCCTTGGACCGATACTCTTTAATGTCTTCATCAGTGACTTGGACGAGGGAGTGAAATGTACTCTGTCCAAGTTTGCAGATGACAGACACGCCAGAGGGCAGGGAACAGCTGCAAGCAGACCTGGACAGGTTGGACAAGTGGGCAGAAAACAACAGAATGCAGTTCAACAAGGAGAAATGCAAAGTGCTGCACCTAGGGAGGAAAAATGTCCGGCACACCTGCAGCCTAGGAAATGACCTGCTGGGTGGCATGGAAGTGGAAAGGGACCTTGGAGTCCTAGTGGACTCCAAGATGAACATGAGTCGGCAATGTGACGAAGCCATCAGAAAAGCCAATGGCACTTTATCGTGCATCAGCAGATGCATGACGAATAGATCCAAAGAGGTGATACTTCCCCTCTATCGGGAGCTGGTCAGACCGCAGTTGGAGTACTGCGTGCAATTCTGGACGCCGCAATTCAAGAGGGATGTGGATAACCTGGAGAGGGTCCAGAGAAGGGCCACTCGTATGGTTAAGGGCCTGCAGACCAAGCCCTACGAGGAGAGACTAGAGAAACTGGATCTTTTCAGCCTCCGCAAGAGAAGGTTGAGAGGCGACCTTGTGGCTGCCTATAAGTTCATCACGGGGGCACAGAAGGGAATTGGTGAGGATTTATTCACCAAGGCGCCCCCGGGGGTTATGAGAAATAATGGCCGCAAGCTAGCGGAGAGCAGATTTAGATTGGACATTAGGAAGAACTTCTTCATAGTTCGAGTGGCCAAGGTCTGGAACGGGCTCCCAAGGGAGGTGGTGCTCTCCCCTACCCTGGGGGTCTTCAAGAGGAGGTTGGATAGGCATCTACTGGGGTCATCTAGACCCAGCACTCTTTCCTGCCTATGCAGGGGGTCGGACTCGATGATCTATTGAGGTCCCTTCCGACCCTAATATCTATGAATCTATGAATCTGTCCCTCCCCTCATGGGCTCTGCTCTGGTCACAGCAGATGCTGCCTTCCATAGGCAGCAGCTGGGAATCAGGTGCTGCTGGAGAGGGTCTAGGGGCTGTGGGCCCTGGCCCCGGTCCTGTAATCCTAGCAGCTGGTGGTCCCCTCCGGCAGGCCTGGGGGGAGCAGGGGGCTGCAGGTCACAAGTGAGGGGCAGCAGCAGGGCTTTGGGGGTGGGAGGATGTAGGTTTGGAGTGAGGGGCACTGGCAGGGACGGTGGCTGCAGGTCGGGAGCAAGGGGCACCAGTAGGGCTGGGGGGATGAAGGGCTGTGAGTTGGGAGTGAGGGGCACTGGCAAGACCCAGGGGGCTATGGGTTGGGCGTGAGTGGCACTGGCAGGGCCCAGGGGGCTGTGGGTTGGGAGTGAGGGGCAATCAAATGGGCAAGGGCAAGGCACCAGCATATCATGAGTGCTCAGTGCCACAAAGCAGTGGGGGGGACAGCTGTAGCTGGACCTGTGTCCTGGTGAACGAAAGGGAAGGGGGAGCTCTGATTTTCCATGATTAAAAAAACAAAATCAATCACCAAAATATATAGGTAGTTAGAGTTTATTTTATTATCATGATTGAGGCAGTATTAGGCTTCCAAATTGCTTTAAGATTGTAAATATATCAATAAAACTTTGTGTTTCACTGATACCTATGTGTACTAGCCAATTGCCCATCAAGATTGATAGGGGTGGGGAGCGGGCAGGGATGGAGCCTCGGCTCCCCATCCCCCGGCCGTCTGGGCCCACTCCCCCCTACCCTACTGTGGCTTGGGGTCTGGGCCCACTCCCCCCATCCCTACCACAGCAGCAGGGGGAGGGGAGGGGAGGGGAGGAGCGGGCCCAGGCCCAACGCAGGGGAGGACCGGGCCTGAGGCGTAGGGAGAAGCTGGGCCGCCCTGGCGGGGCATGGGAAGCAGCAGGCCCAGGCTGACCCAACGGTGGCAGGGGAATGGGAGGAGCAGGCTCAGGGCTGATGCAGTGAAGAGGGGGTAAGGGAGGAGTGGGTCTGGGGTCTACATGGGGAAGGAGGCCTGCTCCTCCCCTCCCCCAGCCGCTGCTGCATTGGGCTGCGTCAGGCTGAGCCTGCTGATCCCCCACTCCCATGTTGGCCCTCCTCCCCCTGTGGTGGCAGAAGTGGGGGAAGGGGAGAAGTGGGCCTGGGCCCGATGCGGGGGAGAAGCTGGGCTGCTGCAGCAGGAGGAGCAGCGGGCCCAGGCTGACCCGGCAGTGGCTGGGGGCACGGGAGGAGAGGGCTTGGAACAGATGCAGGTAAGGGTGGGGGTGGGGGAGAAATGGGATTGGGCCGAGGCAGGGAAGAGGCCTGTTCCTCCCCTCCTCCAGCTGCTGCTGCATTGGACCAGGCCCGCTGCTTCCTCCCTACCGCCACGGCAGGCTGGCTTTTTCCCCCCTTGAGCTCGGTCCCACTCCTCCCTCATCTCCCACTCTCCCCTGTGTTGGCCCCAAGCCCACTCTGCCCTTCCCCTGCATTGCTGCTGGATCGGCCCAGACCTGCTGCTCCCTCCGCTGCAGCTTCTCCCCACCCTTGAGCTTGGTCCTCCCCCACATCGGGCCTGGGCCTGTTCCTCCCCTCCCCCCACCACTGCTGCAGCACGCCCGCTATTCCCCAGCGCCGTTGCGTCATGATGCGTTGGACACTGCAAGCGGTGATGACAGAAGGGGGCAGGGGCAGGCCAAGGCCAGGACGGGTGGCCCAGCCCTTCCCGCCCCCCCCCGTGCCATCCCGACCCCTCACCCCACTGCGCCACCACTGCCGTCACCTGCAAGGAGTAAGTATTTACTCTGCTTTGCTCTCCCAGCGGGGAGCGCAAGGTCCTCCCCCCTCCCCCCCCCGCCCCACTCTGTCCTTGCCACCTGCAGGGAGAAGCGGAGAGCGGGGCCAGCACTGCTGGCCTCACCCCTCCCATTCCATCTGCTCTCTTGCCCCTGGCTCCAGGGAGCAGGGCAGGTGGGGGGGGCAAGGCCAGCTGCACTGGCCTTGCCCCCCCACCCTCTGTCCCCTGTGTCCCCACCATCATGGCGGAGCTCTGTCGCTGGCAGCTCCTGTTCAAATGCTTGTTCTCACTCTGACTGGCTGTTTGTCAGCCAGTCAGCGCGCAAATAAATCATTATGGACAGACAGACAGACGTAGGCTTTTGTATTAGAATAGTGACATTTCATTTCAGTTGCAGAAAAATGCAGATTTGGGGTTTTTTTATCAGAGAATTTGCCATTTTTAAACAGAGAAAACCAGGATCCCTGGAATTCACGCATAGTAAAGTCCTATTCCACATCTGTACAAAACACGTAGTGAGAGGGAAGATTCTACTAGATCGGGGGGCAATCTTTTGCTACCATGGGCTGTTGCTTGTGAATCAGCCCCCATCGTGGACCACACTCCTGCAGCCACTGGCAATTACCAGATGCTGCAAAAGGAATAGATAGAAAAGGAGATGTGTTAAGACCCTGGGGAGGCCTCCCCTGCTGTAGCAGAGAAAACAAACTAAATTCCTGAAAACAAGCAAACCTTGGGGTGCCTCCTTTGCTGCTGTGGCTGGAGTGTACTGCTGATTCCTTGAGTATCTGTGGGCCAGATCCAGTCTATTCAGTCTAGTCTGAGACTGGATCTGGCTCATGAACCATAGGTTGCTGACCACTGTACTAGATGAATGTACTTAGCAAACTGGTCAGTGTTTTCATGTTAATGTCATTAGAAATGTCAATAATTCCACAAGGTGTGGCAGGGCACTGTTTGTGCCTGCCACTTTAAGACCTGGGGCCAAGCAGCCAGCAGATGCTTAATTGCAGCAGCTGTTTTAGAGCTCTGGCTGCCCATATAAACAGGGCATTTTGCTGCTGGCTGGAGGCGCAGCAGCATCACCTGGCTGTGAGGCTTCATGGAGGTAAGGGAGGAGCTGTAGGGGATGGTCAGGAGGCTCCTGGTCCTGGGCATGATCTAAAACTGCATCCTGCCGGGAGTGGGTGGCCTGGTGGAGCTCTCAGTGGTGCGGGAGCCCCCAGGAAATGCCAGGCCAGTTACCACCCTGGTGAAAAGCGGGTTGGGGCACCTTAACCCCAGCTCCCACAACCGGGTGGGTCACCTAATAATAGGGCCAGAAGGCGGACCTAAGAGTGAGAGTGGGGCTAGAGGCTCGGAGGCCTGACTGGTCAATGCTCTGGCCAAGACCAGACCAGTCAAAAGGGCCAGGGGCCCACCGCAAGGGACGCCCAGAGCTGAGGGCCTGGGGTTCCAACTGGCCTTGGAGGCTAGGCCAGGGCCTGTGTGGCCAAAGTCCTGGGGGAATCATGCCTGAGAGGGGAAACGATTCAGGGAGCTAGGCAGCCCTGAATGAGGGTGGGGTAGGCCACCTGAATGGAGGGATCCAAGAGGGGTCCTGATTGGAGGATTCTGGGGCCCAGTGTGGGGGCCGGCGACAATAAGAACAGTGGAAGCCATCTGCGAGGCATGGGCTGTGGTGTAGGGGAGGTGCAGAGCCACAGACAGCGCCCTCTAGCATTGGGGCAAGAAACGGGCAGCTTCCTGCTTAATTAACAACTATTAATTAACAAGGTGTGGAGGGTAAGAAGGTGGCCGGTTAGCCGAGAAACAGTTGGGCGGGCCACAGGGAAATCGGCCCAGAGAAGGCCCCCTGTTACACAAGGCAACTGGCTTCCTGTTATTTGCGAATTCTACTTGAAGGGAAGCATCTGAATCAATTAATCAATTAGCTCAGTAACCATGAGCTGTCATTTACATGCCTCACCCCTCCTGTTGATGAACATATATTTTCTTACGTGGAAAATATTGCGGCAGTGGCAGGGGGCTTGGGAGGGCCATGAAAATGGGTTGCTTAGTCTGCTGGCTTTGGTGGGTGGGTTTGCTCAAGTGAGATAAGGCTCATAAGGGACATGTCGACTGATGGCCTCCCCACTGTGGATGCTAAGTGGGTGCAATATCAATTAGAAACGCTATCATTTATAAGTCAGTAGGACCGGATGGACATCATCTGAGAGTGCTGAAGGAGCTGGCTGAGGTCATCGCAGAACCCCTGGCAAAGCTCTTAAAGAATTTGTGGTGCTCTGGGGAAATCTCTGACTACTGGAAAAGGGCCAACATTGTGCTCATCTTCAAGAAGGGGGAGAGGGAAGACCTGGGCAACTATAGGCCAACAAACCTCACCTCCATCCCAGGGCAAATCCTGGAAATGCTCATTAAAGAATCTACGTGCAATACGCTCACAGAATGTAAGATTCTGAATGACAGCCAGCATGCCTTTGTCATGGGGAAGTCTTGTCTTACTGTTAGGCCCCAGCTCAAGTCTGGGATCGTGCCCGGTATGCAAAGGCCAATAAAGATACCAGGGGTGAAAGTACAAAGAAGGTTTATTGCTAGCAATAAAAGGTGTGAGCAGAATAATTTCACGTAACAAGCACACCAGATTACTATTTCTAAACATCTTTTATACAGGAGTTTTTGAGCCTTCATAAGCATCCTTGTTTGCTGATTGGTTATAAAGGAGTGACGCAAGGAGTTCTTTACTGAGCGTGTCTCTATACCTGTGTTTTAGCCATGTATCTCATTTACATACATGTATGTTTCATTAACATACTTTTTCCCCACCTAGGGGTGTGATTTTTAGTATTTTAATGAGCCCTTTAACCCAGTACTTTGCTTCTTGCTTTTGTTTTCAAGCCCCCTTTATCTAGGACTGTCTCCTACTTATCATCGCAGATGAGCATTCGTCACATAACATTCTCTTCTGCTTCGTCTCTGAGTAGTGGTTTCTAGGTCACTCCTTACATTACCAGTCTCATCTCCTTCTACAATCAGGTCTCTCGCCACCTGGACACAGGTGACGTGGTAGATGTTATATACCTAGACTTCCAAAAGGCTTTTGATCTAGTATCCTACGATATCCTTGTGGGAAAACTGGAAAATTGAGCTCAGCTGCTTGACAGTTCAATGGGTAGGAAACTGGCTACATAGTAGGACCCAGAGAGTTCTCGTGAACAGATCCGTGTTGTCCTGGCGCAGTGGCCAGTGGTGTTCCTCAGGGGTCCGTGCTTGGACTAGTGCTTTTCAACATCTTTATCAATGATTTGGATGGGGGAGTGAAAACCTCGCTGGCCAAGTTTGCGGATGACACCAAGTTATGGGGCAGTGTGGTCATGCCAGATGATAGGTTGCAGATACAGGCGGACCTGGACAGGCTCGAGAGTTGGACAGACCAGAACCAGATGAAGTTTAACACTTCCAAGTGTAAGGTATTCCATCTGGGGGCAAACAACCCTCAGCATACATATAGACTCCGTGGTGACAGCTTGCACCACGGCCGAAAGGGACCTAGGGGTAATGATCGACCACCATATGAATATGAGCCGTCAGTGCTAGGCGGTAGTCAGCAGGACAGACCACGCTGGCATGCATCAACTGATGCATCTCATGTAAAACTAAGGAAATGATACTCCCACTGTACTCAGCACTGGTGAGACACCAGTTGGAGTACTGTGTCCAGTTCTGGGCGCCGCACTTCAATAAGGACATGGAAAAACTTGAGAGGGTCCAGAAAAGAGTCACCTGTATGATCAGGGACTTGCAAGGTAAGCCATAGGGAAAGGCTGGGGGACCTGGGCCTCTTTAGCCTAAAGAAGAGAAGGTTGAGAGGGGACTTGATAGTGCCTTACTGCTATATCAGAGGAGTGCATCAGGAGCTCAGTGAACAACTGTTCACTAGGGCACCCCCAGGGAAGACCAGGACCAGTGGATATAATCTCCTGGAAGGCCACTTCATGTTTAGTATGAGGAAAAACTCCTTTACAGTCAGGGTGTCCAGACTGTGGAATAAACTCCCTCCAGAGGCAGTGCAGTCACCTACCCTGGAGGTTTTCAAGAGGAGACTAGACAGTCACCTTGCTGGGGTCACCTAACCTCAGTTGTCTTCCTGCTTAAAGCAGTGGGGGCTAGACCCAATGATCTGCAAGGTGCCTTCCAGCCCATAACAATCTATGAATCTATGCTCCCTGAGGAGCTCTTCAGTCAATCCTCCCTACTCAAACCTTGTTAAATCTTTAAACTGCAAACAAATAGACAAACAAGTAAACAAAAAAACCCTGATACCCTGTCATGGGCACTTGAAGGAGAACCTCTTTAGCTCTGACTCCCAGCACAGCAGCCTGGCACACGAGCAAATCTAGGATTTTGAAAAGGGAAGTGTAGATGTTGTGGTGCATCATCACATATATAACACAGCACATTTTTCTCCAGATAAAAAGAAATTAGAAACTTTGCTAATATGGTAGGAGGATAGGGCTATATTATTCAGTTGAATAATATTGATCAAAACAAAAACAAATATAACTTTATTGGGATGTGCATTCATTTTCTATATTGCTTATTATGTATAAAGAAACCACAATAAAGTAGGCAAAAAGTAACCACACATTTTTAGTTGCAGAATTTTTAGTTTGGAGTTGGTGAACTCCAAACCCTATTGGCACACTAACCTTATACATTTATATATCCATGTATTTCTTGTGATGCAAAACAAACAGGTTGACAGAACATCTATCCCAGTAGATTTATTTTCCTATGTTTTCTTCCTAAGCTACACTTTTTTAAGAGGCAAAGATTAGTATTCAGGATATAAGACTGGAATTGCTATTCCGTTTGTATAGGACTAGTCTTTCAGATCTAACCCAGACTATATTTGTCACAATTGGGAAGGTTGAAAAGGAAACTCAATTAACACAAAGACTATTTTTATATGGATAGTAGATTGTGCACAGGCATTTTATGATGTGGCCAACATAGCTCCTCAATCATTCTTTCACAGCCCATTCCACCAGACTTCAGATAGCTCTGCAGTATCTCAAAATAATTTTTCCAACATGGCCATAGAAAGCAGGCACTTGGGAATCTGCTCAAACATTGTAACAAAGTCCATTGCTGAAGCTTCTAGATCATATACGGTGCTCCATTCTCTTGCTTCTTCATTTCCAACTTGCAGCCATCATTGCAGTGGTGCACTGTTTACTAATTTCACAAAAAGAATATTTTGAAAAAAAATGATTTTCCTCTATTGTAAATTGAGTTCTTTGAGATGTACTGTCCATATGCACATTCCACAACCCATCCTGTGCTTCCTCTTCTTTTTCTTCTTTGGAGTTAACAGGAGAGTGGGATTCCATAGTGAAGGAAGGGAGTAGTTTTTGGTTAGTTTCATCCCTTTGTGCCACTGGAGCAGGTTGTGAGGGCATTTGCGGCACCTGTATGATCAGAACAGAAAATGCCATTGAGAAGACTGATTTGGATACTTGTGGTATATAAACACAATAAATGAAATATATATATGTGGTCAATATATTGTTATTGTTGTCTAGATTTATATCCCACCTTATCCAAAAAGGCTCAGAATGGCTTACAATAACACACAAACAACACACAAGATTAAAAAAAACAACTTAAAACTCCACCCTATCTGCTCCCATTTCCTTGCTTGTTTCCTTGGGGTGCTTGTACACATGACACATGACAAAATAGTCCTTTTAAGCAGTTTAATTACACTTTTAAGCAGTTTAAATAGTCCTTTTAAGCAGTTTAATTGCATTTTTATACCAGTTTAATGGCATCACAGTTTACACCTGCAGGGTGTACAGGCAGTCCTTGACTTACAATGTTTCAAGCCCTTCAAAATGTCCATCAAAGTCTCCACAAAGAAGTCCTTCCAAATCAATATGTTTGCTATTTACAATAGAAATACATTAACGTAGCTATATCGCTTATCTATAATTGATCGAGTACAACATTCTGGGTTATTTTTGGTGAAAATAGGGTATCAGGCCTTGGTTCAGAAACCAATCCCCCATTTATAACATTGTTTCCTATGGGAGAATTGGTTCTGAGTTACAACGTTTCGACTTAAGACAAGTCGACAAAAGGAACCAATTGTGTCATAAGTCTGAGGACTGCCTGTATTATGTTTCAGTTTCATCAAGCTGTACATGTTTGGCAGTGTATTTCAACTTAAGTGACTTTGTTACATAGCAAAGTAAAACACATCTGATGTATTTTAGTTTGCTACATAACAAATTTTAGTGATACATCCAGAGAAGGCAGTGGAGACAGTTGGTGCATGAGGTGTTGGAAGCCCAGGCGTGCTCAGGGAAGCTCAGGTTTGGCAGGCTTCCAGTACCCCATGTACCATCCCTGCCACCTTCTCCAGCTACTAGCACACCGAGTTGCCCTCCTGCTGCCTTCCTGCACTGCCCCAGGAGCAAGCCAGCCTGTTCTCAGGTGGTCCCATGTGGTGAGAAGGCGTCAGGGATGGTGCATGGGGTGCTGGAAGCCCGCCAAGTCTGAGCTTCCCTGAGCAGGCCTGGGCTTCCAGCACCCTGTGCACCATTGGACTGGGCTGGGTGCTGCCTGCAACCTGGGGCTACACCCGCACAACTAGCACCATATCTGGGCAGCCCCAGGGGACGCTGCTGCCATGGAGGGAAGCACTGGGTCCCCCCGCAGCTCAGGGACTGTGAGACCCGGCAGCAACTTGCAAGCACAGGCTTTGCCAGCAGCTTACCCCCTGGCCATGGGAGATGTGGGCAGGCTCTGGGAGGAAAAAAGAAATGGATCAGGCCCCCTGCTGCTTTTTTTTTTTTGGCGGAGCCTGCCTGCACATGGGGGATCCAGTCCCTCCTTCTGCAGCAACAGCGCCCTTTGGGGCCACCAGAGCAGGGTATTAGTGGTTTGGCACTGCCCGGGGGGGGGTGGGGGGGGAACTGCTGTGAAGGAAAGGACCAGGCCCCCCTGCAGCTCAGGGCCTGCTGCAGCTCACCCCCCAGCTGTGGAAGAGGTGGGCAGGCTCAAGGGGGAAAAAAGGATTGGGTGCCATGCTTCTTTTTTTCCCTGGTGGAGCCTGCCCACAGCCAGGGGGGGTGAGCTGCTGGTGGGCTATTGTTCTGTAACAGTGACAGGAGTCCCTAAATTAAAACAGTGGGTTTTTAATTGACACAAAAACCCACCAATTACAAACCCACTGTTTCAATTTAGGGAGAACTGAACCCCTGTCACATGTACAAATGGCCTTGGAGAGCAAACCCTCCATCCCATCCCAACTATGCCTCCCAACTTCTATTCACACCTATGTATAAAAATCTGCCCCCCTACCCTGCACCCATATCTCAACTCGTTCAAGTTAAAATACAGTAAATAACTTTTTTATCATTCTTTAAGTCAAAAACTAGTTCTTGTAAAGTATGATCTTAACCTGTTTTGATAGAACAGGCGCTTCTAAAGATCAAAAGGTTGATTGTTGAAGAATCCTTCTCAACTGCTTTATGAATACATACAGTTACCCTATGTGTAACATGCTGCACATTCATATTAGTGTGTGATACAGATGAGTTACAAAGACATTCTACATTTAACAAGTAACATCTTTGAGGTTGGAGTGCCATTTTTGCAGCTCGTTATTGGGCGATTGCTTAAATGATACAATTTATTGCTCCATTAACACGTTAATTGTAAATTTTAAAAAATGTTCATCTACCAGTGGCCTCTATAAGATTTAGGAAATAAATAGAGAAGGGAAAAAACCAAACTTGTAATATCAAATTTAGAAATATATAACTAATATATTTAGTTATATATATTAGTTATATAACTAGGCATACATACATTTACAACCTAGTAAAAAAACTACTGAATGTATAAAATCATCTCTAAGATCTTAGCAGGGATGAGAAAGCAAAACAGGCAGGGCTTGTGAAGTTTCTAAAGCAGTAGTGACCTATATGATAAGTATCATGGCATCCATATGTTTATTTTTACAGTTCTGTAAGCTAGAGGCTTCTCATAGGACAAGCCAAAGAAGAAATCTTTAGTGGAATCCTGTTAAAAACAAAATAGAGACATGCTGAGTAAATGTAAAAATGTACTATGTTCTTGAGGGGTTAAAAAATTGTAGTATGTATGTTACAAATTATTGTGCCAGAACTTTGTCACCAAATGTATTTATTCTCTTTTAGCATACCCATGTGTGTACTGGTTAACCAATACCTGAACCTGCTAGCCAGAAAGTTTCCAGAAACCAAGTTTGTGAAAGCTATTGTGAACAGTTGTATACAAAACTACCATGACAGATGTCTACCCACAATATTTGTATACAAAAATGGTCAGATAAAAGGCAGACTTATTGGAGTTACTGAATGTGGAGGAGCAAATCTTAAACTAGAAGGTAACAAAACTATCTTAAAATTGTTTATTTTATAGTAAAATATATGTAATTATTAAGCACTGATTCTCAAGATCATAGTGAAAGGATGAGGTCTTTTTTAATAATCTTACAGAAAATAGGAAAAATAAAATGAGATTTAACTGTTAGAATCTGCTGGGTTTCTATTTCTGCAAAAAAACTGGTATGCCGGTAGCTTGGAGTATAAAATACTGAGACAAGATTGGGTTGGCACCAGAGTGATTCCCTTTTCTAAGGACCCTGTTACCTCATTCAGTCTATGCCCTAGTCATTAGGGCACTTGTGGCAGATCCAGGTTTAGGTCCTTTGTCAGAATCAAGCAGAGCAGGGATTTGGCCTGGATGTCCCACATTTAAGGTAACTGTCTTAACCACTGTTGGCTTTTGCTTTGTGGATTTTGGGGTGAGGAGGTTTTTTGTTTAGTTGTTTTTAAATGGGTCTCTCTCTTTCTCTTTCTCAACATTTTTCATTAGAAAAAGAGAATTGGGTTTGTTTCACAGAACAAAAACAAATGTGACTAGATGTGTAAGAGGATTTAGGGTCTGAGTGTCCCTATAGATACCTATGGCAGGGCACCTTTTGTGCCTGCCACTTTAAGGGCTTAGATCAAGCAGCAGAGCAGCCTGCAGGTGGCTGCACTCCCCAATCAGGCATCACATGGCCAGTAGGAGACTGTCTGGTCAGAGAAGAGAGCTCAGCAGCTAGCAATAAGAGCAGGCCTGAGCAGGGGAGCCAGTAGTTTGCTTCAAGCAGCTAGAGGGGGAACATCGCCTGGCTGGAGCTGCTGCTTACAGAACACCTTGGAGGTACAGGGAAGGAGCTATGGGGAAGATGGAGGCTCCTGGTCCTGGGGAATGACTAAAAACTACATTTTGGTAGGGCAGGATGGTGTGGTGGGACCACCTGTGGCAGAGTTATCCTTAGGAAATGACATACCAGTTGCCTCCCTATTGAAAGGTGAGTATGGGGTGCCTTATAGCCCCAGCCCCCACAACCTGATGTTGTGGGACAGGCTGGGGGGGCAGGCACTCCATATGGGGTGTAAGACTCTGGTAGTCCCAGTGAGGGGGCGGTAGAGTAGCCCTAGTGAGGGGGCGTAGGGAAAGAAATAGGCTGTGCAGAGTAGGGTGCACATCAACCTGAAGGACTGCGCTGAATGGGTGAAGAGTAGGGTTTGCGTAGGCAGGCCTGAAGGGCTGCACAGGGGCGTGCAGAGTAGGGACGCAGGAGTGGCCTGAAGGACTGTACACAGGCCAGCTTCAAAGAGTTTAGTGAGCAGTTGATGGTCCTAGTGAGAGGGCATAAGGCCCTAGTGAGAGAGCAGAAGATGAAGGGGCTTAGAGGCCAATGTTAGTTTCTGGGTGCATGAGGCTGAGTTTGGGCTGGGGCCGAGTGTGGCTTAGCAAAGGAGCCAGGGAGTTATAGTGGGTAGTTTGGGTCTATGGCCTACTATTGATTTTGGATGCCATCTGCAAGGCATGGGACACAGTATAGAGTAGGTTGGAGCTGTGTATAACACCTTTGGTAACAGGACATAAAATGGGCAGCCTCCCTCATTATTACATCTTCTTTTATGCACCAAGTCATAGTTTCATAGTAGCTAGGGTCAGGAGGGACCTGAACAGATCATCTAGCCTGACCCCCTGCCACAGGCAGGAATGAATGCTGGGTTCAGAAGACCCCAGACAGGTGATCATCCAACCTCTTCTTGAATTTGTCCAAGGTAGGGGCGAGGACTACTTCCCTGGGAACTTGGTTCCAGATTTTGGCCACCCTAACTGTAAAATATTGCCTTCTGATCTCTAACCTAAACCTATTCTCCATCAGCTTATGACCGTTGTTCCTTGTCACCCCAGGTGGTGCTGGGGAGAAAAGGGCTCTGCCTATTTGCTGTTGATCCCCCTTGATGAGCTTGTAGGCAGCCACCAGGTCCCCCCTCAGCCTCCTCTTGCTGAGGCTGAACAGATTCAGGTCGTTCAGTCTCTCCTCATAGGGCCTGTCCTGCTGCCCTCTCACCAAGTGGGTGGCCCTCCTCTGAACCCTCTCCAGGCTGGCCACATCCCTTTTGAAGTGCAGCGCCCATGTACTGGATGCAGTACTCCAACTGCGGCCTGACCAAAGTCGCATAGAGGGGGAGCATTACTTCTCTGGATGGGCTCGAGATGCACTTTTGGATGCATGACAAGGTATGGCTGGCCTTGCTGGTTGCAGCCTGGCGTTGGCAGGTCATGTTCATTTTGGAGTCACTAATGACTCCAAGATTCCTTTCCGCCTCTGTGCTTTCAAGAGGGGAGCTCCCCAGCCTGTATGTTTTGCTCTGGATTCCTTCTCCCGAGGTGCAGCACCCTGCATTTGTCTACGTTGAACCCCATCTGCCCACTTTTGTAGTCTGTCTAAATCTAGTTGCAGCCTCTCTCTCCCTTCAAGTGTGTCCACCTTGCCCCACATCTTAGTGTCATCAGCAAACATGGACAGCATGCTTTCCACCCCCTCATCCAAGTCGCTGATGAAGATGTTAAACAGTGCGGGCCCGAAGACCAAGCCCTGGGGTACCCCACTGCTCACATCTCACCAGGTTGAGTACAACCCGTCCACCACTACTCTCTGGGTGCGCCCCATCAGCCAATTTTTTACCCATCCAACTGCAGGCATCAATGCCACAGTCGCTTAATGTATTGATGAGGATGGGGTGAGAGACAGTGTCAAAGGCCTTCTTAAAGTCTAGAAAGACTACATCCACAGCGACACCATCATCCAAGGATTTAGTTACTTGGACATAAAAGGCAATCAGGTTGGTCTGGCAGGACCTGCCTTTGATGAACCTATGCTGATTGCCCCTGAGCATGATCTCCCCTGCTGGCCCCCCATAGATGTGTTCCTGCCACATTGACTTACGCAATAAATATAGCCACTCTCTTTTATCCAGAATCTCAGTTGTTAAGAGCACTAACCCACTAATATGGAACACTGAGGTTTAGTTCCATGCTCAGCTGGAAGGAATTTGTATCCATGTCTCCTACTAACTAGAAAACTGTACAAACCACCAAATTAAAGCATATTTTGAATTGGGATGGCCAACCTCATTGGAGGATGCTGGGCTAATTTGTAGTATGCCTGCCAAAAAAGTTGGGCCCCTGCTGGTCTAGAACTCTGCTGCTGAAACTGTTCTGTTTTCATGGAATAATTCTAATATAATAGAAGTCTAAGTCTGTCTGTCTGTCCGTAATGCTTTATTCGTGCTCTGATTGGCTGAGGCAGAACAGTGGCAGCATGGGACGGTGCTCCATCCCAGCACCCTCTCCCCGTCATTCATAGATGCATAGATTCATAGATGTAGGGTCGGAAGGGACCTTGTAGATCTTCAAGTCCAACCACGTGCCCTGAGCAGGAGAGAAAACTGGGCTCAAATGACCCCAGACAGGTAAACGTCAAGCCTCCTCTTAAAGACCCCCAGGGTAGGAGCCATCACCACTTCCCCTGGAAGTTGGTTCCAGATCCTAGCCGCCCTGACTGTGAAGTAGTGCCTTCTAATGTCTAGTCTAAACCTACTGTCTAGCAACTTATGGCTGTTATTCCTTGTTACTCCGGGATGCGCTCGGGGGAACAAGGTCTCTCCCAAATCCCGCTGGTCCCCCCTAGTAAGTTTATAGATGGCTACCAGGTCCCTCCTCAGCCTTCTCTTGCGAAGGCTGAACAGGTTCAGGTCCCGTAGCCTCTCCTCACAGGGCCTGCCCTGCTGTCCCCGGATCATGCGAGTGGCCCTCCTTTGGACCCTCTCAATGCTGTCCACATCCCTCCTGAAGTGTGGCGCCCAGAACTGGACCCAGTACTCCAGCTGTGGCCTGACCAGTGTCACATAGAGGGGGAGGATCACCTCCTTGGTCCTGCTTGTGATGCATCTGTGGATGCATGACAAGGTATGGTTAGCCCTACTGACCGTGTTCTCGCATTGTTGGCCCATGTTCATCTTGGAGTCAGTAATGACTCCAAGATCTCTTTCTGCCACCGTGCTTTTGAGAAGGGAGTTCCCCAGCCTATAGGTATGCTGCTGGTTCCTACTGCCCAAGTGCAGCACCCTGCACTTGTCAGAATTGAATCCCATCGTATTTTCATTTGCCCACCCTTGTAACCTGTCCAGGTCCTACTGTAATCTGTCCTTCCCTTCTAGCATGCCCACCTCACCTCAAATCTTGGTGTCGTCTGCAAATTTAAACAGGTTGTTCTTCACCCTGTCATCCAAGTTGCTAATAAAGAAATTGAACAGTGCGGGCCCAAGGACTGAGCCCTGGGGAACTCCACTGCCCACTTCCCTCCAGGTCGAAAATGACCCGACCACCACCACTCTCTCAGTATGACTCCTCAGCCAATTAGCAGTCCCTTTGACTGTGTAGGCATCAATGCCACAGTCACCTAGCTTTTAACGAGCATGGGGTGGGAGACAGTGTCAAAGGCCTTCCAGAAGTCCAGAAAGACTACATCTACCACGACACCTGCATCCAATGATTTTGTGACCTGATCGTAGAAGGCAATCAGGTTGGTCTGACAGGACCTGCCCCTAATGAAACCATGCTGGTTGCCTTTGAGCATCATCCCCCCTGCTGGCCCATCACAGATGTGCTCCTTGATAATCTTCTCAAAGAGCTTCCCCAGGATTGAAGTAAAACTAACAGGCCTATAGTTGCCTGGGTCCTCCCTCTTCCTTTTTTTAAAGATAGGGACCACATTGTCCCTCTTCTAGTGGTCCGGCACCTGGCCAGAACAACACAAGTGCTCGTAAAGCCGTGCCAGGGGCCCCGCGATAACCCCTGCCAATTCCCTCAACACCCTGGGGTGGAGAGCATCTGGACCTGCTTATTTGAACACGTCCAGCCCCTCCAGAAGTTCTCTAACCTGGTCCTCCCTGACCCTAGGCTTGGCAGAGTTTCTCCTGGTCCATCCTGAATCTCGGTAGGAGATTCCCGGTCCCTGCACAACAAAATAGAGGCAAAGAAATTGTTAAAGAGGTCTGCTTTCTCCTCTGGTGTAGCCACCAGTTTGCCAAGCATATCCTGCAGGGGCCCCACATTACCCGGGGCTTTCTTCATTCTCCCTATGTATTTAAAAAAGGCCTTTTTGTTATCCTTGATGCTAGCCCTACTTCTGTATCTGCCTTAGTTTTCCTAACAGCCCCCCTACAGACCCGAGCGGTGGAGGTATACTCCTCTTTAGTGATAGCCCCTCCCTTCCACTGGGTGTACACCTCCTTTTTGGCAATCAGGCTGTCGCAGGGCACCTTGGTGCCCTGCTCCTAGAGAGGGGAAACTGCCGGGGAGAGAGGCCTGGCAGGGAATAATGAGCACAGCTGTGAGTTGCCCGGGGCAACCAGGAGGTCAGCTGACCAGAAGGGGCAGGGCCTGGCTCTCATAAGACCCAGGGGCTGAGGCCAGGCTAGCAGTTCCCTGCCAGCAGCCAGAGAGGCAGGAGCTCCTGGAGTTATGATGCAAGAACCGCAGGTACTCCTCAAGCAGAGCAAGGAAGGCAGCTCTAAGATGTCTGAGCAACATGGTTTTAGCCAAGCGGCTTTAAGTTATGTTATAGCCTAGGGGCTTGTGTTTTGCTTTGTTGTTACACCGGTGGTTTGGGTGAAGCTATTAGGGGTTGGAGGAGGCCCACAGTGGTGGGACGCACAGTGGTGTGGGGGCCCCAGCACCAGTGCGGGCATGGCGAGCCCCGGAGAAGGGGTACTACTGAGAAGCCCCAGTGCGGGCGTGGTGAGCCCCTGAGGAAGGGCATAGCCCTGCAGTAAACCCCGGAGAAGGGCGTAGTGCTGCAGTAAACCCCGGTGAGAGGGGGTGGTAGTGCGGTGAGCCCTGGAGAAAGGGGGTAGCAGTGCGGTGGGCCCGAGAGACTGGTGGCTTGACCAAGAAGTCCCAGAGTGGGCACAGAAGGCCCCAGGAAAGGGGCGGCTTCACAGGGAAGGCCCCAGGAAAGGGGTGGCTTCACAGGGAAGGCCCAGGGTGGGCACAGAGAGCCCCAGGAAAGGGGCAGCATTAGAGGGAGAGCCCCAAGAGAGGGGCGGTGTTCTTAAGAAGGCCCAGAGGGGGCACAGAGCACCCCCAGGAGGGGGTGGCAGCACAGAGAAGGCCCGGAGAGAGGGCGGCAGTACCGAGAAGGCCCAGAGTGGGTATAGAGAGCCCCAGGAGGGGGCAGCAGTACAGAGAAGGCCCGAGAGCCAGGCGGCAGTATAGAGGAGGCCCGAGAGACGGGCTTGAGAGCAGACCAAGAGACCGAACAATGTCCAGTCCAACTGCGAGGCTTGGGGTGTGATATAAGGGGTGGTTGGAGCCATGCATAGCCCATAAGGCTAGGGTGCCCAGGGCACCCATTTGCAGGACAAGACCCACGAGGGGTCCAGGGGTCCAAGGGGACAGAGGTCACAATGAACTGTGTCCAAGAAGACGTGAGGCAGCCTCCCAACCTTATCTAACAGCAAAGACGTGGCAGGCGAGAATCAGAGGGTGCCCTTGGGCCGACTTGGCACAGAGGAAGGGGCCTCAAGGAGATCACGGCCCTCCTGTAGGACCCCGCTGTGACACAGGCATTCACGAATGCCCTTGGTGAGCCAGGGGGCTCTTGGGCACTCTTGCCCCCTTTGCTTCTTGTTGGGATTGTCACCCCTTGGACTCTGAGTATCGTCTCCTTAAGGAATGACCACTCATCTTGGGCACCCAGTTCCCCTACTCTCCAGGACCCTAGTGCCTCTCCTACTAATCTCCACAGCTCATGAAGTTGGTCCTCTTAAAGTCTAAGGCTACTGCCTTGCTGCAGGCCCTTGACACCCTGCACTGGATGGTTAATTCCAGCAAGTGATGATCGCTATCGCCCAGGTGGTCGAGGATCTGGAGTCCCCTCACCAGGTCGTCGCCTGTGGCCAGGACCAGGTCCCAGCAGGGCATTCCCCCTGGTAGGACTGTGCACCTCCTGGGTTAAGTGGAGGTCCTGTATCTCAGCCAGGAACTTCCGTGAGCAGTCAGACCTGGCTGACTGCTCCTCCCAGCACATGTCTGGGTAATTTAGATCACCTGTGACAACTACATCCCTTGCCTTAAGTGCCTTAACTACACCCCCGCCTTTCCTCCTCGTTCTATCCTGCCTGTATAGCCCATAGTCCCTAATGTTGACTACCCAGTCGTGGGATGAATCTCACCAGGTTTCTGTGAGCCCTACTATGTCTGGGTTTGAACTAGCTATCCGGAGGGCGAGTTCCTTCTGCTTATTCTCCATACTACGAGTATTGCTGTAGAGGCATTTAAGGCCTTGAATTGGTGCATATGCCACCCCCCGATTCTCAGGATTATCTGGACCCCTGCTGCTTACCTGGTACTCCTTGTGTATGTCACCTCTCTTGTTTGGGAGGTGTCCTCAAGTCCTCCTGTGGCCCCATCCCCTGGGGAAGCTAGTTTAAAGTGCACCGCATGAGATCAGCCAACCTGGAAGAAAAGACATGCTTGCCTTTAGGAGAGAGATGTAGCCCATCCCACCCAAGCAAGTCCCCTGCACGAAAGTATGGGTTGTTATCCAGGAACCCGAGGCCTGCCTGGTGGCACCGACTCCATAACTGCTGATTGACCTTGCCAATGCAGGCCTCATGTCGCCATCCACGCCTACTCACCAGGAGAATAGAGAAGAATACCACCTGTACCCCCATCTCCTTGAGCTTGGCCCCCGGGGCCTCGAAGTCCTTCATGATGCAGCCTGGGTTGCCTATGGCTGCAACATTTGTTCCCACGTGGATGAGAACCATGGGCTACTGGTCTGAGGGTCAAATGTAGGTTGGGATCCTCTCTGTGATGTCCTAAATCCGAGCCCCAGGCATGAAGCAGACCTCTCATGCTATGGGGTCGGGTCAGCAGATGGGACCCTCCACTCCCCCTAGGATGGAGTCCCCGATGACAAGGACCCAGTGTTTCCTTCTCCTGATGTTCCCTCTCTGCGCCATCTGTGTCTTGCATGGGGTGGCATCGTCCCTGCTGGAGGCATCCCCTTCATCCTTCTCCTTCACGGCTGCCAGGGCCTCATACCTGTTTCTCAGTTGTACCTGGGGAGCCTCCACCACGCTAGCCCGAGCAGCCCTGGATCTGGTGGATACCTTCTGCCACTCCTGTGTTGAATGCGTCTCCTGGGGAACAAGGAGAAATGCAAAGTGCTGCACCTAGGGAGGAAAAATGTCCAGCACACCTACAGCCTAGGGAATGACCTGCTGGGTGGCACGGAAGTGGAAAGGGATCTTGGAGTCCTAGTGGACTCCAAGATGAACATGAGTCGGCAGTGTAACGAAGCCATCAAAAAAGCCAATAGCACTTTATCGTGCATCAGCAGATGCATGACGAATAGGTCCAAGGAGGTGATACTTCCCCTCTATCGGGCGCTGGTCAGACCGCAGTTGGAGTACTGCGTGCAATTCTGGGCGCCGCAATTCAAGAGGGATGCGGATAACCTGGAGAGGGTCCAGAGAAGGGCCACTCGTATGGTTAAGGGCCTGCAGACCAAGCCCTACGAGGAGAGACTAGAGAAACTGGATCTTTTCAGCCTCCGCAAGAGAAGGTTGAGAGGCGACCTTGTGGCTGCCTATAAGTTCATCGCAGGGGCACAGAAGGGTATTGGTGAGTATTTATTCACAAAGGTGCCCCCGGGGGTTACAAGAAATAATGGCCACAAGCTAGCAGAGAGCAGATTTAGATTGGACATTAGGAAGAACTTCTTCACAGTTCGAGTGGCCAGGGTCTGGAACGGGCTCCCAAGGGAGGTGGTGCTCTCCCCTACCCTGGGGGTCTTCAAGAGGAGGTTAGATGAGCATCTAGCTGGGGTCATCTAGACCCAGCACTCTTTCCTGCTTATGCAGGGGGTCAGACTCGATGATCTATTGAGGTCCCTTCCGAACCTAACATCTATGAATCTATGAATCTATGGGGGGACCATACACTGGACAACTGGTCCTTCAGTGAAGAGAAATATGAGTCAATTTCGTCCTCTGCAGCCCTGATCCCCTGCAGCCTGCTCACCTTGGCCTGGAGCTCCCGTACCTTCTCTTCCAGAGCCCTAAGCCAGGCACAGGAGGGAAAGGCCAGGGAACCACCAGGCCACACCCCTCCCACCGGCTGCCAGGATCCCACTGAGCCTCCCCCACAGACAGGAGGGCAAGGGACTGCCAACCCTACCAGGAGCTCTGTCTGGGTGGAGGCCTCAGAAGAGCCATGGTAGGTGGCGTCGCCGGGGTGGGACCCCAGCAGCTGCGCTCCGCGTCCTCACCATGTCCGCAGAGCTGAGTCTACTACTCTCGCTTGTTGGAGGCGCCCTTCTGAGCCGCTACCACGTGCCCACCTTAAGCAAACACCGGTGCGCCCTTACAGAGCGCACCCGCTCACACGCGCTGCCCATGCGCGGCTCCCTATCAGCTGAACTAAGAGGGATCTGAATGGCTTCTCTTTCGGATCTGCCTCAGCTGTGCCAGCACCCTCTGCCCCACTTACCTTAGGGGAATCAGCTACTGCTGCCCCCTCCGCTGCCACCGCTGCTGATTGCTGCCTGCTGCCTCCGCCGCCAAGGTAAGGGGTCACACGTGTGCGTGGGGCACACGTGCGCTCTGGTCCCTCTGCTCCTGACCCCCATTCTTGATGGGCAATTGGCTAGTTTAAATATATATTGGACTAGATGAAGGGTGGCCAACCTGTAGCACATGTGTCATAAGTGGCATGGTCAGTTTGTGTGTTTGGCACATGGCAGGTAGGGTAGAAGATAGAGCAGAAAGCAGAGCAGTGTATTGGTTAGAGGAAGTGATTTGGAGTGGCAGTTGGGGAGGATGTGGGCCTAATTTGTGGCACACCAGACAAAAAGTTTGGTCCCCACTGGGCTAGAGTATGAGACAAAGCAAGGGTGAGCACAACTGGATATAAAAGCAAGTATGAGACAAAGCAAGGGTGAGCATGACTTTCTCTCTCCATTTCAGGTGAGTGTACTAACTACTAAGCTGTTGAGTCATGTTCACCCTTGCTCCTTCTCTCACCCAATATGTATTTAATTGTTGCAAGCAAAGTGCGGCAGCTGCACAGGTGAATTATAGGCTATATTGCTAGAATACCGTATATCCTGGTGGCTGGGAGCTGGGATATGTGTGTTCAGTAACTGGACTTAAATGGGTGTAGGCACCTCCTTGCAGCTAACACTGAGGTGCCAAAGTCTCAGAGAATGGTGGGTATGAAATACCTGTGTCTTCAGTGATTCCTATAGGTTAATTTAGGTGGTTTCCTATTTAGCACACTTGATATTGAACTCTCTCCATGGATTTTGGGAATCTAGGTGCCTAACTGTGTAGGCTGTGGATTCCACTAGTTGGCTAGTTCCTTTGGGGAATAGTGATTATTTCATGAACGTGAAATCTTGTTTTCTGGCCATCTAGATATGCACCTCCACTTCCATGGAGTTAAACCAGTGTCAAGTTGCTAGAAAACAAGAAGCAAGCTCACAAATCCTAGTGCAATCATAACTGTGTTTGTTTGAAAAGGATTTCTAGTATGAAAAAAATGTCTATCATGAATAAGGCATTATAAAAGAGATTTTTAAAAAGTCCCAAGAGGTGGAATTCTGTTCCCTTTCTGATCATCTAAGTGGCATTTTTGGTCACCTACATGGTATTTTTCTTTTTTTCCCCTCCTGATTTCTTTTATTTTTTTTCTCCAAATGATAACGTAGTGTGAAAATGTAATTAGCAAATGTTTAACACTTTTAACATTGATGTACTCTATGTGCATATTTGTTCTAGAATGTCTTGTTGCACATCTTGGCTTGTTTTAAATAATCATTTTTGGTTGTAGAACTTGAATGGAAGTTAGCAGAATCTGGAGCAATTAAAACTGACTTAGAAGAAAACCCAAAGAAGGATATTATTAATATCATGATATCTTCTATTAGAAGCACTTCTGTTCATGATGACACCAATAGTACAGGGAGTAATACTGATGAGACCAAGTGTTTCTTAAGTAGAATGTTTTAATGTAAGGAGTCTGCGCAGATGTTTTTGTGTTGGTCAAATAAATATTACTGATTTAATAAATCTGAAGCAATGCAGACTTGTTTTATTTTTATATTTGCTATTTAACATTTTAGAAGAAAATTAATACTGTATAGAAGACAAATTTTACCTTTGGATCTAGAGACATACTTCCATTGAAGTCAAGAGCCTTCTTTCTTGATTTCATTCAACCCCTGCTCAAATGGAGTAGAGCCAGAAAGAAGAGAGAACTGATTATGGCTGATTCAGAATTGCCCAGCCTCAGTGCAAGTTGGATAGGAGTAGTCCTAGCTAATACCACTGGTGTAAGGATTGGATGTAGTCACCTTCCCCAACCTTTTCACCCCAACAACTCATAGAGCAAGGGTGTGTAACAAGGAACCAAGCCCCTGTTACAAAGAATAGAGAGAAGAGCCTGGAAATCGGGCCTGGCCCCTTCACCTTTTGGGTCAGCAAGGTCCAGGTGCAACTCAGTAGGCCTTATGACTGAAAGGTCCAGACATATAAAAGCTTGCCCAGCAGAGAGAGAGAGAGGGTTGGATTGCCCTGCCTGAAGGAGAGAAGGCCTTGTTAGACTCTGTAAGTAGCCCTGGAAAGGGAGAAAGTTTTGTTGCAGTTTTCCTTTTTAGTACTGTACATCAGCCTGGGAAGGAAAACCTGAATGCCAGTTTCTTTTCTAAAAGAAATGAAGAGGAAACATACTGGCCACCCTGCTGGCAACAAGGGAAGAGAGGCAGAGGAGGAGGGATATGTAATGGAACAGTGGCATGCAGGCAGTGGATCACAGCTCTGCCCCAGGTCTGGACCATGCTGTTAACACTGCAAGATCCCAGCCTCGGCCTCAAAGCAGCTCCTCGCTCAGCTGTACGCTCTGCCAATATTTCTGGGGCCAGTCTCCATGGAAACCCTGGCCCTGTGCTATCATGGCCCCACAGCTGCTTGGGTCTCCATGGAAATCAGCTGCAGGGACATGACAGGGGCTGCTGGGAAATGGAGTCCGGCCACCAGCTGGATCCACCATTTTGCCCACCCTCGTATAGAGGTACTTCTTGTCTGTGTTTGCATATTTTTTTTATATTTTGTGGAGTAGAAGGTATATGATGTCTTTAAAAGGAGACTGTAAAATTAAAAGCTCTGTTTCAAATAGATTCACAGATTCATAGATTGTAAGGGGCTGACTGGAAGGGACCTCACAAAATCATCGGGTCCAGCCCCCCTGCACTAGGCGGGAAAGACAACTGGGGTCAGGGGACCCCATCAAGGTGACCGTCTAGTCTCCTCTTGAAGATTTAGGATACAGTTAGAAGGACATGAAGTTATGGGAATTTTTTTTAGCCAACTGACAACATATATGAAGAAGGGAGATAGAAATGCATCAGTCCTCAGTGCTGTCAGCCTTCATTGTCACTAGCAGTCTTCCAAATTAATTTTATCACAATCCCATCACTAGCTGACCACAGATGAAAGGACTAGAAGAAATGTGTTACAAACACTTATGCACTTAATATTTTCAGACTCATCATTAAGAATGAGAGACAGACAAAGAAATGACCATTAATGTTGTCTAACATCCAGTCAGCAGGGTATATTCTAGAGGTAATTACTCTGCCTTCAGTCATTTGTATGAATGCAGTGGATTTTTGAAAGGACATTACTATAAATAACTAGTTTATAAATAAAAAGAACAACTATTTTAAAAATTATTTCTAGGAAATAAACCAATAGTTTAAATCTTGGATCAGATTCAAAGAAATATCAGTAGATATTTTCTAATTTTCATAAGTTCTGCTATTTAAAATTAGAAAGTTAAAAAGAAACAGGAATAGGTAAAGTGATAATTATAGGATTTCTGTAGCTGTGTGATAACTTTTTCCTTTGCCAAAATAAGGGCTCTTGTTTAGCCTTTGCCTTAGAGAAATATGAGCTAAATTGAGCCCACATTGATGTTAATTTTTTAATTTGGGGAAATAATTTATGTAGTCTTAATATAAACAATTTTCAAAATAATTTCTCAACTTTTTTACCACTTCCTTTATTTACCAAAGACCTATATTCTTTTCCATGCTTCACTGTTTCTTTGATTCTTTTTTTTTTTTTTTTTTTAGGTCAAAGATATAGAGGTATGTATGTATGTATTAATATACATATTTGCTGTCAGAGGTAAAGAGAAGGGTCCAGTCAGCTAAATGTGTCTCCTTTGCCCTCTTGACTTCAGGCAGGAGCATATCTTTTTCTTCAGCATTTTTGTATAAAGGATATACCCCTGGGGTCACATTTAAAGAAGGATTTAGGTACCTGCAAGTTGGTTGCCACAAAACCTAATTTTTAACTATCTGACTCCAAAGCTAAGAGTTAACAGCTAAACTCCATAGCTTAGTTAGGTCACTAAGAGGGAAGGCCTTTGTTCTCATCTCTGCATTTAGGATTATTATTTAAAACTGTAGGCAGTTCACAGAGCATGGACCAGAATCCAGGACTTACTCCTCTCAGCTGAGGGCCCTAAACACTATAGGCTACTGACTCAGGCTTCTTCCTGTTTACTGTCGTTCTGGCTTCACACATGTGGCTGCACAGTCTAGCTAAAACAGAAAAAGTGAAGTATGCCTTATGCAGCCTTGCCCATAGTCTGGTGGTTAGTGCCCTGTCATTCTCTGGCTGTAATTTTGAGTAAAGGTAACCCTGGCTGCTGTGTTTTGGGCTATGCTCAATCCTATCAGTGTGCGTTTGACAGGCTCCGTGCATACCAATGAAATTAAGACCGTCAGGGTTCTTAGGTTCCCCTATATCTAGTTGTTGGAACTTAGTAGGGCTCTTATGGGAATGGTATGTCTTGTTGCTCATACTAGGGCAGTTTTGGGGCATGCCAGAGACTGTCATTCAGGGATCAAGGCACTGACTAGGGCTTGAATAGGTAAGTGGAATATGAGAACAAATCTGGTCAGAAAGTCAGGAGGTTAATCCAGGAGCTAAGTCCAGGGACAAGCTGAGTTAAGAAGCCAGGAGATCAGAGGGCAAAGTCAAGGGATGAGCCGAGTTGTAGGATCATGAGAAAGTAGGGATAGAAGTGTCCTCACAAGGACATCTAGTCCAGCCCTCTGTTCATGGCAGGATCATTCTTGACTAAATCATCCCAGCCCAATGTCTTCCAAGTTAGGAAGCTGGAAGATAAAACAAAAAGCAAAGCTAAGGAACAAGCTGGAGGGAGCACCAAAGCACTCTTGGGTCAGGTTGCCCAGACACTTCTTGTTCCAAGTCAGGAGTTTACATGTGGGGAATGGAGGGTCGGCTGACCCTGGCCAGCCACTCTGGTTAATGGGGTAGTTGGAGGGTTAGGCCCTATTCAAGGCTTCATACTGGCTTTAACCTGTCTGGGTGCCTAGTCCTGGGGCAAACCAAGTTAAGCGGCTATGGTATCAGGCCAAGGCCTCAGGTTTGAGGCTGTGGCCTGACAAAAACATGACTGTTGGTAGCTATGAGATTTCAGGTGGCAAAGGTACTAAAAAAGTTTAATCTTCAGAGGTTTTTTGGACCTCAATTTTGGGCTTAGATGTCTGAAGCTAACCTAACTCTTTCTTTGGACCTGGCTCCAGGCCAATATCAATTTTTGTATTTACATTTACCTTTCATGCTGCCTTCTCTTCATCTTGAGCTACTGTGTTTGCTATGACTAGAGAAAGCTGAATAAAACAGCATACATACAGGAAGCTGAGACAGATTTTTTTTATGGAATTTACAAACTCTTGACCCAAGGACTCCACAGTACAGTACAGGGGTAACTGGTGCCTCCTGAGTCTGGGGGGGCACCCATATCCACTCCTATACTTCTGTGCCGTGGCTTTATGCCCCCCCCCCCCCAAGCTGTCAGCCCATGCAGCAAAAAAACCGCCTTGTCCTGAGCAATGCCAAGTTGGGTGCCAGTCTCAGGGGGGGCACATGCCGCGCCCCCCCCCCCCCGCCCCAACCAGTTGCCTGTGGTACAATACAAGAAGGAACTAGATAAACTCTGAAAGAAACTAACTCTGGAAAAACAGGAGAAGATTAATGCTTCCTTCTACCTGCTGAGAGCCCAGGTCAAGAAGATCCACAAACCTGACAACTAAGGGCACCTCACTGTCTCTGGCATTGGCACCATTGGGGAGGGGGTATTTAGTTACACTGACTCAATCGTATTTCCATATGCCATGGGAGCTACCAGCAATTTGAAAGAAAGCACAGATTTCCCAAAGAAACTAACTTTAATTGACAAGCTTCCAGCTCACACCCTATTAGCTACCATGAATGTTACATTTCTGTACACCAATATCCTCCATGAGGGTGGATTACAAATCATAAAGAACATTATCCCTGAAGAAGGAACTGCTTCTGTTTCTATTACACTCCCATTTTTTTGTCCTCATGCACAACTATTTCAGATTTGAAGACTCCCTATATCCAGAAATGAATGGCATTGACAGGTGCACACACATGGCTCCTAATATACTAAAACATTTATGACAGACATTGAAGTCCACATCCTATACAGCTGTTGTCATATCCCCTGGTATACCAAAAGTACATTGAAATCTTTATTATATGAATGAATGGGAAGGACTCTAGGGAAATTCCACCAAGACTTTAACAACTTCCACCCCTCCATCAAACTGACTCTGAAATATTGTCAGCAAATGTATTTCTTGGATACCCCTGTGAAAGTTGCAGTGGCCATGTCACTGCTACATTTTATTGGAAACTGATAGACTGCTACCTCTACACCAGCAGCTCTAATCCATTGTCTACAGCCAAGCTCTATTATAACTATGTGTTCTCCCTGACTGGGATGCACACCTTAAATATCTGGAGCAGGGATTCCTACAATTACAGTACAATCCTAAACCCATAGCCACTCAAATCAACAAAGCCAGACTCAGACCCTGCTCTGACCTGTTAATAATACCAACCCTGGAACAAGGACAACAGAATCGTTTTGGTTGTCACCTGTAGCCCCCAGCTTGAATATCTTGGACACATCATTGACCTCCAAACCCTCCTGGAAAATGACAACCATCTCAAGGTAACTATGAGAGACAAACCTGTTCTTGCTTACATGCAGTCCCCACCCCTCCCACTGTCAAATAGTGTCTCTCCAGCAATGGGCCCAAACGTTTAGCTGTGCCCCATTATTAATGTGGAACACATCATCGCTGACCAGAATAACAGGAGTGCTCAACCTTTGACCTATGGGCCAAATGTGGCTGCAGAGCCATGGTATCTGGCCCATGGGGCTCCCAAGGGATCCAGAAAATTGGTGGTGGGGGAGCAGTGGCTACTAATATCACCACCCTCTCTCCTGCCAAATTCCCAAAAACAACACAGTGAGTAAGAGCCATGAAGCTGGGTCAAGCTTCATTTCCCTTCAGCGCTGTGTTAAGGCTGGCCTGCATCCCTCCTGCTCTTCTCTCAGCACGGCCAGATGGTGCTTGCTGTGCCCACCAGATGAGGACTACCAACCCAATCTAGCCTGTGGATGGACCAGGCACTACTCATCCAGCCCACCAGGGAAAAAGATTAAGCACCACTGGATTCTGGCATACAAAGTTAATTTACCTGCACCTTTACCATTGTCATACATGCCATCACCTACTTAGTTTCCCTCTATCATCTACATTGGACAGATGAGGTGATCCCTACATGTAAGAATGAATGAACAACAATTTAACTTCAGTACCAAAAGACAGACAAACCTGTGACAGAATGCTTTAACCTCTGGCCACTCCATTGCTGACTTCAGAGTGACTGTTCTTAGATAACAAAACTTGAAAAACAAATTTGAATGGGAAATTATAGAACAACAAATCATCCACAGAGTGGTTTGTATGGTCTAAATCGAGACTGGATTCTCGTTTCTTTCCCTGGATTAGCTTTGTTAAACTGTATGTCCCTCAATGAGTTAACTGGGTTTCTTTTTCTCTATCCTACCCATCTTGCTTCTCTCTGCAGCACCCCACCTGGTCCTTTCTCCTGCCCTTTTCCCTACCCCTTGTATTCTAATCACGGCTTTCTATTTAGCAGCTCTGCATCCTGCAGTCCCTTCACAGCACCTGTTGAAACAAGCTTTTTGCTTATAGCATGTCTGCTTTAATTAGTCTACAAAATGCCAATCTACCCTGCCTGACTCAGACTAACACAGCTAACTACCTTGCTATGACTAGAGAACTAATTTGTAAAAACAAATACTTCAGTGATAGTATTCAACTAATTTAATCCTGGAGAGTGGCTGTCACTTCCATGATATTCCCAGTCTTCACTGGTTAGTCCTAGAAGTTCAGTCCTAAAACCTACATATACAGCCTGCTGAGCCATAAATGCAGCAGTCTTGACAATTTAATGAGTCTGCTGTCAAAATTAGTTAATAAGTATGTGTAACACTGCTGCTACTGTTCCTGTGTTCTGTGTGACAACCACTCTGTGGTGCTTATTTGCATACCCCTATTGGTATGCAAAGCTGAATTACAGGGAACTGAGTCTCTTATCCCTTGGGGGTTGGACTAGATGACCTCTCAAGGTCCCTTCCAGCTCTTCTTTGATTCTACAATCTGCATATCTTCCATTGGTATGCATGGGCAAAGGAGTAAAACTCTTGTGCTCTTTAACTGTAATAACAGCATGTGTTTTAACTGCTTTTGACAATTTGAATATAAGAAGCCAAGGGAATCAGGCTTATGTGCAGCAGCCCTGCCTGTCAAAATTGTAAAGCCTATAAGGATACTGATGCTATAAGAGAAAGTTGGGTAAATGTTGCTGAGGGGATCAGCATTCACAATGACTTGCATGGGAAAGAATCACGGGAAGAGAGGGAAAGCTCTAGGTGGGAGCTCTCCTAAGAGGATGGTATTATATCTCCCCATCCAGCCTTGTGCTGGTGATGTACAAATCCCTCTAGTGGGTTCAGGCTGAACCTGTTACCCACTTGTTTCTAAAAGAGCTGAAATCCTTGAGGTTGCTCAGGGTCTTAAAGAGCTGGATTGCTTCTGCAACCAGAAGAGCAGCATAGATTCGTAGATTCTAGGGTCGGAAGAGACCTCAATAGATCATCGAGTCTGACCCCCTGCATAGGCAGGAAAGAGTGCTGGGTCTAGATGACCCCAGCTAGATGCCTATCTAACCTCCTCTTGAAGACCCCCAGGGTAGGGGAGAGCACCACCTCTCTTGGGAGCCCATTCCAGACCCTGGCCACTCTAACTGTGAAGAAGTTCCTCCTAATGTCCAATCTAAATCTGCTCTCTCCTAGCTTGTGGCCATTATTTCTTGTAACCCCCGGGGGCGCCTTGGTGAATAAATACTCACCAATTCCCTTCTGTGCCCCCGTGATGAACTTATAGGCAGCCACAAGGTCGCCTCTCAACCTTCTCTTGCAGAGGCTGAAGAGGTCCAGGTGCCCCCGTCTCTCCTCGTAGGGCTTGGCCTGCAAGCCCTTAACCATACGAGTGGCCCTTCTCTGGACCCTTTCCAGGTTATCCACATCTCTCTTGAAGTGCGGCGCCCAGAATTGCACGCAGTATTCCAACTGCGGTCTGACCAGCGCCCAATAGAGGGGAAGTATCACCTCCTTGGATCTATTCGTCATGCATCTGCTGATGCATGATAAAGTGCCATTAGCTTTTCTGATGGCTTCGTCACACTGACGACTCATGTTCATCTTGGAGTCCACTACGACTCCAAGATCCTTTTCCGCTTCCGTTCCACCAAGCAGGTCATTTCCTAGGCAGTAGGTATACTGGACATTTTCCCTCCCTAGGTGCCGCACTTTGCATTTCTCCTTGTTGAATTGCATTCTGTTGTTTTCTGCCCATTTGTCCAACCTGTCCAAGTCTGCTTGTAGTTGTTCCCTGCCCTCCGACATGTCTACTTCTCCCCACAGTTTTGTGTCATCCGCAAACTTGGACAGAGTACACTTCACTCCCTCGTCCAAGTCGCTGATGAAGACATTGAAGAGTATTGGTCCTAGGACCGAGCCCTGCGGGACTCCACTGCCCACACCCTTCCAGGTCGATACCGACCCATCCGCTACAACTCTCTGGGTGCGACCCTCTAGTCAGTTCGCCACCCACCGGACTGTGTAGTCATCCAAGTCACAGCCTCTTAACTTGTTCACCAGTATGGGGTGGGATACTTTATCGAAGGCCTTCCTGAAGTCTAAGTATATGATGTCAACCCCTACTCCTGCGTCCAGGTGTTTTGTAACCTGGTCATAAAAAGAAACTAGATTAGTCAGGCATGATCTACCTGCTACGAACCCGTGCTGGTTTCCCCTCAGCATAATTTTTCCTGCTGGGCTCTTGCAAATGTGAGCCTTGATAATTTTTTCAAAGACTTTGCCAAGGATGGAGGTGAGACTGACTGGTCTATAGTTGCCTGCCTCCCCTTCTTGAAAATGGGGACCACATTGGCTCTTTTCCAGTCCTCCAAGACCTGGCCCGTGCGCCACGAGTGTTCAAATATTATTGCCAGTTGCTGTGCAATGACGTCAGCCAGTGCCTTCAGTACCCTCGGATGGAGCTCATCCAGGCCTGCCGACTTAAACGCATCCAGTTCCTCCAAGTGACTCTGCACCATCTCAGGGTCTACGCGTGGTAGTGTGGCGCCCTGCTGCTGCCTCTCTACAATCCCAGTGAGAGACTCATCTTGCCCCTCACTTAGGAACACTGAGGCAAAGAACTCATTGAGGAGTTCAGCCTTGTCCCCCCTGTCTGTCACCAATTGCTTCTGCCCATTTAGTAGGGGTCCTATTCCGCCCTGGGCCTTCCTTTTACTCCCTATATAGCTGAAAAACAATTTCTTGTTATCCTTAACTTGGGATGCCATCCTCAGCTCCGTGGTAGCTTTGGCCCATCTAACTGCCTCCCTACAAGCGTGAACAGAGGAGGTATACTCTTCTTTGGTAATCTCTCCCTGTTTCCACTTTTTATATGCTCCCCTTTTAGCTTGTAGGCTGCTCTGGATTTCTTTGGTCAGCCAGGGAAGCTTTCTGGCCCCTTTCCCTCTTTTTCTTCGCATCGGGATCGTCTCCCTCTGTGCCCGAAGGATCATTTCCTTAAGGCACAGCCACCCTTCCTGGGCTCCCATCTCTTCAAAACTCCTACTCTGCAGTGCGTCCTTGACTAATTGCCTGAGTTCATTGAAATCAGCTTTCCTAAAGTCTAGCACTTTCACCCTACTAGTTACCTTACCCACTCGACATCTTATGGTGAATTCTATTATTTGGTGATCACTGTCCCCCAGGTGACCACTGATCTGTAGGTCCCCTACCATGTCATCCCCCGTTAACAATACCAGGTCCAGTAAAGCATTCCCCTTAGTGGGACCATGTACCTCCTGCATCAGGTGGAGGTCTTGTACACAGGATAGGAACCTGCGAGAATGGTGGGACTTTGCTGTCTGCGCCTCCCAGCAGATGTCTGGGTAGTTTAGGTCCCCCATGACTACCGCCTCCTTAGCTTTTATGGTCTCCGAGAGCTGCCTCAGGAACCCCAAATCTAGCTCTTCCCCTTGGTGTGGGGGTCTGTAGCTGACCCCTACCACCAAATCCCTTTCTCCTTGACCCCCATGTAACCTAACCCACAATCCTTCTACTTTCTCCTCCTTGGATTCCATCTTGATAAGGGTATCAAGACGGTTGCACACCACCATCAGCAGTGCCCCTGGTGGTGGTGTGCAACAGCAGAGCAGCACCTGCTGGTGGTAGTGAGCAGCAGTAGAGCAGAACCCCCAGTAGTGGCAAGCACCAGTGGGGCACTTTCCAGTTTTCCTCTCAAGCCAGAATAATCAATTTGTGTAAAACCCCTGAATTGAACTCAGCCCTTCTTACTGCTGTCTGCTGTCTAGCAAAAGAGTTACATAGGGAACGGCTGGTTGCTGACACTTCAAAATTATTATTTTACTTGACAACAGTCTCTTTTTCCAGCATCTCTTAGCAGTCAGCATTTTCACTGTTAAAGTCCATTGGCGAATGGGATATTACTGTTTAAATTTGAGCTTAATTGTTAAAGGAATAGGAAACTCTACATTGTTCTTCATGTGTAAAAGTATCTGCAGACAAAAAACAGTGATGTTCATCCTGCTTTTAAATTAGGTGAACATCTAATATGTATTATTGGTCCTGAACAGACTTAGGGTGCATTTGTCAACGGAGGTCATCAGATTTTCTTTGTCATAGAGGTGTTGAAGTGTAGCATTCATTTCAATTTCAAAAAGACTGAATTTATGTTATAGGTGATAGGAAAAATCAATTTGAAGGCCTTTAATCCCTTGGAGATGCTTCTTCACATCACAAAATCATAATATCAATCAGCACAGCTGGAGGCTTTATTCAGCAGAAGCTTTGTGTTAAGTTTCATAGATTTCAAAGATTTCATAGCCATTAGGGCTGGAAGGGACCTTGGAAGATTGAGTCCAGCCCCCTGCCCAAAGGGCAGGAAGTCAGCTGGGGTCATAGGATCCCAAGACAAGCATTCAATTTACTCTTGAAGGTGTTCAATGTAGGTGGTTGAACCACCTCCACTGGCAGGCTATTCCAGACCTTGGGGGCTCGGACAGTAAAGAAATTCTTCCTTATGTCCAGCCTGAAACGGTCTTGCAGTAGTTTATAACCATTCAACCTCGTCATCCCTTGGGGCGCTCTGATGAACAAACGTTCCCCCAGATACTGATGGTCACCCTTGATAAACTTATAGGTGGCCATCAGATCACCCCTGAGCCTGCGCTTTTCCAGGCTAAACAGCCTCATACATCTTAGCCTGTCATCGTAAGGTCTGTTTTCCTGACCTCTGATCATGCGCGTGGCTCTTCTCTGGACTCTCTCAAGCTTCTCCACATTCTTTTGGAATTGTGGGGCCCAAAACTGGACGCAGTACTCCAGCTGCGGCCTCACCAAGGCCGAGTACAATGGGAGAATGATGTCCCGGGATTTGCTTGAGAAGCATCTATGGATGCAAGCCAGCGTTTGGGTCACTTTACTAGCCGTAGAATTGCATTGCAGGCTCATGTTCTTCTTGTGGTCAGTGATGACCCCCAAGTCTCTTTCTTCCATAGTACTAGCCAGCGTAGCACTGCCGAGCCTATAAAGATGCTGCAGGTTTTTCCTCCCAAGGTGGAGAACCTTGCATTTTTCAGTGTTAAACACGATCAGGTTCTCGTCCACCCATTTGCTGAGCCTGTCCAGGTCAGCCTGGATCGCCCTCCTGTCTTCAGGTGTGGATGCTTTGCCCCAAAGTTTGGTGTCATCGGCGAACTTGGCCAGCCCGCTTCTGACTCCAGTGTCCGCATCATTAATGAAGATGTTGAACAATATGGGTCCAAGGACAGAGCCTTGGGGGACCCCACTGGTCACAGGGCACCATGACGATTGACTTCTTTTCAATTACCACCCTCTGGGTCCAACCACGGAGCCAATTTCCCAGCCAGCGGATCGTGGTGGACCCAAGGCCACAAATGGCCAGTTTCGCCAAGAGGTGATCATGGGATACCAGATCGAAGGCTTTTTTGAAGTCAAGATATATGACATCAATCTCTTCTCCCTTGTCCAGGTGATAGGTCACCTGGTCGTAGAAGGAAATGAGATTGGTCAAGCAAGACCTACCCACTACAAACCCATGCTGGCTATCCCTTAGGATGTTGGCGTTGGCCAGTCCATTAAGGATGGCCTTTTTAATAAACTTTTCTAAGATCTTCCCCGGGATAGAAGTCAGGCTGATGGGCCTATAGTTTGCTGGATCCACTTTCCTCCCTTTCTTGAAGATAGGCACCACATTGGCCTTCTTCCAGTCTTCGGGCACTACACCAGAGCGCCAGGAGTTCTCAAAGATCTGTGTCAGAGGCTGGGCTATGATGCTCACCAGCTCCTTGAGTACCCTGGGGTGTAGATTGGCAGGGCCAGCTGACTTGAAGGTATCCAGCCTCTCAAGGTGTTCCTTTATGAGGACCTCATTGATGGAGAGCAAGGGATTTCCCTCACTTGGACCTCCCTGTCCCGTAGCGGGCATGGGCGTCCCATGGAACTGATGAAAGACCGATGCAAAGTACCCATTTAATAGGTTGGCTTTTTCCTGGGCGTCAGTTGTCAGTTGTCCCATCTGGTTCAGCAGGGGTCCGATGTTGCCCTTGCTTTTCCTTTGGCTCCCCACATATCTGAAAAAGGACTTTTTATTGTCCTTGATGCTTGAAGCTAGTTGGAATTCAGTTGCAGCCTTGGCTTTCCTGGTCTGCTCCCTGCAGGACCGGACCAGTGCAGAATATTCCTCCTTGGAGGTGAATCCCATCCTCCATCCTTTGTAAGCCTTTCTTTTTAGCCTCAGGAGGTCTGCTAGATCCCTGCAGAGCCACGGGGGCTGCCCTGCCCTTTTGCTGCCTTTTCTCGGAGATGGAAAAGAATTAGCTTATGCATTGAGGATCGCTCCCTTGAGGAGCAATCACTCTTCCTGGACTCCCCTCCCCCTGGGGTCGTGGTCCCTTAGGGCCTCACTGACAAGCCTTCTGAGCTTGTCAAAGTCGGCTTTCCTGAAGTCAAGGACTTCAGTGTTGCTGACTGACTTGCCAGCTTTATGGGAGATGGTGAAGGTGATCAGCTCGTGGTCGCTGTCACCCAGCTTCCCATCGATCACTAGGTCGCCAATTAGGTCATCCCCAGTAGCCAGTACCAGGTCGAGCAGCGCTTTACCTCTTGTTGGCCCGTAGATTTCTTGAGTCAGGTAGAGGTCATCCATGCACGACAGGAAGCTTTGCGAATGCTCAGATTTTGCTGAGTGATCCTCCCACAAGATGTCTGGGTAATTGAAGTCATCCATAACAACCATGGTCCTGGAGCATGCGGCCTCAGCCAGTTCCTGGGCGAACTCCTGGTCAAGTTCTTGCCTTTGGGTGGAAGGCCTGTAGTAGACTCCCACCGTTGTGTCCCCTGTGCCGTGTTCCCCACGGATTTTAACTCAGAAGGTCTCCAGTCGTCCACCCTGGTCGCCAACATCAGCTTGCGGGGACACGTAGGTTTCCTTAACATAGAGAGCTACACCCCCGCTCCTTTTATCTACTTGATCTCTCCTGTACAAGGTATAGCCATCTATACCCATGGTCCAGTCATGGGTGGAGTTCCACCAGGTCTCCATTATTCCTATGATGTTGTAATTATTTGCGTTAAGCAGGAGGACGAGCTCCTCCTGCTTATTCCCTAAGCTCCTGGCATTTGTGTACAGGCAGGCAAGTGCCCCCTTGGGGGCTCTTGCCTTGCCCACAGATTGTACCAGGGCTGAGGCAGGGGTGGACTCCCTTAAGTGCCTTGGCCTGCTGGCTTTGCAAGGGTTGATCAGCGGGCCAGCAGTGGTGGAAGTCCCCCCATCCCCCGGCGGGCTTAGTTTAAAGCCCGGTGGAGCAAGTCAACCAGTTAACAAGGCTGTTTAAAACTGAGGCATGCAGAAGAAATATCTAGACATTTCTAGCTTTCAAAAGGTTTGTCCAAATCTTTATTTCCTGTAAAAATGATTGACAAACATTTAAAATTCAAATAAAAAATTTACTATGAAATACTGAAATTCTCCCTAAAGAAGTAAAAAGAGGATGTTGGGTCATTTGTGAAATTGGTATTTTTTCCTATCTCAACATTGTAGATCCCATGATTGTTGGTCTGCTTTGGTCTAGTAACCCAGCTTCCTTAACATTGAGAGTTTGCTCACATATATGCCACTGTAGGTCTGGTATGTCTAGTGAACTCCTTTTGGATGTTGTCCACATCCTGCTCTCTCCACCTGAGGATGTAAAAGGACCACCCAAAACATTGCTCAGATCATTCTTAGCACTTATAGCCAGGAGTCAGAGTCTGTAGTGTCTACCCTGGTACACAATATTCAGTCTTTTATATAAATTTAACATGTACTTATGATTTTTCGGGTTAGGTAGTGTTAATGGGGTGTTTTTTTTAATTTTGATTTTCTTTTCTTTGAGGAAGTTGTTTTTGTTTATTTGGAATTAACTCATAATTAGGGTCCTACCAAAATCACGATTTTGTGGATTTCACAGAAATCGTGAAATATGGCATTGCCTGCAAAAGTGGGTGATGTTTGTGAAAGCTGAGAAAAAGAAGAAAGGAAACTTACTGAAAATAAAATGCTGGCCCTTAGAGGCAGCCCACTATGGGAAAAGCGGGGATGGGGGCTGCCATCATGAAGGCTGCGCACAATGGCTGCCACCCCAACCTCTTGCTGCTGATTGGCTGAGAGGGCAGCTTGTCATGCAGGCCCACCCCTAGCCACATGATGGACAGCCATCACAGCCAATCAATGGTGAGGTGTGGGGCTACTGGGACCCCTGAGCTGATCAGCCTGTGAAAATGGTGGCCAGCCCCGTGATCACCCTGTGAAATAAGCCTGCCACCTCCTTGAGTTGGGTAGACACCTACTCATAATAAAATGTTCAGTTCACTATGTATAAACACGAACCCAGAGAGTATAGGAATCGATTTCTGTCAAAGTCTTTAATACTCTTAAAATAAGGTCACCATATGCCTGTTCATCTGAAGGAAGGGCACATCAGATATTTAAGGCATAGACATGTAGAAGTGTAGGGCTGCAAGGGGTTTCAGGAGATAATTTTGTCTAGTTTCCTATACAAAGGCAGGACCTAGACCATCCTAGACAGCTGTTTGCCTGTCTTGTTCTAAAAGACCTTAAATGACAGAGATTATACAGCCTCCCTTAGCAGCCTATTTCAGAGCTCCGTTATCCTTATAAAGTTTTTCCTAATAAGTAAATCTTTTTTGCTGCAAGTTAAGCTGATTACTTGTCCTTTTCCCACTGCACACAGAGGACTATTGATTGCTATCCTTTTATAAGTATCTTTTTTCATATTGGAAGCCTGTATTTAGCTCCCTCCATAGCCTTATGTTTTCTAGACTAAACAAATCCTCAACTCTTCATTGGACATATTTTTATAAACTACTTTTTCATTTTTTTTACTGTCTTCTGAACTCCAGCTTATTCACATTTGGTGCCCAGAACTTATTATGCTACTTTAACTGAGACCCTACCAGCACACAATACAATAGTGCTAGCTAGTTATTCCACATTTTGTATTTGTTCATTTCACTTCTCAGTCTTAAGAGCTACATTTTGTGCTTGCTTTACTGAATTAACTCCTGTAAATTTCAGACATTTTTTCCAGTTTATCATAGGATCATAGGAAAGTAGGGCTGGAAGGGACCTCACAAGGTCACGTAGTCCAGCTCCCAGACCACCCTGACTAAACCATGCCAGCCAAGTGTTGACCTGGCCCTCTTTTAAAAATGTTCAAGGATAGATAGTCCACAAGTTCTCTAAGGAGCCTGTTCTAATGCTTAACCACCCTCATAGTCAGAAAGTTTTTCTTAGTCTCCAACCAAAGTTTCCACTGCTGCAGTTTGAAGCCATTGGTCCTAGTTCTGTCTTCTACAGCCACAGAGAAAAGTCTGTCTCCATCCTCTTTTATAATTGACCTTCAGATATTTGAGGACTGTTACCAAATTTCTCCTCAGTCTTCTCTTCTCCAAACTGGGTACTAATGATGCGGCCAGAAGAACCCCCGATCACCTGATGGCGGACTACAGTGCTCTGGGTGGTGTGCTGAAGGAGTTCGGTGCACAGGTGGTATTCTCTTCCATCCTACCAGTGAGCGGATGCGGAAGACGGCATGAGAACTGCATCTGAGAAACCAACTGGCGGCTTCGGCAGTGGTGTCTCGAGGCAGGCTTCGGCTTCCTGGACAACGACCCGCACATTACGACGAGGGACATGCTCAGCTGGGATGGACTGCACCTGTCCCCCAAAGGTAAGCGTGTGTTTTCTTCTAGGTTGGCGGATCTCCTCTGGCGGGCTTTAAACTAGGCTCATCGGGGGGAGGGGAATATGAGGGCGGGGGAAGCTGTGGACCACCAAACCATGTGGCACCCACAAGGACAGCCCAGCCTGAAGAAAGAGAGCATTGGGAACCTGAAAGCCATGGGGAGGCCAGCACTACGGCACAGGTAAGAAACGAGAAGGTAAGAAACAATGGGCCCCTTGGGACTTGGAGCGGGGGGGCAGCAAAGGCACCAGTCGCAGGGCTCAAGTGCCTATATACTAATGCTAGGAGCATGGGGAACAAGCAGGATGAACAAGTGCTCCTGCTTGCACTAAACACCTATGACTTAGTGGGGCTAACGGAAACCTGGTGGGATTCATCCCACGACTGGGCAGTACATATTGAGGGCTATAGATTGTATAGAAAGGACAGGGTGGGGAAGAAAGGGGGAGGGGTTGCGCTCTATGTCAGTGAGCAATATACATCAACCCTCATCAAGACAGAATCCAAGGATGAGGAAGTAGAAGGATTGTGGGTTAGGCTACATGGGGGGCAAGGAGAAAGGGATTTGGTGGTAGGGGTCTGCTACAGACCCCCACATCAAGGGGAAGAAAGAGATTCGGGGCTCCTGAGGCAGCTCTCGGAGATCATAAAAGCTTAAAGAGGCGGTAGTCATGGGGGACCTAAACTACCCGGACATCTGCTGGGAGTCACAGACAGCAAAGTCCCACCGCTCACGAAGGTTTCTAACCTGTGTACAGGACCTCCACCTGACTCAGGAGGTACACGGTCCCACTACGGGGAATGCCATACTGGATCTGGTATTGGCAACCGGGGATGACATGGTAGGGGACCTCCAGATCAGTAGCCATCTGGGGGACAGTGATCACCTAATAATAGAATTCACCATAAGACGTCAAGCGGGTAAGGTAACTAGTAGGGTGAAAGTGCTAGACTTTAGGAAAGCTGATCTCAATGAACTCAGGCGATTAGTCAAGGATGCACTGCAGAGTAGGAGTTTTGAAGGGATGGGAGCCGAAGAAGGGTGGCTGTGCCTTAAGGAAACGATCCTTCGGGCACAAAGCAAGACAATCCCCGAGCGAGGCAAAAGAGGGAAAGGGGCCAGGAGGCTTCCCTGGCTGACCACAGAAATCCAGGGCAGCCTAAGGGCCAAAAGGGGAGCACATAAAAAGTGGAAACAGGGAGAGATCACCAAAGACGAATATACGTCCTCTGCTCGTGCTTGTAGGGAGGCAGTTAGACGGGCCAAAGCTACCATGGAGCTGAGGATGGCAACCCAAGTAAAAGACAACAAGAAATTGTTTTTTAGATATAGGGCGTAAAAGGAAGACCCAGGGAGGAATAAGACCCCTGCTAAATGGGCAGAAACAATTGGTGATGGACAGGGGGGACAAGGCTGAACTCCTCAATGAGTTCTTTGCCTCAGTGTTCCTAAGCGAGGGGCACGACAAGTCTCTCACTGGGGTTGTAGAGAGGCAGCAGCAGGGCGCCAGACTTCCATGCGTAGACCCTGAGATGGTGCAGAGTCACTTGGAAGAACTGTATGCCTTTAAGTCAGCAGGCCCGGATGAGCTCCATCCGAGAGTGCTGAAGGCACTGGCCGACATCATTGCAGAGCCACTGGCGGGAATATTCGAACGCTTATGGTGCACGGGCCAAGTCCCGGAGGACTGGAAAAGGGCCAACGTGGTCCCCATTTTCAAAAAGGGGAGGAAGGAGGACCCGGGCAACTATAGGCCAGTCAGTCTCACCTCCATCCTTGGCAAAGTCTTTGAAAAAATTATCAAGGCTCACATTTGCGAGAGCCCAGCAGGACAAATTATGCTGAGGGGAAACCAGCACGGGTTCGTGGCAGGCAGATCATGCCTGACCAATCTAGTCTCCTTTTATGACCAGGTTACGAAACGCCTAGACACAGGAGGAGGGGTGGATGTCGTATACTTAGACTTCAGGAAGGTCTTCGATACAGTATCCCACCCCATACTGGTGAACAAGTTAAGAGGCTGTGACTTGGATGACTACACAGTCCGGTGGGTGGCGAATTGGCTGGAGGGTCGCACCCAGAGAATTGTGGTAGATGGGTCGGTTTCGACCTGGAAGGGTGTGGGCAGTGGGGTCCCGCAGGGCTCAGTCCTTGGAACGATACTCTTTAATGTCTTCATCAGTGACTTGGACGAGGGAGTGAAATGTACTCTGTCCAAGTTTGCAGATGACACAAAGCTATGGGGAGATGTGGACACGCTGGAGTGCAGGGAACAGCTGCAGGCAGACCTGGACAGGTTGGACAGGTGGGCAGAAAACAACAGAATGCAATTCAAAAAGGAGAAATGCAAAGTGCTGCACCTAGGGAGGAAAAATGTCCAGCACACCTACAGCCTAGGGAATGACCTGCTGGGTGGCACAGAGGTGGAAAGGGATCTTGGAGTCCTAGTGGACTCCAAGATGAACATGAGTCGGCATTGTGACAAAGCCATCAAAAAAGCCAATGGCACTTTATCGTGCATCAGCAGATGCATGACGAATAGGTCCAAGGAGGTGATACTTCCCCTCTATCGGGCGCTGGTCAGACTGCAGTTGGAGTACTGCGTGCAATTCTGGGCACCGCAATTCAAGAGGGATGCGGATAACCTGGAGAGGGTCCAGAGAAGGGCCATTCATATGGTTAAGGACTTGCAGACCGAGCCCTACGAGGAGAGACTAGAGAAACTGGACCTTTTCAGCCTCCGCAAGAGAAGGTTGAGAGGCGACCTTGTGGCTGCCTATAAGTTAATCATGGGGGCACAGAAGGGAATTGGTGAGGATTTATTCACCAAGGCGCCCCTGGGGGTTACAAGAAACAATGGCCACAAGCTAGCGGAGAGCAGATTTAGATTGGACATTAGGAAGAACTTCTTCATAGTTAGAGTGGCCAAGGTCTGGAACGGGCTCCCAAGGGAGGTGGTGCTCTCCCCTACCCTGGGGGTCTTCAAGAGGAGGTTAGATGAGTATCTAGCTGGGGTCATCTAGACCCAGCACTCTTTCCTGCTTATGCAGGGGGTCAGACTCGATGATCTATTGAGGTCCCTTCCGACCCTAACATCTATGAATCTATTAATCTATGAAACTGGACCAGTACTCCAGGTAAGGCCTCATTAGTGCTGAATAGAGTGGAAGAAACATTTCTCTTGATTTGCAAGAGACACCCCTGCATTTGTGCACACAATTATTCCATCATAAGTGGAAGAGTTTGCACTTACTGAATTTCATTTGATTGGTTTTTCTTTTTTTTGGAAAGTTTCTCCAGTTTTTCCAGATCATTCAAAATTCTAATCCTGTGCTCTAACCTTAGAGTTTGACCTCATCTATAAATTTTTTAAAGTATGCAACCTACAGCACAAATGGCATAGGCAGCCTCTGTTCTTGGCACATAGAAGACTGGGGAGGTGACATGCAGCCCAGCACCAGAAAGGGTGAGGAGCAAAAAGCAGAGTATCAGATCAGGAAGTGAGCACAGGGAGCAAAAAGCAGAACAGCATATCAAGCCAGGTAAGGGAATCAGTGGCAATGTGCAGGCTTAATTTGTGGCATGCCTGCCAAAAAGGTTGTTCCCCCATGCCCCCTTCCTTGTACTGCTCCATTCCATCATCTAAATCATCTATGAAAAATTGAATAGAACTGAGCCCAGGTTAGACTCCTTTTGAACCTATGTGCTCATAGAATCCTGTTGAAATTCTCTTCCGGTTTGGCAATGACCTTTTTACAACCACTTGTCAACAAGTGCTTTTGAAGTAGCTGTGTACTCACCTTGAGATTTCATCTAAATCATATTTTGCTAATTTGCTTTTGAGAATGTCATTTGAGACAGTATCAAAAGCTTTAGAAAGGTCAAATTATAGCACGTCTAATGCTTCCCTACTGATGATGGGCGATTACTCACAAACAAGTAAGACTGTCTTGCAAGGATCTTAATAGTGAGTCCACAGGTGGCTCCATAGCTCAATTCTAGATCCCCATCTTGTCGCAGTGAGGAAAGGTTTTGAGGTGGGATGCGCACTGTGTTGCTGCGTTAGGTGTTCTGACATTCTTTTTGCCTGTTCCTTTTTTCCTCTTCTGCCTGTTAACAAGCTGTTTCAAAGTGTTGAGGTCCCTCCCAAAGAGCCTTCTTCCATTTTGGTTGGTCCTGAGCAAGGGTCTCCCAAGTGTTGATGTTGATGTTACACCTCTTTATGTTTTCCTTCTGGGTATCTTTGAAGAGTGTTTTTTGCCCTCCGGTAATTGCTGACATTTCAGCTGTGAGAAAAAGATTCTCTTTGGAAGGCGGGAGTCAGGCATGCGAACAACATGACCTGTCCATGCTGTTAGAATTTGCTTCGGCCAAGACACTGATGTTTGTGCGTCTATCCTCTGTCACAGGCCAGCTGGGCACTGTGAGGGTATCAGCCACTGGGCTGTTTGGTTCAGGATTGAGGAGGCAGAGTTTGAGAGCGAAGCAATGGCATATTTATTATAGCTTACACACACATAGCAGTTAACAGAAAGATAAATGCGATAAGCAGATAATGAAGTATTAAAGAGCTAATAGTAAATAATAACAGATAATAACGACAGATAAATAGATCAATCTGTTGTAGGCCAACTGGGCACTGCCAGAGTATCAGCCACCGGGCTGTTTGAAACAACAAATAGACAGACATGGGTTGGCAACTTATTGATAGTCCCTCAATGCCAGGTGCACACCAGGTGATTCCAGCAAAGTCAGGCTGATCGATGCTGTCAGAGGGATTACCGGGGAAGATCCCTTGATCAGGATCCGATCCTCACTCACACAGGGAGTCTGGGGTCCGGGTGTGGAACAGCAATGACTGTTCTGTTCCCTCCTTCCTGCTGGTCACCTGATGCATGCACTTTTTATACCTAGTCTTATGCTAATCTGTTGGCTTTAGAGCCACTCACAATCTTGCCCTATAGTTGTTACCCTATGGGATTAAAAGGTGTTAAAAATTATCATAAAAAGTTACTACCCAAACTTGGGTTTATCCAATAAGCAAATTACAATGCAGCATCTTCAGGTTTGAAATTAACATTACTCCGCCTAAATCCAACCCCTTTAGATCTCCCTGACTATGCTTTTTTGAGACGTGCTTTCCTGGAATGTGCTGGGTAGGCCAGGCAGTTGAATCCAGTTTTTATCATCAAGGCTGAATTCTGAGCAAAAAACCGTTAGGTCAGCTAATCTTACAGCTATAGCTTTGTCTTTGAGGCCTACTCAGTTTCACAAACAGTTACAAGTTACATTTGCGGGTTACAAAAATACAAGCTTTATACTAGGCAAAAATTACAAATGCCTCCAAGAAGCACATATTTATTGCTTATTAATTTCTTTGGTTCTGGCCGTCACAATCCTCCCAGCTAATCCGAAGGATCTTGCAAAGGCACCATTGGTGGTACTTTTCCAAGCTCTTGAGATGTCTTCTGTATGTGGTCCACGTTTCCAAGCCATACAGCAGAGGTGAAATGACAGTGGCTTGATAAACCAAGAGCTTTGTTTCAACAAGGATGTCATAATTTAAGAAGACTCTTACTCAGGCGTCCAAAGGCTGCGTTTGCACATTTGAAGTGGTGGTGTATTTCTGCGTTGATGTCTGGCTTTGATGAAAGATGCCTTCCAAGATAGGTGAAGTTCTCCAGCAATTTTCTGTTGATTTGAATGGAGGGGGTGTTTGTTTCTCTATTTGGAGCAGGTTGGTAAAGGACCTGCATTTTCCTGATATTTAGTTAGGCCAATACTCTTGTAGACTTCCAAGAATACATTAAGAATGGTTTGGAGATCCGTTTCAGATTGAGCAATGACAGCATTGTCATCTGCATACTGGAACTCCATTATGGATGTTGTCGTGGTCTTCGTTTTGGACTTAAGTCTATTGAGGTCGAAGAGTCTTCCATCCATCGTATACACCATGTGAATTCCAGGTGGGAGCTTTCTGTCGACAAGGGGCATTATGATGGAGATGAAGATAGAAAACAAAGTTGGAGCGATGACACAACCTTGCTTCACTCCAGTTTTCACCTCAAATGATTCTGTTTGATTCCCATTGCTGAGAACCCTTGCTGAAATGTTGTCATGGAGAAGTCTCAGAACACTGAACTTGTTTGGGCAGCCAATTTTGGACAGGATTTTCTATAGGGCTTTGCGGTTTACAGAATTGAAGGTTTAAGAGAGGTTAATGAAGGCCAAGTAGAGAGGTCAATTTTGCTCACAATACTTCTCCTGGATTTGACATGCTGTAAAGATCATGTCTGCAGTTCCTTGAGATGGTCTGAAGCTGCTTTGAGATTCTGGAAGAATTTCTTCTGCAAGGGGGAGAAGGCAGTCAGCAAGGATATGGGTGATGACTTTCCCAGCAGTGGCCAACATTGAGATGCCTCAGTAGTTTCTGCAATCAGCTCTGTCCCCCTTCTTGAAGATGGTAACAATAAAGGCATCCCTTAGGTTGGCTGGGATTTCTTCCTTGTTCCATATTTTAAGGATGAGGATGTGAAGCTGACATGTAAGCTGTGCTCCTCCTCCTTTGAAAATGTCTGCAGGTATTCCATCAACACTGGCTGCCTTGTTATTCTTCGTTTTCCCCATGGCACTCCCAACCTCTGCCAGAGTAGGCAGCAAACTGAGGTCTTTTCTGATTGCTTTTTGCAGAAAGTTGTTGAACTTATCTTCGTCGACGGTTGAGTCATGATTCAAAAGGTCCTGGAAACGTTCTTTCCAGTGAGCATTGGTGGATTTGCTGTCTTTCAGGAGTGTTCCATCCTTTGATCTTAGAGGATTAAGGCCTTGAGTGCTAGGGCCGTAGACAGCTTTGGTAGCACTGAAGAAGCCACGAGTGTCACAGATGTCAGCAAAATGTTGGATTTCTTTTGATATCTGAATCCACCACTCATTCTTCAGTTCTCGTATTCTCCTCTGCACCTCTGATTTTGCTTGTTGGTGTGCATTTTTCTTGATGCCAGAGTTGGTGTCATTCTGCCAAGCAGAGGAAGCTTTATGTTTCCTGTCAGTGAAACCTTGAATTTCAGTGTCATTTTCGTCAAACCAGTCTTGATATTTCCTGGTCTTGTATCCTATGATATTTTCACAGGATGAGAGAACAGCTGTCTTGAGTCTCGTCCAGTGCTCTTCAATTCCTTCTGGGTGCTCTGTTGGTAGTGTCTCATTCAGGAGTTGCTGGAATTCTCTCTGCCTGAGTGGGTCCTTCAAGCACTCCATGTTTAACATGTGCCTGATCTGCTTTCTTTGCATTCTTCATTTAGGAGCGGTCCTGATGGACATGTAGGAATGGATGAGGCAGTGGTCAGTCCAACAGTCAGCAGTGCTAGTCATGGCTCTCGTAATCAGGACATCCTGGTGATCATGTGTCTGAACAATCACATAGTTGATCAAATGCCAGTGTTTCGATCAAGGGTGTTTCCAGGATGTCTTGAACTTTTTCCTTTGACAGAACAGGGTATTTGTGATGACAAGTCTGTGTTCTGCGCACTTCGTCAGGAGAAGGACCCCATTAGCATTTGAATTTCCAATGCCTTCTTTTCCGATAGTTTCATTCCAAAGTTTTGAGTCACTTCCCACTCTTGCATTAAAATCTCCATGAGATCTCCAAGGATGATCTTATCTTCCCTTGGGATATTTAAGAGGATGTTGTCAAGCTGTGAGTAGAAGTTCTCCTTCATGATCTCATCGGCATCAAGAGTCAGGGCATATGTACTCATAATTGTCGCCTCTTGGTTTGTGGCAAGTTTCAGACGGAGAATCATGAGGTGTTCATTGATGCCAGTTGGGAGTTTTGAGTTGGTTCACAAGTTTGTTTTTGATGGCAAAATCAACTCCATATGTCTGTGGCTCTTCTTCTGCTCTCCCTCTCCAGAAGAAGGTGTATACTCTTTCTTCTTTCAGATGTCCTTCTCCAGCACATCGAGTATCAGATAGGGCAGCAATGTTCAGGTTGAACTTCCTCAGTTCATGAGATAAGTTGTCCTTTGCTCAGGGCAATCACTATTTGTGTAGTCCATTAAATTTCATACGTTCCAGGTTCCAAAAATCGTTTTTGTTTTTGTGACCACATAGAGGTGATCGCTTATCCAATCAGGAACTGATAGAGACAGACTATGTTTGGGGCATCATTTCTAGTCCCCTCCCCATGTGGGGTGAGCAAAATGGATCCTAAAAGGGAATGATCAGTCGTGGATGCAGCTGCCAAACTGCTCTTACTGCCTCTGCCCCAAACAAGATAACTGAAGCAAACACCCACCACTTACGCGCCAGTCCATGACTAGGAACTTCCAGATCTCACAGTCCTGTACCCATTGCCACTCGCCAATCACCATAGGACTTTCCTGTTGTGCAGAGATGTATGATTCTCATAAGGAAGATGCCTGTGCATGACTTCTTTTAGCATGAGGATGTTGTCACATGCCAACAAACACACGGTCCTTGACTGATAGGGATCTAAGTCCAATGGCATGGAATCTAAGATGACTGGAGACCCTTGATCTGCAGCAGCTTTCATCCGCCTTCACAGCTGCTGAAAAGAGGGTTACACTTTTCTTCCACCTGGTCCACTGTTGAGGTTTTCTTCTTTCATACTAACTACTAGGCCAATTATTCTATCAGAAAAGAAAATCTATGTTGTCTGTTTTTATCACTTAATTATTTTCCATGAACTGGTAGTTCAGTTGTTTGTTCTAGTACTGTTCTGGGTTCCTTTGCTGAAGTACAACGGCACAGGGACACATTGTCCCAAGTGGCAGATGGGAGAAGTCCCTCTTTGCAGGGAATGCACTGGATAATACAGAAGAAAGTGCTGTGGACCAGCTGTGTCTAGGAGAAGGGAAACTTGATTTTAAACCAGGACAGGAAAGGCTCAACAACTTTTTGCCTTTTTCTGGCAAGCTCATTTAAGAGAAGTAAAACTGATTCCCTCTGAAGGTTGAAAAAGCTCATTTAACCTTGGTAGGCTGCCTAGGAGGATCTCCACTTACAAACTAGGTCAGAAAGAAACTGACCTGCTTCCCATTTGATATTTCATTCATAAAGCATGATGAACAGAAGTGACAAGATATGATGTATTGTGCCACCAGCCTTCAAAAGAAGATGGTTTACTTGTCATTACCATCATAACCTGTTCAGGTACTGAAGAGCATCCAAACTGTGACGTTCTTCATACACTTGATTTTGGTCATCTTTCTTAACTAGGAAAGTATTCCGATATATTTCTGATTTTCTTGCTTCGGCACTCATGAAAGTAAACTGTGATGAACAGATTCCTTCACAGCCTCAGCAATTTTATTCTCAACCCACACCTAGCTCACTCAGAGCAGCAGTGGCAGAGGCACTATCATCTAATTCCTCACCACAAGAGAGGGAATTAGATATATCCTAGAATTACAACATTTTTAGCTCTGACATCTCGTTCTTAGTTCTGAATGATTGGTGCACCACACTCAGGCTCCAGAACGCCAGGTTTCATGTTGCAATTCATTTGGAACAAAGGCATTATTTCAGGTTCCAAGTAAACAACTGGTATTTCTGGTATAATTTGCCCTGCCAACGCATCGTTTTTGTTTTTTTTTTTTATGAAGAGACTTGAGGTTGTGGCAACTTACCTAAGGAAGCTGAGAGTTAAAGTATTTCTGTACTTATTTAAGGGAAATCATAAATGACAGACTGAATTCAGCAAACTCTGTATCTGTTTTCCTGATCAACCATGAAAATAAAGATAAGTCAACACAGATCTTGAGACTAAAATTAGAAGTTATAGAAGCCATTCTGGATGCTACAACAGCAATAGCTTATCTACCCACAGGCATTTGCAAGTCATTCTGAATGCACCACAGGTTTATCCTAGGACCTTGATAAAATTTGCTTCACCTTGCTAGTCCAAATTTGTGTCTTGCCTCTAATGACTCCAGCATGTGAGGGTTCACCTGTGCTGCATGCAAGTGTGGTTAAAGTCAAGTAGCCAAGTAGTCATCAGTGGGTGCATCTACATGAGATGTTTACTGCAGTTGCCTAATTAGCTCTGCTATAAATGACTCAGAATCTACATGTGCAGTGCTATTAGGATGGAGTAAACTAGTTAACTCTGCCAAGGGTAGTACGTGTAAATGCAAGTACTGTTCTATGGCAGAGTTCTTTATCGTGCAGCAACACATGTGTAGATGCCGACCAGGCTGGCTGGGGCATGAGGGTGCTTCAGTGCCGGGCTACCTGCCAGCTCACCCCGCACATGCCCCAGCCAGCCCCTCTGTAGCACACTGAGTGGGGTCAGAGCAGCTCCAGGCTGGCAGGCTGACCCCCAGATCCCCTGCCAGCCAGGGCTGCTCCAACCCATCTCAATCTGCTGTGGTCCCAAGCACATGTTCAAACGTGGTGCCTGGGAGCAATAAACTGGCACAATATGTGGTGGAATTTATTGCTGCGCATTAATTGCACATATAGAGGCAACTTGTGTCAACTAATTTGTGACTGGTCTTTTTCTTCTTAAAATAGTGTTTGGATTCCATTCTTCCCTACATTTCAATCCAGATCTCTTGTGATGGAGTAGGAAGCCTATCTGAACATGTGACAGAGGCAAGGCTTATGTAGTGGAGGCAAGGGCCATTTGTCAAACGTTCTGTCTTCCTCTCAATCAGCAAGGCTGTTTTAGTACAAATAGTGATAGACAATGCTACAGTCTTATTCCATTTAGTCAGACAGGGTGGAGCCACATCCGTCTCTATACCACAGACTTCCTCATCACCAGATAAAAGCAGAAGTGTGATTTCTTTTGCTCCAGGAGTTAGAACCCTGTGGCTACTTTTTGATGCATTTTCCGATCCCATTGTCTACAGCAGGGGTGCTCAGCCACCAGTCAGGTTTGCAGGTCAGATCCAGACCCTGGTACTAACTCATCCGTCCCAGGGGGCTCTCCACAGATAAACAGGGAGCCCCAAGGGCTGGTCCTGCGTACTAGATTGGGTGCACAGGACAGTGTGGGTCCTGATACCAGCATGCGGTGCATGACAGGGATGGTGCAGGGCCTGATCCCAGGGTGCTGGGTCTGATCTAGACTGGCCCTGCGTCAAAATGTTGAGCACCGCTGGTCTATATCAAACTTGCTTTAAACATTTCCTTCAAGCTCAAGCAGGATTCTACCAAGCTTTGCCTTTCAAGTGCAACTATCAATAAACCATTCAATGTATCATGTAACATTTGGATATATTGTGGAATTGCAGCCAGTTTTTAAAACTCAGTTCATGCACTCTCCATGTCATGGTATGGATACCTGGCTGACATAAGGAAGCATGTTAATAGAAAGTCCAAAGCATTCATCCTCATTCATAGTAGAAAAGACTTCCAGGTACATCTATTCAGACCAATGGAAAGATTAATAGGATAGGCACATGAGTACCAATTGTTACCTTCCACAATTCAGTTTCCAGATGTTCAAAATCATCCTCTAAATTAACTCAGGGTTATCAGTGAACTCAGAGAGGGTTCATCTAGTAGTTATATCAGCAAATTCTGTCCCCCAGTCAACAAACATTCTGTATTTTCTTATCCAACAGTGGCTAGATTTCTAAAGGGTCTTATGAAAGTCTACTCCCAGTTCTTCTTTATTTTATACGGAGACCAAGCCTGCAGACATGCATTAAGCATTGTCTGAGCACTTATAGCACACTGGGCTCACCAGGTGAACTAGATAGGGGAAAATACCTTATTAAGAATCCCAGTTGGTCTCGGGTATGTGCCGAGTTGCTCAACCCTGATGTGCGAAGCAGTTCTGACATAGCATATAGGAATATTTACTAGTAAAATCTTAGTTATGGAATTAAGTAGTTTGCCCCTGCCTCCTTTTAGAGATTAGGCCCTTAATGCTTTACATTTTTAAAGAACTAAAAAAAATATTCTTTTGGTTGGGCAATAGCTATTGGTGAAAATACAAAAACATATTATTGTGCAACTGTACTGTCTTCTGTTTTGATCTTGTCAGATCTCAAAAAAAAAGGTGAAAGGTGTTCAAGGAATGCTTGGGCACTGAAAGAAATTTCATTGTGATTCATTAAGCGTAGCTCTTCTCTTTAGGTCATACCTCAATGATACATGTGCACAGTATGCTACTACTACTAAAGATGTCATTTGTAATACTGATTACTCTTGGTTATTAGATCTTAAAGGAAATACGTGTATGGGTTGGTTTTAACCTTGGTTTCTTGGACAAAGTTCAGTTCAGATTAATTACATATTTATGTCTTAAATTCTTGCAGCATCTCCTAGATTTTCTATTTCCTGTTGTGTAGCATATCCTCTACCACAGAAGTTTACCTATCTTGTGTTATCCCCTACCTACTTTGCATTAGGAAGGTATTTAAGTAATTTTTATAAAATACTCTCTTCAGATGAAAGCCGTGGTGCAAAGTATTGTACATACTTCAGTAACATCAAGTAGGCTGCTTATATACCACCTATCCTGAGTAGCAAGCTTTAGGTTCAGCTAAAAGCACCAAATGAAAGAAATATCCTTATAAAAAAAATATTTGGATTCATCAACATACTCAAAACAAAACATTGCTCTCTAATGAAAATTGGTTCTCTACTACATTCTGTTCTATATAGGTTTTCATTGTGCTCATCACTAGAATTTGTGCAGCTTTCAGCAGTGCATTAAGTAGTTACTGAAATGTTAGAGCTGCTGGACATGTTATTCATCAGATTTATTCAATATTTCAATGTATTTATTCTGATAAATCATTCTTGCAAAGAAAAATTAACCAGATGATAAATATAGCACAAAATCGCTGAGCAATTTCAAAGATAGATTTGAGTAAGAGACCGACCTCTAAAAGTTTCAGAATTGTCCTAATACTCAGCAAAGTAAAAGGTACAATCTCTCAATCTGAGCATAGAAAATCCCCTACCTATATCTATCTACCAGTCATAGTGATATCCTTTTTGTACTAGAACAGTATATTTTTTGCAATGGATCTGTTTTCCATCACAAAAACCCCAAACCATCAAACAAGTTCTTCAAACTCATACTGGTTTATTAAACTGACAAAGTTTTTTTTGTATTTTTCTTATATTTGTAATTACAGCACAAAAAGCTCTAAGGCCTGGCTGATAAAGAAAAAAGGGTAGATTTGATTTAAAATATCAGTTTTAAATCAGCAAGCAAGAAATCTTGATTAAAATCATTTTCTATTTTGGTTTGTGCTTTAGTAGTTTTCTAGATTTGATTCTCACTGGTAAAACTTCATTCTTCCTTTGTCTAATTAGGAAGAGACACTGTGTCTATTAATATTAGCTCAACATCCTTTTAGTCAGTCTTACTTTTTACATTTTTAATGCTCAAAAATAGTGATTGATGCGTTTCTATTTACTAGTGATGACTGAATTCCCCCCAGCCCCACAACCACTTGTCATCAAGCTGTATCCAGATGCAGCCTGGAAGTCAACATAAAATACACAAAAACATAATTTTAGGGATATTTCTTATGCTTCTGGGCTTTGCTGGTTGCCCTTGCCTTGCCTCCCTCCCTGCCCCCCCACTTTTTGCTACATGTGTCAGGGCATTTTTAAGCCTTCCCAGATGTACCAGGTGCTGGCTACAGCCAAGGCTGGGGACCTTGACTCAGGTGTGCCAATGCTCCTGCTGGGAGCCAAGCCAGAGGTTCCTGGGTAGAGGGTCTTGCCCCTCCCCTCAGGGTCAGACCGATGGCCATATATGGGGTCAGGAAGGAATGCTTCCCCATGGTCAGATTGGTGCAAACTGGGGGGGGGCTTGCTTTTTGCTGTAGTAGGGGCCTGGCCCTTGAAGCAGAATCTTTTGAACATGCACTGAAAAGCATTTCATAGAACACTGGCTGCTGTGGTTTTCCTGCTTTAGCTGTGGCAGGTTAGGGGGTTAAGTCTGTGTTGTGTCAGGACTGACAGGATAGTTTTATGAACAGTTTAGATTATGATTTGTATAGAATGGTTTGGATAGAGATGATCCTGCCTCAGGCAGGGCTGGACTAGGTGACCTCTGGAGGGTCCTTCCAACCCTGCTGCTCTATGATCGAAATTGGTTTTCCTGGGGTTTTTTTCCTACTCTTGCTTCATTATTTTTTCAACTTTGAATGAGCTAAGCACCAAAACATTGGCAGAATAAAAACGTTCTCTCTACAGCTACTGCCGCAGAAGACTAGTTTCGTGCTTCCACAGACCACATTTCCAGGCGTTTAAGCAATGACTTCCACAGATTCACAGACAGCATGAGATCATCGGGTCCAGCCCCCCTGCTCTGGGCAGGAAAGACTGCTGGGGTCAAATAACCCCAGCAAGGTGTGCATCTTTTGAAGCTCTCCAGGGTAGGTGCTTGTACCACCTCTGCTGGGAGTCTGTTCCAGAGGCTGGTTACACAAACCATGAAGAAGTTCTTCCTTATATCCAGACCTGTCCAATTTTTTTTCTTTTTAAATACCAGCAGCAAAGCCCATTTACATTTAAAATGTGACACATTTAAACCTATGGTAGTTGGGAGGCTGAGGAACCATTCCCTCCTGCCGTGAATGCTTTCATGGGTAAAAATGGATCTAGATCCTAATCAAGTTCCAATCCTGCCACGGACTCTGGTGAAGCGGGGCAGCCGACTGCTGCCTTTCCCGGCCCGTGCTCCCTGGGCTGCCATAGCTCCGCCGGGCTCCCTCCTGGTAGCCCGAGCCAACCAAGTCCGCACGACGCCCCGGAGCCACTTCAGCGCGGGGGGGAGGGGACCGAGGGTTGCGGCCGCCCCGTGCAGAGCGAGGGGGCGCCCGGGGGCTGCTGCCGGCCGCTCCCGAGGAAGGAGCCGCGGCCGAGTCCTCCCGCCTGCCGGGAACAGGAGAGTCCCCGGGCGGGCTGGGGCGCGGGAGTCTCCGCAGCCGCCCAGAGAGTGCCCCGCCAGCGTCCCGGCCCAGCCTGGGGCAACGCGGAGCCCCAGCGCGGCTCCGCCGCCAAGTGCGCCAGAGCCGCCCGGCCCCAGGCGGGGAGCGACTGACGCCATTTTCTCCTTTCGAAGCCTCTTGCGCCTCCACCGGGGTAATCTGAGGTCAGGGCAGCGCGGCGCTCCACTGCGCCTGCGCGCGGGGCTCGCCGAGAGAGAAGCCCTGGCTGCGCCTGCGCAGCCGCGCCCCCCGGGACAGGGAATCACCGGGCCGGCTGCAGCTGTGCGCTGCGGCCGGCTGCGCCTGCGCACTGGCGGCGGTCGGGGCGCGCGGGCCCGGCCGCGGTCGCTTGCAGTGCGCGCGGGCGCACGCGCGGTGGCGTGAGGCTCCTGTGGCCGCGGCCGCTGTTTGCCGGCAGTTCGGGTGGCGCATGCGCTCTGCGGGCGGCTGAGGGACTGGCAGGCCTGGCTGCTGCTGCTGCTGCGAGAGGAGGCTCCGGCTGCCGGTGGGTCGGCGCGGCGCGGCGCGGCGCGGCGCGGCGCGGGGAGCCGCTGCACTGCGGGGGGCGGGTGCGCGGCGGGGCCGCCCCGCGTGGCGGCTCCCCTGGTCCCGGCCCGCGTTGAGGAGCCATTAAAGTTTGACAGCCCGGCGGCGGGAACACGGGCGGCGGCGGCGGGCGGGGAGCACCGCGCCTGCCCCCGGGGCCGGGGTGCTTCCCTGGATGACCCGTTAGGCCCCGCGACCCCCCGGCTCGTGTCCCTGTTGCCCGGCCGCCCTTCGCGTCGTCCCGCTGTTTGTGGCCGAGCGCGGCCGCTATCCTGGGCCGGGGCCGCTCGAACCGAGGCCCGGGGTCGGGGCTGCAGCGGCGGAGGTGAAGCGCGTTCTCTTGCCGGCGGGCGCAGCTGCGTCCTGCGGGGCGGGGCCGCTCGGGGCCACCTGTGCTGCTTCCCGCTCCCGCTGCCCCGGGCACAGGGCTTGGGGGTCGGGTCCTGCCGGCGGTCCGCCCGGGCGAGGACTCCGTGCGACTCGTGTGTGACGGGCCCCTGGGGAACGGGCTGTGGTGGGGTGGCAGGACCCGGACCCTTTGCGTGCGACGGGACGGGCCAGTTGGCAAAACGCGTCGCGTGCGCCGCGCTTCACTTCAAAGCACTTTTCCTGTATTTTTGTATTTGTTGGAGGATTTTTTGCCTCATCCTTTTATAGCGTCCAAGCAGAGAGACTGCTTCAGGACGTTGAAAGGTGACTCTAGAGCATGTTTGTTAGGTTCTTTTAACTTTTCAGACGCTTACTGAGAGAGACTGAGATGCGCTTGTGTGCATGGTGATGCAGTGTTTCCTGGGGAGGGGGAATTGCTTTGCCTTGTTCTAGATTGGCATGAACAACAGCACATACTTCTAATAGCCGGGATGAATCTTCCTGCAGCCCGGCCTCATTCACTGCTCCTTTCTGCTGCCTTACCCATGTGTGCCAAGAAGAATAAGTCCCTGTGTTAAGTTCTTCCATTATGCATAGTCTGTTTATATTTTCCTCGTTGTAAATTATATTCTTAGGACTGCTTAATCTCCCTCTGGTGGCTGATTGAAGATTTACAGCTCTAAAATGTAAATAAAGACTATGGGAGGCTGGTTATCATTTCAAACTTTGCTCTAGGCTTATGTTCCGCCTCTGGCACTGCTTCCTTAAGGTCTGTGGGATTCTGTGCAGAGATCCACTTCGTGTAGGAAACAGTGCTCATCTTATGAACATTTTTGAGAATTTGAATTTTCTTCCTGCTCTAAAATAAGACAAAAAAATCCCCTTCAATTTTTTGCAAAAAGAGAGGGGAAAAAAAGGCCAGCTTCAGTTCAGGGACATTCAGTCAAAATGGGACATTTTAGAAAAAGTGCTTTGAAATTGTCAGAATTTTGTAAGTGGAGACAGATCTCTTCATGTGGACAGTTTTGGCCTTGATGAATTGACATTGTCAGATGAGAAATGTTTTCTCTGAAAATTTCTAGTTGTAGGGTACTTTGCATTGTATAACCTTACCTTTTGAATTCTTTTTCTCTAGGTAACGAGTGATGTGTAAGCCCATATCCTTCATCTGTATATTCATAATGCACAGATTTTTTTTCAAAAGGGTTTTAAGAAGCAATTAGAATAATGAATACACTTCAGCGAGGTCTGCCTTGAGAAATCTAAGTATTCTTAATATGCAAATATGTTGCCACTGGAGTGTTGACCATGGGGCTCTTCTATTTCCTGTATAGCTTTGAGAGAAGCATGATTGTGTTATGCCAGTTGTCATAGGTGCTCTTGTATCTGACTGATCAAGAGCAAATCTTCATAGGTTGCTGTCAGGATAGTATTCTGCTTTGGCTTGAAAATGAATGCTTTAATATGGCATTTGAAAGAGAATGCCTGCAATAGTGAGGGGCAGAAGCAAAATTAGATCATTGTTTTAGTAACATTAGGCTTGGACATTAGAAGAGTTGGAGTGAAGAAGAATATGTGGTTAGTGCTCCAGCTTAGTTTAACATATTGAATTTAATTCCCAAATGGGACCCTCAGATTCAGGAAAAGTGAATAGTTACATCATCAAATTCTCCCTAATACAGAACTGCATCTGTATTTCAGTGACATACAGCGTTCTTATGTTTTAGTTTGAATTTTAAAATATTTTGGAGCACAAAGGTATGAAGTGATTTTAGTGATGTCAGATAAAGAGTTTTGCTTGTGAGGCTTTATATTTCCCTCGTTCAGTGATGATTCATATTTCCGTTGGCTAGGCAAAGTTTATTTGTTTTTTTGTTATGTTATCACCATAGTAAATGAGAGTAATTTGGTGATAAATGCAGTTACACGCTTTAGGTTTCAGATCACTTTGATATCTATAGTTTCATTGCTTGTTTGTATTCATTTAGATATGAAATACAAATATTATTGATTCGTTTTTTTCTGTTGTTTAAATTTAGCAGCTTCAATATACATGCTAGTAGGCAGGATATGGTAACTTTGTGACAAATTACTCAACAAGTATGTTCTAATAAACATTCAAAAACACCAACTTGATCTGATTACATTTGCTTGTGATTGTAGAGTAATACTTAAACAGGTTATTATTTTCCTTGGCATTTGGAATATACTTTTATTTTTAAATAACTGTTGCCTGTTTCTCATAACTTAATTTTTTCTGTAATAGAGATTAAAAAGACTTTATTGGAAATGTAACCCCTTTTTGTATTAGAGCTGTGTATCTTCCTGAAACCTCAGATATTTGGAAGACTTTAGGCTTTAAAAATTGCCATAGTGTAGGTGGGGTGGGAAGCACCACAAAATTACTAAAGTTGCCCAGCATTTCCTGCTATAAGTCTCTGTTTTCATTTGTTCTTAACTTTGCCAAACTTTAACTGTTTGGGTTGAAATTTTCCATGTTGCATGTCTGACTCAGATTGATCTTTAATTTTTTTTTACAGCCAAGATGGCGTAGCTATTTCTAACATCAAGCCTAGGATAAAAAAAGCATTTTTCAAAACTAAGAAATAGCTTCTTTGGAACAATCCATGTTCCTTAGGAACTTGAAATTTAGCAGGAGGATGACATTTGTATTAGGAGTGTGACGTTTGTTATCCTTGTGAATATCCATCCGAATCTGGCTCACTTACAAGCCTTTGAAAAATGGCAGGTTTCACTTTTTCAGTAGAGAGTTAATAAAGCTAAAATCTGCAAAGATTTCATCCTCTCTGAGCATCTTTGAGCCCCTTGCAGCTTCAAGTGTTGACTGCACTGCTTATACAGTGTCTCCTAAGAGCTCATAGATGTGACTGGACTACACATGTGCCATTCCCAGCAGAGCGACTGAGTATGCTGCTTCCCTTTACAGCTAGTCTAAATAAAGTGCATGGTGTACACAATACCTAAAGGGCTGAACCCTAGACCAGAAGGCAGAAAACCTCATTCAGTACATATGATGTATCATATTTTGGGGGTGGATCTGGATTTTGTAGTGATAGAGAATGTTATCCAATTCATTTGGTGCAGGATTTGAAAGTGTGAGGTGGGAAAAACCTTGGCTCTCAGGAAGAGAAAGGATGTTTTGTGATCAAAGCAGTTGAATTCTGCCCTGGAGAATTGCACTGGACTCTGTGCCTCTTCCCTAGAATTCATTTGTGATGTACAGGCAAGCTTAGTTCTGTGATGTATCTTATCTTTGAGTATTTAACTGTGATTGCAATACTTTTTATGTGTATTAACATATTTACTTGAATACAGGATGAGGTTCCCCCTCCCAATTAACATGAAGGAAAAAGCCATTTGTCTTACTTTTGCATACAAAGAAACCTCATTAAATATATTGTTTATCATGAAACTGCTGCCAAAAGTAGCATGTGCTCAGTAATAGAAATCCACTATGAAGTTAATTAAGTGCAGTCAACACTGAGCATGACTTTAAAATACTTGGGCCGTATTGGGCAAACATGCTTATGGAAGCCAGCACAAGGATAGCTTAGTGCGGCTTATCTGAATGAGATGTATGCAAGTGTCTATTGAGCACAGTTCCCCCTCAGTGCTGACTTTTTCAGATCATGGTGATCCATTACATTACATACATTTCTATTTCCTCTTTACCCCTGCAGCTGAGCTGAGCCTTTTTTTCCCATTTCCAATGATTCCTTTTTCTTCATCAACCTTAAGGGCATTTTTACACATGCTGTGGGATGCAGTGCCACATACTTTAAATAGTGAAGTGCGCTAATTAAAAGTGTCTGCATGTCACATGTATCAGTGTCACTGCATGTCCCTTCACTGAAAAACTGGCAGTGGGTCGCTTTGAACTAAAGCTCATCGAATGTGATTTATTTCAAAGTGTGCCGCCACCATTTTTTCACCACGCACATGTGCAGCGATGCTGATACATGTGACATGGAAGGCTGCCAGAATGCATCAATTTCCATGCTCCAGCAAACTCAATTAATTGAGTCTGCCCTGACACACTGGATTTCTAGTACGTCAGAGCAGGCTCTGGGCATGTGTATAGGAGCCCTAAATGTCTGGCAAACCTCACTAGATGGAGCCCCAGACAGTTCACCCAGAATCCCTCTGTCGTCCCCTCTCTCAGCCTGTTGATATGATTAACATGCCCCTGCCCTCCATGAGGTGAATCCAGACAAAGTTGCCCTGTGCTTCAGCTGCATATACATTTTTGGAGGATCCCAGGATTTATGACATAAACACCACGTTCCAGTTGTGAGTGGGAGGCTAATTAGTACGTGGATCCTTTGTGAGGGGTATCTGGAGTTATACACATATAATGAGCAGTGCTGAGCTGTAGGGTCACCATGGCTTGAAATGATGTTGACTTTGCTGGGGCCCAGCCTAATGAACTACATTATAAATCATGAGCCTTTTGGCTTTGGATCAATATCATGGGTAGTCCTTTGTGTAATGGCGATGGTTTGAAGGGAGCAGTGATGGATGCATGAGCATGTGGGAGCGTGGGTGCACAGTGTGATCTTTATAATAGGACTAAGAATGATGTAACTGTAAATGTGTGTTTTTGGACTATCAAGTGAACCATAGGGGTCACAAGACAGGTTGTTAGAGTTGCAGTTATATATATATATTTATAATAAATAATTTTGAAAAAAAAAAAAAAAAGTTTGTACCAAAGTGGGACTTAGGCAGAACTTAGGTGTCCAAATCAAGCACTCTAATCCTCATAACTCTTGTTATAAGGTTTCTGTTCCCACAGGGACCTAAGTTTTCATCAGTAAAGTTTTCTAAGTGACTAAAGCTTTCCTTCTACATATGCTCCAAACTGCTGCAGTCGTCAGATTGGTAGCTAAGACTACCTGGGATCCTCAGATAAGCATTTTCCACTTGTCTTTTTGAGGGGCTCTGTCTGGTACAGCTGGATGTGCTCACAACACACCTAATGAATGCTTATAGGCTGTGTACAAATTAGTGCAGTGGCTGTTGCTTTTATTAAAGAATAGGATTACAGGAAGAAGTTGTAGTGATGCCTCTCCTTATACAGTAGTTTATTGATTCTTTTGAAGCTGTTCCATTGTGTAGAAAAGAATTAAAGATTCATTGGACGAGCAAGCGAGGGTGCAAAAATTGTTGAACCACTTAACAATGAGGAGGGGCCCTGCCTCAAGGACTGTTCCTGTATTTTATCCCCTGGTTGTTTAAATGCAAAGTATAGAAGCAGTCTTTGGAGCCTGTATATTGAAACTGGAACCTAGAGCTCCCCTCTCCCTAACACTAGAGAGTTATGAAATCACTCTTAACGCTTTGCAACAGAGCTGTCTGACTGGTGGCCCATGGACCACATGCATACTTTGAGGGGTTAATATGTGGTTCCCAAGTTTGTACCTGACTGCACCTTTCCCTATAGCTCTGGCTGTGGCAGCTGCTAGATTTTCCTGGTTTCTCCTCCCTCTCTTGTCCTCCGTGTCTTGTAATTGGGACAGTCTGAGGGGTTGGGGGAGTTTGCAGCTGGAACACCCGTGGTACTGCAGGGGAGCCTGCAGTCAGGGAGTTAGAGGGAGGGATGGAGCACTTGTGCATGCACTTAAAAGTCGTATATCTCTGCTCTTTGTTATGGTGCCTAAGCTGTGGTGGGACAGGAGATGCATCCCTTGCTTCAGGATTTCCTATTGCCTACTTTAAATGGCTCCCTGATATTGTGAACCCCATGTTGATGTACCTAACTCTTTTTATTAAATAGCACGTGTAGTCTCTCAATTCAGGGCTGTGGGTGCCCCTCCAGAACCCAGTGGTTTTAAAACTTTCTTCAGTTTTGTCCACTATTAAGTTTGATATATAACTGTGTATTCACAGACATTTTGTTCAATATCTTCATCTATGACCTGGAAGATGGCAGAAAGTGCACCCTCAGCAACTTTGCAGATGACACCAGACTGGAGAGGCGGGTAGTAGATACACTGGAGGAGGGTAGGACTAGGATTCAGAGTGACCTAGATGAATTGAAGGATTGGACCAGAAGGAATCTCAGGAGGTTCAACAAGGACAAGTGCAAGGTCTTGCACTTAGGACCAAACAATCCCATGTACTGGTACAAGCTTGGGGCTGACTTGCTGGGCAGCAGCTCTGCAGGAAAGGACCCAAGGGTTACAGTGGACAGTAAGCTGAATATGAGCCAGCAGTGTGCCCTTGTTACCAAGAAGGCTAATGGAATACTGGGCTGCATTGGTAGGTGTGTTGTCAGCAGGTCAAGAGAAGTGATTATTCCCCTCTCTTCAGCACTGGTGAGGCTAAATCTGGAGTACTGTGTTCATTTTTGGACCCCTTGCTACAGAAAGGATGTGGGAACATTGGAGAGAGTTCAGCAGAGTGACAAAAATGGTGAGGGGGATGAGGGACATGACATGATGAGAGGCTGAGTGAACTGGGCTCATTTAGTCTAGAGAAAAGGAGACTGAGAGGGAATTTAATAGCAACCTTCAACTACCTGAAGCGGGGTTTGAAAGAGGATGGAACTAGACTGTTGTCAGTGGTGGCAGATGACAGAACAAGGAGCAATGGTCTCAAGTAGCAGCAAGGGAAGTTTAGGTTAGATATTAGAAAGAATTTTCTTGCTAGGAGGGTAGTAAAATACTGGAACAGGCTACCCAGAGACATGGTGGAAGCTCCATCATTGGAGGTTTTCAAGACCAGGCTAGACTAAGGTTTGGCTGGGATGATCTAATTGGAGATGGTCCTGCTTTGAGGTCCCTTCCAACCCTAACTTTTTATGATTCTATTCCTGTGAGCCAATGTTATGAATAATAAAAAGAACTCTATAACAGCACTGTAATCTATCCAGCAACCTCAGAGATATTGTACTTGTGCATCATTTCTTCTTTTTCCTCCATTTATATTTTCCCTTTCTCATTTTTTCCTCTTGTGTATCCTCTAGACATTTGCTGCATATCCTCATGGATATGGCATAGAGTGCACCCTCAGCAACTTTGCAGATGACGCCGGGCTGGCAGGGTAGTAGATATACTGGAGGATAGGGCTAGGATTCAGAGTGACCTAGACAAATTGGACGATTGGAACAGATGGAATCTCAGGAGGTTCAACAAGGACAATTGTAAAGGACAAGTATACCCCACATGGGTATACCAACCACAATTTGGAAAAAAACTAATTTAGCCTTTAATCACCATCCAAGCAAGCATTTGTTATAAGAAACTGATCTAACAGGAATTCTTTCCCAAGTAGTTTTATTACTGAAATAGTCCTGTTGCCTTCAGTGTGACTACAGTGCCCGAATAGGATTCTCTGCATGAGAATTAACATTAATATTCAGAAGGTGAAGGTTGTCCAGCATCGGGCTTCTAATGAGCAGTCCCCAGCTCCAGTAATCCAGATCCACAGTGAAACAAGTATGTTGAGTATTGCCTGTACCTCAGAAGCCATCTCTCACAGAAGGGTGACATCGACAAAGAAATCCGACATCACCTCAAATGTGCAAGTGCAGCCTTTGAACGCCTCAAGAAATGGATGTTTGAAGATCGTGACTTCAGATCTGGAACCAAACTCATGATTTATCAAGTAGTCGTGATCCGCACCTTACTATACAGAGCAGAGACATGGACAACGTACAGGTTAGGAAACATCTAAAGTTGTTGGAAAAGTACCATAAATGCTAGGGGTGTGCGAAGCGGGTACTATTTGATTCGGATTCGGCCTGAATAGGGGACAGTGATTCGATTCATTGATTCGGATCGCTGTCCCTGATTCGATTTGGCCAAATCCGAATCTCATGATTCGATGCTGATTCAGAGAATCAGTGATTCAGACATAGACACAGCTTTAAAAACTTTTTCTACATACCTTGAGGTAGCAGGTGTGGCTCGTAATCACTGCAATGCTGGGGTGCATGGACCGTCCCACAGGAGTACGGGGGGGCCCTCCACATGCTCAGCAGTGAACTTGGAAGTGTTCCAGAAGTACTTCCGGTCTACTTCCTGGTCTTCCGGGGAGCGTGCTGGGGTGCCCTCCCACACCTCCCCAGCTTAGCCATTGGCCATAGGGGGACCCCGAGTGCCCCCACCAGACCCAGGAGGCACCAGTCACTGAGCTGGGGGTAGGGAGAGTGCAGGGGGACCCCCCCCCCCAGTTCACTGGTGGACCCAGAAGTGGACCAGAACTGCTTCTGGTCCACTTCTGGGTCTGCTGATGAATGTGCTGGGGAGCCCCCTGTGCTTCTGTGGGACACTCCATGAGCCCCAGCATCGCAGCACTCACGAGCCCCTGCTACCTAGAGGTATGTAAAAAAAACATTTAAAGCTGTCTCTATGTCTGAATTGCCAAATCTCTCCGAATCGAATTGGAACCCTCCAAATCGATTCAGAGAGATTAAGAGCCCTCTGATTCAATTTGAATTCGGAAATTCGGCCACCAAATCAGGCCAAATCTCTGCCGGATTGAATTGGGGATCAAAGCTTTGCACAGCAGAAGATCCTTCTAATCCAATGTGAAGACAGATGCACCAACATTAGCGTCCTCCTGCAAGCAAACACCACAAGTATTTAGGCAATGATCATCTGACATCAGCCTCACTAGGCTGGCCATGTCATCTGGATGTCTGACTCCAGACCCCTGAAGCAAGTTTTATTCTCCTAGCTCAGTCAAGGCATATGCTCAAGAGGAGGGCAGAGAAAGTGCTTCAGGGACATCCTCAAGGCCAACTTTAAAAAAAATGCAGTGTCAATGGCAACTTGTGGGAGACTATTGCTGAGGACCGCCCCAAATGGAGGAAGTGTCTGCTGTAAGGATCTCGGTACTCTGAACAACCTCATGACAACAACAAGAGATGGAAAGGAGGGAGAAGCAGAAATAGTGTTATGGACCAAATCAAGAATCTAGCACTGCCCACCCCACACAGGAACATGTGTCTGAACTGCAGTAGTCTGTTGATCCTGGATAGGCCTCATCAGCCATTTTTGGACACACAAATAAGACAATCATTCTCAACTGCGAGGGATTGCTGAAGAAAAGACTCTGTGCTTGAATAGTACTCTTTGTGTGAATTTGTAGGATTGGACCTGATTGAAGTTTACACAAAAAATGATAGGTACCAAAGGAGGGAGGAGAGTGGGTGGGAACAAGGATTCAGAGGTTTAGCTTAGTTTATGATTGTGGTTGCTCTTACCACAAATATTTTCCTAGTGCTTGTTCTTAATATTTTTAGTAACTTATTTTGTTTTGTTCATGTTTTTAATACAAAAGTGATGGAGAAGAGTGGGGATAAGATGAACAATGTTGACCAATGCAGAAGTGAGGTGTTAGAATAGCAGTAGGTATGGTGAGGTTGGGCCTGTAGTTTGTGAACAAGGGAAGTACTTGATGTAATGCAGAGTATTGGTCATTCTAAAGCTGGTAGAGTTTGTCAAAACAGCAACAGTAAATAAGTTTACTTGAACAAGGCAAATAGCAGCAGCACTGCAATATAACAGTTGATTAAATGGCACTAATGTATATTTTATGAAAGTTTCTGAATAGCTGTAATGGTTCAAATAAAGACAGTATTACCAATAATGAAAACAGTAAAGCCACGACTTAAAAGGCAAGTTTTCTGTGGTTTCAGTTAACTACAGAGTAAAATCTCCAATGATATGTAAAAGTGAAAGAAACTAAGTCTTAATGGGTGAGTCAAGTTTATAACCCCCAATTCAGTGAATGAAAGTGATGCCTATTATCTGCAGACAAGGTTCTTTGGGTAAATGTGATATCTTTTATTAGACCAACTAAATAGTTGGAAAAATAGTTCTGGTACAAACCCTGAAAGCTTGCAAAGAACAATTTTTCCAACTGTTTAGTTGGTCTAATAAAAGATATCACATTCCCCCGAAGAACCTTCTCTACCTATGTCCTTAGACCAACATGGCTACAACCAACAGCCGTAATGTCTATTATCTTGTGTTCTATTATTTATAATGGTGGCATTCCCAAAATTGAAAGTATAGAAACTTGAGGTCTGCTATAGTCACATAAAAATTACTTTCAACTTTTACATTTTTCCCCATTCCTAACAATTTCTTATTTCTTGTAGAAATATTAAATATTTGTCTTGCAGAAAGATGCATGGACATCTGTAAGATCTCTGTATAGTGGTATTTTTATTTGTATTTGCCATCTCTTTAAAAATATCTGAAAATGTACATGGCTTTCAGTCACAGCTATGACTTGTGCCTGCCTGATCATTTCATAGGGAATATTTGCTGCTTTGGCACATGAATTGGCTCAGCAGTTTGTAAGATGGACCAGTTGCAATCAAGTGACTTATCTTGTGATATATTTGGGAGCTGTTGTTTGCAAGCTGAAAGCTGCTCTTTTTATCTACTGTTTAAAAAGTGTTAGTATTGCCAATACCACTGTAAGCTACTATGAGACTTAAGTGTCACATATGCCTATAGTGGGTGACTAGAGTATTACAAAAATAAGGGGCTTACGTCCATTTGAAGAAGGAAGACTAGACAGTTTTTAGTGGGGAGACTTGCTGCTTTTAGATACCAGTCAGTTTGCCTAAAATAATTTTCATGCTTAATTAAGCTATTCATTCCAGTTTTTCCCACTTTTGGGGGAAAACATGTTTTTTACTAATTTATTTATCTGCCTGCACACATCCCCCATCTTTCTTATTTGTGCAAGGGTTAAATTATTCCATACTTGTTTCCTCTCCCCCCCTCCACCTTTTTTTTGTCTCCTTCCAGCAAACTCCTTGGGCATGTTTCCTTTCTTGCAGTCTGGTTTGGGGTATTATAGCTTAAAACATTTCTTTTTAGCTGAGACTAATCTTTATGAGCTGCAAGAAAGGATGATGAATAGATTACTTTAAGTGTCCTGATTACAAAAGTATTATCTTGTGTGTTAATTTGAACTTTATGTCAAGGTGCTCTAGCTATATTACTAGTACTAGATTTAATATGGTTTGTTCAGCCTATCCAGGCATATTGGTAAAGTAGTTTATATAATGGCCAATAATGTTTTGGCTTGAGGTGGTTAAGCAGGCATCCAGGATTGTCCAAAAGTATAGGGACACATACATTTCTAGTTAAAATTAAATGTGAGGAGCAAAAATGTTTCCTCTTAATTCATTTCACAAAGGATAGTTGTTTGTGTAAGCAGGATATTTCCTTGTGTTAATAAGCATCTTATTTTTCTAGCTCAGAAAAGATTGTTCAACCTGTTATGATTCTGCCTTTATTTATTGGATTCTTAAAATCAAAGTCCTGAATATAATTACTTCGAATCATAATGCTAGAGAAGGATGTCTGCATATGAATACCAATTGCTTGGAGTAACTTGTGATCTACATACTTATTGTGGGAAGTCTGTACAAAAACTATTCTTGAGAAATTAAATTATACTACGGGGAAAGGGGCTTTAGGGGCCCTTGATAAATAAGAAAATTTGAGAGATCAGAGAAATCGGAAAATGTATTTCACCAAAACCTTCTAGCTTCTCTTAATTCTGAAGTCACTTGAAAATCTTTCCTCATCAAAAGCTGTAGGGGTAGAAAGGAGTCTTTTAATGATAAAGTTGTATGTGACGTTACTGTTGAACTCCACAATGTCCTTTTATTACCAGACAAGATGGTTGTTTCTCTAATTCAAAGGCTAGACTAACACATGACGTCTACCTGAACCACATTAAATCTCTATGTTCTGATTTGTATATTCTTTCTAACCTGCATCTTTTTTCCAGTGCTTTGGGATAGATTCAAAGTTGATAGCATCAATTTATAGTTTAAATTTGACACATAACTTTCAACAATAAAGGTGGCATTACATAGAGAACTCTGACAATTTATCAGACATTAATGGCTACAGGGCATGTACTTTTTTGAGGGTTTTTTTGCTAGTAAGATGGCAGATGTTAGTGTTAAAAGTTGACTCCTAAAAAGATGCTCTAGTATAGGCTCTTGGAAGCCTGGTGCTTCCACACTGCGGTTGTTGTAGTGCATGCCATGTGCTATAAGATATACATGGCTCCCTGTGTACTGTAAGATGAGGTGGGGGAGCTTGGATTTTTTTATGGAATATAGTTCCCTAACCATGAAAGATATTGGGATTCTCCTTTCTTCTTTCTTGCTTGTGTTGGCAGTACCCATACCTCAGAGTTACCCATATCTTCTGTCTTTTGTAAATCTCACATTGAAATTTACCTTACTGCAGTCAGCTACTAGATAATTTTTAATTGTAATGGAGGATGCTAGTCCAAGTTTCTGTTTAGCTGGCAAAAATAGTGTCAGGCAGTTTCAAGGAATACAGTCCAGCAAATATTGCTCTTTTATTACCTCTCATTAATTTTCCAGATATTCCATGCTCATCATTTGCCAATATATTTTTAAGCCATCAGTAAACAATAACATATTTAAGTTAAATGATGTGCTGAAATCAAATCCACTAACTTCAAACCAGACTTTGGACATTCTATTTTAAAATATTATTGTGAGCCCACAAAATTGTATTGTGGCTTTGCGTTCTGTTTTTTTAAACTGGTTTTCATTGTAACAACTACTACTCTAAAAGAAACAAGATTTTCCTCTTTCTGCATCAGCCGCAGAGCAAGTAGCTACATGAATTACAGTTGAGTGAGTTATCAAGGACTGCCAGACTAAAGAGAAAAAAAAGATTTTTCCCCCCTTCCTATGCTGTCAGTTTTCATAGAATGATTCAGTTTGATAAAGCTTGTTTTTTGCCTACCCAAAGCAAACCTCTTTTGCATATGTATAACTGAGCTACATATAGCAGTATCATGGTTGAGCCTGAGACTAGGATAACATAATAAGCGCTACAGATAACCAGCACCATTTCCAGTAATTTTGGTTAAATGTTCTTTTAGCCTGAAATTTTCATGCTCACTGCAGTTGGGTCCAGGGAGATTTTTTTTTTTTTTTAAACAATTGAATGTGGTGCTTTTTTCTATAATGAGCATGGTCTTTTAAAGTGGTGTCTTTTTCTTTTTTCCATCTCCCACCTCAGAAGCAGAATGTCTATTCAACATTTATATGTTGCTTAACATTGCATGGTGCTTCAGAGATTCAAAAGACATGATTCCTGTCTTGAAGAGCTTGTGATCTACATTTGACTAATATAGAATGTGAAGAAAAAAGGACATGTTTTAAAATGAATAAATGAGCCATCATGAGTGAATCATGCAAGTTTACATTTGTAAGCAGAGAATGAGATAGGGAGGAACAGAGAATGTAGAAGGAGAAAATAATGAAAAGCAAGGCCAAAGGAGTGGAGGGGTTTGAAGAAGTGTGGATGCCTGGCAGGTGGGAAACAGGATGTTGTTTCAGATTTAGAAATTCGGTGAAAAGTCACATGAGTAGGTGAAAGCAATAAAGAAAGAAATTGGGAGATTATGGGAGATGTAGAAAGGAAAAGAGCTATGATGTTAGAAATGATGTTGAAGAATTTGACGTATGTGAAAAGAGACAATAGGAGACAATAAAGTATCTTGAGGGTATAAGAGGTCAAGAAAGAAAGCACAGGGTTATTATTGTGTTGAGACCTGTTTTAACTTCTTTAAAAACCTAGGAAGTTCAGATGCCAACATATATTGTCTAAAAGACTAATTGTGAAACAAGGGGGCAAAGATTTTTTTGGTGATATCTTTTATTGGACCAGCTGTATAGTTGGGAGAGATGTTAGACAAGCGTTGGAGCACAGGATGCCTTTCTTCTTGTACTGTGTTTGAACTATAGAATAAGGAGCATCTATGACTGGAAATTCAGTTCAGGCTTAACTCTTGTCTTATATCCAGCTCATCATTTACATAAACCTGACACCATTTTACTGATTTATCTCACCTTACCTATATTTTAATACAATTCATACATTTATACATCAAAGTGACATGCTGACAAAATGACTGAATCACTACCAATATTTAATGCAAGTCAGAGTTTTAAGAGATGGTCTCTCACTACCTTTAAATGAAATTGGCTTTTAATTATGTGGGTTAAATTGTGGTTTCCTTTGCATGCACACACTTAAAATAGTTTATAGTTGTCTTACTTATTTAGTTTAATGTCTTCACATTGTTGACATCATCAGAAATTAGAAAAGGATCATATGGCAAACCTGCACAGACCAGCTTTAAAAAAGTACCAGAACTTTCCCTTATCCCATAGACTATTTTTAGATATGTTGTTTTGTCCTACATTATAGTGTGATTTATAATGCAAAAGTAAAGCCATTTTTTTAATTTGAAGATGTGTTTGTCTGTATTATGCCAATGTGAGAACCAGTAGATGGGTAAGTGACAGTGGCCTGTCTGTAATCTGTTTAGACATATCCAGTCTATGTACACTATGTTTCCCCAAGCATTGTCATTTTCCATCTGTGCCTCTCCTGGTCCTTTGGCTTGTTTTTTTTTTTTTTTTTACTTATGTGTTGGGTAGCAGGGAGAAAAGGGTGCTCTAGGGATTACTTGTGGACAAACTTCTTCAAGCTATCAACTACCTGAGAGAATCTATTGATTAAATACATAGAGACCACTAATAGTAATGGGCTTTTATAAAGTAAAAAAACCCATGGTGTAATGCCCTGAAGATTACACAAAAGCAGAATTAGGGTTGGATAAAAGTGATCAATTTATATGATAAAATTAGACCAAATTTATATGCAGGCATGGGTACCATCTGCCTTTGCATGTTTTCAGGTGCAATGTAAAGATTCTTTATTTAAAAAAAAAATCAAACTTTGTACATAGGAGCAAATGTTAGCTATGTAAAATATGTAGCTGATCCTATTGGGTCCGGAAACACTAAGGGACAGACTTCTTGTTTTCTTTGTTAGTGCAAAGCTGAGTAACATCAGGATAGCCATAAACTTTCCTTGGGGTAAGAGCGCCATTTTAGTCTAGGTCCTGGTAATGTTACTCCTTTGTGGAACTTCTCTTTAGTTTTGAGATTTTTTTTTCAATAATTGTGGTTTAATGACAAACATTTCAAAATTGGTCAAGTCTGTTTTTGTGTCTTTTTGGCAAGCAGAAATCTCTCTCATGTTTTGTCTTTTTCAAGGATACATAAAAAGGGGTTATCTGAAACCCTCACTAAGAAAACAAGTGCAAATGAGAAGTTAGCCAAAACGTTGGAAATAACTTATTATGTAGATAATAACACATGATGGAACAGAACCACAGTGCATTTACATCAAATATGTCAGTTCCAATTGATTTCATTTGTGGATAAGATTGATGCAGGTTTGCTCAGAACTCGGGCCCTAGTTTCTTGGTAGTGCTTTTCTCACTCTACAAAAGTTTTCTTGTATAGATCTCATTGCAGGTTCGGTGCCACCATCATAAGTAAGCTCTAACCTATTTTGGTGTGCCCCACTCATGCGGCACCTGTGAAATGTTTGTATAAAAACCAAGCACACACCAGTGACACTTTTTAAAATGGAAAACAGAATTTCACTAAATATATAATAGACTTTAAAAAGTTGGTTATGTCCAACTCTTAGTAGAAATATTTTAAGATAATTTTTTAGTTTGTATCTTTACTTTTACCCTATTGTTGGGAATGCCAGCAGCTTCATTTTAGAAGTTTTGCACATCTACATTATCCTTTAATTTTAGCTGGAGCTATGGGTGCTGGGTGCTTCTGAGAAATCAGGTTCTGCAAGTATGTGAGAACTAGAGATGAGATGGCCAACTGGATGATGGAGTGGTAAACAAAGAAACTGCTGCACAAGATGCCCTAGTTCAAGAACATTCTCAAATCTTGTTTCAAGCTTTGAGGAGAGATGGTTGAGATTTCAAGTGACAGTAATTGTGTGGTTTTTGTTATCACTTGCTGGCGGAGTTGTGGAGTATCACTGGTATCAGAGAGCCACAGCCAGTCAGGGAAAAGGCACCTTTGCTTTGTAAATGGAATAGAAAGGGTTAAAGAATGTATTGTTGAATTGGAGGATTATTGAATACCTGGAAACCTCATTTGAGTGATTGCCAAGTGAGGCTGAGTACTTTGTCCTTGAATAGCTGTGCTAGAACAGGAAGAAAGAAAGAGGTTATTGAATTGTTTTGCTAACTTAAAAATGAGTTGCGTGCTAGGAAACCTCTGAAGGTTGCAATAAGGATCTGCAGATATTAGTTCTTTTAAAGTAATAATGCAGTTGGTTCAGGGTAAATGCAATTAATTAAATAATAGTTTCAGTATTTCTGGTGACACATTTCCAGTATCTTCTAATAGGTTTTAGAAGCTGAAAACCAACAGGATAGCTATATATATAATAAGAATCTTAAATGAAGAATGCATTAATAAAATGGGTAAAAATTTAAGAAAATGCTTTACTGATCTTCCTTTTATTCCCTGTTAAGATTTTTTTCAATAGCTAGAGGAGTTTGGAATTTCAAGCAAGGATTATAGAAAACCTTGTCTTCCTTACCTCAGCACTTTAGCTCCAGTTCTAAACCCTCTGGTTCTATTTGCTTTTAATTTGTCTTTCTGCTCACAAATTCAAGACTAAAATAATTATGTCAGCCTTAAAATATACTTCATTATACCAAAAAAATCCTAATTAAGAAAGTAAAAGTTGGTCATATTTTATTGGGCTTCTCCAGCTGATAATTCTAAGTATGCCGTTTGCTGAGCAGAGTACCATTTCACTCTCAATTTTGAGGGGCTTGCATATAGATCCTGGTTCTTGCAAAGATTTAGGCATATGCTTACTGTATGGATTGTCAATAGTTCTTTCAACTTCAGTTGAACAAGGGCATGTTTGCACTAGCTTCAGGCTGAGCCTGGGAATGCTGCTGGCATGCAAGCCCTGCCCACTTTCTTTGCTTTGTGGGCACCAAATCCCAGAAATTAGGCAATGTAGCTGCTTTTGTGCAGCCCTAAATGTGCACCAATGAGCATGCCTGAGACAGGGAGTCTGAGAGTGGCCCTGAGCACTCTTCTTCTGGAGTCTCTTCAAAATCCTGTTGATTTCAGTGGTCTTTGGATGAGGTCCCAAAAACTTGAGGACCTTTCATCTCAATCATTCTGTAAATCTTATGGGGTTTTTTAAACAGAGCATGGGGTAGACAACTTTTAAAAGCACGAGACTCACCATTACCCTTACATGCCTAATATGAAAAATCAACTTGCATTAGAGCTAAAATATACATAATTATACCATGAAACCAAATTTTAATTGAATATTTTAAAGCTAAAATGCAAACTTAAGAGATGTGTGATATAGACAGTTAATTTCTCAGGTTTCTACCTAGGAAATTGATGTACCACAGCATTATTTATTAAATAAATAATTTTGACAAATAATTGAGATATGATTAAATAATAATTTTAAATACCATTCAGCGAGTCCTGATAGTAGTATTTATGTTGATTTTTTTTTTTCCTTCTTTCTCTCTCTTGGCTTCATGCCTTGTTTTCTTTTGAGATCCTATGGTGTGACTTTTCTGGGGTTATGTAGGAGGTCAGCTACAGAACTCAGAATATATCTCAAGTCTCTTCTTGGTTTTGTTTTCTAGTGCAATAGGGCCATGATCCTCATTTGAGGCATTAGCATGCTACTGTATTACAAATAATTAATACCCTTTCTCAACTTATCCAGCTCTCCTCTCTTCACTACATTTACTCCAAAATCTGCACTTAGCAGTTGGAAATTTCACTACAGCCAGGAAAAGAATCTGGGTTTCTGAAATCTGGTGGGAGGGTATGTCCATGAAAGTATGATAAACTTGCTACATCAAATGTGTAACATTATATGTATGCTACTTTTTCATAAATTGTAATTAGTGCAGAACCTGGGAGAATGAGCTGTGCTGTGGTGGTTTTCTATTTTGCATGTATGGTAATTGGGCCAAGCCAAAATTCAGGTCCAGAACAAAGGCCACAAAATGTAGTAACTGCCCTCCCCCTCAAGCTGGCATCTGTGGTGGTTGCCCCTCCCCACCCCCAAGCCTTTCCTCCTGAGTTACACTGCTGTTTACAATAGCCATATTATCAAGCATCTCATGTATGGCTCTTGCAGCATTTGTCTCTGGATATATCAGAAATACAATAGGTTTTTTCTTTGTGTCTTTAAGAAGCAATTAACCTACCATCTGTATCTTCCCCTTCATGCACCTTGTCCACTTCTGTCCTTTTTTCTTCTCACCTGTCTTCCATTTCCCTGCTACATGGCAGATTGCAGTGTGAAGGTTGGAATTACCCTCCTGTTAATAGACAGAAGGAGGAAAGTTTCTAAAACATTTTCTGTTTTAATATGGAGTCACAATATACACACATTTTATAATCCCCGTTTTAGGAATAAAGCAACTGAAAGAAACCTCCTGGGCCACAGAGTCCAGAGGGTGGTATGAAGTAGACAGCACTGGGAAGAGACAGTTTTGTATCCATTTCCAGAGTTTGGCAAATGTATCTTTTCAGAGAGCTTTATATGGTGCTTCCATATGCATATGAAGTACTACATGGCTGTATTTGTGACCATTGTGAAAGTGGGGAGGAAAATATGGTTTACACCTTATTTTTAGGAAAAGCTTAATGGCCCAAGATGATATTCTGAAAAATGAGTAGAAGTTCCTAGGCAAGGAACAGGAGGGGGAGAGAGACAAAGAGAGAGAGGTGGAAAAAGCACAAAGTAACTGTGATCTGATTGTCATTCTCTCTCCTTTTTTGAATGAGAAGCAACACTTCTGTATTCGTACCCCTGCTAAAATGGCAGTGTAATGATGCATCATGTATAGTTGTCAGTGTTTTGGAAGCTGTTGAGTGGATAGTTCCCCAGATAACCTCTTACATATTTTCAGTCCATGCACTGAGTGAGCAAGTGGTCGTGATTGAGTGGTCTCATTGCTAAGTTTTTGGAGAGGCCCCCAGTTAAATATGAATCAGGACAGGTTTAAAATGGTATTTTTTTAAGATTGTCTGACAAAAACTGCATTAGTGTAGCCTTAAGGTTGTCTAGTTGTATTTCCTGCCCCTCTTTAAGGGTGAGTTGAACACAAATCAAAACTGCAGACCAATGTACAGAATTGGTCCTTTGGTCCCTAGAGATGATGGTTGCTCCTACATATATCTTGATGCACTCCAGCTATGCCCACTGTTTTAGCAGTAGTGATTTAAATAGCGGATTAGATGCAGAAGCTTGGCAGAGCTGTCAGTTGATCTGCAGTCCCTGTCCTCAGAGGTCTGCATATCTCTGCCCCTCATGTTATGTTATTGGAGTATACCCATATATTTCCTCCTGGGGTGCAGTTTGTTTCATTTCAGTGATGGGGAATGTACAATGTGTCTCATTAGCAGTGGTTCAGGGATCTTTTTCCCATTGGGACTGGCAGCAGTGAAATGGGTTGTGAAAATGGCCTTTGGGTGGATTAGATGGCATCCTTTGTGTAAGGATAAAGGGTTTATAAAATGTATTGTGTGGGGAGTTGTATTTGTAGACTGTGCTTAGTGTTTGTACAATAAATAGCTCCTGTTTAGTGCAGCTCATTTAAACATTTTACATTAGGAAAGAAAAAGTATTAGGCTTTGTTTCATGGTGGTTACATGCCCTTACTCTCCGAGCGCTCTGTACAGTCTGTAAGGCAATGTGCAGGTATGTGTGTTATGGGAGTACTGGGTCATCACTCAGAAGATAGAGTTAAAGCTGTGCTGGCCTATACCTGGATTTTCTTGTTTTCAAATATTTGGGTTTTTTTGCTGAACTTAGTGATCTGGAAGGGCATGATACAACCATGGAATCTTTACTCTGTATTCATGAAGAAGTTTTAGCACTGAATTTTCAACTTTTTAAAAATGGAAAGAGATTTTTTTAGGAGCAGTTAGGATGCTTGTAGAAAGTGGCCGCGTCTACATGAGACAGTGACTGCACAGTAGTTTGTTAGTACTGTGCAATAGCATTGGGTGGCATGAAGCATGATGCGACTTCGCAGTCAGCATCATGAAAAAGCTGTTCGGAAATGCTACTGCACGGTAACTCTGGTTACTGCAGTCATTTAGTACTTGTGTATATGAGTAATGACTTTGCAGTCAGCAGCTCACATAGACATGGCCAGTTGTTAGTTATCTTACAAGTTTATAGTTGATGCAGTATTGTGCCTAGTTACAGGAGTGGGAGCTATGTGATTTATAAGCAGTCCTCCTTTGAATCTGAGGCAGTGGATACTGCTGCTTTAACCATAGTGATAGTACTAAGGTGCCCGTTAGTGTCATTGCCATTTTTCCAGAAGAAGGAGTTTTTCTATCACCAGAGCTATGCGCACAATCCTGAATGGCATAAGCCGTTCATATCTACCCTGTCTTCAGAAATCACCTTTTGCCTACAGAGCTATATCCAGAACAGGGGTTTTGCCAATAGAAGATGCAATGGATATGCAGTGCAATTCAGAGTGTAGATAAGACACTAGTTTGGGGAAGGGGCCCTACATATGTTAAATTTCAGTTAAAACGGTTTAGGTTGTTCTGAGCATGAAGTAAGTTTTTTTTCAGGGCATTGAGGGGCAAGCTGTCTCACCATTCCTATGAAAATTCTTCCAAACTTGGTCAAGAGATAAAGTTGTAAAAATGTTGTTTGCCCAATCTGAGAGGCTTGTGAGAGTTTAACAGCTAAAATCTCAGAAGAGTCTCTTTGTGGAGTGTAATTCATTTCCACCTGTGTATAACCAGACTGGATGTGCACCGTTTCTAAAGAATGATTACATGTGTTTTAGCATGGGCTACTGTGGATAGGCAAAACTGAACTGCTCCAGGCCATCACGATGCTACATGCATGAGCTAAATATGAAGACTTTCTCCTGTGCTCTCCTGCTGGTGACTAGTCAAGTGGATGCGAAGGAGGATAAGAACAAAAAAAGGTGGCAGGGAGAAGACAGGAACTGATGGAGGTGAGAGGGGGTGTGGAATATATAAGCAGGAGGTGAGTAGAAGGAGAGAGAGAGAGACAGGAGAGCAGCATGGATGGGGACAGGAGCAGAAGGATCTATAATAAGAATGTTGTCCCCTGCAGAACTGTAAGTGGCACTTTGTTCCTTGTAATCTAGTAAATAAATATCCATAACACTCACAGAAGAGGCTGGGACTTTGCCTCCTTTAGTGGAAGGTCTACACCAGGGGCGGGCAATTATTTTGGGCGGAGGGCCGCTTACCCAGTTTTGGCAGGCTATCGAGGGCCGCATGGGTAGCCCAGCCCCCTGGTCACTATCTTGGGACCAGTGTCCCAATGTCTTAGGACCAATGTCCCAGGGCCAGCACCGGTGGCACCCAAAGCGGGGCACAGGCTGGCAAGGGTCTGTGGAGCTGAGCTGGGCTGTACCAGCAGGGAGGGGGGAGCTGGCCCGGCTCCATAGAGCCCCTGCCAGCTGGAACCCCGCACTCTTGCCACCCTGCTCTGGGCCCTGCTGGCGCTGGCCCCGGGACACTGGTGCAGGCCCTGTGCTCCCGCCGGCTCCCCACCCACAGTACAGGTGGGGGGTAGCATTCAGGCCCGACCCCCTGCTCGCCAGCAGGGAAGAAGCTGGTGCTGAGCATGGGGAAAAGTGGCCCCTCGCTTGTCCCATGGCCGGGGATCCCTGCTGCAGCTGCTCGCAGCCCATGCAGGGCTGTCTAGAGCAGACACAGGCAGGCTGCAGGTGGCTGCAACGTGGGGCGCTGGGCATGGGACGGGTGAAGGGCCACTTTTCCCTGTGCTCAGCACCAATTTGTAACCTGCTGGCAGTCCAGGTTACAAGGTGGTGCTGAGCGCAGTGGGGTGGGGAAAGCAGCCCCTCCCATGCCTGGGTTCCCCGCTGCAGCTGCTCGCAGCCTGCCTGGGGCTGCCTGTGCCTGCTCCAGACATCCCTGCGTGGGCTGTGAGCAGCTGCAGTGCGGGACGCTGGCCATGGGGGAGGCGAGGTGCCACTTTTCTCCACGCAGGGACAGAGCCCGGGGAACAGCTGAGCGCAGGGGGGAAGCGGCCTCTCCCCCGCCCCATGACCCGTGCCCACGCTGCAGGCGCTTGCAGCCTGCACAGGGCTGTCCAGAGCGGGCACAGGCAGCCCCACATGGGCTACGAGCAGCCATGGCATGGGGTGGGGAGGTTCTGCTTCCCCCCCACCACGCTCCTTCCCTGCCCGGGGTCCCCCCCCACTTACCTGAGTTTCCCATGTCAGGGCAGCCACGTGCTCCCAGCCCAGAAACTGTGCCTGGGGCCTCCAGTTGGGGGGCGGATCAGGCAGGCCCTGCTGCTGTGGGAGCCTGCCGGGCTTTCCCTGGGTCCTACTGCCCTTGGTTCTTGTCATTTTTGACAGGAACCAAGGGCAGAGAAATATTAATTTTTCTCCTTTTTTTTAGGGGCCCCGCGGGCCAGATAGAATGGCCTCAGGGGCCGGATGCGGCCCGCGGGCCATATTTTACCCACCCCTGTCTACATAGAAGCTGGGTTGGCATTCTAGCAGCTACTGTTAGCTGGAGTGGTAGAAGTGTGTTGTGTGCATCTCTAGATTCCAGCTCTGGTGACCTGTGAGAACAGTATAGCTGCACATGACGGAGTGATGTTTATTCTGTTTAAGTGCAGTGTCTATAGGACCTCTTCCCCATTTATTGTTTCAGTTAGAAATGTTATAATGAATGAGGCAGTGATTAATTAATTAATGAAATACAGGTGTAATTATAGACAGAATCTGTTTACACAGTAGAGTAATTAAAATTGCATAGTTAAGACTGATTTTAGCATTTCCTAACTTTTAAGTGCTTGGCTTAGTACCTTTTACACTATAGATAAAGGATTTTATATAAATTAAGTACGATAGGCACAATTAAGGATACATAAATTCTTTAAGTAATAGCTTCTTGTGATAATTGCAACAAAACAATGGAAAATGTACAGAAGATAATACTTTTGTAACAGAAGAATACTTTTGTAGCTTTTCATTATAATTTTATGGGTTAATGTATAGATTATTAATTGAAGCTAATCATTTTAAATGGCTCTTTGATTCATTGTTTTTACAAGATTATAATAAAGCTTTTCTCAGAAACATTAATTTTAACATTTCAAAAACATTTTACACATTTTAAACATTTTATTTGTCAGTATTCAGTGTCTTTTTTATTTTTTCCTTTGTTCTGAAGGATTTTCTTTTGCACTGTTTGTTATATCTGTATACATAGTAAACTTATCAGCAGGGATCCAGGTTTTATCTGTTGAAAAAACCCAAAATTCTCTAATAAGATCCAAAATTCTCAGATTAACCCCCCCCCAAATCCATGTTTTTCTGCGATTAAAATGAAACACTACTAATATATGTATATATATATATATATGTATTTATCAGTTGAACATTGTTTTACTGATGTATTAGCAATTTGGAAGCCTACCAGTACCTCAATCATTATAATAAAATACATTCTAAATACCTATATTTTTGGTGTTTGATTGATTTGTTATGGAAAATCAGAGCTCTCCCAGCCCCCTTTGCTCACCAGGATTTAGGTCCAGCTGTGGCTGTCCCCCCTGCTGCTTTCTGGTGCTGAGCAACCCTGATATGCTGGTGCCTTTCACTCCCAAGCCACAGTCCCCCTCAAGCCTGCCAGTGTGACCTGCACCTCCCTGCTCTGCCATCACCAGCCCTGTCAGCATGACCAGCAGGCAGAGCTGGGCTTAGGGGTGGGCACTAAGGGCAACTTCCCAGAGCACCAAGGTGGGGCCATCACAGTACCCCAGGGCAGGGCCCTGCCTCAGTTTAGGCAGGGGTGGAGGAGGAGGTAGCGAGCCGGGGGTGCCCCTCATTCCTGACCCCCCACCCCGGACCCCAGAGTGTGGGGCAGTTTGCGTGTATGTGTGGGGCTGGGGGGTTGTGGGGCTTTTTGGAACTTGATTCCTACCCCAGTAGCACAGGGCTGATCTGTACTCACCAGAGCTTGACCCTTGCTAGTCTGGACTGGTCCTGTGCCATCAGGGCCATGCGCCAAGCTCTAATGTACCCAGACCGCTCCTGTGCTGTTTGGGAGACCCCTGTTAACACGGGGCCAGTCTGAGCCATCAGGGGCCAAGCTCTGGCAAGCCTGAACTGGCCCTGCACCATCAGGGGGCCCCCCAATAGCACAGGGGCAGTGCAGGCATGCCCACTGGTGACATGTCAGGGCAGGGTAATGGAGTGGGGGTGTGTCCCCCCCAGACTGCTATGGGGCATGGGGCTGCAGCGTGGCCACAAGCAGATTCGGTGCTGCCATCCCCACTGCTGTTGCCGCTGGGAGCCCTCCACCACCATGGCCACCAAGGTGAGGTACCCCCTGGTGAGGGCACCAGTGGTGGCTGTGGCTGCAGCAGCTCTGGCTCATGTAGGTGATAGCAGAGTGAGATTGGCCCTGGCACAGGCTGGAAAGTGGAGGAGAAGACACCCTGTGGCACTGCCTTGGGCTGGGGCTCCTGAGCTGCATCAGGTGGCCTGGCCATGGCACCTTCCCCCTGGCAGCATCTGTCTGCCTTGCCTCTACACCTGAGCGCACAGGTGCCAGCCCCTGGCACCATTGGGCAAGTCACACAGCTCTCTGCTGCTCCCAAAGGACCCCCCCACCCCCTCCCCCCTCTTGGAAGGGCAGGTGTCCCTAGGCACACCCTACTGGCAACAGCACGGACCTGGGTTTGTTGGCAGCACCAAGCATTTCTTCAGATCCCCCTGTCCTGCCACAGCTCTGGAGCCTGGACACCTTCCCCCAGTGCTGGCAGGTACCCACGCTGTCACAGACGCACACCCACAGACTCACACATATACCTCACACCCCCTCCACATGCACATTGCCTTCACACATCTCTGCCACACACACCCTCCCCATCTACATCCCACATAGCCCCGGGACAGTCCCCAAGATTTGACCCTCCAACCCCACCTCGCCCTTGCATCCCATAGACTTACCTGTATTTAGCTTCCAGGGCTGCTCTCACCACCCTGCCTGGCTATATTTCCAGAGGTGGGGGCAGGGGGGGGTGTCCCCTGCTGCTCTCACCACCCTGCCTAGTTATATTTCCAGCTGTGTGTGGTGTCCCCTGCCTCCAGTTGCTCTCCCCCCACTCCCACCAGCCCAAGCAGCTCCCTGCAGGCTGGAACTCTGCCAGCCTGCAAGGGAAAAGCCACCTCTTCCTCTGTTAAAGGGTAAGATCTGCACCGTTCTCCTGTTAAAGGGGAAAATCTATATTTTTCTGTTGGAAGTGGAAAAACCGGATCCCTGCCTATTAGGTAATGATTTTAAGTTTGCATCTCAGAATGATGGTGTGGGTTTTTTCTATTCATTGTATATTGATTCTTTATCAAGTTCTTTCACTCTTTTCATGTATGTAGTGACTGCCTGAAGTTACTTTAAAAACTTTATAGGCTTTTCTCTGAGCACAGATATGTTCTATGATTTCTCAACCATGAGATTTTAATCTTTTGTCATAAATGGTTATCCAGAATCTTAGCGTTCATTTTTAAAAAATCTAGCCCTGGCATCTATGAAAAAAAGCTTGGGAATAAGAGCAAAATATAATTGATGCAAAGATGTATTTTGAAGTTTGCTAAGCTTGTATAGTAATAGTACCCATTGAAGAGATATTATATCAGTTATTTTTAAGGATTTCTGTAAACTCAGGCAGATGTCTATGCTTGGTCCTCATCTGAAGGGGTTTTTGTTCCACAACCAATGTAACTGGGAACTCTTTGAAATAAGCTCTGTGGCTATAAAGAACAACTTACAGGCTGGTTTGCTTTAGTTGTGGAACACACTCCATATTTTTGGAAGTGTTACCTTAAAGCTCCAATAATAATACCCATTGTCATAGGAAACATTCAAGACAGGAAGGTATTTTCAGTTTTACAGATAGAGAAAAATGAGGCACAGAGATTAAGTAGTCTGTGCAGGAAACCCTTTTCACATATTTTATTCCTACTGTTGCTTTTTTCTGTATTAAAAGCTAGGTCTGAAAATTTAAAAACATAGAACATTTACTTTGCTAAGTGAGCACTCACTATTTTATGACTAAAACATAGCTGAGAGCTCATATATAGAAGTCAGGATATTCAACAATAGGAATAATACCAGTACACTGAAGCCTATCATCTCACTCTGCTAAAATATCTCTAGCGCTCAGGGACTTAGAGAAAGATAGAGATGCTTGTGCTATAGTGATCTCAAATTAGTTGAGCATCTCTTAGCACTAACTTCAACTACCTCAACAGAAGATTTAACCAAGTAGTTGTGGTGAACAAAATAGCTGATATCATTTATGAAAATGTTATCACCGTGAAATCTGAATGAAATTGTCACAAGAGGAAGTCTTATATGCAGAACTGACCCTAGGGGTGTGCGAGGCCGAGGACATATCAGTCTGTGTGAAGTCTGGTGGGGGAAGCTGGTGTGGTGGCGAGTGACCACAGTGTGGGGTGGTGGGTGGGGTGGTGAGTGGCTGGGGTACCAAGCTGGCAGCATGCAACAGCACCCTTGGCATATGCCAATGGTGCTGTCCACAGGGCCTGGGTTGGTTTCCCTAGTTCGCTCCTCCCAAGGGACAGCTCTGCTTATACAGGACTTCTGCCATTCATCTCAAGTACGTATAGTTCTGCTCCAATTGTACCTTTGTTCAGCAACTGATCTCTCTCCCCCCCTCCCTCTTCAACCTTTGATATGTGATTTAAGGCAGATTTTCCTGTAGTGCCATTTGTGTTTCTGCAGTTACTTTGTTGTTTTCAGTTCATGAATATCTGGACTGGTACCAGTTTGCATGGTCTGTTGATTGCTTTTCTGAACTATTGTCTACTTGTGAGCTATGTTGAAGACTAGTCCAAACAAGCTGCTTATGTCCAAGTACAGTGAAATCTCTTATTGGGACTCATGGATTATGGCCAAGATCATTTAGCTGTGAGAGGATTAATAGGAAGCAAAACAAAGTAGCCAAATAGTCTTGTACTATTTTGTAAAAGGTATATATTGCAAACTATTCTGATATATTTGTCTCCTATATGAATTGATCCTAAAATATGGTTACCATTGAAAGGTTAAATTTTTATCTTTAAAGAGGAAATGTTTGGTTTTGCTACATATATCCAATGTAGACTTAAGATACCATTTATATTAGTTCACTTAGCACTAGTGCTTCCTAAAAGCAGTGCTTTTAATAGTCTAATTGGTTAACTAAAGTTTACATTGTATGTATCAACATTAATATTTAACAACTCTGGCAAATGTAAAGTCTCAGAAGCTTGACTTTTATTGCATTTTACAAACATTAATTATGGCACTAAATCTTAGTGTCAGGCTGCCAAAAAAAAAATTGCTAAAAGTCAAATTGTGTGGGGAGGGGAGTCCCTTCTGTCCCACTCCAGTGACTCTACAGTAAGAGAGTATAAAGTAACAGAATCGGGCTCTATCTACTTTGTGACTACTGTAAGAAGCTGTAACTTTGAATGTGTAGATAGATCTTCAGGGTAAGGAATATCTTTTCTGTGTTTGTATCGTCTGGTGCAACGAGGCACCCACCTGTTATTGATTGGGGTCTCTAGGTGCTGCCATAGCACAAATCATTAATTATTAAACCATGAGCCGGGATTCCAGGGTTCTAGTCCTGTCTGTGCAGGTGGCTTCCTGTACAACTCCAAGCAGATCAGTTAACATCTGTGTGTCAGTTTTTCTCTAGATAACTTCTTATAAATAATTTTACAAAGCCTTGGTGAGGTTTGTTTGTAAAGTATTCAGAGATCTTTGGACAAACATAACTATATAAATCTTAAGTGTTTTCTGGGACAGTGTTTTGCTTCTGGTTAATCAGTGAATTGTAGTAGTGATGGACAGTAACAAAACAAACTAAATGTCCAGTGCCTTCCACTGTTTGGAGTGAGTTGTATAGTCTTAAAATGATACAGCATCAAGAGCTTTTTTTGAAATGTATGTAAATAAAAATTAAAAGCAACAGTCAATACATAGCATTCTCAATATTTTTAAAGGCTAAAACAGATTATGCTTTTTTAACTCTTACCAGAATTTCACAACTCTAGTAACAAAATGATCTGAAACTTCATTCTTGGATAGTAAAACCAGGAAATTGGTTAACTCTGACATCTTGGATCATAAAAAGCAAATACCTTTAAAAGACATCAAAGTATCCCAAATCAATGAAATGTTATGAAAGTTAGACAGCATTTCTAGGGAAAGTTAATGTGGTTAAATCAATACCTATTAAAAGCAATTGGACTTTTATCACTTCCTTTAGACATACCATTGTTAGAGAATTTTAGCGATCACTTTATATTTTCCCCTTGTTCAGCTTTGTCCCTGGTCTAGATTCAAATCATGTGAACTTCCCTCTCCTCTCCTGCAACCATTTGTGGTGGCTCCATTTTCAAGCATTTGTAGAGCAATATAATCTACTTTTTGCTCCAACTATGCTAAGTTCTTACTTTTTCTTGTAAGTAAACCTTCAGGTCTGGTTGGCATTTGTTGTTGAGCTTTGAAATCCTTTCGATGTGCTGCTTTATGCTTTTGTGATCAGAACACATCGTGGTAAAGTTAGGTATGTTTTCACCACTTGCATGCATGTTGTTGTATACAGTTCAGAACTGCAAATGGGCAAGGGGATTTTCTTATTAGTAAGCTGAAGGCTTTATACCAAGAGTAAGCTTTGGTCCTACTGGGTTGTTTTTTTTTTTATTTATGGGTGTGTGCCTTCCTTATATTGAATACCTCTTTCTGATTATTAATGTATATTTTCCAGATTACAGCTCACTTTTCTTGCCCACTTCTTTAGGCTCTTTTGTTTTATTTTGTTGAACACTTGCGTTATTTGATATTTTCCCCCCCTTCCCAAAATAAAGATTTGCTTATGATGTTAATCCTGAATTTGAAGCTATTGGTCCTCATTATGCTCCATTTTTGTATATGAACCCATGTGTTTCTGCCAGGATTTTACTGGTGCTGCTCTTCATGCTGTGGGCACTTGTACTTCCACAGCAAGGAAATGCACAAGGAACAGGAGCCCAATCACTATCTCTACGGGTATGAAAACTGTAGGGACTGCAACCCACTAGTTCAAAATGTGTGTAATGGGATGTAAGAAATTAATGTTTTGAGAGAACAATCTCTGAATTACTAACTGGGATTTAAGGAATAAAAAGGTTAGTGTGTTTCAAAACAATCTATTCTACTTTTTTATAATTGGCTCTATATATTCACGACAGATTTACTGACTAAAACCAGGGAAGAAATAATGGAAGAAAAAGTTGCTCTGTTTTGTAGTTTATAGACCAAAAGGCATACCAAGGAATGTGGCCAGAGACTTTGCTAGTTTTGAATTCTTTTGGTTGGTGAAGTCTCTTATAGGTCTGGGGGGAAAGGACTGCAGAGCTGTTTGGGGTTTTTTGTGTGTAGCTTAGGCTTCTTGTAAACTTTTCCTCAAAATGTTGAGATCCTAGCCAGTTACCTCATGATGGTGGGGTTTTTTTTGCATATGTTAAAGAGCAAGTGGAAATGTGTTCAAGTTAACTGTTTGAGATTGCAAAACTGAATAAATTCCTTGAGAATTTATTATCGTATATATGTGTACCATTCATACAAATGTTGTAGCTAGTTATTCCACAGTGGCTTAACATTCAAAAGAAAACATGTATTTTTATTCAGTGCAAGCAAAAATACAGCTGTCTGAATTGCTTTCCAATATTAAGATAGAATTGCTGCTAAGCTTTGTGGCTGGTTTTCCATTGAAATCGAAGTATAGAGGAAAGCTTCTGAAATAAGAATGCATATAATATAATTAGTCCTTTCATTTTACAGTGCATGTCAGCTTTGGTTTGGAGACTGCTTCATATGGCTGTTTTTCTTTGCAGTTGCTGCAACTCAGATGTGTAGCAGAGCCAGAACCTTCGTTTTGTAAAAAGTCTTAAAAAATGAATGCTGTAAATCAAATCTCAGTTACTTTAGGTGAGTCTGTGTGGACATTTTGGTTATTTTAAATACTACATAAATATGAAGTGTTGCTCATTTAAGTTTCAACATTGAGAAGTAGTCCCAAAAGGATGAAAAAGATGAAAGTAAAAAACTGAGGAAAAGAGAGGTGTCAGGGTAAGGTGAGAGAAACAGCAGCCCTAATAATTATCATCTTCCCAATATTTATGCTTACAATATTGTTCCTCTCAGCCAAGCTCACAGGGAAGCCATGTCTCTCTTGGCATGGCTGCTAGATGTTATTGTAATAATAATCCCTACTAACCAAATGTTGTACGTCAGGAGATGGGTACTCCTGTCTTTGCGTTCCCTGAGCTGTTTATATCGTCTCTTCCTTAGGTGGTGTCCAACAGTTCTTTATGCTTTAATAGTATTCTCTCTCTGGGTTTTACCACCAATCCAATCACTTGCAGCCCCAAATCGTGTGCTTTACTGGTTTGTGGTATGGGTTTCTCATTTTATTGGGTTCAGGTATGGGGAGATGCCAGGCCACCCTGTTCCACTGGTTTCTGCTCAGGGCCTTGAACAGGTCTGAGGTGAAATCCAAAAAGGCTTCACTCCACTTTTAGTGCAACCCAACTCCTTGGACTACTTAGCCCTTAAGCCCTTCTGATGTCATATCTATCTGCTTAATAGGATTCTCTTTCACTTGAGTACACAGGCTCAAGCAACTCGGCAATCTTCAGTCCTCGGTGCAGTTTTGCTATCTGGAAAATCCTTTTCACTCCCATTGGGAACTGTCCAGCACCACTCCCCTGGCTGATTTTGCCTCTAGCTCCTAGTCTGAAGTTTGGCAGAGCTTAAAGTTCACAAGCCTTAACAACCCAACTAATCGGGTGCTTCTCTCTGCACCTGTATGAGCTTCACCCCAACATACTACAATACATACATTTTGGGGAATAAGTTTTCATAAATCAATGTGGAATCTATCAGTGTTCTCTGAGGTTACCTTTAGACAGCATTTCTTATTAGAGCATACCATATCTTCTAGCATACAACATGCACCCTCTCCCTCCAAATCAGCCTCCCAAAATTGGGGTTTGGGGGGATGTTTGTGTGTATGTTAATCAAGGAAGTCAATTTTCTGCCTGGGATAGAAGCACCCTATTTTGATTTCTGCTCCACTGTGCAGTATCTATGGTATTAGGCATTTATACACATACTTTTCTGTCCCGCAACATGCTGGAGATCTGCTTCAGAGCAGACTCAATGGAGTCTGCTTCGCACGTGGGCTGAGGTGAACTGCACTATGCTGCGAACAGTTGTATAAACGTTGAAATGCACATTAGCATGCAGGAAATGGTGGTGGTGCACCTCTGTGTTTTAGTTCAGAAGCGCACCGTATTCTCAGCGCTGATGAGCTGATGTGCATTTCGCCACTTATACAACTGTAAGTGTCACAGCACTGGGTGCTTTTCAAAGCTGAGGGAGGATCCGCAAAGCTCCCAGCTCAGGGAGTCAGTTGACATAACGGATTGTTAATGGATGCACGCCTGTTAAAGATAGCCTCTCCTTTTTAATGGTCTTGATGTTCCACTAATCAGACTAACCTTTTGGAGGGCAATTTTGCTGTCTGCTAGCTTTTCCTGGTCTCTCTTTTCCTACGTCACTTCTATGCAGGAAAAGAAGAGCAAGTTGTCACTGCCGTGCACTGCAGTGAAGGGTACGAGACCTTTGAAGGCCGTCAGGCGGGTACTTATGACGCTTGGAGTGGAATTAGGCACAGACGCTTATCGGTTGCAAAGCAAGATTATTTACTCACGCCGTTAAGGTGGTGAAAGACGGAGGTCAGAGATATTTGGTTAGTTACAGCTTAAGGTTCGAAGGTCGGTCTGCATGAAAGTCTTTCGTCGGGCAGATAAACGGAGAAAAAAATTGGGCCGGCAGGTCAGTGATTTACGTCTTAAGATTGGGTCGAGATGCGAGGGGGGCACTGGCAAGTGATCAAGTTGTCAGTTACTCTGATATGTGTGATCAGAGGTCTCCAAGGTTCGTACGGAGGTCCCCCCTTCTTCACGGAAGTGAAGATGGGTTTTATTTGTATATAAGCCAATTGTTTTTCGCCACGTCATAAATTTAATTAGAATCGCCAATTATATAGTGGTCTTCGCTAGGGTGTTATCATAGGAACACTCCCGGACACTCCCCTGTCATTCTGACCACTTAAAATGATTTATATAAAGCAAAGAAGGCAAAAGTTTTTATCTCTGTTAGTGGTGCAGTAATAAATTTCTTTTTTACATGCACAGAAAAAAACCCTGTTATTTTCATCTTGTTAGTTAACCTTTAGTTACCTTGTATAGACTAAAACTGTTTTGATTAATATATTTCTTGCTTGTGGCATGGGCAGTACTTAATTTGGTTGTGACATGCCCCCTTGCCCATGGCACAGCAAGTTACATCATATTCATGTACAGACCATTTTGTTCATCATTGTTAGTGTTTGGCAAGCGGGTGTATACAAAAGCAGAAAGCGTGGTTAGCTTTGTTTTGAGATACTGTAAAATCCAACAACCAAAACATATAAACACAGCAATCGGTAACAACAGCGTAATGAGGGGCATTAACAAGTTGAGAAACCATGATGATGTGTCCCGTCCAAACCAATGGAAGAGGTCTGATAGCCAACCTTGACCTATACCCGAAAGTCGGTTGACGTTTTCCGCAATTTTCTTCATTTTGTCAACTTGTAGAGATAGAGGGAGAGATACATTGGGAATGGCAATACAACAATGGTCACGAGAAAGATTAAGGTATTGACAAAGTCCACCTTGTTGAAGAAGAATGGCATCTAATGCTAAGCGGTTTTGTAAAGTCATCTGGGAGGTGGCTTGTAACTGGAGGTTAAGGAGCTGTATCGCTGTGCGGGTTGTGTTGGTGAGTTCTTCTACTTGTTCGATGAGTTGAACGAGGGCTAGGCAGACCTTGATTCCTCCGTATCCGGGAATGAGAGATTCCGCCCCCCATTTTACGGTTTCCCATAAACGTTTGTGCCAGGGTAGTTGACTCCAAGTATCTTGGTGTTGGTAAGGTTCACGGGTTATTCGATGAAGACGGATAAAAGGACTGTGGGGTAAATACGTATTAGCGTATAAGGGGGGACACAATGCCACGTGGGTTAAAAAACATTGGACACCGGTAAGGGTGGCCGGCAAAGCGGTATACAGCCGGCCGTCAGAGCAGGCCCACAGTAGGCCTAGCGGAGCAGGAGTGGACAACTGTACACAGTCGCCCGAAAAGGAATACGCTTCCCAAGCTCGTGGAGGTTTATCAGTGATGAGCTTTATGCCATGACAAGCCGAACTTATTAATGCTGCGCGTAAAATGGGGTAAAAAAAAGAATGCCAGGTTTCATTATCGGACACATTAACAGCTAGAGACGCGTTCCAGGTGACTAGGGGTAGGGGCCTGTTAAGAGATGAAAGAGTAACCTGAGGGATAGGCCCAGGCCTGCGTGGACAAATAGTGCGAGTACCTGAACAGTTGACACACGGATGGATACAAGGTGGGAGTTCGAGGTACCAAGGGGGAGTTAAGGTCTGTGGGTTCCACGCTAGAGAATTATCAGACCTGGACCATTGCATACCCCGAGGGTTAATTCCCCACGGGATTCGAGAACAGAAAATTGAGATGGTATCGCCTGTTACAGTACCACTTGCCAGGTGATCAGTGGACGTGGACGTACAATTACGTGTGGTTGTGTTTAGGTGGGCAAAGGTAACACCCTGTGGCCAAGTATAGGTTGTGTTTTTGGAAACCCACTTGTTGGACCCTCAGTCAAAGTGAACAGTAATGGACAGGGGATTATCTTTGGATCTATCTTGAAACCAGGCCAAAACATCAAATGGTTCAAGATAGGGGGTCAACACCGGATCAGAAACAGAGAGGGGGAGACGAAGACACGCGGTAAGGCTAGGGTGGTTGGTGGCGGTGCCGATGGTTTCGGCCCAAGCTGACAACGTTAATAGGACGGTGTTGGTGGACGGCGGTGGACTGTCATCGTCTGGTGGTGGGTTGACACCTCGCTCCTGTAGAGGGCTTGCTTGACACAGGAGGACCAATAGACACAAAAGGAACATGTCGTCATCAGATGCAGGACGACTCGAAAGCTGGAGCTGAAAGAAAAGAAAAAGAGACAAGACAGTAACTGATTTACAACCTAAAGGGTCGTTGCGTGTCGGTTTGCGCGTCAGGACAACCAATTGTGATGGGCGAGAAGCGTAGTTGGTCGGTCCTCATGGATGAAGGTAACGGTATAGGTGTTTGGATACTGTTCTGGACGGACGACGGTTCCTTTGTGGATATGCGGATGTGGCTGACGTGGATGTGGAATGGTAATCCAGACTAACTCGTTGGGTGTAAATTTTGGGACCCATGGTTTCGGGGCCCAAGAAGTGGATTCATCCCACAATGTCTTATCTGCATTCAGTGATATGATGACTTCATTGTTTAATTTCATCCAGTTTTTGAAGGTTCCGCCACCTTTTAAGCGCAATCACTCTTTATAGAGGCCAATGTATCTTTCTACTACTCCATTGGATTGGGGATAATACGGTAAGTGCAGATGCCAGGTAATGTTATGGAGGTGAGCATATTTGTCGAGCGCTGAGGAATTAAACGGTGGACCTCCATCTGATTGAATTGTGTTGGGGTCTTCCAACTGGCAATTGCTGTAGTAAGAGCTGATATAATAGCGACGGCGTTGCTCTTTCGCAGGGGGATGACTTTTAGTTGCTGGGTACCAAGATCTACGATAACGAGTCCCTTGTTTGGAGGCTTCGCGCCTGGTAGAGGTCCCAACAGGTCTACTTGCCAGACCTTTCCGGGTGCAAATTGCTGCGCGTCTAGCGCTCCAGCCTGATGGTTCGTCTTATGACACTTTTCTTTGGCGCATGCTTCACAGGCTTGAGATATTCGTTCCCAGTCAGACCTTGTGCCATAGGGTGCGGGAGTTTCTGTGGTGGATCGCCATCGTAGGTGACTAGCCCTTGGTCCTGGGTGTCCCCAGTGTTCATGCAGCCACGTAAGGAACGGATCAAACTGTGGTTTGGGGTTGTCTGCTTTAGCAACTAAGACAACATCACTCCAGAGAGGGTCTTTTAGAAGCTTGTCGATGATTTCATGTACTGGATCAGTTTCAAGTTTATGCGACTTGGTGTGTTTTATGAGCGGTAGAACAATAAATTGGGATAACAGGTCCCAGATTCTTTCCCAATCCTCTAGGTTTTCCGCCGCAGTCGCTGTACCAGTAACAATTTTGTAGACATATTGGGAATCAATAGCTATGATGGGAGTCGGAAGTGTTCCGTCGTGATGTTGAAGACAGTGGCGGATGACAACTTCAAAACCTAAGAGTTCATTTCTTTGGGCTGTGCCCCCTTCCGGGGCTCTGTGTAATCCCACATCATGGCACGGTTTGCAGTAGAACCCGTAGCCCCCTCCATTTCAAGTGGTGCCATCAGAGGCCATCCAGGCTGGGGCTATGGTCCCATAGAGAGTGAGCATTGCGTTATCTTGTGCATCGGGACCGGGCGGCAGGTCTTCGCACTTCCAACAACACCAATGATAGTGGTAATGCAATACCATTTCGTTCCAAGTAGCCGGTTCTCCTTGGAACTGTGAGTCAACCTTTGTGGCGTTCAGCAAAGGTAAGAGAGTAGCAGCTGGTGCTCGAAGCATTCCATGTCCCTGGGATAGTAATGTGACGAGTCTTTCTGCCAACAGAATTTTTCCAAAGGCTCCATAGCGATGTTGTGCCGCCTGGAGAGCTTTGTGTGAGGCATACACCAGTTCGTTTTGGGGGTTATGGGCAGTGGCCCATACATGACTGGCAGTATATCCCAAAGTAATTACTAATGCCTCAGTGAGGTTAAGTGCTTGAAGTGGCGTGTGTTTCACAGCGTGGAGAAGATTACGAAGATCCTTTCTGTCTTTGTCCGTCCAAGGTGTGGCTTTCCTCAATTTGTCGCGGGTCTGACACTGGAGTCTTGCCAATAGCGGAAGGTAATGTGGAGTGATGTAATGTCGATACCAATTGAGATGTCCCAAGAGCTGTTGAAATTGCTTTTTGTGCATTGGTAATGGATCTTCAAGTGTACCGAGCTCCGGGGTTTCGTCGTGTGTGACACCGGATCTAGTTGCGCCGGTAAATCTGGTACCTAGGAATGTAATATTCATCGTGGGTTGCAAGTTTGATTTTTTCAAATTAACCGTCCAGCCCTTAGCATGGAGATGGTCGACTAGACGGCGGGTGACTTCAGCAACAACTTGCTGATCACGACCCATAATGGCAAGGTTGTCAACATAACTCCAAATTTTGAGTTGTTTTTCCGCTGGCAAAGGATAGGAAGCGCAAAAGTTTTTAAGTGTGTCGTTCATTGCGCCTGTGGCCAATGCAGGAGAGTTGCGATATTCTTGCGGGCATACCGTCCATCGGTACATCATACCTTCGACACACATGTTCAAGATTCCGCTGTTGTTAATAATTGGGATGGAGAAAAACATGTTCTTGAGGTCAAGGGTCGTCCCGTACCACTTGCCCCCTTGAAACCTCGCCATTTCATATAAACACTGGGGTAGCGTAAAAGCATTGGGTTGTGTAAGTGGGAGACACCGTTTATTCGCCTCGCGGAAATCCACTACAAGTCAGACTTCGTTGGGTTTTCCGGGCTTCGCGATTCCCCACCCTGGTGATAGGTGGGTACTGGCCGCTATCGGTGTTATACATCCCTGTTGTCCGAGCCTCTGTAACAGGGTGACAAGGGCTTCCCGAAGATGTTGTTTGGTTGGGATTGGTTTATAACGCCATGTAGACGTGTTACGAAGCGTAGGTTGGTGTTGGTCGGGCTCAGCAGTAAAGAATAGAAGAGCTTGAAATATTAAGTTTTTTAACTGGAGTGTCTTAATGCCTGGTACGCCCAAGATGTTCATGCCCCCTAGAACTGCTTCAAGGGGTTTTTTGTGATTCTGTATCCAAAATTTGACTTTTTCAGCAGTTGATGTAGCATTTAGCCCTTGTACCATGATGGTTTTCGAAGTCTTTCTATGAGGTGTCGCAGGTGCTACGACGTTAATTTGTGCTTCCGTGTCGAGGAGAAAAGAAATCTTCTGTTGCATCGAGGGCTTATCGGGGTGAACGATAATAAGGCTGGTATATGGGCGAGGATCCGAAGGGTCAGGCTTTTCTGTAGGGCCGCTGGCTCGCCCGGCGGCCACTACCCGCTTTTTGGCTTCTGGGTGTAATTGAATTCCAACTTTTCTGCTAGGGCCTTTTGCCCATCGTCCCTCAGGGCGCGTAATTGTTGTTTGGTAAGGCCGGACTCTTTTATCAGGAACCAAAACATGGCCTTTTCTGTAGGGGTCCGTCCTGGGACTGGTGGTGAGCCTTTGTAGGGTGGTCTGTTCACTTCAGGTTGTTTTACGGGGTACACTGACGATGGGTCCGGTTCTGTAGCACAATTGGCACCTTGAGTTATTGCTGTTGGCTTCATGAGGGTTTGGATACGGCCCAATTGACTGAGGATGTTCCCGGCCTGTCCGTCTGTTTGCGGGGTAAGGAGGAGGCGAAGAGTGATGGCATGAGATCCCCCATAGATGTCTATGCAAGCTTCCAAGGCTTCAGGGGTGATTGGAACCATTCCGGGTTGCGTTAGGAATCGATGTGGCCACGGCCCAGCGGCCTGTTGCTCCGTCAAGCCGAACCTGTGGTGTTGAATACCCATCGGTAGTGGGCCCCCGTCCCATGTGCAGTACGAGGTTCCTATTATTGCTAATAAAAGTTGTTCTGCCGATGCTATTTCCGGGCGGTCGTTGTGCCACAGGTGGGACTTGTTCACGATTTGGCGTGCTAGAAGCGCAGGGAGTGGTATGGCCCAGTGTTGGTTTTCCATGATTGGGCCGCGGTCGGTGGCGTGTCCTCCACTCCATGCAGCTTGACGGATGAGGAAGCTGGCCTCTTCCATGTCCAGTAATTGTGAGCCAAATTCAACTACCAGTCGGCCAATCCAAATCACCAGGGTTTCTCCCGGTTTAAATTTTGATAGCTGAAAAATATCTTGCATCTCTGTTCAGTTACGGGTGCGGTAGGTGGAAGTAGCGTGAGTTACGCCTTGTGGATCCGTTGTGTATTTTGTAACAACGATAGGGAAGGCCGTTTTCATGGAAGTCTACGAAGACTTCATTGGTGGGGGCAGATTCTCCGTTGGTAGGGAGGGATATATTAACTTGGAGGTTCTTTTTTCTTCATCATAGGGAGGCGGTAGCTGATGTTCCGGGGTTGGAGCCGTTGGGTCTGCCCCGTTGCACTCCCGTAGAGAATGAGGTAGTTGTGGACCTCCCACAACTCTGTCCTCCGCATCCTTTTCTGAAGCTCCGCCCTTCTTCTCCAATTCTGTGAAGAAGCTGAGTTTTTCGCCGGCGCCATATTGGGGCAATGGTGTAGGCGATTGCTGCGCAGCAGCATTTTCAGCTGCGACTTTTCCCAGGGTCAGAAGTTGGCTATTCAAATTTTCAATATCGCGCGTTGCGTTAACAAATGCGCGGAACAGAACATTAAACACTTTTTCTTTTTTCCACTTGGGGCCTGCCCATTTGTTCGCGGTGCGACCCTTCGTCTCCAAGTTTTCACGGAGCTGGGTGAAGAGTTTGTGACTGGGGGACTGGGGCACCATGGTCGGACAGTTAAACTTGTCGGGGGGTGTTCCTTCCCCGCCCTCTCGTACGTGGCAGATGCAATGGGCAATCTCTTGGGCGGGGGTTGGGTCCACCCCCGCCGGCACTTTTGCCGCTGCCACCACCTTCACCCGATGTAGGGATGTGATTCCCGCTTCGTCCCTGGGTCTGTACGTAACCCCTTTAGCACTCATAACACACCCTAGGACCCTCACATCGAGCTGAGCGCTCCACTCTTTCCCTTCTCCCACTTCACCCTTTAGGGAGAAGTGTCCAGTAACCGCATTCAGTCCTATTCCCCTTGCCTGATGGTAGGCAATGTGTGCCCATAGTTCATCCGAATCGGACGTCAGGCAGTCCCCACTGCGCCATGGGCAGTTCTTTACTAGTTCCAACTCCATTGCGTCTTCCCCAGATCCTGTTCGTGACGCCATGATGACTTCGTGCACTGCAGTGAAGGGTACGAGACCTTTGAAGGCCGTCAGGCGGGTACTTATGACGTTTGGAGTGGAATTAGGCACAGACGCTTATCGGTTGCAAAGCAAGATTATTTACTCACGCCGTTAAGGTGGTGAAAGACGGAGGTCAGAGATATTTGGTTAGTTACAGCTTAAGGTTCGAAGGTCGGTCTGCATGAAAGTCTTTCATCGGGCAGATAAACGGAGAAAAAAATCGGGCCGGCAGGTCGGTGATTTACATCTTAAGATTGGGTCGAGACGCGAGGGGGGCACTGGCAAGTGATCAAGTTGTCAGTTACTCTGATACGTGTGATCAGAGGTCTCCAAGGTTCGTACGGAGGTCCCCCCTTCTTCACGGAAGTGAAGATGGGTTTTATTTGTATATAAGCCAATTGTTTTTCGCCACGTCATAAATTTAATTAGAATCGCCAATTGTATAGTGGTCTTCGCTAGGGTGTTATCATAGGAACACTCCCGGATACTCCCCTGTCATTCCGACCACTTACAATGATTTATATAAAGCAAAGAAGGCAAAAGTTTTTATCTCTGTTAGTGGCGCAGTAATAAATTTCTTTTTTACATGCGCAGAAAAAAACCCTGTTATTTTCATCTTGTTAGTTAACCCTTAGTTACCTTGTATAGACTAAAACTGTTTTGATTAATATATTTCTTGCTTGTGGCATGGGCAGTACTTAATTTGGTTGTGACACAAGTTAGCTGAAGATTAGGCTCTATCCCTGCTCTATGTAGCCATAACTCTGAAAAAAAATCTGTTTTCTTCATTCTGCCTTTCAAAAACAAAAACAAAATTGTCTTCTGCAAGGAAATATGGTATAGTTTTTATACTTTTTTTTTTTTTTAAATCATAGGAGGAATATTCACTTGAAATCTGTTTTAATAAAAATCTGAACTGGAATAAGGATATTGAAAATGTGAGTACTAAAACCAGACAAGACTTCTGTGGAGTTTTCTCCTTTTTTAGTAAGATGGGAAGAAGGGTAGGACTGGCAGCCCTAAGGATCTGTATATTTAGGGTTGAGTGCATTTTATTGTATGGGGCTGAACTATGGAGTGTTGATCCCATGCTTTACTCAAAAATAGGAGAAAAAATTAATTACTGTACTTTTAAAGGCAGCTTTTATCTCTGATCCTAATTTTATGATATGGGGCTCATGTAAGACATACATTTAAGAATTAAGTATGCCAGCATACAGACAGATAGGCAGTGAGACTTTCTTGAACTTGATTTTTTTGAGATAAAGCACTCCTTTGGCCTAGAAACCTACCTATCTACAACACAAACTATAAACAACAAGAGGCTGTTACTAGATTGCAATTCACTCATGTGAGATATGCAGTTGTCATGGGCAGGTGTTGGATCCCATATGTGTATAGAATATGTCTGTGTTGGAAGGAGTATGATGACTTAAATCAGTATTTGTGGTCTTGCATTTTTCTTTTTTGGAAGAAATGACAGGAAAATTGATTTTTCTGTTAGAGAAAACTTTTAAATCCTGGGCTACTGAAGAAAAAACAATTTGGCTTCTCTCTAATAATGTAATCTGTCCTATATTACTTGGGTGTATATGCATTACTTTCACAAAGATTAAGGACCAAAATCAAATAGACCCCCCCGCCACCCCACCCCGTTTTACTGTGTTCCCACTGCTTCATCTGGACTGAGGGAGCCTGCAGAGCTTGATGAGATGTATACATAGCATTCAGCCCCCTCCCCCCACAGCTACAGGAACAGCACTGCAAGCTCTCTGCTCTTCAGCAGCTCAGCCTTTGAATGTCTATTGTGGCATCTCCAGGCAAGTTTTTTCTAGGAGGAGAAGAAACCCAGGAGAATTCTACCAAATTACTTTAATGTGTGTATGCAGCCAAAGTTGATGAAGACAGTAAAAATGTGAAACTTTTAAATCAGTAAGTTCTGAATAGCACTGAATATCTTAAAGTAATCCTGACGATTTTTCTATGAGCACTACAAATATTGCTCTTTTGTTTGAGTTTCTATTTCATTAGTACCCTTCATTAATTTGTCAGCATATTAGACATAGTTTCATAGTTGAAAGCCTTAAACTCTATGGCTAGCCCCAGTAAGTTTTCTTCCCTAAGTAGTGCATAGACACATCATCTAATTTACATAGTTGATTTAGGATTTTCTGTTAAGGCTTCTAGTGGTTGAAGTCCTAATTTCTTGATGCCAGCATTAAGTTGAGTAGCAACAGGACCCTGCCTTTTACCGATGGCATCACTGAAACCTCATTTACAGTCTTTTGTGATTAAGGTATACTCTGCTGAGCAGAAATGCATGTTCCCTTAAAAAGAAAACCTCATTCTATTTTGCCTACTTTATAGCTGACCCATTTAAATGAGAGCCAAAAATCTGAATATCGTGTGTGGGTTCCTCTTTGTGGGTTATGTATGCCTGGAAATTTTTAAATAACAGTTCCATCAGTGCAGTTTGTGAGATCCAAGCATTTTTATGAATCTCCCTTAGTGCTCTGGATTATTTGAGTTAAGTGCTGATTACCAAAAGGCAAATGAGACAGCTAGTTAGTGGAAGGAATAGTTTCAGATTAATTTGCCACAATAAACAGTTTTATTTGAAGTAGTCAAATATAACTTTGTTTTAAACATATACAGACCTGGATTGGTTGTTGAGATGTCTTGGCATTAAGTAGTTCTGATTTTAACTCGTTTGAGAGCAGTTTAGAAGGGAGAGGCTTAAACATTATGTTACTACCAAATTGAGGGCTGTTGAGAACACACAAAAGATGGAGGCTAGAGATGAACATGAATCATAGACATTAATCAGACTAGAAAAGAGAGACAGTATTTGTTTGGACATGCCATGGTGGTAAAAATGGCATAAGTTGCTGTTTCTGAACGAGGCCCAAAAGGTGCTATGAATAGTCAAGTAGGCAGAACCAACACAGCCCCCAAATAGACACTATAATAAAATCAGAGGCATCATCTTATGTAATAAGGGTGGTGATGCTCTTTTTATGATGAATGCAGATAATGCATACATGCTAGAAAAATTGAGATTAATAAAACCAACTCATTTAGGAGAGCTGAATTTGAGAAATGAACACTTTGAGAAATGAATTCCCCACTCCTTCCCTCCCTTTCTCCCTCCCACCATCCTGCCTGCTTTGCTGCCTTCCAGTTCCTGGTGGGGCACTGTGTGGTTTCCTTTCCCCCTTTCCCTGCTGGACTGTGTCCAGCCCTGCACTAAACTATAACTGATAAACTGATCAGTTATCACTGGGCTTATCAGTTAAACCTTTCCTATCCCTATTATGGAGCCCTGTGGGGATTCTACAACACTGTTTGGCTAGGGACAGATGGTCAAAAAGCCTGAGGCTATATCAATTCAGTCTTTGCAGGTTAGTCTAAACTGCACAGATTAAATTGAAACAGAAGTGAACAAATGTTTACTTTTGATTCAGAAAATGCAGCCACAGGCCTGCAGTGGCTCAGGCCAGAAGCCGAGGGATGCTCATGGCTCTCTGACAGTGTGTTCACTTCTTCTTCCCCCAAGGTCTCTAGGATTTGCAGTTCACAGTCAGAGCAACAGGACTCTGCAGGGTTGCTCATCACTTCCTCTTCCTGCTTCCAGGTGCCTCTGGGATTTGTAGTCCACAGTTGCAGTCAGCAGTAAGTTTGAGTGGGGGAAAGGGTGTTTAACCCCCCTCCCTGGACCCAGCCTCTAGCCGGGGTTTGCTTGGGGGAGCAGGGAGCAGTCTCCATTCCCCCCTGACTGAGCTGCATTGTCAGCTGGGCTTCCCTCCTCCCCTCCCCCCCCCCCCCCCCCCCGTCAGCTAGCCTTCACTGCTCCATTTAGGGAGCAGAGGGACAGGCCAGTCCTGCTCTCTGGAGGAGACAGCCCAGCCTAGCCCAGGGCTGCAAAGCATGCTGGGGAACTGTGATTTAACTTGAACCAGGAAGGGACCTGGGACAGAAGTTTCATAAACCAGTTTGACCCAAATCAGTTAAATCTGATACTACATTCAACCAGGTTTATCTTAAACCAGTTTCAGCCAGTTTGCAACTGGTTTATGTGCATTGAGCTTCTGTTCTGTTACAGGTTTAAACCAGTTTCTGATCACTTAAACTGGTTTATGTGTAACTTCTCTCCCTACCCTTTGTACACTGTGTGAAACTAATTGGCTCATATAGAAATGTTACTTGAAATTGTAGGTGACTTGAAGTGAGGGCAGGATCAGTTCATATATTTGTTACTCTTTGACTGGTGAGAGTTTTTGGCAAGTCTGGATTCACAGAACAATATATGAATGTTGTGGTAGCTATATCATTACATTGAAAAGGTTAACATTTGGTTTTAAATGGGAAGCGTAAAATTTGCAGAAAATTATAGGATTCACACCTTTGGGGAAGTCCATTATGAAGTCATTTGTAAGAAACAAGGACAATTAAATCACACTGAGCTCCATGCTACTAGACTACATTGTTACTCATACCTTAATTAACTGGGTTAAAGTTACCTTGGGTTTCTCTGAGCTACACTGTAACATTGTTTTGTGATCTGTCTCCTACTGTAGTAATCTTGTTTCTGAGGAACTTTTTGTCACAGTAAGATTATAATCTTTTATCATGTCCCTTGGAAGCAATGCCCATTGTACATGGCTGAATGGATCAGAATAACATGCAGTTCTTATTGGTGCTAATAATGTTGAAAAAGTGACAGCTACTTTTTATGTGCTCTTATGACTTATAATATAATAGTGACCCTTCAACTATGTATATCTAATTAGTCCATCCTTCTCCCAAATTTAGTCAAGGGATGCTTTGTCATGGAAAACAAGCTATATGCAAAGTTTGTTTGTTTTCATTTGTTTTATTTCATATTGAATTGTGTTTCTCCCCAGATGTTCACTACAACCAAAAATATGCTAACACCTTCAATTCTCATTTTTGATGATTTGATAATGCAAAAATAGTGAATTGAATTTTTATTTTTGTTTTAACTCTAACTTCCCCAGAACCATTCCCTTCTGGCCTTAGTTCAAACATACAGTTTCAGTCTTGGAAGAATCATAAGAGAATTATTTTAGAAAATATTATTTCATACATTTTTTAAGAAACCCATGACACGTGATAGCTGGACATACCATGTATGACAACATTAGATGGATTGTTGAGATTTCCCGGTAAAAGAGATGAGGTAAAACATAGTAACTTTTTGCTGTGTATAACTTGGAAAGAACGGATCAGTTTGCAGTTGCCCTTGTATTGTGGCCACTGTGGCCAAGTTTTTTCATTAATTATTTGGAAGCAAATTCTTAAGGTGTAAACTGTCTTGGAGACTTTTATGAAGGATTTATGTACTTGGAAACTGAATAAAATATGAAACTACTATTTTGAATGCCGTAATAAATCTCTCTTCTTTGTTTGGTAAGGGCAAGGAGGAGTGTAATGTAGGTGCCAAGGATTCAAATTCTGAGGTACAGAGTTTTTGTTAATTATAATTTACTGTTTCCATAACAGGCATCTGTAGTGGGAGGGAAGTGGAAGAATCCAGTGGCAGCCACCAGAACGTCAGAAAAGTAAGCTTTCCATTTTGTTAAATGTTGTTGGTTTTATAAGCAGCATCAACTTTTCTCCCACCCTTCCCTCTTAAAGCAACTGAAGTCCATATTTTAAATCGGGGGTTGCCAACCTGAGGCACACGTGTCATAAGTGACATGGAAAGCCTGTGTGTGTGGCACATGGCAGACCAAAGAAGGGACACGCAGCCTGGTGGCTGATGGGGCAGAAAGCAGAAACAGTGGTAGATTGGGCAGGGAGCATAGGGCTGGAAGCTAAAATCAAAGTAACAGATGAAGTAGGAACACAGGGCAGGGAGCAGAAGACAGAGCAGCCATTTGGGCAGAGGAATGGGATCGGATTGGCATTTGGAGAGGGTGTGAGACTAATTAGTGACACCTGCCAAAAAGATTGACCCCCACTACCCTAAGCCATAACTAGACCAATACAGAACTGTATGCTGTAACTGCAATTAAAATATTTTCTTTTCTTTGCATCTGGTTTTTAAATTTGAGTCCTTCAGAATTTATTCTCTCCAGTTTTTTTTCTTCTTTCTTGTACTCTTTCCCTTGCTTATCACTTTTCAGGATTGTGTGAGGTTTTTAAATCTTGAACTCTGCTGCCATGTGGCTACTTCCATGTTAGGTCAAATTAATTGCCTCTGGCTCTGTGGTAAGAAAAAATATTTGAGATATAGAATCATAGAAAGTTAGGGTTGGTAGGGACTTTAGGAGGTCATCTTGTCAAAACCCCTGCTCGAAGCAGGACCATCCCCAACTAGATCATCCCAGCTAAGGCTTTGTTTAGCTGTGTCTTAAAAACCTCCAAGGATGGAGATACAGCAGCCTCTCTGGGTAACCTGTTGTAGTGTTTTACTACCATCCTAGTGAGCAAATTCTTCCTAATATCTAACCTAAACTTCTTCTGTTGCAACTTGAGACTGTTGCTCCTTGTCCTGTCATCTGCCACCACTGAGAACAGTCTAGATTCATCATCGTTGTATCCTTCCTTTAGGTAGTTGAAGGCTGCTATTATATTCACCCCCCCCCTCCAATCTTTTCTTTAGACTAAATAAACCAAGTTCCCTCAGCCTCTCCTGGTAAGTAATATGCCTCAGCCCCCTCACCATTTTTGTTGCCCTCTACTGGACTCTCTCCAGTATATCCACATCCTTTCTGTAGTGGGGGGCCCAAAACTGAACATAGTACTCCAGACGTGGCCTCACCAGTGCTGAATAGAGGGGAATAATCACTTCCCTTGACCTGCTGACAACACTCCTACTGGTGCATCCCAGTATGCTGTTAGCCTTCTTTGCAACAAGGGCACATTGCTGGCTCATATTCAGCTTATTGTTCACTGTAACCGCCAGATCCTTTTCTCCAGAGCTGCTGCCCAGCCAGTCAGCCCCAGCCTATACTGGTACATGAGATTGTTCGGTCCTAAGTGCAGGACTTTGCATTGTCCTTGTTGAACCTCATGAGATTTCTTTTGGCCCAATTCTCCAATTTGTCTAGGTTACTCTAAATCCTAGACCTACCCTCCAGTGCATCTACTACATCTCTCAGCTTGGCGTCATCTGCAAACTTGCCTAGGGTGCACTGTATGCCATCTTCCAGGTCATTGATAAAGATATTGAACAAAACCAACCCCTGGGGCACTCCACTTGATACTGGTTGCCAACTAGACATCGAGCCATTGATTAGTACCCTCTGATCCTGATGCTCCAGCCAGTTTTCTATCTACTTCACAGTCCGTTCATCCAGCCTGTACTTTCTTAGCTTGCCTGCGAGAATGTTGTGAGAGACCATGGGTGGCTGGTGCCGCCTTAGTCAGAGGGGGCATATGTGCCCACCGCCCCCCTGCCCCCAGGTGACCAGTCCTGCTGACCATAGGGGGTGGGATCCCTCCGGAGCTGATCTTGCCAACTGGTAGGGGGGATGTCTCCCTGGGCGATCCTGCAATGGCCAGTCACTGCAGCCATTTCCGTGAGCAAGTGGCCACTTCTGGGAGCAAGCGCCGGCTGATCAGTCCAGCACTGCCTCTAGCAGTTCTTCCTCCACAGTCCTGGAGGTCTCCTCCAGTATCAGATCGATTAACTCCTCATGGCAGAGGATGCTTTGGAGCCTCACCACTTCTTCCTGTCAGTCTCTTGCCTGTTCCCTGAGAGAGACCTCCCCGAGGCAGCACTCACATTGCAGGCACCCTTCACCTGGCCATTACTGGAAGGAACCTGCAAGCTGCAGTCCTCACAGCACCACACCTGGACCCAGGTGGAAGCCTCAATGGTGAGCAGTCCTTCCTGGACAGAAACCTCACAGGTGCAAGCAGTGGCAGTGGCTCTGGCATTGTGACATCCTCCAGCCATTTCCCTGAGTCTCTTAATCTGTCTCTTCTCATACTGACCTTCTTCTAAGCATACTTTCCCTAGCAAACTCACCTGGAAGCTGGCCTGTTTACTGTTCCTTGGCCCCAAATAGTTCCCTTTTCCCTGCTTCCTCGCACGAAGGTGAAAACCTCTCTCCTCAAAGGGGTTGGGAGGGGGAGCTGCAAACTGCTTGCCCTGTTTGCTGCCCCTGTTTGCTGGTTTTTTGGTTGCTCAGGAGGACTTCTTTTATACCCTGCTGGGCCTGGACTGGCTCCAGCCCTCATTAGGGCTTCTGTCAGGCATAGGTAGCAATCACTCGGTTAGCAACACACACAGCTTCTCAGAATATAGGCCCCAAACACACACAGCCTACCAAACAAACACTCAGCAAGCCAAAGGCATGGGCAGATCTGGATCACTTACTTTCCCTGGGCAGAGTCTGGTGCCTTGTGTCTTGCTTTGCTTCCCCTTCTGCCTCTTGCTCCCAGCAGACTTGCCTGAAAACTGCTTGCCCTGTTTGCTGCCCCCGTTTGTGCTGGCTCCAGTAGCATTTGGTTAAAAAGCATAATAAATTATCCCTTGCAAGGAAAAGGCTAAATTGCTTCAGGATATCTCTTCTGTACACACACAGCAGGAGTGGGAAGAAAAGAACTGTTTTGAATATTTGGGGAAAAAAATTAAGAGGTAGAGCGATATAGTCTTTGCTGATTTGGGGCTGTGATGTTATAGACTGGAATCTTAGTATTTTTCCATGCTCAAACTCTTGGGCTATAAGTGATAGTCTAAAGAGCTGGGGAGGCAGGACAAATAGTCTTCTCTATACCAGCACTTAAATAATCATTTAGGTATGTGTGATTCATCCGCATGGGGAGAGGTAAGCATCCATTTAAAAAATATACAGTTTTGGAGAAAGCTTGTCAGCCATCAACTATTGTAAAAGTATCCCACTAACAGACCCTTACTTATATCTGTTATATACTTACGTTTCTACATAAGCAGAATAATTATTTCAGAGCTTCCTGCAACACTATTTGTAGCTATAATATATAGCCATATTTGTATATTTGAGTATTAAAACATGTTATCTGTCTGAACTTTTGTTCCTGTAGAAACTGTGAAGCCACCCTTCACGAATCTTAATACTAGCTTTCAGGTTTAATTCATCCTTTTATTTGATTTACTTAGCCTCATACTAGTGCTCTTTAGATATATAAATACCCTGCGAAAATATGTCCTCAACATCTTATTAGAATATTCAAAATTTAGGTTGATGTATGTTGCTAAATAAATGCATTGCTTTTTTTTTAGCAACATGTCAATATATTCACATTACCCTTGTGCTCTGCTTCCTTCATTGGCTCACCATTGCATAGAGACTTCAGTTCCAGGTTTGCCTTGGTATTCTGTTACCCTTACTTACCTAAGGGAATGTCTTGCTCCAGATATTTCAACCTATGACAGATTCCCTTGGATGATGAAATAGTCAAACAGCAGGGAAAACTTTTGTGTGGGAGGTTTTTTGTGCTTTTTTAACAGGACCCGCACCTAAATTGTGGAACTGGCTTGCCCAGAAAGAAGGAGTTAACATGGAACTAACAGATTCTAGAACTAATAACTTCCAGAACTAAATGCAAGCACCATTTAACCAATTTAGTTAAAAAGAGGATGCTGGATTTCCTGCACATCAGCTGCTCTGTGGTAACAGTTTTCTCTGTCTTCCCTACCCTGTGCCAAATGGAAATTAAACCACAATAAGTCAGCCTTGTTTTATTTAGGGGCCCTCTACACATGCAGGTTAAGGCATGATGAGATCTAATGTGTGATCCCAAAATTGTGCATCCTGCCATGCATGTGTGGCATGGCAAGAGGCATGACTGTGGATCACACATTAGATCCAATTGCACCTTATTGCCGGTGTAGGGGGAGCCCAATCAGGATTGGGCTTCCCTTGCATTGGCAAGAAGCAGGCACCCATGGCTGAGAGTCCCCTTTGCTGACAGGGCTTTCAGCTGCAAGGGCCACGTGCAGTCTTGGGATCCAGAGAACCCATAGCTGATGGGTAAGACGCAGCTGGAACCAAGAGCCCCGTTTGGGCCCATGGGTTTCGCACACCCCCGAGCCTCGGTTGATCATGGCAGCTGCAATCCCTAAATCAGGGGTTGTACCCATGTGGTTGAGTGCCCTGACAGCTGATGGGGCTCCCAGCCATAGGACAGACCCTGCTACACATGCAAATTAAAGCTCAGTAGCAACTAGCTATACATTTATTACATGTTTTTGAGATCTAGCTTCATGGCTGCTTGGAACTTTTTATCATGTGATAGCTACTTTGCATGTGTAGCTGGTCTCAAGGTAATTGTGCGATACCTGTAACATGTAGAGAGGGGCTTAGTGATAATTAGTGTGTATTTTATAAGGCTATCAAAGAACTTAGCTTTGTTTGTTTTGGTTTTTTTTAGCACTTTGTATGTTCATAGCACAGTTTGAACCAATTTTAGTTGTAGTTAAGATTTCTTAGCACAGTAAATAGGGCAGGTGTGAGGAACATGGGGTGTGTCTACACGTGTATTTACGTGCACCTAAACTTAATGCACCTTTGCTTAAGGCACATTAAGGTGATTTAGGGTCTCATCTACATGTGGACATACTATTGCACATTAAATTTAGGTGCAAATAACCAAGTCACATTAGCGCACATGTAGACGTGCTAGTATGCATTAATGCGGTGTCTATCCATTGACACACAGTGTGTTAATGCGTGTTAGCCTGTCTACGCTTGTACTATTGCAACTTAGCTATTTGCTCCTAAATTTGATACCTGCTTTATGCAGGTATCAAATTTAGGCTCACATAGCCTTAAGGTGCATGTGTAGACATGCCATTTTTAAGTTGCATTAAGGGTGTGTATGTGTAGACATGCACCCTTCTTAATGTGCCGTAAAAATGGTGATTTTAGGCTAAGCCCACTTAGAGGCACATGTAGACGTGCCCATGCAGTTGGTAATCATCTGTTAAAAAAGATGGCTTTCAGTGAATGTACCAACACAACAAAGGCAGAACAGGGATAGTCAGTCACAGCTAAATCAGTGATTTAGCAGTTGTCACATCCTTTTAACTTAAATGTTTTATAGGTATCGTTTCCTAAGTTTAAAAAAAAATACAATAAACACAGATTCCATCACGTGGAACAAAATTGACCTGCAGCTTGGTTCATCAGCAGTTTTTCAACCTTTAGCTCCATAGCAGAGACTAGAGTAATTAGTAACAATGATAGGCAGGTCTTCACTGCTGAATTCAAATTAAATATATGCTTTCTCACACTTCACAGGTACTTACTGTCAGCTAATGAATGAAAAAAGTTGAATTTCTAGGTTCAGTTATACACTCTGGAGAAACAGATACCAGTGGCCTTTTCTTCTCCTGCTGTTGCCTCTTCCATTTGTGCTTCTCCCCCATTAAACCTAATGGCTTGAGACCCTTCACCTACTTCCTCTGTTCCTATCTAGGCTGTTCCCTACCTTTTCCTGCCAGATTCCAACACAGTGTCACCACATTCTGCTGCTTTCACTCCAGCCCCTCTTCTTTTCTTGTCCTCATTTGTTAAGAACACAGAAAAAAAATAACAAAGAACACATAAGATAGTTTTCCTGCCCTGAATCCTGGCACCTTCCATCACAATAACCTGGAGCAGAAATTATTTAGAAAGGCTCTGCCCTGTTCACTCTTTGGAGTACCTGGATGCAGCAGGCTCAGTCACTGAGAGATGGTGCATGTACTGGCTGGTCTGAAGGCTGGAGTTGGGATGAAGCATACTCAGTGCAGACAGCACCTTCAGAGAATTTATTCAGAATCAGGTTGGCTTATTCTGAGTAATTTCATTTCTGTGTGATTTGTGTTTCTTTTTCAAATACTCATAATGTGGCCACATTTGGTCATGTTTTCACAGGTACAGTAAAAGAGACATATCTGATACTAGGGTGACCAGCCTTTACAGTCATGTTCCACAGTAGGGAGGTGCAAGGTGTTATTTTAACTTTTTTTAAAACAGCCACACTATTAACAATCCATTTTCTTGTAATTACATTTTCAGACATGGTTAACCTGTTTTTTCTGAAACGTTAAAAAAAAATCATCTTAGAATTAACACTAAGCGTAGAAAATTTTGGCACAAATGCTTAGTTGAGCAAAAACATAAGCCCCAGTTTTTCAGTTGTTTATAAATGGGAAATGATGGGCGACTAACTATTACCTACATTGCCTATACATAGTAATATAATCACCTGTTTACAGTGTCTTATTTAACTTTCACTGGTAATTTAATTGAGAGAGAGAGCTTGAAGCTGGGTTTTTAGCATCCCAAGTTTCCTATCCACAAGGTTTTTAGGTGTTCTGGAGTAGGTCTCTCACCTTTTGAAGCTATTCCACTTATTTATAAATGAAATATTAATTGGGCTACCAAGAGGATTTTGGTTGTCCTGTTTGGAATATTGGTTTATATCAATTTACCCATCTTAACCCTTCACCTGAAGTTTACCAGTAAAATGTATCAGCTTTATGCTGACAATTCCTCTTTGGTTCCAGGCCTTCTATATACTGAATTGAGAGGAGTGGAAATGTACAATAGTAGGTTATGGGGATTGCTGTTAGAGCCAATTTTATTTAATATCTTCAATGGAAATCTGAAAGATTGCATAAACAGTATATTAAATACTTGACAGTTTAGATAATTAGTGGGGCTGTGTGAAAAGGCTGTTTCGATTCAGTTTTGGATTCAGCTGTTTTGGAGGACAAAGATTCGTTTTGGTGTTTCAGATCACTGTCCTGTTTTGTTTTGGCCGCATCTCCTCTGAATCTGTTTCGAACGGGCTGCAAGGAAAGCTTTGCAGTCTTCCTGGCGCTCTGTATGGGCTGTGCCAAACAGTTGCTGCTAGTTCTAGCCTACAGCACCAGCATGCTGAAACCCTGCACGCAGATCAGGGGGCCCGCACCCCCTGGGAAGAGCTGGGGAATTCACCCAGGAGCTAGATGTCAATGTCAGGGCAGTCCTTCCCCACCTCTTTCCCCTCCCTCTTCTTAGTTTTTGTTTCCCTGCAAGCCAGGCTCCAAAACTCCGAAATTCTCCAAAACGTTTCCGAAACATTTTGGAGCCTTCCATTTTGATTCGGATTCGGTGTTTCGGGCACCAGAATGGCCTGAAACACTTCCAAAACGAAACAGCTGTGGAATTTTTACACAGCCCTAATAATTAGCAGTTGTTTAACCCAGGTGAGGAAAGAGATAGCAAAGCAGGTCTATAATTATTTAAAAAGAAGATATGATAAAAAAACCTGAATTGAAATATGGCATAGGTAGGTTTTACCTTGATGTGTTACAGATGTCTTCTCCAAGGTCAGAGAAGCAAAGAGAGCTGATATTTTTAACAGTTTCTTTGCCTCTGTTTTCTTGAACAGGGACTGGGACATCCCACCTACCAGAGGTAGGGACAGTCTCGGGGATAGCTCTGTCAGGCCTTCAGTCAGCGCAGATGTAGTTAGGGATCTTCTGGAAGGGCTAGACATTTTTAAATCCGCAGGTCCAGATGTCCTCAACCCAATGGTGTTGAGGGAGCTGGCACGGATCATCATGGAGCCCTTGGCCCGGCTGTATGAGCATTTGTGGATATCTGGCCAGGTGCCGGGGGATTGGAAACTGGCTAATGTAGTCCCAATTTTCAAGAAAGGGAGGAAGGAGGACCCAAGTAACTATATGCCTGTAAGCCTCACCTCAGTGCTCGGGAAGATCTTGGAGAGAATCATCAAGGAGCACATCTGTGGGGGCCCAGCTGGGGACATCATGCTCAGGGGCAATCAGCATGGGTTCATCAAAGGCAGGTCCTGCCAGACCAACCCAATTGCCTTTTATGACCAAGTAACTAAATCCTTGGATGATGGTGTCGCTGTGGACGTAGTCTTTCTGGACTTCAGGCAGGCCTTTGACACTGTCTCTCACCCCATCCTCATCAATAAATTAAGCGACTGTGGCATTGATGCCTGCACAGTTTGATGGGTAAAAAATTGGCTGATGGGTCGCACCCAGAGAGTAGTGGTGGACGGGTTGTACTCAATCTGGCAAGATGTGAGCAGTAGCGTACCCCAGGGCTCGGTCTTTGGGCCCGCACTGTTTAACATATTCATTAGCGACTTGGACAAGGGGGTGGAAAGCATGCTGTCCAAGTTTGCTGATGACACTAAGATGTGGAGCAAGGTGGACACACTTGAAGGGAGAGGGAGGCTGCAAACAGATTTAGACAGACTACAAAAGTGGGCAGATGAGAATAGAATGGGGTTCAACATAGACACATGCAGGGTGCTGCACCTTGGGAGAAGGAATCCACAGCATACATACAGGCTGGGGAGCTCCCCTCTTGAAAGCACAGAGGCGGAACGGGATCTTGGAGTCATTATTGACTCCAAGATGGATATGAGCCACCAATGCTAGCCATACCTTGTCATGCATCCAAAGATGCATCTCAAGCCGGTCCAGAGAAGTGATACTCCCCCTCTATGCGACTTTGGTCAGGCCGCATTTGGAGTACTGCGTCCAGTACTGGGCGCCGCACTTCAAGAGGGATGTGGCCAGCCTGGAGAGGGCTCAGAGGAGGGCCACCCACTTGGTGAGAGGGCAGCAGGACAGGCCCTATGAGGAGAGACTGAAGGACTTCAACCTGTTCAGCCTCAGCAAGAGGAGGCTGAGGGGGGACCTGGTGGCTGCCTACAAGCTCATCAGGGGAGATCAACAGCAAACAGTTAGAGCCCTTTTCTCCCTAGCACCACCTGGGGTGACAAGGAACAATGGTAATAAGCTGATGGAGAATAGGTTTAGGTTAGAGATCAGAAGGCAATATTTTACAGTTAGGGTGGCCAAAATCTGGAACCAGCTTCCCAGGAAAGTGGTCCTCGCCCCTACCTTGGGCAAATTCAAGAAGAGGTTGGACGATCACCTGTCTGGGGTCTTGTGAACCCAGCATTCATTCCTGCCTGTGGCAGGGGGTCAGGCTAGATGAACTGTTCAGGTGCCTCCTGACCCTAGCTACTGCGAAGTCATGAAGGGCAGGTGTCTATGTGGGTGCAAGGCTAAAGCTGGATCAAAATCCTACTTTTTGTATTTGAACTAATTTTTGTACCTGAAATAGTACAAAATCATACTACCTACCTACATCCTGATCCACTCGCTGTACCAGGATATTGTTTGTGAGAGTCCATTATATGTTGACAAGTGGTGCAGAAAATTCTGTAGATAGGAAATAAGACATTTAAAATGTTTAAGTTGAGCACAAAGGATGTAAAGTCATGAATTTAAAGAAGAAGAATTTCAAAAGCACAGATATTAATTGAGAGATAAATTACTAAAAAGAAGTAATGTCAAAAGGATCCTAGGATTGAGTGGATAACAAACTTATATGCTTACAATGCAAGATGGGAGAAATGCAAATATAGACTTAAAACCATGAAATCATATCCCAGACGAGCTAGATAATTTCTGGGAACCTCTATTAGAAGAACGTGACAAATTGGAGGCAATCTAGGGAAGATGAAACAAAAATGAATAATAGATTTCAAAGACTGACAAGTATTTGAAATGTTTAAATATTGAAGAGGAGGAGGAAGAAATCTGTAAGACGCTTATTTCCTCCCATTTTCCTCGTATTAAAGGAAAAATTCAGGTTAAATTCTCCACAAGAAAATCTGGTCTGTGATACTGGAGAGCAGCAGTAGGCAAACCCTGGCACGTGTGCCAGAGTGTGGTATATGACGACATTTTGCTTGGCACATGCTCCTCGGTGTGTATGGTGGGGGAGCTGCAAGGGGCCCTGTCCTTGTAGCAGTGCAGCCCCTGTCTCTTCCCTGCCGTCTGCAACAAACCAGGCCAGGGCTCCATGGACCCCAGTGCAGCTGCTTCCAGCCTCCCCATCACCTGCTGCAAGCAGCCCAGGCTGTGTAGCTAGTGGCAGGGACCTGCCCAGAGGTGTGGGCCAGCTGTGGCAGGCAGCCACGAAGTTACAAGCAGCTTCACCAGGGTCTGTGGAGTCCCGGCTCAGCTTGTTGCTGGTGGTGTTGCCCTGGGGGGTCAGGCCAACTCTCAGGATTTCAGTATTGCGCTGTTAGACAGGAGGGTGTGACACAATTGCACACATACAAAACACAAATCAATTAGGTGCATATACACACGCACTACCAGCTCAGGCACATACACATTCAAACCAGCCTAGGCACATGCATACTTATCACCAATGTAAGCGCATATACTATACACTCCAAAAGTTAGACACAGATCACTAATTTGTATATCATGCACATGTGTGTGTGTGAGGGCGTGCATGCGCATGCACGCACGCACACACACACACACACACACACTAGCAACTTAGATATACACACATTTAAAATAACCAGTCTAGGTTCATGTACACCTATCACCAGTTTAAGCCCATACACACTACACACACCACATTTAGACAGAATCAGTTACCACCTACCAACACCTGCACATCCAATACACATACGTGGATTACTAATTCATATACCACACACACACACACACACACACACACAATGATATTTATATATGTGTATATATATGTGTATTTACTAATTTACACACATGCCACCCACCTACACATACACACAGGTGAGTTTTTAAGTTGGGTGGGACTGGAGCCAGAGCTACGGGGGAGCTGAAAAGGTAGGTGTTGGAGAGGGAAAGTGGGGCTAAAGTGTGGGTGTTAAAGAGGGGCTCTGGGTGTGGGGGAGCCAGAGGATGGCTCCGGGGCAGCTAGAGAAGTTGCAGAGTGGGGCAGTAAGTGCTGGGAGCTGGAGAAAGGCTCCAGCTGCTGGAGAAAACCACAGGAGCTGGGAAGCTGCCAGGGGGGAGCCTGAAAACAGAGAGACGGACAGCAGAAAATCATAGAAAAAGGAGCAGGAGAGACTGAAAGGCAGCAGGAAAGCAGAGAAAGGCAGCAGAAAGTCACAGGGAAAAGGCAGGAGTGTGGGAAGCAGGGGGACAGCAGAAAATCACAGGAAAAGTGGCAGAAGAGACTGAAAGGCAGCAGGGGCAACGGGAAAGCAGAGAAAGGCAGCAGAAAGTCACAGGGAAAAGTCAGTAGGAATTGAGAGATCAGGAAACTAGTGGAGAGCGGTGGGGGCTGGAATTGAGAGCGAGAGAGAGAGAGAGAATGAGGGTGGAATTTAAGATAAGGAAGGGACTGGGATTCAGTAAAACATGACCCAACTAGGGGTTGCAAATGACAGTGGTTTTATTGAACAGGGGAGATGGTGGCACAATGCCAAATTGCTTCCCTTACATCCACCCACCCATGCACACAATGGCAGCAGGGGTTAGAGAGGCTTGGTGCAGGGGCTGAAGTCCACGAGGAGAGAGAGACAGAGAGAGAAAGAGAGTCCAAATTGTAGGCGGAGGTGTGCAGGTAATATCTACCTATCCAGGCTGGAAAGAGTCCTTGTCCAGTAGGTGTTGTCTAGAGGGGGGTCGCCAGCAGTGCCTCTGGATGGATAGGTGGTGTGGCATGGTGCTGGTCCAGATGGCAGTGGCGTTCCCACTGGATCTGTCTTCACTGCCCCTTTTTATAGGGGCAGACCTTGTGTGACCCTAGTGACAGGAGGCATGCCCAGGCAAGGGTCAGCCCCTGGTGTACTGAGCATGTGTGCTCCATGCAGGGATTTGCAGTTTCTGGTGTCTGTAATGGTGAGAGTTGCTGGTTTTGCAAGGTCCTTTGTCTTTCAAATGCTGGTCTTGTCTCTGTTCCTGGGTGAGGTCCGTGGTTCCTGGGTGAATCAATGCGAGGTGATGGCCCAGTCATTACAGGCCATTCAGTAGAGGCCTGCTACCATTATATTTCAATCATTTTCAATCACACTCATTCATCGGAGAACCAATTTACATGGGAGGGGTACGTGACTCATACAGTTGCAACATGGGATGCCCAGGCAGAGGACAGAAGATGGATGCTTAACATATAAAATGGAAACTTGACATGACTTTGGTTCACTTACAAACACACGCCAAAACCATACTCTGTCCATATGAAACAATAAAAATCAGAACAAAAATTATAATAATACAATATACAACAGTAAAAATCAATACAAACCTAATAATAATACAGTATACAACAGTGGATATCCAAAACCAAAAACTTGCTACCAAAATAAAAATGTTTAAAGCTTATCCTACATCTTACTTATACTTATCTATAGGGAAAAGAGAGGGAGAGAAAAAGTCAGGAATGATTGGGGAAGGGGAGGGAATGCATTTTAAAATAAATAAAAGAGAAACTGGAGGTTTTGCTACAGTGACAAGTGCATGTGCACTTCAGGGTGGATGATGAGGAAGGGGCCAGGGCTGTACTGCCACAACAAGGATCAGGCCCCTTGTGCCTCTCCCACCCTCCGCCCCTGGCATGCCAATGTCTTATAAGTCTGTGTTTTTGGCATTCTGTCCAAAAACGTTGTCAACCCCTGCTGTAGAGTGCCTTCCCTGTAGTAGAATTGACTGGAGCTGGGAAGATCTTTCATCCCTAATGTCCTGGCTTCTGTGGGAATGTTCTTTATACTGACTTTCACATGACTGTCTCAACAGGTTTATCAGGCTTTGAGAATTTGTAAAGGTTTTTCCTGCTGTCAGTACTTTTAAATGATCTGTGCCTTTTGTTTCTTATTTTTAGCCTTTCTTCTTGAGTACGTGTTAAAATAACTTTGGTGACAAAGCCTTTTAATAGGATTTTTCTTTTCATCTCATTCCACACATGGATTTTTATTCTTATGAAAATATACAATAAGATATAAAAGCAGGAGTCTTGTCAGTCACAAATATAGAAAGAATTACACAACCAACATTACACAAAAACAAATTGATACAGTTTAGGCCAGTGAAATATTAGAGAAAGTTATTGGAAATAGAACTAATTTAGTATTTGGTACAAGCATTTAGGCATAATGATAGGAATCATACATCTGTCACTTTCACTCTTCTCCCTTACACATGGTGGCTTCCAGGCTTTTGTTGGCTGCTGCCACTGGAAGGATTTTTCTTGTGACCACATGCTACAACCAATAGGTACATAAAGTGCAACAGAGCTAATATAATTTTAAGTTTGTGTTTTGTGGGTTTCATTGGTCGTCTGCACAGTTTCATGTCTTATTTAAAATATTGTATTCTGTCCTCTTTTTTCCTTTATTGAATTTCTTTTTCTAATTGCAAAACTCATGTAGTTTATTAGCCTCAAAAAATCTGTACGACTTTCTTTGTCACTTGCAACTTTTTTCTGAATAGGCTGTCTTCAGACTTTTCCTTCACTTAGGATCTCTTGCAGCTGTTCATGTTTTCCTTACAACTTGATCCCCTTAAATCTACTTAAAATTCATCTTCTCACCTGCTCACTACCAGCGATACTTTGATCATCAGTAATCTCACATCTTTTATCATTAGGGATGAAAGATCTTTCCTGCTTCAACCAATTTCACTACAGGGAAGATACTCTTCAGCAGGGTTTGTTCTTGTAGAAACTTCATCAGTAATCCTCCTTTGTCATGTCCACACTTACGGTCTTGTCTGAGTCTATTTTATCACTCTCGAAAGCACCTTAATTCTTGTAGGTCTAATTCAAATCATTTGTTCATTTACTTATTTTGCCTGGCACACTGAAAAGTTACAGGCTCCCCATCATATCACTGGATGTCCATTATTTATTTTATTTTAAAGAAAGAGGCTGGAATGTCAGCTTTTAAGTTGAGGAATCTTAACAGGCTTTGAAGGAGAGGAGCAAAAAGGTCAGTGACAGCAGCAGGAAGGACCCTTATTTACCTCCTACAGCACAGTGCTTCTGGAGCTGCTAGTAAAGAGACAGTATGTCCTACCTATCTGCAGGTATTTGCCCAAAGTTTCAGCTTCCATGGTATTTTTGACTCAGTTCAGCCATGAAAGAGAATGTGGCCAAGCTACCTCTGACTAATTTTTTTTGCAGAGGGAAGCAAAAAAGAAAAATAGTTAAAGACATACCCAAGAAAAAGCAAGAAGGAAGAAGAAGCAAAAGAGGGAGAGCTTGGCAGAAAACAGAAGAGATGGCAGCAACTCTTATGAGCCATGGCAAAATATGCGATTGCCCCTCCATCCATCTGCTGCAGTGAGATACTCCATGAAAAGGTGGAATATTAGTATAAATTACAAATAGCAGCCTTTTTTCTCGTAAGTAGCAATTATAAATATATCTCTATCATAAAGATGGTTAATGCTGTTGTAGTCAGATAAAGAGTCTAGCTCTATTTCTGACTGTCACTGACTCACCATCTGACTTCAGACAAATGCCTTTACATACTAATACATTTGATGTTTGCAATCCTAAGAAAGTTACTGAATAAATGCAGAATACTATAATATACAACAAGATTGATTCTGTAAAGTCATAAGAGGATCTGTTAAATCATTAGCCTGTTTCTTTATTAAATTACAGTTGTGTAATGGAGACCAGGAAGAAGCCAGGATACTAGGAATTGCTTCTGTTTTAAGACATAAAAACCTTTTAAAAAATCAGAAAACTAGCTGGCATTCAGAATATATTAGAAACCTAAATTCTACTTTTTGTGGTCTTTCTTGGATGAGAATCTTAGACCCACTGCTATTACAGCAAGTCACAATGGATGATTATAATTGTCCCTTCTGGCCCTAATCTTTGACAATAATGTTTTTAAATGAAGCAATTTATGATAGATTTACAGGAGATACCCGCAAATGGTGAAATCCACGAATACTGATGGGCCTCCCCATCAGACCCCACAATGGCCCCCTGCTTCCCCCTCTGTGCTCCCCCCCCCCCCCCCCCCCCCCCACTGTTCACAGGGCTTCCTTGCAATGCCTGGGGACCAACCCCTTCCCTCTGAGCACCGCTGCGGCTGCCGCCAGGGGCAAAGAGGCCACTGCCGTCTCCATTTCTGGCGCTCGCTGTCTGCCCGCCTCCTGGCTCTGCCCTCCCCCATGAATATTTGAATCCACAAATCTAGAATTTGCAAATACTAAATACTTGAACAAGACCATCAGTTTTAAATGTATTTTGTTATTTAGTGCTACAGTAAAGTTCCAAAGACACACATCCTTTATTCACAAAATATATATGAAATATGTAGAGGAAATGCAAGCTTCCCTACACTGCCTCATTGCTTTTCAACCCTCTTGTGGAGGGACTTTTGCTGTGAGTGACATTATTACTTAACCGCCAGACTGGGTTAGTTTGAATTTGATTATGAACCTTAGTAATGTCAATTTTAATATTAATTATGGTGGTAAAACCAGACCACCATTTCCTTTGGCCTACATAACTGAACCCCATTGTCAGGTGGTATAAACTTTTATGTTTACGCTGAACCAGCTTTGACTGGTGATTTCCTTGAGAGACAGTTCCTCGTTTTCTCCACCCAGTCATTCACTGCCTTTCTGTCCACTGCAGGTCATAGAAGTGTGTTGCAGCATTGTCAACTCTCTCAATTTTGCTGAAAGTCTGGAAATACTGCATGTTTTTCTTAGTCTAAGCTGCTGGAATCAAGAGATTGCATGAGAATCTCAGTTTTCATCAAAAAATATTATCACTTGTGATTGCAGAGAAAAACTTGAAAACCTGCCCTAATTGCACACTAAAAGTTCAGAAACTTAAGACAAATAAAAGCAAACTAATATTTAAAAAAAATCTCATGAGTTTAAGCTGGTCTCATAATTTGAGACACCACTCATGTCTGGCAATACTGAGGTTGTGTAGGTGTCCAGCCCCTTTTGCTAGCTTTCATATGCATACCATTTCTACTGACTAGAGCTCTCTGTGGTTTTGGTTTTCAAAGCTTTTCCACTGTGATTAGCTTTTCTTTTAGCTTTGTGTGTTCAGTTACCAGTTTGGTCTTTAATTCCCTCTCTTGAAATACTCTCTTCAAGTGTTCCTTTAACTACCTTTTTACAATACTTTTTTTCAGACATTATGCTCTATGGCTGTGTGCTGTTTAACTTGAGTGTATTCCTAGCAGTGAAGGAGAATTATATAAGCTGCAAATACAGGATGTAAAATGTTCTTCTTTTGAGCTGTCAGAACTTGTGTGAGGGTTGGCAGAGCTCTCATCCTCCAAACAATTTAAAAACATAGGTTTCATTTTACATCCTCTGTAATCTAGGCTTCCACAGGGCTCTTTGTGACTATTAATGTTTACATTTATCAAACAGAACAAAACTGTCTAAATGCGAGATGAGGGTTTAACCATCTAACAAAAAAGTAGGTCAATGGGCTAGCAGGTTATTAGGCCAGAAAAGAATGAGTGGGTTCACTGAGTCATGCTGTAGTTGTTTTTCTTCTTTTGGCAGAGCTCTCTGCTCTGCTTTAATTTAGTGTGTTAATTTTTTAAAAGTGGTGATTAACCATTTAAAAGCTTTCCGTAGCTATAGGGAGAGCTTTTTAATGAATCTGAAATGTACTTCTTGTACTTTTTACTTGTGTAAAAATAGAAATTTTTAAACCGTTAGCAAAACACAGGGCCAGTAAGCAAAAGTGAAGCACAGAAATTTTGAGTAATTCTTTCCTTTAGAGAAAAGCAATATTTTTCTTAGTATATATTCTAGTTAAAGCATTGTACAGTGCAGTAACAGAAAATAACAGTGCAGTGCAACATATAGTAAATAATTTAAAGCATTCTGTCCTAAAGATAATAACATGTAAGGCTATGTCAGATTTCCCCTAGGGAGCACTTGCATCGGATCCCTGACTTTGTCTAGTCTGTTTATCCCATGAAGCCAGCCCCTGAAGAAAAGTGATATTAATATAAAAACCTGGTAGACTCGAGCATTAAATCATTCATAGTGGTGCAATGATATACAAGGCACTGATCTTTTCAAGCAGACTTGTCTCACTGTAGAGGCAGGTAGAGGAGAGGGACAAAGGAAAAGAACTGTGACCTGACTTTACCAGGATCTACTCTTTCCTCACGAAACTGGGAAATTGGCTTAGCGGTCACTCCCAGAGAGTGGTAGTAGATGGGTCGGTATTGACCTGGAAGGATGTGGGCAGTGGGGTCCCGCAGGGTTCGATCCTTGGACCTGTACTCTTCAATATCTTCATCAGTGACTTGGATGTGGTGTGAGGTGTACTCTGTCCAAGTTTGCAGACGATACTAAATTGTGGGGTGAAGTGCACACTTCGGAGGGTAGGGAACAATTGCAGGCAGACCTGGACAGGTTAGAAAAGTGGGCAGTACACAATAGGATGCAGTACAACAAGGACAAGTGCAGAGTGCTGCACCTAGGGCGCAAAAATATCCAGCACACCTACTGGCTAGGAAGTGACCCTCTCAGCAGCATAGAAGCAGAAAGAAATCTCACAGTCATAGTGGACTCCGAGATGAACATGATTCATCAGTGTGATGAAATCAACAGCAAAGCTAACCGAACTTTATCATGTATCAGTAGAAGCATGACAAATAATACTTCCCCTCTATGCAGCATTGGTCAGGCTGCATTTGGAGTACTGCGTCCAGTTTTGGCTGCCATACTTCAAGAAGGACGTTGATAGACTTGAGGGTCCAGAGGAGGGCCACTCATATGGTTAGAGGTTTACAGGACAAGCCCTATCAGGAGAGACTGAGGGACCTGAACCTCTTCAGCCTCTGCAGGAGAAGGCTGTGAAGTGATCTTGTAGTCACCTCCAAATTCATTAGGGGAACACAACAAAGGATCGGAGATGCTCTGTTCACCAGGGCGCTTCTTGGGATAACAAGGAACAATGGTCACAAACTGATAGAGAGCAGATTTAGGCTAGATTTCAGGAAAAATTTCTTCATGGTAAGGGTGGCCAAAATTTGGAATGGGTTTCCAAGGGATGTGGTGCTCTCCCCTACCTTGGGGGTCCTTAAGAGAAGGCTGGATAGGCATCTGGCTGGGGTCACCTGACCCCAACACTCTTTCCTGCCTAGACAGGGGGTCGGACTCAATGATCTGTTGAGGTCCCTTCTGACCCTAGCATCAATGAATCCGTTAAACCATTTGCCACATCTGCAATTTGAACAAGCAACTATCAGATTGGCTTCCTCAGTTATCTGTAGACTCACTGATGACTTTCCTATTTACTGGAAGACTGTCCTCCTTGTACTGAGGGACTGTTGCCACCGCTGATGAAGCCAGCCCCAGGCATGGGTTCTAGGGTGGGATGAGCCCCTGGCTCTTTTCAGCTAAGAGATGTGGCTGTTCAGTTCTTGACCCTCCCTGGTCGCACAGCATCTGTCCTCAGTTCAGCTTCTCAGAGAGGGAGATTTAACCTCTTCAGATTGGAAGAGGGGCACCCCAAAGTACCAAGCAGCAAAACAGTTTCTCTTCAACAGAGGCATTAATTGGGTAACTCCAGTACAGCCAGCAAAGTTCTTGCTCTCTCCAAAGGATTGAGCAGTACCTCTGTCTCCGGTTCAGTCTGCACTGCCTCTGAGCACTCGAGTTAGCTCAGCTGTCACTTTCTTGCTCTTAAGCAGAAACTCCCCAGTTCAGACCCTTCCCCTGTTGCTCTTATTTCATCCACATCCTCCAGTCTCTACATAGAGACACCACATCTTTTCCAGATGGTTGTTGATTGGAATCCACCTGATACATCAGCAAAGGCTGTTCAGCTCTGTGTTGCTGCAGATGCACCCTGTCTTGTCCGGCAGGTATGCAGCTATGGGTCTTATTAACCTTTTTCCCCTTATGTACAAATTAGCTGGAGAAACCAAGACATGCAAACATATTACAACATAAACACATTTTAAACCCAAAATACTACAACAAAACTAGTCTATCACAAGGGAAAGGGGAGGAAATGTAGAGAAAAGCCAGCACAGAAGGCTTGTTCAAGACTAAATGAACTCTGTGGGGAATACATTTGAACCAAAAAAATGATTGCATAAAGAGAATGAATGGTGGTAGTTGAGAGGCTGGTAGGAAAGGAGTAAGAAAGAGCAAAGGTAGGAGATAAGTTTTGAATAGTGACAAAGTAATTTTGGCCTCTAAAAGAAAAGCAGACAAATAGCTGTCTGAGGTGGTAGGAGAAATGTAACAGTGAATCTTTGCATGTCTTTGAGTAGACAACAGCATTCTATACATTGGAGAGGAACTGAGGTAGTCACCAGTGAGAGAAGGATATAGAGGTCAATGAGATCTTCAAGGAGTTTTAGGTAGTGGTGGCAACAGATGCTGTTTTGACTGTAGCAGTAGGCAGATTTGGAGATTGAAGTCAGGGCTGTTCAACCTAATGCTGCTTCCCCCCATCATTCCTGCTGCTGCTGGTGTCTTTGGGCTCCCCTTCCCTCCTCCTGCTTCCACTTCCAGTCCCAAGCCTTACGGTCAAGTGGGATAATCCATCGATTCACCTGCACGCTGTACAAGGGAAGAAGGGACTACATGGCCACTGGTTGCTCAGTAATTGGGCAGCCTGAGAGTTCAGAGGTAAGGATGATGATAAAGCTACAGAGAGGGGTAAAACTGAAATCTTAGACAAAAACAGATGTCTCTTCTTTTTCTCAGTATTCCAACTGTTGAAGAGGAGCACTTGTTCGATGCATTGTCTTAGCTAAATAGATTCAAATATTACAATTTAACAGGCAAAATATCACATATTTATAGATGATTAGACTAGAAGAGTATTTTGCTAGTATTCAAAATAAGTGGCTCTAGTCATTCTAACTTTCTTTTTTTTAATTCTTTCCATTTAGAGTTTTAATGTTCTTCTGTACAAGAGGATAAATTTTAAACCCCGTTTTTTGGAAGAATCAGTGTTTTATCCATCACATCACGGTTCAGTTTAACATCCCAAAAGTGTCAGAGGTAAAATTGCTCTTGTAATTGAGTTCCTGTGATTGTTAACTTTCATGAAAGCATTAGAGAACTTGATTTCAAAAGGGAATCAGTAAGGGTTTTGTTTCAGTAGGGGTTAATCTAAAGCACATAAAATTCAATTATAGCCTTTTCAGTGGTTTTAGCAGGGTTTTGCTCAGACCCATAGACTCAGAGTTGAAGGCTCAGTATTTGGCAGATTTGAATGTAAAGAGCCTTGAACCGGAAAGCAGATTGACTTCTGATTCTTAATATGACATGTCTTTTCTGTAGTCTGGGAACTTATGGGTACCAAATTTAGGCTGAAAATGACATAAAATCTGCATGTGATCCAAAGTCAGGTGAAGTATATATTTTTATAATATTGAAAGCATTTTGTTATTATGGAAATGTTGACTTCTGATTCTGCATATTGAAAAGGTCAGTCTTGTCACAGGTGAGATCTTTTTGTGCTTAGCTATTCAGGCATTAGTTTCTTTTGTAAAGCACTAGAGTACTATGTGATTTACTAGTTTACAAAGCTGATGTAATCTTTGATCTATATAATGTTGAATATCAAATTTGTTGAAAGCTAATTGTATGATTAATTACATAATTAATGCATAGTGTTCAGACTAAGGGAACTGCATTTACCTTTCCTTAGCTGTTGACTAGTTGGTGATTAATCTGTCTTTCTTGAACTCTACATTTTAATTTCATGCTGTTACTGGAAATAGTTTGCTTTCAGCAGTAAGCAGGTTTTTTTTAATATTACACTTACATTATACACATAGTGAACATTTTTGTTATGTTTGAATAAATACATTACTATATATACTAAATTATTTACTTCCCTCATTAGAATTCCATTGGGTGTGCGACTAATACTCCTGTATACAACTTTATTTTCATAGTGTTCAAATAACTTTACAAATGTTATTCTAACATGTTATTCTACTCTGTACAGTACCTCATGATAATTGCATTTTTTTAACACGTTACCTAACTTCAGGGGTTTAACATCTTTCCCAAAACTGGATGAATGGCATAAGACATTTGGGACATTTGGACAATACCTGGGTGATCTCAATCTGGAGAAGGCACTGGAGCCTTTCCCTTTTGTTTTCAGCTCCTCCTGGACTGGGAGAAGCTGCTCCTCCAACCTTTCCCAGACCAGGCTGAACCTGGTCCCAGGAAGGTGTTAGGGAGCATTTCCCAAGTTCTCTATTCCTTCTGGTCCCCAATTAAACAGTGGGGAAGTGTACAGGCATTTAGTCTCCTGGGAGATACTCTCCCAGGATTGAACTATACTTGGTTGGGGATGGGTTATTTTTCTCCTTGAACCATCATTTTTGTTCTGTGAGAAACTGTGTGAATGCTTGTACACTTGTAGGTCTACCAGGAAAGCTGTGATTCTCCTAATAGCAATGTAATGCCTGTATGTGGCCTAAGTCTGTATTATGGAGGCCTTGGATTTGCCATTGTATTTAAGGTGGTGGGTAGGCACCTCCTGGTAATGATTCAGCTCTGCTGACAAAAGGAGATTTTTGGCTCACCCAAACCTCTGAAGACTCCTGCAAACAGAGCTATAACGCCAGTAAGGGTTAGGTATTAGAGAAGCTGGATGCTTTCAAGTCAGCAGGACCAGATGAGATGCCCCTGAAGGTACTGCAGAAATTGGTTGAAGTAATTTTGGAGCCATTGACTATCCTTTTGGGAACTAGTGGAGGTCCCAGATGACTGGAAAAAGTAAATATAGTACCCATCTCCAAGAAGAAGGAGCAGGAGGATCTGCAAAACTACAGACCAGTCAGCCTGACCTTAGTACCTGAAAAGATCATGGAGCAGATCCTCAAGGAATCTGTTATGAAGCACCTGGAAGAGAACAAGGTGATCAGGAACAGTTGGCATGGTTTCACCAAGAGCAAGTCATGCCTGACCAATCTGATTTCCTTCTGTGATAAAGTGACAGGCTCTGTGCATGAGGGAAGACAAGTGGATGTGGTATACCTTGACTTCAGCAAGGCTATCGACACAGTCTCCCATGACGTTCTGATTAAAAAGCTAAGGAAATATAGGCTAGACAAAAGTACCTAACCGACTGGATCATTGTACTCAGCGAGTAGTCCTCAGTGGCTCAATGTCTAATTGGGAAGAGGTACCAAGTGGAGTCCCCTCAGGAGTCTGTCTTGTGTCTGATATTTTTCAGCATCTTCATTAATTGTTTGGATTATGGGATCCAGCGCACACTTAAAAAAGTTTGTGGATGACGCCAAGTTGGGTGGAATTGCAGACACTCCAGAGGACAGGGCTAAGATCCAGAATGACCTAGGCAGACTCAAGAAATGTTCCACAGTCAAGGAGATGAGATTCAGTAAGGACAAGTGCAAAGTCCTTCAATGTAACCTCATTCACAAATACAGACTAGGGAATAACTAGCTAAGGTGCGCTACTGCAGAGAAAGATCTGGAGGTTACAGTGGCCCATAAACTGAACATGAGCCAACAGGTTGCAAAAAAAAGCCAGCAGCATCCTGTGTTGTATTTCCTTGTGTTAACTTGTAAATCAAGGGAAGTGATTCTTCTTTTTTTTTTCAGCACTGGTGAAGTCTCAGATGGAATACTATGTCCAATTTTGGGCCCTACTCTTCAAGAAGGACATGAACAGTTTGGAAAGAGTCCAGTGCTGAGCAGCAAAAAATGATCAGGGACCTCAGAGATGAGACTTGAAAGAACTAGGGTTATTTAGCCTGAAGAAGATAAGACTGAGGAGGGATTTGATAACAGTTTTCAAATACCTGAAGCATGATTACAGAAAGGACAGATACGGGCTTTTCTCTTGGGCTGTAGGAGACAGGACTAGCAGCAATGGCCTCAAGATGCACACATTTAGGCTGGAGCTTTCCTGGTAGAAGGAACATTTTCTTCTACCAGGAAAGCTGCATTTTGTTTCCTTTTATTTAAAATAAAACAAAAGAAATACTACATTTTTCTTCACATAGAGAAGACAAAGCATTTTAAAATAAGTATAAATTTGGTATGGAAAGGTTTAGTTTTCATTTCCTATTGCAGAAACCCACACAGGCAGATGCTTGCAAAGGCTCCGTGAACTTCAACAAAATTATCCAACCCCAAAAATCCCAAATGCATGAAGGCGTCCTAAATTACTGACTGATTACGATGGAACCAAGTTCCCTGGTTACAGGTTGAAAGTAGAGCAAGGTGGCACCTTAGAAACTAACTTCATAGTATCTGACAAAGTAAGCTGTTGCCTATGAAAGCTTCTGCATTTCTGAACATTAGGTTGCTAAGGCACACTTTGCCCCCATTTGAGACTAACACAACTAACTCTTGTCTCCCCAAAAGTTGAAGACCAGGGTCATTTAGGAAAAGCAGGATATCTGCACATATTTGTTTAAAAGTCTCTCATTTGTATTTTAATCTCTCAGATCTAAAGTAGCAGAAAAAGCAATTTCTCAAATTCTTTGCCTGCACTCAAATGGTCATTAAATTTGGAATCTATTATTTTTTCCAAAAATGGAGAAAGATTCATTTTTTAAAGCAGGGGTGGGCAATTATTTGGGCTAGTGGACCACTTAGAGTTCTGGTGAGCTGTCAAGGGCTGCGGGGAGAGTGAAGGGAAAGCAATTGAACCTTTTCAGCCCCAGACCCATCCACCCCGCACACCCAACCAGGGACACCAGATGGAGTGGGCAGGGCAGGGTCTCCATGGAGACTGGCCCAGGACCCCTGTAGGCAGGGTGCACTTGGCCAGACAGATGGGATGGTTCAGTGGGCAGGATAGGAAGGTGGGACCAGAATTGTGGGGCAGTGACAGCATGAGGCCGTGGCAGAGCCATAATCTGCTCCTTGCACATTCTTGCAATGGATGCCAGTTTCATGGGCAGGGACGTACAGAGAGTGGATCCTGGCTCTGCCCCAGGCCCTGGCCCCATACTGTATCTAGTTTGCACCATGGCTTCTCACAGCCCAGCAGCACATGGGGGCCCTAATGGATCATGACCAACCCAACCTGGGAGGGTAGTAGAGTGCACACCTGTGACTTCTCATTTATGATAGAGAAATTACATTTAAAATAGTTAATATAACTACTGTATAATGACTCAGAATATTTTAATATCAGAGTTAACAATCTATTATTTCCCATGTCTAATATAAACAATGTTCTCAAGGAAATTTTGCATTTAAAAAAAATCTCTTAAATATTACTCCTTATCTCTGCTACTTAATACCACGTGTTTATGAGCTATGATAGGACGATTGCTTTGCAATTCATTGTGCATCCTCTATCCTGCATTATATAATGAATAAGAAATTATCACTGAATACAGAAGTGAATGAACTAGAAATAATATTGTTCTACAAAAATTATATTTCCCTCTTTTTTTCCCCATTTTCATGCAGGCAGTCATACAAATGTCTACCTCAAGACTAAAGTGTGACATGTTATGTTCTTTACCGTGAGCACCCATAAAATGAGCTCCATTGCAGACAGGTATTTTGTTAAATGATTTCATTTTTAATTATTTATAGTTATAGCATTTTTATTTCTTTTTTAAGGTTAAAATAAAAATATTAGTGGATCCAAATCAGACTGGACTGTAATAGGTTTTTTTGATAAGATCTATAATAAGACCTGTGAGATACATAAATGTGTCATTACAAGTGACAGATGTTTTTGCTTAAAATAAATATGCTTTATATTTGGAGCTATGTCTAGAAATTGCCTCATTTCAATTAATTTTCAATTATGTTTTCTGCCTATGTTTGCCTGTAAGTAAATCTTGACAGTTTATCGATTAATTTAAGAAAATTAATAAATATACACCTTAAGAGAAAACTACTATCTGGGGATTTATTTCTAGATTACTTGAGTTCTTGAGCTGAGTTTTTTTTTAGCAACTCAAAATTTCCATTTTGTTAAGATTACTATTTTGGATTCTACAGAAAATGAGAAAAAGTTTACTGCCCATTTTTGTTACTTTTTTTACTATAAATTCATTAATCCAGAGAATAGAGGCAATGTTTTTAAAGCATTTAAAACAGATTTTTTTAGTTACTAAACAGTTATTAAATTAAGCTCTATTATTACTCACTAAAATTAGGTTTCTAATTTTGATCTATAAAACTCCTGCTGTGATCTAGAATAAGAAAATATTAACCATACATTTTTATAATGTTGCACTCTTTTTGATTTCACACCTGAAAGTCAGCTACAAGTCTTGTGCCAAAGAATACCATTATTTATTGACGGCACCATTCACAGAATGTCAGTTTGCTCTATTGTGTATCAGTCATAAATTTGAGAGAGGGAAGCATTCATGGTAAGATTGGGGGAAAGCTATTAGATGCATCAGAGGAGGAGGGATACTTATTCAAATTTTCCCAAACTTTAAAAGTTAAGAAGAGAAAGAGAAGGTCAGAACTGGAGGACTGTACCAAGTAGATATGGAACTAGGTAACATAAGCTAGAGAGGTAAAATGGAGAAAGTTCATTACTTGGATGATCTTGAAAATGAGAAATGCATTTTTGAATTTTTTTTCATTTTAAATGAAATTACGAAAGCAACAAGTACAAAGTGGTAATTATTTTTTAAATGAAAGAGTATATTCTGACAATGCTTAGAGACATCTTTAGGAACACAAAAAGAAGGAAATACAGTATTTGAGATGAAGAGGTATTATGTAATGTTTTAAAGCTGTATTGGGAATATTATAACTAATTTTGAATTGCATATTTGTAAATTGCTTAAATAGGATACATTCCTCCTCTTTCTTTCAATCTTAAAATGTAATACTTGTAAAGAGAGTATATCTTATTATAAAACAAAACAAAACTGTACGTTAAAATTGTTAAGGGATTAAGAACAGGCTGTGAAAATACCTTAGCAAAGAGTTCCTATCTGTACACTTAAGAGAATACCAGCAAAGCTAATGTTCATGAAGATCTAAAACTAAGAGTGGTGTCAAAGTAGGCGTACAGACGGGGTTGTTTGTGAGTTCTCGCTTACTTATATTCTGAAAATAACTTAAGGCTTTATGCTGCATCAGATGTCCACTGTATAGGAAGAGTCAGTGAATGGCTCGCTTTCCAAAATATAGATTACCATATAACAAGATATAACCATTGAATAATGAGATTTTTGCTTATTCATTCTCATAATGATTGCACGCTGACTGTTGCACTCTAATGTTTGTCAGTTTTTTCTCTTGTAGAGATGATGGTAGCATTTTTGATGGGCTGGTGGAAGAAGATGACAAGGATAAAGCAAAAAGGTAGTCTGTTATCTAACATTTAAAAATGTCTTAATCTGAAAGTATAAATCCTGTAAATAATGAATATTTACTATCAGAAATAGGCATGTTTCTAATAGTTGACTCCTGCAACTTTAATTCAGATCTGATAGATATGATTACAACTTGAGATCTGAAATACTGGCATAGTCATTAAGATCTGGTTCTTTTTATAAAATACATTGTTGTTTTATCTTTTTCAGAGTGTCTAGAAATAAGTCTGAAAAGAAACGTAGGGATCAGTTTAATGTTCTCATCAAAGAACTGGGTTCCATGCTCCCAGGCAATGTTCGAAAGATGGATAAATCCACTGTACTGCAGAAAAGTATTGACTTTTTACGGAAGCACAAAGGTAATTTTTTAGTGCAATAAGAAAGCTGTGAAATCTCCCATGAGGAGAATTGGGACTGAGTAACTTGGGCATGTCCATGGCCTCTATCTTCTGACTAGATCTGTTCAAAAAGTACAGAAAACTTTTGAAACGCTTTCTGCAAAATGATGAATTTTCAAGGACTGTCCCCTGATTGATATACAAGCTAATAGAGAAACCTTTTCAAAATCTTCAGCTGAAAATTTAGAAGTTTGAAATTTTTTGAGTCTCTCTTTATTCTGATTGTCTATATTGGCTGCCAAAGAGGCCTTTGCACCTTGTCATTAAAGAAGCTTACTTCAGTACAAGAAAAGGTGTTACCAGCACGCTTACTTTTTGGATCTGTGGCTTTCCAACTCAAACGGTTTTTGGAGTTAAAATACATTTTTCAATTTTTTCATAGAGAATTAATTTCTCAGATGACTTTTCATTAAGGGTCTGATCCAAAGCGTATTGAACTCAACGGAAGTTCAGTTCAATCCATTGTTCTCTCTAATAACATACAGAACAACTTCCTAAACCAAGGCTCTACAGAGGGCATCTATATAGATGTCATCAATGAAAAGTGATTTTTAGTCATGCTCAGTAAGATAGACATGCCAAGAAAAGTTAATTTGGGTGGTATTTTGCTTTTTTTTTCTTTCTTCTTCTTCTTTTTTTTTTACTTTTGGATACAGTAGTACAGTGTAAGTCAACCAGTGTCTTCATTGATAGTTTATTGTAGAGAGAATTTTACTTTTTGATTACGCTAAAAAGTGTTTTCACTTAATTCTCTGTCTTGTTATTTGTTTTCTTGTTAGATTATTCTGATGTTCTATCTGTTTTTAAAGCCACTTGGGGCAGAAAATTTTGAATCAAGTTAGGACTATGCACATGCTTGTGTTTAACTCTGTGTCTCTGAGTGACTTTTTGTATGGTAGCTTTATTGCAAAGGTGTGAAGCTCATCTGGCCCCATGGGCCGGATTAGCAGTGCAGAGCTGGATCAGGCCCATATACTCCATGCTCACATACCTGATCCAGTGCCTATGGCACCCATCCATACAGGTCTGGGAAGTCAACCCAAGCAAGCATCACAGGCCAGCCCAGCCCCAGCACAGACCCAACCCCAGCGAGCAACGTGGATGGCACAGAGTCAGCCAGTGCAGCATGTGAGTCAACAGAGCAGCATGGGGAACCAGATTACAGGGGTCTGCAGGCCATATCCTGCCTGTGGGCCCTATGCTTGAAGCCCCTGCTTTATAACAAAACTTGTCTGAGCTCTGGGAACAAAGTGGAAGGTCAGGGCACTTTTACACATGCTCCGGGGGCGGGGGTGGCAGCAGTACTTTAATTAGAGCAGCTCTGAGAGCCGCTGTAATTAGTGCTGCAGCGTTTCATGTATCAGTGTCCCCAGGCTTCAAAATGGCCTTGGGGGTGCTTGAACTAAAGCTCGCTCAAGTGCTCCCATTGCCATTTTGAAGTGTAGAGATGCTGATACATGAGACACAGGAGGCTGCTGCAGCACGATAATTACCATGCTCCAGCAGACTTGATTAATTGAGTCTCCTCCGATGCGCTGTAATTACAGCACGTCGGAACAGTATCCGTGGTCATGTACAGGCACCCCTAGTCCTTACCCGCCTGTCTTAAGTTTGTTTCCACATGCTTAAACTTAGCTGAGACCCCTAGCTTTAAAGAAACTCTGAAGTTTGATAGGAGACCTTTCTCCTCTATGGAAAATTTCCTGTACTTGTTCCAGTTTCTATATCAAGAAAGCTTCTCGGTGTCCTGAAGGAGTGGAACATATATACAGATACTTTACTCTGAGTCAAACATTATATATTTTATTCAATACTTTGAAAGCAAAAGTAAGGCAGTTACTGGCTTCTTTACTTCTCATTTTACCTCTTGCCCTTAGCTCATATATATGAGACCTGGCAGTTTGTTGCCAAAAGAAGAAAATGACAAAAAGACATTTTTGTATCTTTCCAGGAAAACAAACATTTTTGTTCTTCGCCTAATGCTGATTTGTTGCTTTGGAATTTTTAGTTATTCAGCTGCTTCAGGTTTTTTGAAGAGGAAAGGAGAGATCCAGTATTTGTTTGTGATTAGACTAATTCTAACAACATTGAGAGATGACAGGTCATGAGTAAACTTTTCATAGATTTCATAAACATTAGGGCTGGAAGAGGGACCTCAGAAGATCGAGTCCAGCCCCCCGCCCAAAGGGCAGGAGGTCAGCTAGGGTCATAGGATCCCAGGAAGATAAGCATCCAATTTACTCTTGAAGGTGTTCAATGTAGGTGCTTGAACCACCTCCAATGGCAGGCTATCCCAGACCTTGGGGGCTGGGACAGTAAAGAAATTCTTCCTTATGTCCAGCCTGAAACAGTCTTGCAGTAGTTTATAACTGTTTGACCTCAACATCCCTTGGGGTGCCCTGGTGAACAAACGTTCCCCCAGATACTGGTGGTCACCCTTGATAAACTTATAGGTGGCCATCAGATCACCCCTGAGCCTGCGCTTTTCCAGGCTAAAGAGCCTCATAGCTCTCAGCCTGTCGTCATAAGGTCTGTTTTCCTGATCTCTGATCATGCGCGTGGCTCTTCTCTGGACTCTCTCAAGCGTCTCCATATCCTTTTGGAATTGTGGGGCCCAAAGCTGGATGCAGTACTCCAGCTGTGGCCTCACCAAAGCTGAGTACAATGGGAGAATGATGTCCCGGGATTTGCTTGAGAAGCATCTATGGATGCAAGCCAGCGTTTTGGTCACTTTACTAACCGTAGAATTGCATTGCAAGCTCATGTTCTTCTTGTGGTCAGTGATGACCCCCAAGTCTCTTCCTTCCATAGTACTAGCCAGCGTAGCACTGCCGAGCCTATAAGGATGCTGCAGGTTTTTCCTCCCAAGGTGGAGAACCTTGCATTTTTCAGTGTTAAACACCATCAGGTTCTCATCCGCCCGTTTGCTGAGCCTGTCCAGGTCAGCCTGGATCGCCCTCCTGTCTTCAGGTGTGGATGCTTTGCCCCAAAGTTTGGTGTCATCGGCAAACTTGGCCAGCCCGCTTCTGACTCCAGTGTCCACATCATTAATGAAGATGTTGAACAATATGGGTCCAAGGACAGAGCCTTGGGGGACCCCACTGGTCACAGGGCACCATGACGATTGACTTGTGTCAATTACCACCCTCTGGGTCCAACCACGGAGCCAATTTCCCAGCCAGCAGATCGTGGTGGACCCAAGGCCACAACTGGCCAGTTTTGCCAAGAGATGATCATGGGATACCAGATCAAAGACTTTTTTGAAGTCAAGATATATGACATCAATCTCTTCTCCCTTGTCCAGGTGATAGGTCACCTGGTCATAAAAGGAAACGAGATTGGTCAAGCAAGACCTTTTGTTTGTTTGTTTTTAATTTTCTTTGTCATTTGTAAATAAAAATGATATGGACCGGAATAAAACATTTTTACATTGTTACAGCTTCTTTGTTGGGCTTTCATGGAGCAACTGCATTTCTCATGCTGCACGCTTAATGATCAGATTGTATTCTAACATCCACTTGGCATGCTGGGTCGTGGAACATCATTTGCAGAAATACTGTTTAGGAGTTATAGGGAAGCATTCATTGTACTTCTTCACAGCACTTCTAGCCAGCTATCCAAAGTCCCTTTGATGAGGGTATCTCTATGTATGTCCTAGTCTGTATGGCCACAAGTTCTGAGAGTAAAAATTCTTCCATGAATATATTTACAATAGACCCTGTTTCATTCAGGGATACGTAGGTCAGTATTCTGTTTTGGTTCTGCACCTCCTATCCCTTCACTGGCCACATTAGGTGTTATGTTTCTACCAGAAGAATCGGTGCTCTCCCAGTAGAAACTATGAGCCAACAAGTGTTCATTCAGTTTCTCCTGAGGGAAACCTTTGGGAGAAAGGTATTCCAAGTATCAACCTAGAAGATCTCCACTGTGAGAGCAAGTCTTGCAAAAATGAACACCAGTACATTCTCCTCTCAGTCTGGTGCAGGAGGAGGTTGGAGTAGTAGGGGAAAGTCTCCTTCCTACCTGTTCCCCAGATTGCAGTCAGAAATTTCCACTGTTAAAAATGAATACCTGTGTGTGGCCTTTGTGACCAGATTGTATGCAGTAATAATCTATGCTAGCAAAGAATAAGCCAGGTAAAATTAAGTGTTTACTCAGAGCATATCATGAAGAGATATTGCCTGTGGGCAATTTCTAACTCATGTACTAGTCAGAAGGAATTGGGGAGAGAAGAAACAAATGAGTAGCTTAACAGCTGAGCACTACAGTTAAGGTTCTAATAGCTGTGTATGCTATTAAAATAGTAAATGCAATGATGAAAATGGCATGAAAGAAGAGGTGTGTATGTGTTGATATATGTATTATTGTGAACCATTTAAATATGCTGCTTTATATTAGACGAGTGTTTTAACACTTCTGAAGGCAGAGAATAAAGTTGTTATAGTAATAGTAAGTTGTATAGTATTTTAAACCTTCCTATGAGGGACATCAGTTCTTGTAGAAATCTGGAGCTTTTGTAATTCTTTTATATCATAGGTGGTTACAATAGGCAGAACATGCATCTGTTCTGTTTTGTAATTGTTTGATTGCTCGTATTTTTAATTATCAGTAAAATATTAAAATATAAAATCATGTAATGGATATATATACTATTCAACCAGAAGAACATCCTACTTCCTTTTTTATGCAAAAAAGGAAAAGTATCAGAGACCCTGAAGTCTACTAGGAACTTCCATGTAACATCAGTATAGATTGCGAAGTGCTCAGATGCCGTTATCAGGGATGTCTAGGAAATGACCTGCTTGGTAGCACAGAAGCGAAAAAGGATCTTGGAGTCCCAGTGGACTCCAAGATGAACATGAGTCGTCAGTGTGATGAAGTCATCAGAAAAGCTAACTGCACTTTATCATGCATCAGCAGATGCGTGACGAACAGAACCAAGGAGGTGATACTTCCCCTCTATCGGGCGCTGGTCAGACCACAGTTGGAATACTGCATGCAGTTTTGGGCTCCACACTTCAAGAGGGATGTGGATAACCTGGAGAGGGTCCAGAGAAGGGCCACTAGTATGCTTAAGGGCTTGCAGGCCAAGTCCTACGAGGAGAGACCAGGGCACCTGGACCTCTTCAGCTTCTGCAAGAGAAGGTTGAGAGGTGACCTTGTGGCTGCCTATAAACTCATCATGGGGGCGCAGAAGGAAATTGGTGAGGCTCTACTCACCAAGGCACCCCTGGGGGTCACAAGAAATAATGGCCATAAGCTAGCAGAGAGCAGATTTAGACTGGACATTAGGAGGAACTTCTTCACAGTTAGAATGGCCAAAGTCTGGAATGGGCTCCCAAGGGAAGTGGTGCTCTCCCCTACCCTGGGGGTCTTCAAGAGGAGGTTAGATGGGCATCTGCCTGGGGTTATCTGAACCCAGCACTCTTTCCTGCCTATGCAGGGGGTCGGACTCGATGATCTATTGAGGTCCCTTCTGACCCTAACATCTATGAATCTATGAAAAACTCTCACATAGATGCATAGAGTCTGAAATAGACACTCATGTTTGTTTAAAGTGACTAATAAACATAGCTTTTTCAGAGCTGTGGATTAATGTAATTTGATGACTCCAAATTGGAGCTATCAGTAGGTACAGTTCATAAATAAATAAATGTGCCCTTTATCAGAAACATGTACACAAATTAAACATTTCACAAGTAATAAAAAGTTGGATTTTAATACCAGATTCATTTTTTATTTTCCAAAATGTCACTAACAAATATAGTGAAAATATACTGCCCTTGATCCTTGAAAATATAGGTCTACCATTTGCTGTAGTTTACAATTTGAAAAACCATTAGACTCAGCTTCAACTAAGAGATCAGACAGCAGCAGCAATAGCCAGAACAGCATTCTGTTGTGCATGTATGGCTCAGGGCTGTCCCTTTTCTTTTAGCTATAAGTTTTTTGTGTCTTTGTCATCTCAAGATTGGACTGCTGAAACTTGCTCCTCATAACCTTTAATCATGCAAAAACTGAAGCCGGCATAAAATTTGGCATCTTATTAAAATACCTTGTCCCGCGTATGTTCAAACCATCCTGTGCTATGGCTTGTGCTGTCTGTCTGAAGGTTTCAGGTTAATGTTCAAACTGTTTCTTTCTTTTCTACTTGCCATATTACCTCTCCTTTATATAATGAAGCTGCATTAGAGATCGTCGGAGCTAAAATTTTGTTTGCCTATACAAGAAACGATTACTTCTGATGGGTTCTCTGGGCTATTCCTCTGACCTTGGAATTTGCCAAAATCTTCCCTGATGGTCCAGAATGGTTGAAAATGAATAACCTTTGGAATATGCTGTGCCCTTCATTCCTGACTAGTTGGAAACTAGAAAGCTGTGAGAGTGATAAATTGTGGAGGATGTTTCTGATTATTATCATTCATTTGCAGTTTGCATTTGTGCATGCCACAGGCCTGTGCGTACCAATTTTGGCAGAATTGGTCATCTCTGCTGAACTGGTCTGTGATTAAATATAAGCTATTCTAAATCCAGTTTGAAGGCTAGCTGAGTGGAGTGGTAGAATTTGCACAATATTACTCAGTACATTGCGTGACTCAGGCCGTTACCTAGAAGTCGTTCATTTTTAAGATCTCTATGTTCAGCCACAGTTTAATAGTTCCTCTGTAGCCATTCAAATAAAAAGAACTGTGGGTTACTATCGCTTTTGTTTTCCAGTTTCAGTTTTACGATGAGGCCTTGTCCTGTTACTGGAAACCTGGAGCACACTTTATATGGGCGGTTATGTGCCTCATTAGGGTTCTTTAAATGTATGAATATAGCACCACAAATTTGTGCATCCCTTCACTTTGTTTGTAAAGTCAGTTTATTATTGAAAACAAATTGGCTTCATATTCATTATTAAAGTCATATACTTCAGCATAGAGCTTTCCATCCCAAAGGTTCTTAAATGTTTTATGATCAAAATAAGAAAGTTAATATGTAAACATCCCAGAGTTTTTTCAAATCCATAAGGAGAGCACAAGAAGCAAAATGTAGCCATTTTTCAGAACATACTACACACAATGAAGGATGCTACTACAGGCAACTGGAACTAAGGGGAGTGGAGAATGGATTCTACTATAAAGAATGGGATTAATTAGAATTGATCAGGATATTAGGACTAGTTGTTTATTGTTATGAAAAGTGCCAGGGGATCGTTAGTGAACAAAAATGACCAGGACTTTTGTTTTACGTTTTCTGAAAGACAGCACTTTAAAAATACAGTATCTGCTAACATGATGAGACATAATATTCTTACATCTGAGATTATACTGAATGACCAATTCCACTTCCCACAGCGTATCCAAATTCTTGATCAGTTTAACACAACACTAGCTTGGAGATCTAACATGCTCACTACACAACTATAGGATAAGTGAGCTTGTGCCACGATCTTTGTCTTCCCACTCCAAAGAAAAAAATATCATGCAGTGAGATAACCAATGGCTGGAGTTTGGGGGGGAGGGTTTTTTTTAGGGTTTTTTTAAATCAGAGTCTTGAAGTCCAACCTTGTATGTTGAAAGGCCTGCAAATAGAAAATGAAAAAAAAATGGATGCTTTCCCCCCCAGTTCAAATTTCTGCAGAGTAAAAAGCTTTTCTACAATTTGCATAATAATTTGGTGGTTGAAAGTAACTGTGTTCAAGAGTTTGAATCATAATAAATGTTCATTCACATATGTTTTTGATTACAGAAATCTCTGCACAGTCGGATGCCAGTGAAATCCGACAGGACTGGAAACCAACATTCCTTAGTAATGAAGAGTTCACACAATTAATGTTGGAGGTACATTAATATTTCTGTCTTTCTGAAATGAGAGGAATCCTTTTTAATCAAACCACCCTCATGTTGTGGTAAAATCTTTATTGGCATTCCTTTCAACTTCGTATTTTAATTACAATTATGGTTCCATAGATATATGTGATTAAATGGTTTTTTTAATTGTATAACTGTAAATTGTCTGTAAATGTAATACAAATCAGTACATAATAAAAGGGGTTCTTTAAAACAGAATAAGGTATTTCTAATAGCAGTGGCGTATCCCTATACATACAGCTTTGCACACCTAGGCAGAGCTAGTGCTGAGTTGATTGATATCTTCCTGGTGATGTTAACTTAAATGTATTATCTGTGCTTAAACTAAAATGTTAGTTACCAAAGACATTCAACCTGTTTTTTCCTGGATTAGAAGTAGGACTATAATTTGTGAAACAGGATACATGCTAAAAATGTTTCAGTGTCTCCTAAAAAATTGGCATATTATTTGTATAACTTAATAGATTAATGTATTCTTATGAGAATTATATTAAAAAATATAAGCAGTGGTTCCTTATGAGCAAATGAAAGCATGGTCTTCTGTCCCTTAATAATTTATAGCAGGGCTGTCCAACTGATGGCATGTGGGTTGTGTGTAGCCTGCAGAGGTTAAGTTGGGACCCCTGGACTCCTGCCAAGGCTGCTGCTTTTCCCAGCACTCCTGCTGCAAAAGCAGCTGGACTCTGCAGGCCCTCCATCCTTCCTCTGGCTTCTGCTTCCTGCCCCACCCCAAATAGCTGAGGCTGGGGTCACACAGATACATGGTGCAGCAGTGAAAGAGAAGGGTGGACACACAGTATAGCGAGGGAATGGTACTTGTGCAGCCCAAGAGGGCCAGTGGTCTGCTTGGAAGGCAGCCCATGTTAATGTGGCCTGCAGAGAGTGTGGTCCTTGGCCACTTACAAGTTAGACAGTTCATTGATAGTAATAGTTAATGGAATAAATAGAAGAGGTCTTTTTTTGCCATTTCTTAATATATAAATATTTACAAGTTACTTCAGAAGCTATAACTGCTCCAGTGTTTTTGAAGACCTCTTATGTGTTTCCATCCACATATGATAGTTGTCAAGCCCACAGCCAGTTGACATAAAAGCCAATTTCTTCCCTGTTGACAAAAGGCTGGACTGTGCTTTTGAATGACAGTTTAAAAGATGATTACCTCCGTTTAAAATGATGAAATGGGAAGGTCATGGTTTTTAATAAAACTTACCTGTGCTTCTTTTAACATATATATTTTAAAATGTGTAATCTTAAAAATTCCTCGTTGAGAGCACATTTCTGCCATCTTTTTGCTTTCAGTTAATATCTGACTCAGATCTAAGTGGTTATACTTGCACGATAAGGTGCAACTTAAAATAAGCAGATTTCAGCTCTACAGTTCATAAATTAAAAGGATTATTTTTCATTCTGAGTTTCTTTGAAAAGTTTTTGAACTTCAAAGATTTTAATAATAAAAATCTATCAGTTATTCTTCCTACCCCTTTTATTTCTTTTTCTCTTCCTTGTCTTGGGTTTATTTTGCTGCCTTTTCTTGCTTTCCTGTTTCTTCCATTCCTGTTTGGCTTTTCTTCCCACCCTTCTCAGGCCATGTTCTTTTTAAACAGTAGAAGTCTTAGTAGGCTGAAGATAGGAGAAGAGGGAAACGAGCACTGCTAATAGTTGGATCTATTTTCTGAGTTAAGTATACCTTTGTAAAGTATAGATGTTTCCTTGAGAGAAGAATAGCATGGAAATTATAATGATAATGCTGATAGAGTAGAAATGATATTCAAAAGCCTTAGTGGGAACAACAGTTACTGTTGTCAGAGTAAATTACAATGAAATCAATCTAGCCTTCATTCCTATGTTAAATATAGATTCTTTTATTTCTGTCATGTACTGTTTCTTTTCATTTAACTGCCCATTATGTTTAATTTCAGGCTCTTGATGGTTTTTTTTTAGCAATCATGACAGATGGAAGTATAATATATGTGTCTGAAAGTGTAACTCCCTTACTTGAACATTTACCAGTAAGTATAAACTGATTCCAATAAGATATCGGAATTGCCACAAGTGCCATTAACCTTCCATCTTTTAAGGCACCAGGAGCACAGACAATGCAATTCTCTGATTTTTGTCCAACAGTTCTTTCCTTTGTTGTTTACCTGTCCTGTTTTAGCCACCCCTGTTGGAAAAGTGGAATATACAGTCCAGAACTTTTCTGAAGCTACAGTCATCAGCTGAGACTTCAAATAGAAATATGCTAGGTCACTGGTGCCCAACTTTCTGACCCTGTAGGCCTAATGAGCATTACAAGGATTTGGTACACCTAGGCCATGTTGTCCAGTCCATGGTGCTCCCTCTGGGTCTTGAAATTTGTCAATAGGGGAGTGGCAATTAACGCTGCCACCAGTTCTCCACTGCCAAATTTCCAGATCTGTGGTGAACCCTGCAGGTTGGATGACATGGCTTGCGGAGCTAAATCTGATGCATGGGTCAGTGGTTGAGCACCAGATCTTTTGATGCTTTTGAAATTACTTCTGAAACTCATCTGTGCTTATCATTATTTATCAGTCTTGGGCCCTATGAAGAACAAATGTACTGTGGCTTATACAGCTTTTCTGGCCAGACTCATTTTTTGTATTTGTATTGCATTTCATTCATTTTTTTTTAATTTGTATTGTTTTACCTCATTGATATATTTAACTCTGTAGTCCACTGTAGACTGTCACCTGATTTCAAAGACTACACTCCCAAAGCAAATACCAAAACAAAGCTCACTTAGGGCACCTATACGTGCGCAGCGAGGCTGTTCCGACGCGCTGTAATTACAGCACGTTGAAGCAGACTTGATTAATCAAGTCTACTGGAGCGTGATAATTATTGCGCTCCAGCAGACTCCAGCGTCTCGTATAGCAGTGTCCCAGGGCTGAAAAATGATTGGGGGGGGGGGGAGGGGGTACTTTAACTAAAGCTCATTGGACGAGTTTTGAAATGCCCCCTGCCACCATTTTTCAACACAGGGACGCTGATACATGAGGCGCTCCAGGCACGTTAAGTAGAGCATCTCTCAGAGCCACTTTAATTAGAGCGCCCTCCCTCCCCCACCCCTTCCCCTGAGCACATGTATAAACACCTCTTGCATACAAATGTTTTTAGAATGAGAACTTATCTAAAATGAAAGTATTAAAATAGCTTGATTTTAAGGATAAATAGAATTTAAAAGTTGCCCTGGTTCAAAAACTTAATTTTGGAGGTACAACTTCCCTTTTCTTTTAAATTCAGTTTTTAGTTTTTAAAGAGTATTTCACACAATCTTTCCCTTTGGACATTTAGTTCATGTACTTATGCATAGAAGTAGTATATGATAATTCTTTTGTTCTTGGTAACACTTTTCATTCATAGGTTTTATTTGTTAAATACTTTGTACATACTCAGACACAGAAAAGGACATAACATTGATAATATGTATTCATATAATTGCGTGTGTTTTTGTTCTTAAGTAGTGGGTGCCACCAAGAGGTGACAATGTGTACTGGTATTTTAAATCAAGAGTACATAATTTGACTTTAACACTCCAGTATTGTAAATGATTGCAGCCAGGAAAGGTGAAGCAGGTTTCATATTTTCATATATATAATGTTTTTACAATAATTTTTACAATAATGTGACCTTTTCTTGCAAAATATTCTTCTGTCCCTCGTGAGGTAGTTTTGATAATTCTGTAATGTTTTGTATATCTGTGTTCTTTCCTGAGTTGTTTAATTATTTTGTATTAAAAAGTTGTCATGTTCTGTATTATTAAAATATTTCTTATTTTTTTCCCCCTTTCTCAGTCTGATCTTGTGGATCAGAGTATATTTAATTTTGTCCCAGAGGGAGAACATTCGGAAGTTTATAAAATACTGTCTAATCATCTGCCGGAAAGCGATTCATTGACCCCAGAATATTTAAAATGTAAGTTGTATTGCTGAGAAAGTTTCTGGATGTTAAACTTGGTCCTATTTTCTTTAGAGACACGACTTTGATTTCAATGGAAATACCTGGGTAAGGACTCCAGAATAAATTGTGTGTCTTGAGGAGAAAGACAAATTTATGTTCAGATTATTCTGTGAATTAAATCAATACTGCATTCTGAAAATCTCACGCAACCAGAATGACATTGTATATCATAAACACTTACAATATTTTGAAGAATTATTTCTTCTCTATATAATATATATTCACTGTCCTAGATTTGGAAGGGATAAAGACCTGTTATGTTGTACTGTTTTGGACTTGTACTTCATGCACTTCCCTGAAGCAGGCTGCCCCTGAAAGCCTCTTTAAAAATGGTTCCCCTCTTTTTTGGATTCTTTGCAGAGTAAAAGTATAGAGAGCCCTGTTGAGCCCTTCCACACCCAAATCCTTTAAAATCTCCTCTCCACTGTGTTGCTTAATTCCATGGTGGAGAAAAATAGCAGCCTGTGGCCATTTTTCTCTATAGCAGCATTTACAGTAACGTCTATGAATCATGTATGGTAATTATTATTGCTTTCATTTTCATGCCAACCGGTGCATGTATCATCTTGTATATAGCCTTTTCATTCTATTGTTTCAGCAAAAAATCAACTAGAATTCTGTTGCCATATGCTACGAGGAACAATAGACCCAAAGGAGCAAACTACATATGAATATGTAAAGTTTATAGGAAATTTCAAGTGTTTGAACAATAGTAAGTAATCTTAAGTATGTTATTGAAATATTTTTAAAGCATTTACCAAATTTTGCAGATTAGAAACTATTTGTGCAAGTTTGAGAATATGAAGAATACTTGAGTATTTATTTTGGAAGATTATAGATGATGCAGGATAGTGTCATTTGTATATTGTATTATTGAGAGAAAGGATAATATTTTTATATATGGGGTCTATCTAAGCAGGTTGAATTTAAAGTAAAACTGCCTGGCAGCTCCATAATTCCTTCTATCAGAGAGAATGTTCACTGAAGTATTGTACGAACATTTTACAATCAAAGACATCGGGGTAAAGTGAAATTTAGGCCAATACTTTCAAACGGGTGTGCTTGAATTTAAGTGCCCAAATTCATATTTGGGCATATAACCTAAGCAAGTTGACTTCCAGAAGTACTGAATACTTCACCGACTTCCAGTGAGCTGAGAATTGAAACATACATCTCCTTACTCACAATGCCATGCTTTAATTAAAAACTGTCCTCTGTACAGGCCAAAAGGAGGTAGGCCAAAGGAGTAGGTTCTTAAAAGTTTGATAACAGAAACACAGCAAAACCAAAGCCAAAAATAGTATCTGGTAAATGGGCCTGTATTTTTTTTTTTTTTTTTTTTTTTGCATGGTATCAAGAGAGTAGGAGAATTTATTCCTTAGATGCAGTATTTTTCCTGCAGAATATGAAAAGTTGAGCAGGAGAGGGGACTACCAGAGCTGCTATATATTTTGTAAGTAAATGTATTCTGCACTAGAAAAATCCTATGTTTTGTATACACTTGCAAATTCTACATGACATTTAACAAAAAATATTCTATTAGGATTAGGATATGTTGTGTTACCAGCTGGTTTCAGAAAGGTATGGTATAGGAAGTGGAGGTTTAACCAGCGATAATCCATAAAAGAGATGTTTATTCTGCACTAGATACCCCTATTTTTTCCCATGTAGAAGGATCAATGGGACACTGAGCTGTTACATTAATAAAATGGATGGTTTCACCTCACTGTGATCAACGCCTTGATAAGAAGACTTGCTAATGGTACAAGAGAAGGGCTGGAATGATTTTACTTCAGGACTTCACTGGAGTTTATCACCATTCAGAAATATAAAAGTATTTTGAAAGTTCTAAAATAAGCTACCCATTTAAGAAGATTACTATTAAGAACACAGTAGCTTTCACTGGTTTCTTAAAGCCATCCATCATCTAATACTTAATTTTTTGAACTCCAGTTTTAGTTTGAGAGAAGTTTCTTGCTGGTTTCAGTAACATGCCACGTAGTATTAAATTATATGGTATGAGTATATTTTTCAGCACAGCTTTATTTATAATTCAAGGTAAACCATATAGTACCTTACAATAAATACATTGAGATTTAACTGTTGTTGGGACTTCTGTTCTGTCACTTTGACTATGTGCTGCCACATATTTTTGTAGCTAATGATGCTGATCTTTCCCATTCCATTTTCCTGCAGTGCCTAACTCAGCACACAATGGTTATGAAGGAACTATTCAGCGGTCCCATAGGCCGTCATATGAAGACAAAGTTTGCTTTGTAGCTACAGTAAGGTTAGCTACACCTCAGTTTATCAAGGTATGCACCAGCAGGGGAAAAAGCTGTATGAGTTTGACATTTACATGTAGTACAAAAAACACTTCTTGTGGACAGAATAACTCTTACAAGTGATCAGATTATGAAATTTTCAATAAGAGTGACTGTATCACTTTAAGCACTGCTAATGCATATTCACCATGAAGCTTTCTACATAAAACTGAATGTTCATCTGTTACTTGTTTAACATTTGCACCAGGTTAGTTGTTAAGCAACTTCATTTGGCATTTCCATCAACATTAAGAATCCTATAAAACTTAATGAATTGCAAATTAGCATTTTCAAATTAAAACTAATAAACTTTTGATTGATACTATGTGTGCCCACATACACATAACAGTGCATATGTGTGCACACGTGCATACACACCATACATATACATATACACATATATATATATAATAATAATAATAATTCAAAAATAGTAGTGGAAGGGGCTTCAAGTTAATCTAGTCCCAATTCCTTGATCAGGGCAGAAACACCCCTGCCTAAATCATTCTAGACACGTTTGTCTAACCCGGGGCGGGCAAAATGGTGGAACCGGCCAGTGGCTAGACTCCATTTCCCAGCAGCCCCTGCCCATGTTGCTGTGGCCAGTTTCCTTGAAGAGCCCAACAAGGGAGCTGTGACAGCATAGGGCCAGGGTTTTCATGGAGACCAGCCCTAGCAGTGCTGGCAGGGTGTGTGGCTGGGTGGGGTGTGCTTCGGGGTCAGTAGTGGGACTCGGGGCTGGGATCTTGCAGTGATGACAGCATGGTCTGGAGCCAGGGCAGAGCCACAATCCTCTGCCTGCACAACCCTGCCAGAGGCATGTGGGTAACGGATCACTCTGCTGCCCCAGCTGTGGAGCACACTGTCACTGTCACAAGATCCCAGCCCCAGAGCAGCACCCCACCCAGCCACACACCCTGCTAGCACCGTCGGGGCTGGTCTGTGTGGAAACCCTAGCCCTGTGCTGTCAGGGCCCTGCAGCTGCTGAAGTCTCTATGGAAACCACTGCAGTGACGGGGGTAGGGGCTACTGGGAAATGGAGTCCACCACAAGCCCGATCTGGCCCGTGAGCTAGACCTGGCCCACCCTGGTCTAACCTGTAGTTAAAAACTTCTAATGATGGAGTTTCCACAACCTCTAGGTAATCTGTTCCAGTACTTAACTACCTTCATAGTTAGAAAGATCTTCCTAATACCAAATGTTAATCTCCCTTCTTGCAGACTGTTATAGCTTGTCCTGACCCCTGTAGCCACTGAGAATAGTCTGTTGTTATCCTCTCTAATCACCTCTCAGGTACTTAAATGGTTATCAAACCCCCCTGCTCAGCCTTCTCTATTCCACAGTCTAAATAATTTCAGTTTTTGAACCTTTCCTCATAAGTTATGTTTCCCAGATCTCTAATAATTTTTGTCACCGTCTGATGGACTCTTTCTAATTTTTGTTCATGTCTTCCTTGAAGTGAAGTGTGCAAACCTAGACACAGTACTCCAGGTAGTTCTGAATAAAGTGGAAAAATCTCTTCCCTCGACTATCAGGGAACAGTCCTATTAATCCAGCAAAATATGCTATTGGCTTATTTTTTCAACAGGATCATAGTGTAGGCTCATATTTAGCCTATAGTCCTCTATAACCTCCAAGTTCTTTTCATGTAGTACTGTAACTGTTACATGTGTATAAGCCTGTTTTCATACTATTGAGCTATAACTGGACCAAACTTTACTCTTGGATGGAGCAAATTCAGTAAAACCTCTTTTGAAACTGCTCCAAGTATACATTTTGTTTATACCCTCAGTTCTCTTCTCTAATCCACAAATGGAGATACTGAGCTCTACTGGACCCATGGCGACACCCAGGGAGCCCAGCTTGATTTCTCTTCCCAGTTAGGCATCAAGTCATTGATTGCAGCAGTCTTATAGGCTGGATAAGTTTTGATGATAGGGATGATGGAGTAGCATTCCTACATTAGAGTAGGGTTGGATCAGGTGACTCTTGAGTCCCTTTCAGTCCTACGGGTGTCGGTAGATGTGCAGGGCCGCTGCTCTAACATGCTGTAATTACAGTGTGGGGGCGCTGCTCTGATGCTCTGTAATTACAGTGCGTCAGAGCAGACTTGATTACTTTGCATCTTATGCGAGAATCCACATCTCGTGCATTGAACGAGCTTTAGTTAAAGGGCCCCCGATGCCATTTTAAAGCGCAGGATGCTGAATACATGAGATGCTGCAGGCGCTTTAATTAGGGTGGCTCTTGCAGCCGCTTGAATTAAAAAAACCCCTTTGATTCTCTGCATGACTAGTGGAAACATGGCGTATGTACTGACCCTCTCAACATAAGTGATGGAGTCACCCAACATTCCTGAGATCCTTTGGACTACACATTCTATGAATTGGAGCTCCCCAGGTTGCTTTAGACTACCCCTTGGGGATCTTCCTATTTCATCCTGTCTGTATGGGATCAGTTTACCTTGCTTCCTAACTCCCCGGAACTTAATTGCTAAAGACCAGTGCGTTCTAGACCTTCAGGTTCATCCCCGTGCTTCCACAGTCTACCTTACCCACCTTTTTTCAGGGACTTATCTTATTAGTCTACATTGTTCCAAGAATTGCAATCTGTGTTTTATCTTAATGCTGTGGAGAAAGTTCCCCTACAGCATAGAGAAAGGAGTGACTTCTGTTACTTCCTTATGCCCAAAAGAAGTAAGAATCTGAGGCTTAACCTTGATTTTAAGGAAACTGAATGCTCTTAAGAAAACAGTTATCTGTAGTTTTCCTAGTTTCTTTTATTTTTTCATTCAGTCAAAGAGACTATAAGCTGCTTTCTCTAAACAGGATATTCATTTCCACGTAGCTGCCTTCTAAACTATGGAAAGTGTCTGAGTTTTAAGTTCAACTCTCATTGCCATTATCCTGTACTATGCCTCAGAGTCCGTCAGCCCAAATGATCTTAAGAAAATGTATGGTAGCAATGCAGCTCACCTCAGAAGAAATGGTCCAGGCATTTCTTTACCTTAAAAACTTTGATTCCAAGATGGTCCCAACAGCAACCAGGAAGCCGCATCCACTGGATTCAAACTGTTTTTCTTGCCAGAACATAATAATAGTAAAAGACAGATCAGTTCTCAATTTAGTGCAAAGAATCAAGTTCAGCAGAGCAGTTATTTGTAGGGGTACACCGATAAAGATTTTCTTGGCTGATACTGGTAGTCGATGATTAACCAACCATATCAACTGATGCCAATCCGTTAACCAATATTTAGTAACTACTGACATAAACCTTTTTTCTGCTTGTGTTTCTGTGTGTGTTATAAATGAAAAACACACGCTTCCTGCCTGCTTCAGCCCTTGGTGAGGAAGGTGGTGACCTCCTTATTCCCACACACGTCTCCCTCTCACCTGTGGCTCCTACCCGCAGCTGCATTCGGAGCCCCAGAGTACGCAGTGGGCAGTGTTCGGAGTCCCAGAGCACGCTGCTGCTTCAGTGTTGGTGAGCCCCATGCAGCTGAGGTCCTGTGGCTTCTAGGGAGAAGGCGCTTTTGCAAAGGCACCTGATGGAGCAGATTCTCTCTCATGCGGCGCCTTACCCTGTTTGCATGCAGCCCAATGTCTCCGTGCCAGTCCCGTGTGCGTAGCAGGGGCCTATGGTAGTGACAGCAGGAGCCAGTAACGGTCCTTTGTTGCTGAGCACAGTGTCCTGCGACCACTCCCCGGCACCCCCTCCCCTTCCTGCTGCTTGGTGGACCTGTAGTCCGCTATGGGCTTGGGCTGGCAGTGGGGTGCAGGAACTGGGCTGCACTCACCAAGGTGCTCCAGGCATGCTGCCATAATTATCGGCTACAACAATGAAAAAAAGCCGATAGCCGATTAATGTCATTTCTCTAAGAGCCAACTGATATATTGGTACACCCCTAATTATTTGTTCAAGTATAGCAACTGATTACTTATGCCAAGAGAGAATTCAGTCTATTCTAGATACTTGTAAATACTGCTGGTCTTACCCAAGAATGAGATGTTGCCTAGACTGCAGGGACATGTGACATACTACAAATATGTGAGTTAATATGCTAGATTACACACACTGCTTGTAGGGGGACTGAGATACAAATGTTAAGCACAACAGACATCAGGAAGTCATGCTGATTCACATACATATTCAAGCTCTGTTGTTCTTAGGCTTGTGGAAAAATTCAGTGAATGATTACAAGGTCTTTACTCACTTTGTTTCCAACAAATCTGGTAACAGATGCATTTATGTCAGAGTGTAGAGCCAAACTGGGAGGAAGGCAGATGTAATCGGGTGTGGTAGGTATTCCATCCCTAAAGAAAACTCCTGATGATTTGGGATTTTAAAATATGGCCATTGTATCAGTATGAATTTGTTACATCTTTGGCAGTGTGGGGTTGAAAGAAATAGTCTAGTTGTGGAACTTCTTGGAACCAGAAAAGTATCTCTTTCAAAAGCTTCCACATTCTAGTAGCTTGCAGTGTTCTTACAGACTTCATCAACATGGAGAACTTTAAGTGGTTTCTGAAAAATAAGTGAGATTCATTTTCAACAAATGTGAGTTCTCTGCCATTGATCTTTTTGCAACAAAAGCAAGTTTTGTTCAAAGGATGGTCAGAGCTTGGGCCGGCCTTCCGATACCATGAGATTTATGCTATGCTATGCACTCCCACCACTTGCGCTGATCACAAAGTATATCTTATGCCTAAAACGGGACTGTATCAAAATCATCCTGGGTCACCCCAGCCTGACCCGAACAACAATGGCACTCTGCCCTTCAGATGAAGATCATTCAGCTGTCTGACATAGTTGCTTATCTGCGATGTAGCTTCCACAAGATTATGAGCAGATCCTACACTCTAACCTCAGAGCCTTCGTTTCTCAGTTTTGATCTTGAGCAGCTTTTGATCTTTGAGAGGGTTGCTTTTAGAAAACAAAACGTTTTAGAATGCCAAAAAATAGGAAAAACTGTTCTAGAGTGTGCTTTATGGCCAAATAAAAATTATTTACCCTTTGAATTTCTTATTGATTTTGTTCCTTCTCTTGAGGATTCGTTTTAAGCTCCAGAGCTCTTTAGCTCCACGAGGTTGCTTTCAGCAGTCATTTCAGCAATCCACACTCTCCAGTCCAGTAACATTCCATTTTTTTGCACTCTGTGATTGAGACTTGTTTGGTTTTTTTTTTAAAGGTCTTATCAGAATATTCCCTTCCATGGAAGGATCCAGTCCCTCCATGAGACTTAAATCTCTTACTTGTGATGCTTAAGAATCTCCTTTAAAACTTATGATAGCTGTATTTTTTTTCTTGACTGCCAAACTATTGCTGCAAAGGTAGCCTACTGATTGCTACAGGTTCAGCAACAAACAAGAAAATTTTAAGCTTTTGTTTTAGCTTCAGCATCTATGGAACTCTTCAAAGCCTGAGACCTTCACACTATATTGTCTCCAGAGTGGTTTTGGACTTCCATCTCATTCAGACAATTCACTTAATCTCTTTCTTTTTCTTTACACATTGGACATCTGGAGGTGAGGAGATGCTATGTATATCAGATGTAAACAGAACCCCCTTTTTTTTACATTCACAAAATAAAGGACTTTAGAGAAAATTGGTGCTGCGGTTGATCTTCAAATAGATTTTGCTGCTCCGTCAGCAGGAATACTGCTTGCAAATTGCATACAAGTGGAATATAGATGCACACAAGCACTTGGACAAAGAAAGAAGTTCCTTATTCCTATGATAACTGTTGTTCCTCGAGAGTTTTTTGTATACTTCCTTTGATTTGTTCTCCTTTTCTGTCCTTGGAAATCCAGCACCATAACATTTCCAGTGCAACAGAATTGGGTTGGATTGAGGTGATTTATACCCTAACAAGAGGCATGAGGTCAGGCAAAGCACCTTGAGCATCCTGGAGGTATTACTACCAACAATCTAGGATTTGGGTGCCCTGGTACATGCATACCTACAAGCAGATTGTACGTGTGCACGAAACATCTTGAAAAGCAAGTTAAAATAGAAGTAAATAACAATTTCTTTGTCCTGCAGTTTGTTGCAGAAAACATAGCATCAGCTATGTATAGTGCATCTCTGTGCCACTGAATCAGATGACATACAATATGCTATGTAATACACTGTATTTACTCAAATGTAAAATAAGTCTGTCCTCCCCCCAACCCCATTCCCCCAAATCAACATGGAGAAAAAAAGCCCTGTGTCTGATAGCAGAAAACCCTGCCCCCCCTATTAAATACATTGTCTATCATTAAATTTCTGCTAGATTTGAGTTCAGTCATGGAAATCAAATGGGAAGTTGATTGAATATAGACCATGCTGAGTATGCCCATAAAACACTTGGCCTACATTGGGCAAGCACTCCAATAGAAACCCCTTCTTTACTTTTCTTTTTTTTTTTTTTTTGGTTACCTTTAAAAAAACAAAACAACAAACAGGTACTTGCTTCCCCAGGAGTTAACTGGCACTGGGCCTGGAGGTACTGCAGTACCAAGCCTGTACCAGGAGACCAGAGCAAACCTGACACCCTCTCTTTGGTGCCAAAAATGCTGGATCTTAGCCAAAAGGCCAAGGTGCTGATGGAAACCTGTGTGTGCGCTCATGCTTGTGCAGGCCTTAAACAAACAAAACAAAACAAAAAACAGGTGGGTAGAATTGGACCAGTCTGTCCTGTACCTCATCTGCATATCAAATTTTGGAGGGTCCGAGGACTTGTGACAAGAACACTTGGTTCCAGTCAAAGTGGGGAGCTAATTAGCACATGGGGGGGGGGTCCTGTTGTAAGGCCCTGTCCCCAGATAACTTGCTTTAATTCAATTGTTCTTTCAAACCCTGAGTTACTACACTTCCAGCCTGTTGTGAGCAAGAATAGATTCTGGTTTTGTGTACATCTTAATGAATAAAAACAATTTTACTGCCTGAAAATAAGAGGCACTATTTTACATTAATCTGTCTGCTGTATACTAATTTGATTTTGAAAGAGATTTGACATTAAAAGAGCAGTTTTAAGAAAGAGACATCACATCTTTTTCTTTTTTTTTAAGGAAATGTGTACTGTTGAAGAACCCAATGAAGAGTTCACATCCAGACACAGCTTAGAATGGAAGTTTCTGTTCTTGGATCACAGGTGCTATCCCTTGTGATGAATATTACATACTAACATTCTAATTTTAATTTTTAGAGTTCACTGATTAGCATTAACTATTTAGAGCCAGGATCTAATTTTTATAAACATTATTTTTTTTAAGAGAACACAAACTAGATTGTAATTGGACTGAATTTTGTTTGTGTGAAAATAAAATAATAATTTCTGTATTAACTAGGGCGCCTCCAATAATAGGCTATTTACCATTTGAAGTTCTGGGGACATCAGGCTATGATTATTATCATGTGGATGACCTAGAAAATCTGGCAAAATGTCACGAACACCGTAAGTGAATGTTAAAACACTGCTACAAAAAATGTAAACATTTATTATAAGTTTTGTGGAAGCCCTGTTTAATCATTGAGTTGAGTGGAGAGCACCAGGTGGTGTCAGAAATCCTTTATCATTCTGTCTCATGGTAAAGTCAGCTGTAGCAGTAAAAATTTGTATTACAAACTTGCTTAAATTTTATTCCTGTACATTGCTAATTTTAAAATGGTAATGGACAATGTTTTTTGTGTTTAAAATTATGTAACTTAAATTTAATTTAAAAGTCCAATTGTGGTGTCAAGATTCCTAGTCAAAGTATTCAAATAAATTATGAAAATTTTCCTTCTACTTCTTTGAGAGTTTAATTTTTAACGTTTTTTCAGTTTTCCTCTCGTCTGACCCTCCTTTCCTGTTGTTAGCTTTATTTCTTTACTTTTTTCTCTCCCACTTTTTTCATTATCTATATTGCTCACTCATCCTCTTCCTTCTTCTCAATTTCCCTTGTCTCCTTACATTCATTATAAAAACCCTTTTATCTACAGAGTGAGTCCAACATGATTCCTAGAATCCAGAGGAAATGAGAAATGAATAAAATCTGAGTACAAGTCTGATAAGAGTACTATCAAAATTTTGTTTCTTGGCAGATGTCAGGATTTTCCTGTGTATAATATTAAATAAAAATTTAATAAGTGGTAATAAGTGTTCAGAAAATGTGCTGATGGAAATTTCTTCATTTTAGCTAGTGTTCCTTGTAAACTTAGACTTTTAAAAAATTACATTAAAATTACTTAGAGAATTCCTCTCTTAGTGTTACAGATTCCCCGTTAAATCTGGTGCCGTTTGCAATGCTTATTAAAAAGAACTACTCTTTTTTCAGCTTGTTTTTAGTTATTATAATACTATTAGCCAGATATGAGCTAATAGTAATATAAATCTTATTTTTTAATGCTGTGTAATATAAATCTTTGAGTTATTAGATTACAATTCACATGGTATGTAAAGTAAAGAGGTCTTATTTTATATCTTTCAGTAATGCAATATGGGAAAGGAAAGTCATGCTATTACAGGTTCCTGACAAAGGGGCAACAGTGGATTTGGCTACAAACCCATTACTATATTACTTATCATCAGTGGAATTCCAGACCAGAGTTTATTGTCTGTACACACACTGTAGTAAGGTAATATTTTAACTGCTAAGTAGTTCTTCTAAATAAATGGTAATTGTATTGCTGACATTTGTTAGAAATTAAGAGAGCAAGATGGTATGAAACTTCCTGACCTACATTTTGTTATGGGAGCAAAGCAACATGAACTTTTAGAGGAAATAATGTAAAAATTGTGTTTGCCTTTCTATAGCTATGCAGAAGTTCGAGCAGAAAGAAGGCGAGAACTTGGTATTGAAGAGTCTCTTCCAGAGATAACAGCAGATAAAGTGAGCTTCCCAGCATCTTTTATATGCTTTCTGTTCTTTCTTCTGTAGGTTTTAAATTTGTTTTTATTCTGACTGGAATAATGTTTGGTTTATGCTATTAACAATATATATTTAAAATGTAGAATATTATTTAATGCTGAAGAGGACATAGGAGAATAATTGTTTCACAATATTCCACCTTGGATTTCTTTTTCTTTTTACTGTATATAAATATGCAGTACATGGGGCCTGGTTCCCAGGCCAAATTTCTAGACCCCTATGGGCCAGATCCAGCCTGCAGGGCTGTCAGTTGAACATTACTGGCCTAAAGACAATACTGCTTCTGCCAGAACACTCACCCAACATGATTTTTTCTTCATCCAAAAGACATAGTGTAGTTGGGTAGGAATCATTTTCTTAAAGGAGAAGGAAGACAGTGTTGTAACACAGGACTGCTGGCATAGTACCTAGATCTTACAAGATTTGTCTTGTATGTTTTGGGGTTTTCATGGCTTTGCCTGAGATTTGCTTCACCTGGAGACAGACCCCTAAAATGGAAATTATATAAACTTCCAGAGAATGAAAAGGATATTTCCCCTTCTGCAGGTTTACCTGTGAAAACTGTTGAATTTCTCCCAGATTTTCTTAAAATTGGGTATAAGTGTTTGCTGACTGTAATAGCTGTGTGCTGAACCACCCAATAAAACCATTGTTATTTGCACTTCTTCAGAGTCAGGACTCTGGGTCTGACAATCATATAAATACAGTAAGTCTCAAAGAAGCTTTGGAAAGATTTGATCGCAGCCCCACACCTTCTGCTTCCTCCAGGAGTTCAAGGAAATCTTCTCATACTGCAGTCTCAGATCATTCATGTAAGCATTTAACACTGAAAACAGCACTGTCTTTTTACTTCTCTACTCTTTAGGTTTTATTGTTTTTATTAAATTCATATGTTGTATAGTTTTAAGCAGTTTAATTTTGAAATTTCTCTTAGAAGCTCATCTGTTATTACTATGGTAGCTTGATGCCACTTCTGTACTACAAGATTGACATAGAAAATTGTATTTTTATTAGAGGTGCACCAATATATTGGTGCCATATAAAATTGGCACTGATAAAAGGAAAATTAACATTATCGGCTTTTTGTGGCTGGTGTAGCCGATAATGCACCGATAAATATAATATGTCTTCTGGCCGAGGCCCCCAGACACCGTGCGTATGCACACGGCTGCACACAGCTGGGCAGCGTGGAGAGCAGTAGGGGTGTGCAAAAAGGGCCATATTCAGTTTGGATCCCGATTCAGCCTAAATTCGATTTGTTGATTCGGATCACTGTCTCAGTTCAATTTAGCCAAATCCAAATCCGAAGATTTGATGCTGGTTCAGAGAATCAGCGATTTGGCCAGAGACACAGCTTTAAATATTTCTTCTACATACTTTGAGGTACCAGCCATGGCTCATGAAAGCTGCAATGCTGGGGCAGATGGAGCATCCCACAGGAGCATGGGGGCATGCCCCCTGCTTGCTTGGCAATGGATACCCCCTCCTCTCTTCCCCCCCCCACCCTCCTGGCTCAGCGATTGGCTGTGGAAGGACCCCGGGTGTCCCCGTCCTCAATCCAGGAGGCACCAGCATGGGGGGTGAGGAGGGGTCCCCCACATGCTCCCCGGCAGACCTGGACTGGAAGTGCTTCTGGTCTGCTTCCGAGTCCGCTGCCAGGCACACTGGGGACCCCTCCCACACTCCCATGGGATGCTCCATCTGCCCTAGCATCTCAGCATTCACGAGCTGCCTGGTACTGTAAGTTATGCAGAAAAAACATTTAAAGCTGTGTCTGTGTCTGAATCATTGAATCTCTCTGAATCGATTTGGAGGATTCCGATTCAATTCGGAGAGATTAAAAGGTCTCCTGATTCAATTCAAATTCGGAAATTCGGCTGCTGAATTGGGCTGAATCTCTGCCAAATCGAATTAGTGACCAAAGCTTTGCACAGGCCTAGAGATCAGTGCCCTGCAGCTAAGTCTGTGGAGGGGAAGAAGCATGGGGGAGGGAGATGGTATTGGGGAGGGGGCAGATCGAGGTCTCCATGGTGAGGGAGGGGCTGAGGCTGGGTGGTGAATGGGACCCTGGCAGAGTAGGTCAGAGCCATGTGTGGCTTATCCAGGGGATCAATGTTCTGGTGCTTAAAAATGGCAGCGGAGGTGCCTGAACTAAAGCTTATTTGATGAGCTTTAGTTCAAACACCCCTGCCACCATTTTTAAGTCCCAAAACACTGTTCCCCTGGACAAACCTCCCATGGCTCCATCCCGCACCTGCCTCTGCCCCTGCCCCACTCCCTCCCTCACTGTGGTGGCCTCGATCTGCCCCTTCCATTCCCCTTCCCCTCCACAGACTTACCAGCAGGGCACTGCTCTCCACGCTGCCCAGCTGCATTCCTGTAAATCGGCTACTGGATCGGTATCAGCCGATATGCTGATCAGCTATCTGTATTGGCCAAGAAAATCTGTATCAGTACACTCTTAATTTTTATATTTTGTCCAAACAAGATGCCCTTAGAATGTCTGATATCAAAATAAAATCTTGTTTCATACTATCAGGTTATACAATTATTTGAAATATATTTTTAGAACTGAACCCCTTGATGTCTTGATTTGAAACTGAATTCCTAGATTTGAGGATAGAGTTGCAGGTTCAGTATGATCAACAGTGTCTCTTTGCCTTTACATTGATCATCTCAGCAACACCAACAAAAATGACAATGGACACTAGCACCCCTCCAAGACAAAATTTATCTGGCCATGAAAAGACTACACAAAGAAGATCATCACTTACTAGCCAGGTAACTCTTTAGAGAAGCATCTCTACATTAAAATCTAATGTTTTCATTTGTTGAAGATCCTAGGTTTTGCGGTTTCTTTTTTCTAGAGTTTGAATAGTAAGTACATGCATTTTCAGTCAGGGTAACAAAACTATTTGTGTTTACATTTAAAACATAAGAGGACTGTTCACAAAGGTGGGCATATACCTAAAATGTTTTCAGGATTGAGGTCTTAAATCTGTTTTTATTCTCCTGTAATTTTTCATGCAGTAGGTATATTAAAGCTTTTTAAAAGTTATATAGTTCCTGCTTCTCTGGTAATAATAGAAAATGAAAACGAGCCATTTTTCATTAGCTATTTGTACCCCAATTCAGTTGCATAAGGTGGTTGTGTTTCAAAGGAACTTTTAGTATTTAAAGTGTCAATTTATTTTTACAGTAATCATTATCAATTAAACATTGAAAACAAATAAGTGTCTTTGCCAGTCTTGCAAATAACATTTCTACATCACTGCAGTTCTAAAATTCCTTTTCCCCCCTTATTTATGTTTGTTTTCTTTTGACATAGTTCTCAACAAGGAAATTCATGTAATCAGTTGAACGTTCATATTCATACTGCTGCATATTTCCAAATATTGCAGGGAACATTTATTTCTTAAATGATTTCCTCCTAAAATATTAAAGCATATAAACGTCCTGTAGGGGTGTAGGTTGTAGCCATGTTGGTCTAAGGACACAGGCAGACAAGGTTCTTTGGGTGAATCTGATGTATTTTACTAGACCAACTTAAATAGTTGGAAAAAAATTTCTTAGCAAGCTTTAGGGTTTTTTTTAAAACTCTTCATCAGGGTGGGGAAGCCTCTGCAGTTGGTATGTGCTCTTCAGATTGACCCAAAGAACCTTGTATGCCTATAAACATTCTAAGCCTTTTTTAAAAGAAAATTTATACTTTTTGCCTTCTTGAAATTGATGGTTTCCCTGAAATTATTTCCTCAAAGTGTGGCATGCATTGTACTGATTATTGTGATATACATTTAAATTGCAGTCTTTAAGCTCTCAATCTGCTGGACAACCATTAGCACAGCCAATGATGTCTCAATCTGCATCTTTACAGATCCAGCCAGGCATGTCCCAGGTATGGATATTTATTCATAAAAATATGCCAGCTTACTGACCAGCTTTTTCAGCAAAAAATCAAATTTAGGTTCAGAGGATTAAAGATCTTTCTTACTAAATTAGCTCTGATGGAAGTGTATTTTATTCAAAGCACCTTAATTTCCATTCTGTTACTTTCCTCTGTATAGGAATAATTAACTTTACCTGAAAAAAAAACCATGTTCCATTGATTTTTTTTTTTTTTTTATGGCTACAAATAATTGTTTTTGCAGTTTGTCATTTTGATATAAAAGTACTTGGTTTTCCAAAAGATCCCTATGCCCAAATGAAAAATTACTAGCGCTAAAAAGCAGTTTAAAAAAAATCTTTCCCTTAATATACCAGAGTTCAATACTCAATTCATCCTCTTTCAGATTTGTGAGGGGGATGAGAGACTTGCAATGAAGTGGTATGATGATAGGGATCTATTCAGTAAGAAACAACTAATGTAAGGAGTTTGGGCATTAGATTATGAAAACAGATTATTATAGATATGACACAGGTTTGAAAGGTATGTGCTGGTTAAATGCAGTAGAAACAAAAGTGAAAGTGATGTGTTTGTTTTATATGTTGATGATTCCATAGCCTGTGGAGAAATAAGAAAGCATAATATGAATAAAATAATCTGAGTTCAAATTGCTTTAGGGAAGGATAGGAGGCATATCTGGGATTGAGTCTGGATGTAGATACAGGTCCCTAATGTTAGTGTTACACTTCATGTGAGTATTTGTGGGAGACTTCCACTTCCCAGATACAGATTTGATGACAGATGCTCCTTGTAATGACAGGATACAGTGGGGCTGGGGCTGGTCAGTTATTTAAAAAATAAGAGCTTGTGCTATTTTAGACCAGATTTTGGTAAATAGCAAGAATGTTAACAAAGAGGTGGTCATAAAAAAAAAAGTGATACAGAGTTAGTTCAGTTTAAATGAAGGGTCTACAAGTCTGTAACTAAGGGTTTTGATTTCAAAAGGGCACACTTAGAATTTTAGGGAACCAGGTAATGAAGCAAATAGGACTGAGAAGTGAGAGATTTAAATGTAGAAGGGGCTTGGAAGTTCTTTAACTAAAAAATGCAAAAATTATCTGTATCTTAACTCAGGAAAGTGGGGAAGTACTTGATGGAAGGGTCTCCAAACCAGACTAGATAAATTATTCCAAGAGGATTTTAGGATAAGCAGAGAGTCCAAAAGGAGGATGGAGAAGGTTTTGAATCAGGAAAGAATCCTGTATTTAACACATGAGAAAATGCAGGGATAACATGAAAATAGTTATGAAGTCAGGCTGAGTTAGGCCTAGCAGCATAAATTTAAATAGCAAATGGCTCTTCAATCAGACAATTTAAAGGGAGAACCAGGAAAGAACAAGTATGGTCATTATGCAGTAGTAAATTAAAGATGATATAGGTATGACCCAGAATGTAAATTAATGTTTTGCCTCACTTTTTAGTAAGGAAATGATGTGAAATGGGAGAAGACAGATCAATAATGTGAAGCAGGGCATGGAAATGGAAAATTTCACATCCAGGGTGGAAACAAGACTCCAAATGTTCTTAAGACAGGGAAATTGAATGATGATTGATTGATTTTTTGCCCGCCCTGTAGGCACTGTTGGGACAGAAACCTTGCTTATCTGTAGGGATCCTGGTTTTCTCTGATAAAAAAAAAAATCCCCAATTTCTGGATTTAAAAAGTAACCCCAAATCCACCTTTTTCTATGATTAAAATGAAAGGTCACTAATACATAGATGCATATATAGTGGTGTTTCATTTTAATCATGGAAAAATATGGATTTTGGGTTACTTTTTTAATCTGAAAATTGGGATTTATTATTAGAGAAAACCAGGATCCCTGCTTATCTGAAACACTGCATGCTGATGGGCAAAGTCATCTGATGCTATCTATCTTGAAGGATATACAATTGAGTGTTTTTTCTCATTCAGGATGCATATGATGCCTAACTAATAATTAGGGCTTTCTTTTGTGAGGGTGGGGTTATTTGAGCACAAGCCAGCTTCTTTTGCTTTTGAGTTTTCCTTAGCAGGCAGTCAATCTAATATTAAATCTACAAAGTGCTTATATCTACACATTGTTCCTTGAGCCTGCAACAGATGATGTGCCTGTAGCATGATACTAGGTGGGGCTTGACTTTTGCTGCTGTTATGGAGGGGTTAGTTTTATCTTTTTGCAGATAAAAGTGAATATGTTTCTGATTTAAGTTTTTTAAACCTATGCCTGGCACTGCAGCCTATGTTTCAGTTTTCAGCTCAGTTAGGAGCTATGCAGCACCTGAAGGACCAATTGGAGCAAAGAACGCGAATGATAGAGGCAAATATTCATCGACAGCAAGAAGAGTTGCGGAAGATTCAAGAACAACTTCAACTGGTCCATGGTCAAGGACTTCAGGTGGGTTACGGTTGAATTAAACATAGACCCAGAGTGAAACTCAGGCAGTTCTTAAGCATCTATATTACAGTTATAGCCTCAAAATCCTTTTTCAGTCACCCTCTAAACCTGGAGATGCCCAAGTTTGTAGACAGTGAAACTTTTAACATTAAATTTCCCCATGGGAGGCACTTCCTGTAGCACTTAGCTCTGGAAAAAGCTAAAATACTAAAGCCCTGGAAATGAGTAGGACTTATTAGGCACTCATGTCCTTAGCATTTACTTCTAGCTTTTCTCCAGTTAGGGATGCTGCCTTTTGTGAATACCATTTTGGGAGGCCTAACTCTTTCCATGTATGGTTTATGAAACAACATGTCTAAAGCTATAACTATACTTTGGGGAATGCTGCTGTTTTAACTAAGGGCATTTTTCCATGTGCTCTAGGTTTGAGGGGGTAGGGGCACTCTAATTAACACACCTGGAGGGTCTCATGTATTAGTGTTTCCATGCTTCAAAATAAGCAGCAGAAGCACTTTATCTAAGGCTCATCAAACGAGCTTTAGTTAAAGCGCTCCTGCTGCCATTTTGAAGCATGGGGATACTGATATACAAGACATGGAGGCTGGCTTGAGCGTAGTAATTGCCATGCTCCAGCAGACTTGATTAATTTAATCTGCTCCAATGCACTGTAATTACAACGCATTGGAGCAGCCTCCAGGCTCTTGTACAGGCAGCCCAAGACAGCTGGAGCCCCAGGAATAGAAGCAGGCAGAGCTATTCTCACATGAGGATTTTGCTAGGAGAGCTTATATCAGCTACAGGGCACTACCTTTTCATACCCTTAGCCAGCAGTCCTGCAGGCAGAGCTTTGTAATGCAGTTAAGTTCTGTGGATTTTACTGCAAGCACCTAAAAGCTAAGCACTTCGACATTGAGTGCCATATCATTTGAGATCTCTTTGTGGATGTAGGCCTATTCTTTTCCCTAGTGGATGCCTCTACATGAGATGCTTTACTGCACAGCAGACTCATTTTCTGCGTAGTAAAGCATTGCCATCTATACGTGCATGGCAGTTAGGACACAGTAGACTAATGTACTGTGCTGCGGGTAGTCCCATTAGATACAAGTGGTATCTGACAGTACAGTAAATTACTGTACTTAAATGCGCATGTAGACAGTGATATTAGGATTTGCTTACTCTGGCTCAAATTGAGCTGAAGTATATTCAGTCACGTTAATTGTATGTGTAGACACTGGAGGTTCACTGATACATTGGTTCGATATCGGATTGGTACCGATATAAAGAAAATTGTCTATATCTATAATATGCCCTGCCATGACCCTTTCCCCCTACCCCCTTCCACCCCACCGGACTTACCATCTGGAGACAACTGTATCTCTATCAATGCACCCCTAGTAGACACTCCCAATGATTCCAAAATATAAGTGAATTCTATCAGTTTTGTCAAAACTGGGTAGTATCTGGAAAACCCTTCTTTATAGATTTTTTTGCCCCATTTTGTCAATTTCTAGGGAATCAGGTGTCCTTTCTATGTACAGAACTGGTAGAGCGAAGTACTATAGTTATATTTCCATTGTTTATCTTTATTTCACTAAACTACTAGTGATACTAGGAATAGAAAAATCAGCAGTGGCTCAATGTCTACTTGGGAGGAGGTATTAAGTGGGACTCTGTAGGAGTCTGTTCTGGGTCCAGTTTTGGTTGATATTTTCATTAATGATTAGATGATGGGACTGAGTGCACACTTAATAAATTTGTGGATGTCACTGAGTTGGGTGCAGTGGCAGACACTCTGGAGGGCAGGGCTAGGATGCAGAATGACCTGAATAGAATGGAAAAAAGGTCTGCAATCTGTGAGATCAAATTCAAAAGGACAAGTACAAAGTCCTGCACTTGGGACAGAATAATTGCATGCACAGGTACAGACTGGAGTATGACTGGCTAATGTGCAGTATTGCAAATAAGGACCTAGGTTTATAATAGACCAGGGGTTCCCAGACTGTGGTACACATACCTGTAGGGATACACAAATCATCTCTGGGTGGTATGCGAGAGAAATTGTGTAATGGTGGATTTAATTTTCATTATAATAATAATTGCCATTTAAGGGGTTAAAATATAAAACATAGGCTGGTAGGGGTATGCAGGCAGCTGGTAAATCTGGAAGAGAGGGTATGCAATGAGAAAAAGTTTGGAAACCTCTGCAGTATACCATAAGCTGAATATGAGCTGACAATCAGTGTGCTGCTGTTGCGCAAAAAAAAAAAAAGAGCAAGCCAATAACATACTGGATTGTATTAACAGGAGTGTCACATGCAAATCAAGGCATGTGATTCTTCTGCTCTGTTCAGCACTGATGAAGCCTTACCTGGAGTATGGTGTCTAGTTTTGGGCCCCATACTTCAAGAAAGATGTGGACAGACTGGAAAGAGTCTAGTGCAGAGCAAAAAACCCCCATGATTAGAATCCTGGAAGGACCTAGTTAGGGAACTTATGGAGGGGCTGGATGTGTTTAAATCAGCAGGTCCAGATGCTCTCCACCGTAGGGTGCTGAGGGTATTGGCAGGGGTCATTGTGGGGCCCCTGGCATGGCTTTACGAGCATTTGTGGTGCTCTGGCCAGGGGCCAGAGGACTGGAAAAAAGGCTAATATGGTCCCCATTTTCAAAAAAGGGAGGGAGGAGGACCCAGGTAACTATTGGCCCATTAGTCTTACCTCGGTCCTGGGGAAGCTCTTTGAGAAAGTTATCCAGGAGCACATCTGTGAGGGACCAGCAGGGGAGAGTATACTCAGGGGCAACCAACATGGGTTCAGTAGGGGCAGGTCGTGTCAGACCAACCTGATTGCCTTTTACGATCAGGTCACAAAATCCTTGGATGCAGGTGTTGCAGTGGACATAGTCTTTCTGGAATTTAGGAAGGCCTTTGACACTGACCCCATTCTCATTAAAAAAACTAGGAGACTGGCATCGATGCCTACACAGTCAGATAGTTCACAAATTGGCTAGAGGGCCGCACCCAGAGAATGGTTGTGGACGGGTCATTTTCAACCTGGAGGGATGTGGGCAGTGGAGTCCCCCAGGGCTCAGTCCTCGGTGTTCAACATCTTTATCAGCAACTTGGACGAGGGGGTGAAAAGCACCTTGTTCAAATTTGTGGACGACCCTAAGATGTGGGGAGAGGTGGGCACACTAGAAGGGAGGGATAGGCTGCAACTAGATCTGGACAGGTTACAGGGGTGGGCGGATGAGAATAGGATGGATGGGATCAATACCGACAAGTGCAGGATACTGCACCTAGAGAGAAAGAACCAGCAGCATACCTATAGGCCGGGGAACTCCCTTCTTGTCAGCAGAGAGGCAGAAAGGGATCTTGGAGTCACTGTTGATTCCAAGATAAACATGGGCCAACAATGCGAGAACAGTCAGTAAGGCTAACTTCACCTTGTCATGCATCCACACATGCATCACGAGCAGGTCCAAGGAGGTGATCCTCCCCCTCTATGCGACACTGGTCGGGCCACAGTTGGAGTACTGCGTCCAGTTCTGGGTACCACACTTCAGGAGGGATGTAGACAGCATTGAGAGGGTCCAGAGAAGGGCCACTCATGTGGTCAGGGGGTATCAGGGCAGGCTCTACGAGGAGAGGCTACAGGACCTGAACCTATTCAGCCTCCACAAGAGAAGGCTGAGAGGGTATCTGGTGGCCATCTATAAACTTACTGGGGGGGACCAGCGGGGAATGGGAGAGGCCCTGTTCCCCCCTAGCACTACCAGGAGTAACTAGGAATCACGGCCACAAGTTGATTGAGAATAGATTCAGGCTAGACATCAGGAAGAACTACTTCACAGTCAGGGCAGCTAGGATCTGGAACCAACTTCCAAGGGAAGTGGTGCTTGCTCCTACCTTGGGGGTCTTCAAAAGGAGGCTAGACAGCCACCTAGTTGGGGTCATATGATCCCAGGATTCATTCCTGCCCATGGCAGGGGGTCGGACTCGATGATCTGCTCAGGTCCCTTCCGACTCTAACAACTATGAAACTACTATGACTTACAAGGAAAAGCTGAAAGAGGTAGGGTTATTTAGTCTGGAGATGAGAAGACTGGATGGCAGATTTGATAATAGTCTTCAAATACCTGAAGGGTGATTACAGAGAGAATACAAATGGACTTTTATTTGTGGCTGTAGGGAACAGTAGTAGAAGAAATGGACTCAAGCTGCAGCAGAGGAAATTTAGGTTGGAGGTTAGAAGGACCTTTCTGAATATGAGGGTAGTCAAGCATTAGAACAGGCTACATAGAAAATTGTGGAATTTCTACCCTTGGAAATTTTCAAGAACTGGTTAGACGGACACTTTGCTGGAATGTCTTGTCAGAGATGATTAGACATGCTCAAGAGACTAAATGAACCTCCAACCCTACTTTTCTATGATCCTAAGGTTCACAGTCAGGAATCTTACTGGAGGATTTTTAATATATCATATTAAAGATGTTTACTAATAGTTCAAACCACCAGTAGATTTTATTTTTTTTTAACTAATTTGTGGATTTTCTTAAAGATGTTCTTGCAGCAATCACCTCCTGGACTAAACTTTGGTTCTGTGCAACTTACTTCTGGAAACTCTTCTAACCTTCAGCAGCTGACACCAATAAATATGCAAAGTCCGGTTGTTCAAACTAATCAAATTCAAGGAGGAATGAATACTGGGCATATTAGTACTCAGCATATAATACAGCAACAGCCTTTGCAAAATACTGTAACACAGGTAACGTTTGTCATAAATGCCTATACTGAGCAGAACTGAAACTGATAGGCCTGCCTAGAGAGTGTTGGATAGAGAATTTCCATTAGTCAGTGAAACTGTGTGTGCAACAAACACAGGTTTCATGTCTTCAATGTTTATGGTAGAAATATTTATCCTTTTCCATATTTTGCATTTTTCCTTTTTAGTAAAATTCTGAAGTGTAAATGGTCAATAGCAACTAGCTCTGCATCAGTCTTCAGCCTAGTCACTCTTTCTTTTTATGTGGAATTTTCACTTAGCTTAGGAACTTGGTTTAAAATAGGAAAATATTGAAATGCCCCATGGTTTGGTAGGAGACAGTAGAGGCAGTGGGTAGTACTTGGACCTAGCTTAAACCTTTTTTTTTTTTTAAAGCTAGATTTAAATTTAATGGTGCCTTTTTGAATATATGCTTTTAAAATTTGAAAACAAATTATAGTAGTTTAAAAAATACGTTGAATTTTACAATTTTAGTCACTGATCATTTCAGCTTTATTGTTAGGGAGTTTTGTGTGATTCTAGAGTCCTGAGATTTACATTCATATTCCCATGTATCTCCACTTTCAAAGACCTTTTGGCACATGGAAAGGGTTGGAAAATGTAGCAGGAGGTGGCAGAGGAGACATACCAGTTACCATCTCAGTAAAAAAGAACTTCCACCAACCAAAGTTTGTGTTAAAGGTTTGCAAGCTGGCCTCTGCTAAGCAAGAGACGCTGCAGTTTTCCATATGTGTAAGAGAGGAACCATACTTTTGAAGAAGAACCAAGGGACTAGGAGTCAGGAACTCTTGGGTTCTACCTGGCCATGCTGCTTACTTGTTATAGCCTTGGAGAAGTCATTTCACCCATGCTCAGTCATCTATAAAAAATAGATTAATATAGGTTTACAAAGCTGGGAGGAGGGCTATAAGAATTTTTACAGTACTGCATAGGAACTTTTATCATTAACAGTTATTATTTATTTTTATGGCACATGTATTTATACCTTCAAAGTAAATTATTTCTCTGTAATAATTTTTATATGTTTACAATTCAATTAACTAATTTATAAAATTATTTTGCTTTTTTAGCATAATCAACCAAATGTACTTAGCGGACACAATCAACAGACTTCTCTCTCCAGTCAATCACAGAGCACGCTTTCGGCCCCCTTGTATAACACTATGGTGATTTCTCAGCCAACAACAGGAAATGTTGTCCAGATTCCATCAAGCTTACCACAGAACAATAACCAGAGTGCTGCAGCCGTAACCACTTTCACACAAGATAGACAGATCAGGTAACAACCAAGGAAAAGTTCATTCAAATGATTTTGCTAGAATTCCACATCTTCAAAAAGAGAGAAATTGCACCAAGAAGTTCATAAAGTTTTTTTAGCTTTGACATGTATTTATATAAATGTAGTCAGAAAACCAAATTCAACTCAAATTATGTTCTTGTCTCCCTGTTTAAACCAATGACATTATAGGAGGCTGTGAAGGGCTCTTTGGGATAAGCATCTAGCCTATTACGTTTTGAATTTTTGGGAAGGACAGGTTCATCTTGAATGACACTTTTCAGTAGTAGAGTTGGTGTTTACATAACAAGATCAGCATCTGAAATTCACCCAGGTTAGCTGACAGTGAATTTCTGCCAGACTAAGCTAACTTCACCCTGTCATGTCTTTCCTTTAACAGGTTTTCTCAAGGTCAGCAACTTGTAACAAAATTAGTCACTGCCCCTGTAGCATGTGGAGCAGTAATGGTACCAAGCACTATGTTTATGGGGCAGGTGGTGACAGCCTACCCTACTTTTGCTGCACAACAGCAACAGGCACAGACGTTATCAATTGCTCAACAGCAGCAGCAGCAACAACAGCAAGGTCAGCAAGAGCAGCAACAGCAGCTCAGTACAGTTCAGCAGCCAGCTCAGACTCAGCTGGCCCATCATCCCCATCAGTTCTTACAGGTAATGTAGCACTTCAGGAATTCTTGAGGAGGCACATATCTGAAAGTTCAATGTCAACGTACATTACAAACCTATTGTCCGGAAATTGATTGTTCTGGTTGGTAGCCTTCTCTCCGAGAAGAAATTTTGTGCAGAGTGAAGTTATTTCAAAGACCTTACTCTGAATCATTTGTAATCTTCATGTTCAAAAGAACTACAGTTTGGGAGACACTGAGTTTTTTCTTAATCTACATACCACTAAGACAGAAACAGGAGAAAAAGTAAGTCAGTAAGGACAGGAAAATTGCTCTGATTATAGTAGTGATCGAGGGCTGACCAAGAATGGGTCATGTTATTGTAAATGTAGTTGGTCCCTGCTCTTAAAAGGGTACACTTTAAATCAGAGGTCAGCAACATTTTTGAGTGGCAGGCTGCTGCTTGTGACTAAGCTGGTGCTATGGACTGCCAATCCACCTTGCCATTTTGAGTCACCACCCCCCACTCCATAGTACCCAAGCTGCCTGCTGCTGCCTCCACCACCCACACGCTGTCATTTCCCATCCCCAGTGACAGTAAGGGGGAGTGGCGAATTTGGTGGTGTAGGGGGTGAGAGAGAGTAGCATGGAGGGCACTGCAAGATGGGGAGACACTGGAGAAAGGGATCAGTGGCATGGCACAGGGCATAAGAGGAATGCAGTTGGAACTGGACTTTCCCAGACTGGATCCAGGTGTTGGGTGCTGACCTCTGGTCTAAGGAAGTTTGGATGAGGGTATAACCTACCATTAGAGCAAACAGTGTGGTAGCAGCAAATGTTATATTTCATATTTTGAGTAGGCAGGTGGAGGATTACTTAGGTGGGGGTGAGCTAAATGGAAGCTGAGAGGGACAGGACAAGGGAAGGGAGTGAGTAAAAGGGACAGGTATGGAGTTGAAAAACTTCTGATGGAGAGAGTTGGCAAAGCCAAGCCAATCAGCACAAGGTAGAGAAAGTTTTGTCCAAGCAGTCAAGCTCTGCAGATCCTGCCTCTGGCTGCTTCTGCAGGTGCTCCTACTAACTTGAAGTCTCTGGCTAGAAACTCTGTACTTCTTTCCTCCAACGCCACATGGTGAGACAGTGTAATGAGATACTATCTGGGCCATGGTGTCCCTTGTACAGGTCTTAGTTCACTGTGATGCCCATTTCCCCCTTTGGTTGCTCATGCAGGTGCTCCACATCAACCTGTTGCATGGATCCTGCTTATACTATAGTAAAAATGCTTGCATGACATTGAGTAAAGAGGAGTGACACTATTTGAAAGCAGCCTGATTTTTCCTTCTGGTTCCTATGACATCCTGTAGGGCAGCAGAGGGTGAAAGTCTCATGAATACAAAAGTGCTAGCTTAGGAGGCAGCACTCCAGCTTACACATTATCCTCTCTGGTATTGTTGACCTTCAGGAGCACACACTGCACATTCCACTCTCTTTACTCATAAGGCAATCACTCTCCTTTTCTCAGAGGAGAGGGAGAAGAGAAGCTGTTTCAAAAGGGAAAGACAACAAAATCCAAGGGCGCACAAGAACTTTACAATAAACTTAAAGCCTCTTCACCTCTCCCTCTTTCCCCCCCCCCCCAAAAAAAAAAAAATATGTACCAGAAGTTACAGAAACCAAAAAGAACTGAGGGCAGAGGGAGAAGATATAGAATGCATTAATACAAGGAGAGACAATGAGAACTGCAGAACTAGTGTACTGCAACGTATGGCACACAGAAAGGGTTGAACAAGGTAGCAGGAAGTAGAAAAGGAGATATGTCAGTTACCATCTCAGTAAAGGAGAACCTCCTTCAAGTAAAGGTTGTGTTAAAGATGTGCAAACTGGCCTCTGCTGAACCAGAGAATCTGTTTGAACTTTAAACTTTATGTTCCCTAAAGGAAGATAAATCCCTAAATAGTTTTTGTTCATACTGCTACAGAATCATAGTAGGATTTGAAGGGACCTCAACCCCCTACTCAAAGCAGGACCATCCCTAACTGTCTCATCCCAGCCAAGGCTTTGTTTACCTAGGTCTTAAAAACCTCCAGAGATGGAGGTTCCTCAGCCTCTCTGAATAATCTGTTCCAGTGCTTTACTACCCTTCTAGTGAGAGGTTTTTTTCTAATACCTAATCTAAAAACTTCTCTTGCTGCAATGTGAGACTATTGCTCTTTGTTGTGTCATCTGCCACCACTGAAAACAGTCTAGCACCATCCTCTTCATAACCCCCCTTCAGGTACTTAAAGGCTGCTATTAAATTCCCCCCTCAGTCTTCTTTTCTCTGGACTAAATAAGCCCAGTTCCCTCAGCCTGTCCCCATAAGTCATGTGTCCCGACCCTCTAACCATTTTTGTTGCCCTCTACTGGACTCTCCAATTTGTTCACATCCATTCTGTAGTGGGGGAGCCAAACTGGACACGGTACTCCAGATGTGGCTTCACCAGTGCCGAATAGAGGGAAAGAATCACTTCTCTCGATCTGCTGGCAACACTCCTACCAATGCAGCCCAGTATGCTGTTAGCCTTATTGGCAACAAGGACACACTGCTGGCTCATATTCAGCTTATGGTCCACTGTAACCCCCACATCCTTTTCTGCAGAGCTGCTGCTTAAGCAATTGGTCCCCATCCTGTACTGGTGCAAAGGATTGTTCCATTCTAAGTGCAGGACTTTGCACTTGTCCTTATCGAACCTCAAGAGATTTTTGGTCCAATCCTCCAATTTGTCAAGGTCTCTCTGAATCGTAGCCCTACCCTCCAGTGTATCTACTACTTCCCTTATCAGTGATACAGGAATGATAAAATAAGAAATCAAGTACACGAAGCACTGAATTAAAGTTGACAGATTCCTTTAGCATCACAGTTAAAGTTGTATTCTTGTAAAACCCTTCATTTACTATCAGCATTTATCCCTTCAAACTACAGTCCTTATCTTTTCAATGACAGAGGCAGGAACCCTCCTCAGGGCAAATATGTTTGCATTCATGTAATTCAGGAGAATATATTTATGGTTCAGTGTAAAACTAGTCATAAATTTTAATTGAATAATTTTGTTGTTAGGATTTTGATTTACTGAAACTTCATGGGAATGCACCAGTATCAATTAAATGTCCAGTAGGAAAGATTTCTCAGATACTGGGTGGGATTTCTGATCAGAGAGAGAGAGAGAACAGCTGGTGGCCTGGCAACTAGGTCCATAAAAAGAGAGAGCATTCTTGGTCTGAATTGAGCAGAATAGGTATTTGAACTTGGACCTTTCACCTGCCAGGTAAATATCCCAGTCATTAAACTTTGGGTGTTAAATTTATCTTGTGTCCTGGGATGGATCTGGACCGCAAGATTCCTCATGGGCTGAATTTGGCTTGAAGTGGCAGCAGACTGCCTAGGGAGAGGCACACAAATGGCAGTGGGCCAGGCAGCTGCATTGCAACAGGGAACCGTATTGCACAGCCTTGCTCACCTCTCCCAGATGCCCACACTGCCAAATTCCCTATCCTGGTGGGACAGATGGAGCAGCTTTGCAGGCTAGATTCAGCCTGTAGGCTGTATACTCAACATCCCTGCACTACAGGGTTGGCTGGTGGGTGCTCCCCACTTCAACCTCAAAAAGAGCTGCACTGTTGAATGGGCTCCCTTGTAATTCTGCAGCCATAGCATTTTAATAAGTAGTTTATCTCTTGCTGCCCAGTTGCAGTCATGAATCCAGATTTTCAAATGTCCTCACCTATGAGTGGATGTGATGTTTCATCGCTTTTCTTCAATAAATATAACACCACCTTATGTTGGGAATGTGGCAAATTATAACCAGGGTAATTTGCTACTTGAAGTAAAATAATAGGAGAGCACTTTGAGGGAGACTGCACAGGATTTCTTTTCCTTTCTAAAACACGTGTCCTGCCAGGTTAGTGTTCTACCTTTCACTTCTTAATTTAGCTTTCTCAGTTTGGTCTGGACCAAATCCCCAAGTCTTCCCATGTGCATTATTTCCAAGAACATAGGACATGCCATACAGGGTAAAACCAATGGTCCATCTAGCCTAGTATTCTATCTCTGACAATGGCAGAAGTGGATGCTATATGGAGAGAGCATCGAACTGGGTATCGCTGGGACAGCACTTCGCAACCTGTGGGTCGCAACCCAAAAGTGGGTCATGAGAATATATGAAAGGGTCATGAACAAACTTTAAAAATGGATTCTCTTTAAAAGGAGAAAATGTGGGAAACCCTGGCTTTTCCCTTGCAGGTTGGCAGAGTTCCAGCCTGGAAGGGGCTGGCTGCTTGGGCCCCACTCCACCACCCCCAGCCCCACACACTGCAGAGCTGAAGCCTAGGGGTACAAAAAAAGGTTGAGAACCACTGCTCTAGAGCAGAGCAAAATGGCAGATCCAGCCCTTCCATTTCCCAGAAGCCACTGCCCACATCACTGCGGCTGGCTTCCATGGATACACCCCAGGAGGGAGGGAGCTGTGACGGTATGGGGCCAGGGTTTCCACAGCAATGCTGGCAGGGTGCACGGCATTGCAGGGAGCTGCTCTAGGGCTGGGATTTGGATCTTGAAGCAGTGGCAGCGTGGTCTGGAGCCCAGAGCCACAATTTGCTGGCTGCATGCTCCTGCCTGGCACCCACCATTCTGAGCTACATGGACACATTAAATATTGAGCCCTAGCATTCTGTGCTCCATTTTAATGAGGATGAATTGTCACTGGTATGAGAGAGAAATTAAGTACAGTTGTTCCACAGTTATTCAAATCAAAATATGCATACGCTTTGGAAGCTAGGTATTTTATTACAAAGGCATCTTCACTTTGTTCAGTTGTAAGTGAATATATGGAGAGTCTGATGTTTCACCTCACATGAGAGATTTAAAATATAATTAGCCTCGTGTACTTGGAGCAGCAGGAAATAATGCTGTATTTCTGTGTTTTAGACATCCAGGTTACTTCATGGAAACCAATCAGCTCAGCTCATTCTTTCTGCTGCTTTCCCACTACAACAGAGCACTTTTACTCAGTCTCACCACCCGCAGCATCAATCGCAGCAGCAGCCACCGCAGCAACAGCAGCAGCAGCAACTTTCGAGACATAGAACTGACACCATGACTGATCCTTCCAAAATTCAGCCACAGTAGCACGAGGCTCTGCTTCTTCTGGAAGCAAACTGCAGGGAGGGGCTGCTCCATAAACAGTTGCACTGATGATAGTAGAGGTAGAAGTCTGAAGGCTTTATAAAATACAGTATTGAGAGCTCTGCTTCTAACTTCTGGAATCTGTTTGCAGAAGATAATATTGCAAGATGCTGTTGAGGTACCTTAGGTAAAAGAAGATGGCAAGGACAAGGCCAACTTTGACAGTGTTTTAGTTGCCCCAATGTCTGTGGTGTTTTAAAGGATGTGCTGCCATGTTTAACTTGTCCAGATCCAGTCACAAACCCTAAGTGAACTGAAAGGGCACTAAAAATGTTGGTATTTTTTATCAGTCCTGTAAATGTATCAAGTGTTACAATGGCCATGCTGTTGCTGTAGCAGTTGTTTGAATTTACTTACAATAATGCTACACAAACAGTCCAAAAGACATGACATTTTTTTCAGATTATTATGGGACAGTAAATATTTTCAAAATGTTGTGTGGAGTCAAATTCTCTATTGTACAGATGCTGTAAAATATTGTGTATATGTCTGCATAAAAGGAGAGAGAGCAAAATATTTTATATGATGCATGAAAAAAGTAATCTGTTATTTGTAGGTTTGAATACATTTCCCTAAATTCTCACACCATGCTCAGACTAATATTTTTCTCTGTTCTATTCTTTGTTTACAACATGATGCATCAATTTTCACTCTTAGTATGGGCACAAGTCTCTTGTTTGTGCTTTGTCTGTGATGTCACGGTTTGTTCGGTGAGGTATAGTGTGCTGGTTCGTTGACTTTTGGGGGTTAAATTATTGATGAAACTGTTTGAACTGACAGTCATGTTTCAGGGTTCAAAACGTTCAGATCCGTAAATATCATCCATCATTTCATAATTATACATTGTTTTTATTGAAAAATAGGAATTTGCACTGCTTTACTGTGGATGGTTTGGAATTTTACTCCCCAAAGCTATCTTTTGATATAGTTCATAGTTGGAAATATTTATGTAAAAGGTTTAAAAAAACTATATGAAAGTAATTTTCAAGAATGTTTCAGTTATAGAAGTAATTTGCACAAAAATATATTTACATTTAATAATGTTTTAGGCACTTTTTAATCACCTTCTCTGTGGTGAGAATTGTAACTTGTTAAAATATGTTGGAATCTTTTTATTCTCCTTTCAAAATTAGACCTTTCTTTAGTCAGAACTGATTCAGGGTCATTTTAAAAACAAAACAAAAAAAAAACCAACAAAAAACCCATAGTGCCTTGATTTTAATTCAGGTGATAACATTGAACATCTTGATTATGTTGTCTTGAATCTGTAACCATTTACAGTTTTGAAGTCTTGGTACATTGTCAACAAAACCTGTGTCTCTGCTGCATAGCTGTTTCTCTATAGTATTAATTTATACAAGCATTTGAACAATCGTCTGAGTTGAGATCCTGAACATTTTTTAAAAGAGTGGAACACCATTCAAATGCTAATCTGGAACAGATATATGATTTAACTTGTAAGTGTTCGAATAGTAAAGAGCACCACTCTCTAGTGCCTCCATAAAAGAGATTATTCATTTAGGGAGAACATAATCTGAGTTTTTTCAAAGAGATTAACTTTAATTGGAAATTGATAGGAAAATAGGTATTTAGGATTGCACAGGTTAATACTATCAGAATATTGATATAAAAGGGATACCACTGAACTAAGACTTCAGAAGGCAAACCTCACTTTATAAAGATGATAAAAAGTTCCAACAAATGATGTACTATTTTTAAATCAGTGCTCAGTAGATTTTATGGTACTAGATTTTGAAAACTACAGCTGCATAGCAAAATGAATATATACAAAGATGGACCTAGCGGTTTAAAAAATAAAAATTAAAGCATAATAATGAAAAGTAATATTAAAGAGGGAAAGGTTTTAGAGTCGAGCTGAATTACGTCTGAGTATTAGGGAGGAGTTGTATGAATGTAACCAAATAGTGGTGGAATATTTCATATTAGGAAGCTTGATTGTATTATTGAATGAACAAAGGTCACTGAAAGGTAATATGAGGCTAGCGAATATTGGCCTACTTTCTCAAGATAGTCTTGCCTTCTCCACTGTATCCTGTTATCAGATTCTTCTTCTCTCCAGGTTCCCCTGCCACAGCACAGCATCCCAAAATCACAAAGCAAGTTTAAGATTGGGTCCTGGAGAATCACTGTGGAAAAGGGAGAAGAGTATAAGGAATGAATAACCAAAGAGAATTGCATTGGTTTCTGCTCCGAAAAGCTGCTTGAACCCAGGAGCAAGGAACAGATACCAATATTAAACATATCAAGGTTGCTTTCTAGCTCACGCTAGCAGTTTCTGTAATTCCCTGAGCCAGCCTTGTTGTCAGAAACTTTTGGTTTTTAAGTTTTAGAAAAGTAAGTCTTCACTGACTTGTATTTTTATTTCAGACTGTTTTCTTAACCCTGCTAAACCATTCCACTTGTGTCCAGAATTAGGCTTTGTTGACTAGAGGTCTCAGCTATCAAGATTTTATGTAGCAGAAAATAGAAATGTTAGACAGGTTTTCAGTCTGACAATAATAAAATGGCACTAAAGAAGGAAACTGGGGGAGTTTGAATTGTAATGGTAACACAAGCCGTTAAACTGCAATACTTGCAGATACAGAACACAATTAGGACAGCTGAAGTGTGTTTTGGGGGTGTAGGTTGTTGCCACATTGGTCTAAGGACAGGCAGACAAGGTTCTTCAGGTGCAACCACCCTTCTTCAGGCATAGGGAAAGTTTAGTATGTAGCATTTCAAATCCTTCAACTCCCCAAAATTCTTTGGTGCATTACTATACATCAGATGATAAAAAGGCTACCTGAGATCTGTATGAGAGGTTGGTTATAACAAGGCTGTTGGCAGAGTACTACAATGCTACGTACTTTAATTGAGAAGCCTTCCATAACCTCCGAGAGAGGTCAACCAAAAAAACAAACAAACAAAAAAACCCTATGCTTTCCTTGTTAGCTAAAAGAGGAAGGGGCAATAATCTAACTGGAAAATTATTGCATAAGTTTGACAAGTTTCTATCACAGTTCAGGCAAACTTTAAAGACAAAGAAATTGGTATTTCACCAAGCTTGAATATGATTGATAAGGCCTTGTTTAAATCGCAGGCACAGCTCATGGTGCAGTGGCTCCTTTAATCTTGCAGCTTCCGTCCTTCCCCGCCCCAGTCCCTCCCTCCTCCCCGTGAGCCTCCCACCACATTGCTTGCTCTTGATGGCCGGGAGGCAAAACTGTTTTTTTTAAATATGCTGCAATTCTTGCCTCCTGGTCAGGAGTAAGCAGCAGGGCCAACAGGGCACATCGACCAATTGGAGTGGGGGATATGTGAGGGGAACTCCAAGACTAAAGGAGTTGCTGTGCTGTGAGCTGGGCCTGTGATATAAACCAGGCCCTAATGATTGATGTGAACAATTTATTTTGCTTCACAGCTTGCTACTAAAAATTTGCACTAGAAAAAAAACTTACTAGAGGCAATTGCAAAATGCCTAACAACCTGGAGAAGGGAGAGAGGTAGAGTGGGCCTTCAGCCTCTCTTTTCTAATCCAAGATCTTTTTGCCTAACTCATGCATAGTCACACATCTATGGTTTGTGACCTCCCGTTAGTTCCAGTAATTATAAAGGTATGATACCACAGGCTCCAGAGCATACATAATGTCACAGAATAATTCTGGCAGGAGGGAAGAAGCTGGTTAAGAAAAGATTGTGTGTTTATGGGCAAATATCATGGTGATGTATGAGGAAGCAAGAAAAATACAGCATGGTTTTTTAATGGTATTTTGGAGTGAATTAAAATTTGCCTGGGTTGCGAGGATTCAAAGAAAAGTCTCAGAGAATTTCAGAGGGAAGAGAAATATAGCTATTTTTATATTATATTTAATATATATTATATTTGTATATAAATATGAAAAGATTCTAGTGAGAGCTGTCTGTATGCCTTCCATTTTACCAAGAAGTACACCTCCTGAAGCTATGACCCCAGGGCATCACCACCTTTTATAGGCTCTGTGCTTACTGCCAGTCTACATCCAAGTTAATGTTCCAACATTCTTTCAACAGCTAAGTCCCAATTCAGCAAGGGGCTAATGCTAAGACTGTGAGTTAGTCCCTTTAAGGCAACATTCACGCACACGCCCCTTGTTGAATAAGATCTTGAATTCTCACCAGGGCCCATGCAAGCAATTTTTCATGGGAAAAGACTGAAAAGACTCCAGGCCCAAGTTGCACATTTTGTTTTCTTTTTCTATAGTTTGGAATAATGATAAGCACTTTACTAAAAGTAACCATGTGGAAGGCAGTTTATTATTTTGGGCAATGGAGCTGTTCAGAGGTGCCCAAGGGGATCAGAATGTAGACAATTGTCAGACTAGGGACATTTCTGGAAAATGTTTCTCAGTAGTGATCCTTTGAGGCTCCAAGTGTAAGATTCAAGTGGCATCTAAAATTGGTTGGCTTTGTTTTAATGTGGCCAGGGGAAAGACTCCATGATTCCTAGCTTCCTTAGAGGAGATATTTTTCAAATTGCACAATTGTCTATGAGAGAGAAACCACGAAGAGACTCATTAGCCTGCTTAATAATTTTAAGTAGCCCTTAAGATTATAATTTTCATTAAAAAAAAAAAATGTGTAGAAGGTTTACAGATGTGGCCTTTTAAGACTGTTGCAGTCACCAGTTCTGAACTAGTTTGTATTTTTAGAGAACACAAGAATTTATGAGTATGTTAAAGGTTATGACACTGGGTAATGTCAGCGTGTTCTTGTTAGATTTGTAAGTTTCTCTGTTTGAAACCAGCTTGAAACAGGATACACTCACTTGAGTGTTGGGGAAGATGGTTATTTTCATTAAAAGACAGAGAGAGCCAAGTTTAGTACTGAATTTGCTTTATACTTATCCCCAATGGAAAAAGTTGGAGATAATTTGAAATGAATTGGGATAAAGACTTTTGTATGCAGTATATTTAAACTTGAATGTTGAACAGCTCATAGTAAATAAGGCAGACATTGAGATTTTTAAATTAAATTTTGTTGTCCATAATACTGTTTTGGGTAGTTTTTTTTTTCAATAACCTGATTTTAACACTACATTCCTTGTTTTTTTCTTTAATAAACAAGTAATTTACAGGCTCTGTTTGCTATGTTTCATGCTTTGTCATCTGCATGGGTTTTGCCAGCATGGTATGCTTTTATTCAAAGAAATTGTACCAGGGAGTAAAAAAAGAAGGAAAAAAAACACACAAAACAAAAACACTGTGTATGAACAAAATACTGTATTGCCTAATATGGAGACCCCAGCTAAGACTGAGAGGTGCTGCACTAATAGACAATCAATATGATGACTATTTATGAAAGACTTTTGGGAATGGTATTAAAAGAAGTAACTGCTTTGAAAGCAGTAGAAGGGTTTTTTAAAATAAGAAATGGGGTAAAATATTTATTTTAAAATATATCAATTAGATTGAATTTTGAGTTTTTAAGCAGTGTTGATTTCACAGTGTCTTGGATTTTGGTTTTGTATTTTTTAACTGGCATTAGATTTGTATATGTAGAAAACTAGTGCCGCTCATATTGACGTCAGGAAATGTAGAAACAGTTCCCTGGTGTTCATGTGACCATTACTAACTGTCATTTTTTAACTGAATAAATGTAACTCATTTGAAATCCTGCCTCTTGTAGCTTCCGAGGTTCTCAAAACTTCTAATTTTGTTTGGTGTCATTTTTCTTTAGAGGGTTGTAGTGCTGAAGTCTTATTTCCACGGATGTATCAAAGGAACTTCCTTTTGTAATCTTTTCTCACTCATCCAGGTAGGTAACAGTGGCCTTAAATCAAATGTGTGCATTGTACGTTTCTTGCTGCTCTGTACTTCCTTGTGAAACAGTGGCCTGTCATGAAGGATAGACACACTTCAGTGTTTCTTGCCTATTCTAATGTTTTCAGCCTGTATGCTTGGGGGCATATGAACTGTCTATGTTTTAATTAAAGAAACCTGATGTTTCAAATAGTGGTGCTATGGGGTCAGGCTCTGAGAAAAAGGACAAATTCTGCCCTCCTGGATCTAGCTGTCTCAGTGGTTCTCAACCTTTTTTGGACTCTGAGCACCCTCCATAACTTGTGACTTGAATGGCATCCAATTTCAAAAAAATATATACATTACAGTGCTTGCGCTTCTTGCAGAGGAGCTGGGCAGTGGAGGTGGGAGGTGGGGAATTATTCAAGGCAGGGACAAACCTGAGCCTGTGTGTACCTACTTAGCTTATCTGTTTAACTCCTCATGTCTTGTTTATCTCCTCACACCTCATGGTGCCTTTCAAAGGATCTGGCTGCACCCTGGTTGAGAAACACTGACATATATAATCTCAATGATGTGCTGGTGTGTGTCTGGATTAGTATCTGGAAACTGATCCAGGCACTGGTGTTTGAACAACATGTACAACATTGAATCTTTATGCTTCACTTCTACTCCAAGCATTTTTAAAGCAATTGTACACTCATTTAGCTGGGGCCTTATTTAGATCTATAAAACAAAATGTATAAATGGAGATCTGAGATAAAACAGCCCGACTAATATGTTGTAACTAAACAAACAGGGCCAGATCTTGCTCTCCTGTTAAAGTAAACGCAACTCATTTCCAAACCAACTCTGGAATTACAGGCGAATGAAAGGTGAATTTGGTCTGTCAGGTCCAATGCCAAAGTGGATTTGGTGACTGCACAGGCCCTATAATCAAGACACAGATCATAGGGGAAGTTGGTAACTATCTTAAAACGTGTTACATTTCTGGGTCAACAAGCTGTGACACCACTAATGGGATGGCACTATCAGATCTCTTCATGTTGGGAGCTAATTGTTAGAAATGAACCGATGTATTGGTCACATATCGGATTGGCATGGATAAAAGGAAAATAAACATTATCAGCAATTGGCCTTTTATGGCTGGTATAGCCAATTAATGTCACCAATACGTGTTGAGTGCATGTGCGCAGCTGCAGCATGCATGTGGCCGGGAATGCAGCCCAGCAGCTTGGAGAGCAGCATCCAGCCAGTAGGTCGGGGGGGGGAGGAGGGGGAAGGGGCTGGAGGGGACAGATGGAGGCCCCCATGGTGAGGGAGGGCGTGGGGCAGGGGCTGCCCTGCCAGGATGCTGAATGCTACCCCACCAGGTGTGGAGAAGAGCTTAGGGTGGCTCATCTGGGGGCAGGACTAGGAGCGGGGATGGCTCCCCACCACTGCATGCACTCCTGGGGGAGGCATGGGGGGGGCATATGCTCCCCCAGATTTATGCGTGGGGCAAGGGAAGACAGCCTGCTGAGGGCTCGGGGCCAGGGGCTGCACCAGTCTCTTCCTGCTGGGGGAGCTAGGCTGGGGCTGCACTCACAGCAGGCGGGGCAAGTGGCAGCGCTGAGAGGGGTCACTATGGGGTGGAGTATAGCCACCCCCAAAATTTACCAGAACCACCTCTCCCAGTGCTACTTCCGCCTGCCCCACCCCTCCCTAGTTGGAGCCCAGCCCCCCCTGCCGGGAAGAAGCTGGCACAGCCCCTGGCTCCAAGCCCACAGTGGGCAGCCTGCCTTCACCCCATGCACATATCCAGGGGGGCACATGCAGCCCATGCCTCCCACGTGGGTACATGCAGTAGCAGGGAGCTGCCCACAACCCACGCCCCCCTTGGACGAGCTGTGCATGGCTCTGTTCTGCTCCCAGAGGGGTCACATTCACTGCCCTGGCTGGGCAGTACCTGCCCTGCCCCTACCCTGCTCCCTCCCTCACCATGGGGGGGGCCCTCAATCTGCCCTTCCCCACTCCCCACAGACTTACTGGCCAGACACTGCTCTCTAACCTCCTGGGCTGCTTTCCTGTAAATTGGCTTTTGGATTGGCATCAGCTAATATGGCTGGTTAATAATCGGACATTGGTATCAGTCAGAAAATCTTTATCGGTGTGCCCCTACTAATTGTACGTATGCAGACCCGTGGCTGGAAATGAGTACACTGCAGAATTAGTTGTACAGGCTCTACAGTTTTAAATCATGTCTGTACCAATGACTGCATAATTAAAACAAGACAACTGGGTTTCTTTAAATAGAACTTTGTCAGGGAATATCAATACATTTTTCCATAAAATTATCGACTCCAAGAGCTGTAATTGAAGCTGCTGATGTTAACTGAAATTATGTTATTCAATGACATTTCACTGTTGTGCAAGTTAAGTGCAGACCTTATTTGGCAAGAGACCATAATTATTGAGTACTTGTAAAGATTAAAAATCCAAAGTCTAGTTAACTCAGCACTTCTCTGTCTCAAAGGTCAGTGAAAAAGAAATGCTTCATTCTGTAAGTTGCCTGATGTTACCATTGATTATATTTCAACAGCTATGTTCTTACAAGTGTTCTGTGCAGTTATGGTCTGTACTGCTTTTTCATTTCAGTGAATCTAATCAAACTACCTCATAAGTAACTTGGGGGAAAAAGTGATGTAGATCAGCTAGTGGAAAGTAGGCTTTATAATATGCTGAATATGGACAGACTGCAGCTGTGAAGTTAAAATCTACCATATTTTTCCTCAAAGGACAGTGATCATCATGAAAATGCTGCATCTATACTGGCATGCTTCGTAGCAGTAATTTACTGCAATGGCCCTGTTATGGTGGCAGCACTCCTGGAGGCTATAATACAGACAGGTTTTGGCATTGCAGTGTCCAAGTTTGCAAGGATAAAATATAGACAAATAGGTTTTAACTAGGGGTGCACCGATAGAGATTTTTGGGGCCAATACTGATATCCGATATTTAAGGAGGCATATCGGGTGATACCAGTCTGATTTCTGATACAGCATGGAGAGCTGCCTCCAGCTGGTAAGTCTGTTGTGGTGGAAGGTGAGGGAAGGGGTAGGAGGGGCAGATCATGCCTCTTCCCGGCACATGGGGGGAGGCGGGGTTGAGGCAGGAAGAGCCGGGGCTCCACTGGGTGAGCAGCAGGACTGGGAAGGAGCTATGGTGAAATTTGGGGTGGCTGCAGCCCACTCTATAGCCCCTGCCCTGAGCCCTGCCACTAGGAAGAAGAGACTGGTATGACTGGTACCATCTCCAGGCCACAGCTGCAGCCCGCTCACCCCATGCAGATCCAGGGGCACATGCCCCCCCGTCTCCTGCTGGGGTGTGCGCAGCAGTAGGAACTACCTCCCCACTCCTCCCCCTGACAAGCTGTGGCTCCATCCCACGCCCTGCCCTGCCCCAGCTGTGCAGTGCCTGTCCCTGCCCCCTCCCTCATGACAGGGCGTGTTGATCTGCTCCTCCCCACACCCTTTCCCTCCCCGCTCCCCTTCCACTACAACAGACTTACCAGCTGGAGGTGGCTCCACTCTGCCAGGCTGTGCTCACTGCCTGAGTGCTGCACTGTGGCTGCACACCATGCACAGGCATTTATTGACCAAATTATCGGCCGCATCAGGCCGATTTCCAATGCAGCCACTTTTCTTTATATAAGTACCGATCCGATATTGGACTGATGCATCGATGCACCTCTAGTTTAACCTATAAGATTGGGTGGTTTCCACAAACGCACAGAATGGTAATTCCAGTACTTATTAGGAAAGGAAGCCTATGTTAAATTAAGACTACATAATCTATTTACCAAAATCTGAAAAGGCCTCATCAAAATCCTCACACCTCTACTCCTATGAAGTCAATAGGGCAGTCAGTGTGACTAAGAGCTTCAGAGTAGGCCCACACTAATTTTACTGAGTCTAGTCTTGAGTTCAAATGAAGCCAGGGGTGCTCTAGGTAAGAGTTCAAGGTGTAATTAAAGGAAAGGAAAAAGAAACTTGCACGTTTAGATTGTCCCACTGCGTGTGGTCAGTCACAGTCTGTCATGGCTACAAAATGTGTCTCTGTACTGTTAGCTAGTATCTCATAACAAGTCTTGGAACCAGGAATTTGCTGGAATCTATCATAAATTCTCCTGACGATGGATTTTTAAATGTTGTAGATTGTATTTGTACTTTGTTTTTGCCTGAAACCTTTGGGCTGCCAAGATATCAAACATGTTTATGAGTCTGTTTGTGGCTTAATCCCCACCTACTGCACCCTAAAGAAATTAAATGAGAGATTTTTTACTATTTTTTTCTTCAAATTATAAGCCTCATGCCACGTTACAATTTTCTGCTTTCTCTGGAATGCTGCCATCTTTCAGAATGATGCTTGACCCCCAGCAGAGAGCAGCAGTAGCAATAGCAATATTTGTTCAATTTATTTATTTATTTATTTTTTGCTGCCTTTATTAGTGTGAAAATAAAACCCAATTCTAAAACTTTTCCTCTTATCTACATTTCAGCTTGCTTTTGCATGCTCAGGAGGATGTGTGCAGTGCTTACCACCTCCAGATCATATTGTTTAGGGCATGAACCAAGTGACATGCTTCTCTCGTTTCAGCTCAGGCTTCACTAATAAAATGTCTGTCTCCTCCCCATGAATGAAAGGGAGGTCATCTTGTTACTTAGATGCCTATCATTTTTTCAAGTAACACAAGCAAGGCTGTAAGTAATTATGTGATAATTTGCTCACACTTTCCATTTATTTAGTTGTAATAGGAGTTTCCAGTGCTGAACATGCCATAAACATCTGAGAGCCAGGAGAAAACACGACGGGAAAAGGGACAAAGCCCTCTAGGAAGCGAAAATCTCAATTACAATTTCTTAAGGTAGGTCAGACTCCATTTTGCCAAGGGCAGGACTGAACTATAATTAGGGTGACAGTATGTCCTGGTTTAGCCGGGGCAGCCCCAGATTTCAGAGGCTGGTCGCAGCTGGCTGTTAGTAATTATAACAGGCGTCCTAGAAACCCAGGGGTGCAGGGTGCAGTCTGGCCAGGAATGGGAGTGATGCAGAGCACCTTGCAGGCAGGCAGGCAGGTAGCTGCCTGCCCAGTATGCAGCTCTGCCCCCACGGACTTGTGAGAGCATGGAGGCCTTGGAGACAGTCCCAGATTTTCCAGATGAGTCCCAGATTTCTGGGATTTCCATATAGTCAGCCTAGCTATAATGAATATTACAGCTACTGAAAAAGGACCAGCAGAATCACTTGTGCTTTTTCTGGAGAATGTCTAGTTTTTTCTTTCTTCAGACAGGCTCCATGACCCTTGTATATTAAGTACTGGAAAACTAGCTCCCTTCCAAAGGCTTAATGCCAGTGATTTTCAACAACTGGGCCAAGGGAATTCCACACACCTTGATAGTACATGCCAGGACTAAACACACTGGGTGTTGTTTCTTGGGTGGAAGTATATTTAATTACTTATTACTCAGGCTTCTGGCACTGGTATAAGTGTTTATTATTGCAGCTTGCTCAATTTTAGGTAACAAAGAAAATTCTCGTTGCTAGTTAAACCATGTCTAAAGATGGATTGTGGGAGCACTGCAGCCACTGTTACCTGTTTGAGTTATTTGATAGCCTGCTCTGTGCACACCCTTTCACAGCAAGGCACGAGGTGAACTTATGCATCTCTGGTTCAATTAGTCTATGAGGTGCATCTCTACCCTGTCTTTTGCCTGTTTTGAATTGAACTGCAGGATGTCTAAAGCATAAAAATTAATATAGCCATGCAGGCAAGAGACTAGGACACACTACTCCGCAGGAAAGGTGGTTGTTCAATGGTCTCTTAAACAGCATTTTATTTTGAAAAATGGACCATTTGTCACAGGGAATGGTTCAGACTCCCACACCTTCTGTCATCTGCTGCAATGAAAAGACACCCCATGAAAGGGTCGCTGTAACAGCTTGCCTCTTTGCTTGATCTTTGCAACTCCTTCCTCACTCTGTACCTGACCATGTGACACTGTGCTACCACATGGTGTAGCCTGCCTTCAGCCCTGCCCCTCCTCTCCCTGTCTCTGATTTGTTGTGGGTTTGGATTGCCTAGGAACAAAGCTATCAGTACAAGTCCCTAGGTAGCAGCACACCTTCACTGGACATGCGGGGGGGGCGGGTTAGAAACAGCACTAGTAGATAACAGACAGGATAATTGCAGAAGAAAGGAGGCCTGATTAGTGGAAGATCAAAGATTAATTAACACCTATGGAGTGAAGAGATCAGGAAGAGTCAAGTTGGTAATAGCCATGAAGTCAATATGTTTGTTTTTTTACATTTAAATAAAATGAGAAAAAAAACCCATGTGACAGCTGAGGATTGTCTGTGTGATAAAGGTGCTTGCTGAAGGCTCTATGAAGATTAGACAAAGTGTTTTTCTGTCATTTGTTCAGCTATTAAGCTATATGTTGTTGCTAAGAGCCTAATTAAGGTCAAAGATGTAGTAAGACCTTGTATGAAGTAAAGCCTAGTAAATTTAGCAAAGCCTTGAAGTAGTAGGCCCTGTGGCATAGTAAAAATTAACCTTATCAAAAGAATGCAAGGCTTGTACTGCTATTGGTCAGTCTAAGGACAGTTGAAGTAAAGAGAATCCGAATGGCTGTAAGTTATCAGCATAGCTCAAAAGTTATAAATTGGCTGGCACATCCGGAAATCATTTAGAAGGAAAATACAGCTCTGTGAAAGGAACTACAGATTAGCTACAGGCCTGGATTCAGTGGGACTATGGATATCAAGGAGCCTAAGGACTGAATACCAGGGTTCTTCCTGGTACCCCTCGGATAGCACTGATCGGGAACGCCTGACTTCGCTGAGCTTTGCAGAAGAGAAACTTGTCGTACATCAGGCATCAGAGGGCACTGCCGATAAGTTGCCAATGCGAATTATTATGGTCTATCCTTGTTTTGTTATTTACACGTAGTTGTGTGTTTGTTAAGTCGATAAACCTTTCTTACCTTTCTACCCCCGACCGCACTCTCAATCTCGAACCCTCCACAGGCGGCTGGGACACCCATGAGCATTTGAATGACTCATGCTGAAGTGTATAAAATTTAACTAACCACGACAAGGGCTTACCCATGCTTCTAAAATACTTCTCAGATAGACTAAAAGTATTATAACCAGGGATCTGGGGTCTTTGTTCACCATGGAAAAATGCAGATTTTCTCCTTTAAAGAAGAAAAAAGTGGATTTTCTACTTTAAAGGGAAAAAAAACAGGGAAACCTTGGGTATTCCCTTGCGGGCTGGCAAAGGTATAGTCTGCAAGTGGCTGCCTGGGGTTGAGGGGAGCAGGATGCAGGGAGCGCATGTGGAAGCCAGGTAGTGTGATAGAAAGCAGCTTCCACAGATCCCTCCAGGTAAGTCTATGGGCATGGAGGAAGGGGGGTAAGGGCACAGGTGATGCATGGAGGGACAGGCGGCCACAGGCAATGCAGTGGAGTCATGTGCCCCTCCCAGATTTCTCTGGCCAAACCCACACCCTGCTTTGGGTGAACAAACCTCAGAGGGCACATGCCCCCCTGGAGCATCACCTGTGCCCTCTCCCACCCCAGCCCCTGCCCCCATAGACTTACCTGGAGGAAGCTGCTCTCCACTGCTGCCTGACTGCTACGTGCATGTGCGTGTGCATACATGCATGTGGCATCCCCTGCGTCCCGCTCCCCCCAGCCCCAAGCAACCCCTTACAGGCTGGAACTCTGCTGGCCTGCAAGGAGAAACCTGCTGTTTCCCACTTTTTTTTTCTTTAAAAGGGGAAAACATTTTTCTCCATTAAAGGAGACAATCCATGTTTTCCCACAGCAAACAGAAAACTAAGATCCTTGCTGATTATAACCCTCTTCTTCCCCCATCTTGCAGCTGCAGAACAAGAGGTGGAGATAATCAATCCTGCCACTCAAATTATGTTGCAACTTTTCATTCCCTTTGCTACTATGTAACCCTGTTCTGGTGGCTCTAATTTTGCATCTGTGAATTGAAAATACAGTAAAATACTGCAGATATCCCTGTCAGCACCAGGCCAGTGGCCTGTTGATATTATGTTGCTTTTAAGCAGCCATTAATGGTATAGACAGACAAGGCAGCTGACCAAACTGGAGTGAAAACATTGCCACTGATGCTGTTACCAGGTGCTGCAGCAAATGGGTGTCACTGTCACTAAACTTCAGCAGTCCTTGGTTTTAGAACTGGGGATTTTAATGCAAGTTGGGGTTTGATAGCCAAGTGATCTGTTCTGGCATGTTCTGATTTCCTCATGCCTCGTTGCTGACTTCTATCCAACCTCAGAGGAAATGTATAGAAACAATAAGCTTGTTGCCTCCTAGATCATCCATAGGTGCCAGGAAACCATTATAACCACCTGTCTCACCTACTCCATGGTCTGTGTAGGGTTTTTTCTGGGACAGTTCAAGTTTGCATTTATCACAGCTGGTGATCACCTTTGCTGTTGACCATTTTAACATACTGCACCTTGAGATTATGCAGGTGACATGAAATACACAACCCTCCTTCCTGCCTGGGCCATTAGCCATACATAATAGGTCTTGTCTAGTTTGTTAAAACTTTTAAGGGACATTTGACTATTTTGCTGCTTGAGAGTATTTGCGTGCCTCCTCCCATATGCACCAGTTTTAGAGCAGTCAGATCCCCTTTCAGTGGTCTCCAAAGATGTAATCCTGGAATATCAGCAAGAATCATGTAAAGAGGCTACAGTCAGACTAGTGTATTAGGGACTTGAGAGCATTCAAGATAAATTGATTGTTTCAATGACCTAAGTCCTTTTGTATTTTTTTCCTAGGTGCCAATAATATTTATTCTATAGTAGTGTTTAGTCTCCTTAATATTTATTAGATTAGAATAGTAATGCAGTGGAATAGACTGCCTAGGGAGGTTGTGGGATCTTCTTCATTAGAGGTGTTCGAGAAGAGGTTGGCTAACCAACAGTCAGGGATGATCCGGGAGTAGGCATGCCTATGCTCTGCTTTGGCTATTTCTCACACTTCTGGGCTTTGCTGGTTGCCACATGGGACCTAGAAGGATCCCACCATCCTTCAGTTACTACAGGGAGGAACCTCAGCTGAGGATCAGGCCAAGTGCCATATTTGGGATCAGGATAGAATTTTACCCCATGGTCAGCTTGGTATAATTTATAGCTCGGGACTGACTTAATTCACAATTTTGAAGACTTTGCAGAAACCATGAAATCAGACATTGTCTGTCCAATCTAAATAAAAAAAAACAACAAAATGCTGGCTCCTCAGTGGGAGCCAGAAGTTGGTCCTTGTGGATGCTGTGGCCTGACCAGGCAGCCTGCTGGGGGGCCAGAGAATGGGAGTGGCCAGCACAAAGGGTAGCAGCCAAGATGGGAGATGCACCTCCCCTTGCTGACTGGCTAAGAGGGGGCTGCTCATCATGTAGCCCCCCCACATCCCCCACAAGGCAGGGGAGGCGGGTGGCTCTGTATGACAGACAGTTCCCTTTTGATCACAGCAAGTTGGGTAGATCCCTCTCTACAAGGTTTTTTTTGCCTTTCTCTGTAGCAGAGGCTAGGGCGGTCTTCCTGGGACTTTTTGATCATATTTTAAAACTACCCACATGGCAGCAGGTCAGTGGCCACTAATGTTCCTTGCTGCACTGGTGACAGGTTAGGGTATTATGCCTTATGCTTGCTTGATTGTAGTTTTACAAATAGATTAGATAAGGATTGGATTACATGACTTCTGAAGGTCCCTTCCAGCCTTACTCTTCTATAATTGTAGAACTGTTTTACTAATCTAAGAAAGTTTTGAGTAACATGGTTGGAGAGTTTGTTGTCATTTATGCTGCTGCCAGAGGTTCAGTTGAAGGTGCAATGGGATATGATCCACAAGCCAAAGAACTGTGCTTCCTGCCACATGTGCATGACAGAAGGTGTAATTACACCCTGCTGCTAGTGCAGGGGATGCCCGGAATTATGATCCTGGGCTGCTCCTAAACCAACACATAGCAAGCAAGGTGCCTGTGAGTGGAAGTGTTAGTCTATTGTGTCATGCTCCCAAATGGCTCCTGCTGTCAGACACACAATTTAGACTAGCACTCCCTGGGCTGGGAATGCCCCAGCTACCCATCCAATTTATGATGTAATGGGAACCAGCCACAAAATTACATCGTGTAGTATTGTAGTAGATTCCTCATTCTACAAGTGTGTAAGTGTGGGACCAAGCTAAACACTTTAGATAGGAATTTAATCACAGCTTAAGTGTAAGATCTGCCAGGGGCCCTAGAAGCCTAGTTTTTGAAGTAAGAAGAACATTTTTTCTGCCCAACATTTTGACATCACTTCATTTGTGACTATTTTTCTTATGCCTATGCTATTTCACAAATAATTTATAGCTTGTGCAAACTTCCAAAAAGGGAGTTAACTTGCTGCCCCAGAAATTTCAGGGAAAGAATGTGTGACATTTATAGCTTAGGAATACAACTTACATCAATCAAGTCTTTCCAGCACCACTTAATATTTAAAAGCTTAAACATCATAACAATAGATTTCCTGTGGGACATATTTCATCTTAAAACACAGCACTATACCCCCCACTCAGTTGGTGTGAATTCAGAACCATTGTTTAAGTAGTAAAAGGTAATTACACAAACAGTTCAATTAGCCAGCTGTTAAAAATTACTATACTCCAAGAATAAAAGTTCACATAGTCCTTTACAATAATGGCTGGATAAAAACAAATAACAATTCCTTCCATGACCTTTAATAAGTAGCTAGTATGTTGCTCTTTATTAAGGGGTCAAGTAAAACATCACAAAGGCAGTTGAAAAATAACTGAAATAGAGACACCACTGTTTTATTTATGGTTCCTCCAGATTACACTTCTAATTTCTAAAAATAAGATTATTAATGCATCAAATCTAAATCCATTATTGTTCAAATGCTGGGAATGCAATGTGGTCATATCTGGACCATTTTGTTACTCTGACGTATGTTTGTAGTTTTCAACTTAATACAAAAAAGGAACTAGTCCAGTAAAGAAAAATCATATCTAGACAGATTGTATATTGAAACAGCAGGTTGTGAATCAGCACTTGTCAACTTCCTGATAAAACCCCCTGATTATAAGTTTTCCCTTTAAAGTAAATTTAAAAATTCTCTGTAGGTGGCTCTTGTTTGTTGGTAAGGAACTGCTCTTCAGTTTCTTGCTGTGCAGTCTACCCAAGATCAGATGCATCCTGGAATCAAAGTGTTGGACTTCAAGGTGATATTTTTTATAAGCAGTTTGTAACATCATATTACTGCCAGCTGCAGAAGGCCTGTCATCCAGTCAGATGCATAAGATCTAGAAGTGGCAATGGTAGCCACATGCAATAGAGAAAGGAGGAAAGAGACCTTGTATTTGTAGATGCAGATTCTCAAATCCATCTGAGCCAGGGACAGCTATAAAAAGCTACTCACTGCCCAAGGGAGGAACAAGCACCACAAAAAATATGCTCTGCAAAACCAGACGATCAGCATATCTCCAGCGCAGAAAAATGTCCAGCAGAGTGCCAAACTTGCAAATCATTGCTAATAAAAGTACAGTGTCATCTTCAGTGCTTGTATAACTATATTACTGTACATTATATACAGAAATTACAAGGACCCACTTTTGCTCTTGATCCTTGCTCTTTAAAGATAAAGCGCATTAAAAACCAGAGTCTGGGCTTATAAATAGTGCAGAGAATGCAAATGCCAGGAAAACAATGCCTCCTATGATTGTCACTGAAAGAGAGGGAAAAAGAAAGTATTAAATGCTGTAAAGAAAAAGATTACTATTAAATCTGCTTCTACAATGCCTCAGAGTGCTCCATTTCTCTGGTCCAAATCCTAGACTAGTGGTTCTCAACTTTTTTGGACTCTAGGCACTTCTCCATGACTTTCATATGGTACCCCATTTAATAAACTAGTTTATATACTATAGTGCTTACCTCCTGCACAGGGGCCAGGCACTGGTGGTAGAGGCTTCCTCATACCTCCTCACACTACCCTCCATGAGGATCTGGCAGCACCCTGGTTAAGAATCACTGTTCTACCAAATGGTAACAGTCTACAATTTACTTTAGCTACCAACGCTAGAAGCTATTTTCAGCTTGTGCAGCCCCCATGCCAGTGTCAGCCCTTTGGTATACTTGTGTGATTGCACTGATGAAACTAGAGGTGTTTTGGCTCCACAAATTAATTAAAAAATGGGGTTTTAATTCTCTCTCTCTGAATCTCACAAGCCTTAAGGACTTTTAAGTTTACTCACAGAAGAGCTGCTCCCCCCAGAACTGTTTTTTTTTTTCATTGTAGATGGGTAAGTGAGGGGAGAAAGAGGTCAACACTAAGGTGAAGATGTGCTCAGAGAGAGCAAGTGTTTATCCTACCGCTACTGTGTTGAAATCTGTTTTTTTTTTTTGTTTGTTTTGTTTTTTTTTAGCACAGCAGCTCTTGCTCTGGGCAGAGAACTTCAAGAGAAATCACCATTTGCTGATGAGCTGCTAATCTATTTTCACAGCTAATTGAAATAGGATCGTGCAATTTTCATCAATAGCTTTTTTGCATATATTCTACTGCTGCAGAAACTGGTTCTCTAATTGTTTCTGAACACTCTGGAGAAAGAGAGCAAGCCTGTACTAGGTTAGTGGCATACTGAATAAAACTGAAGGGAGGGCAAGATGGCACATTAGAGTAACTGGTTCAGAGATGCAAGAGTTTTCATATGTAACAACATACTCTGCCAGATGCTATGAATAGGTCCATTCATACCATCTAGCAAAGTAGGTTGTAGCCTACTCATGCCTCTGAATCAATTAGTATCTAAGGTTCCAACCTGCTCTACCTTTTGCCAGACTTCAGGCTAACAACTGAACAACTTATGGCCTGATCCAAGAAGAACATACCCCACCTGGTACCTAGTGGCAGATGTAGGTAGGTATAACTGCTCTTCATGGAGTATCCACTAACTAACTCCTTTAGATAAAAGTCCTACTCTACATTTTGGCAATATCCCTGTTGCTCTTCACTAAACAGTATACAAGCATACAAGAAATGCTATACATTTACTTCCTCCATTCATCAGGAGGAAATATTAAGTTACACACCTCATTTGATTTTAAGACTCGGCACCCCAAATTGCAACAAGCCTTTTATCTTTTTAAACCAAGTTACTCAACCCAATTGCGACTGACTACAGAGAGTTCTGTGCTTGCTTCTGCCCCTAGCAGAAGCAAGAGCAAAATAGTAAGGAACAGGCACAGCATAGTAGGTTCTACCAAGATAGTTCTCCTCTCCAGAAGATATAAGCAGCCATGAAACAGGTAGAGGAAGAACTAACAGTACAGTACAGTCATGTCATACGTGCATTTAACTTGCGTGAATTCAATTATACGCGGGGTGGGAGGGGGAGCGGGGCTTGAGTTTGCGGTGGTGGCGGGAGGTTTTGGCAGTGTGGTGGTGGCCTGGCGGCATGCAGCCATCCCCCCGTGCTACGCTGCTGCCACCGGCTGCACAGCTCCAAGCACGGCTCTGCAGTGGCGGCAGGAGGTTTTGGAGGCAGAGGCAGTCACTGCCTCCACTATACGCGACTTTCGCCTTACGCGCTGACCTCAGAATCTAACCCCTGCATAAGATGCGACATGCCTGTATTTACAAAAGTCTTGTTGCATCTACAAAACATTTCCAGCTTCTTCCCAAAGTTTGAATGTTAAAAACCACTACCTATAACTCCACCTCAAGGATGTTAAACCTTGTCATTCTGACCTTCCTGCAGATAGGCAGAGCTTTACTTAGCAAGTATATTTTTGCAGGCAAAAAGACTACTTACCAGTCCTAACAGAGATTTTTTGTGCTATCATTCGTCCTCCAATAACTGCTAAACCAGTGCAAAGGCAATGTCCCACTGTTCCACCCACTGCCACACCATAGGGATCCTGAGCAGACACAAAGTGGTCATTAGCAGCACTGAAAAAGATCTACAAGAATACAAACAGCAGTTTACCAGGAAAGAATTATGTTTTCCTAGTTTTGCCAGTAAGGCAAACATAACCCCAGAGAACACAGTCAAATATGCAGAAAGGCTTAGCATGGTTGAACAGCAATTGCTTCCTGGAAGATGGAAGAGAAAGCCACAAAGCAAGTTGGGTCCAGATACACACAAGTAGTTTGGTGCATAACATCCCACTGCAAATCAGTAGAAAGTTAGGCACCAACTCCTATTTAGGCCACTAATTATGAATGTGAGCCTTAACCTCACCAAAAAAAAAAAAAAAAAAAAAAAAAAAAAAAAAAATCCATCCAGAGCTGGATAATGTTTCAACCAAGACAACATCCTCAAGTAGTTTAGGACTTTGGAATTACTTGTGTCCCCCCTGACCCCCAATAGATATGCAGCCATCCCTGGGATAAGATGACAACTGTTTAGCCTCTAAACTTATGCTGACTGCACTTCTGAATCACAATAGCATTCCCTCCAAACCAGGCGAGCTGTCTTCCATAATCAACATGTCAGTTACCACAAGGCACTGAGTCCAGCTTCATGAGGCTAAGGCTCTCTTAACCTCAGACAAGGAGCTGGATGTTGGGACATAACAGCTGTTGAACATGGGGGAAATAAATGAACCAGAGGTTCCAGAATGGAAGCCTGGACTTCTGACTTGCATCATTCTTCTGCTGTCAGCTAATATCTGCAATACCCAGAAAACAAGGGATCTCACCCCTGTTTAATGCTGGCCTGCAGAGGATGACCACGCACTACTGCTGCTACCCATTTCCCCATTACTTGTGGGTGGCAGCAAGCTTTGTAGTGGATCTAATGGGGACAGCCCCACTGATGATCCACATCTTACTATGATGCCACACTATGGATTTCCCTCTCTAGTTTGCTTTAACACATCTAGGAAGTTAAACACAGGAAGTTTTATCAAGAATATTAACACTACAGAAATCACTCTCTATCATTAGCAAACGCCAGAATTAATTTTGTGCATATGCCCCGAGTATGATCACATCCAATTGTTTCCACAGGATGCCCATCACACTCTGCGCACAGGGTAAAGGATACTCTCTGAATCGGCAACAATTCAATATTTTGATTCATCCTCATTGAAGGATGTGAGGTAGATAAGGCCTGGAGTCCTGCATTAGTCAAACCCTGCTATGATGGCAAAAATCACCATTTTATGAACTATTCTGCAGTACTCATTGTTATGTGAAGTGCATCACAACTGAATTATGCCGTCTGCTTCAATGAGGGTAAAACATGGCATCCTCTGAGGTTATATTAACCAACTACACTTCTGTGTTACTGCAGTGGCGCAGTATTGGCAGTGCCCTCATCCCCCTGCTTTTACCTAGAACATGCTGTAAGGTAGTTCTTAGAGTTTTGGGTCTGTGCCTTATAGATGCGAGAGGATTCAAAGTACCCATTTTGGGGATCCACTGTAAAATGCAAACCCTGAGAAGATGCCCCTCCCAGTATTATGTTCCTATCTACATCCTCATCCAAGCTACTGCAAAGATTGAGAGAAAGACAGAAGTAGGTATCTCACTCACCTCTCTCGCTGCTAGGACTATTGTTGTTAACTGTGAACGGTCACCCCACTCTGCTAAGAATGTTAAAGTAAAAGCTTGAACAAAAATTGGAGAAATAAAATGCAGCCACTTCTTCTGAGGTATATTTGTACCAGGCCCCGTTTCTACATCTACTGGCCCATTTAACAGCTTAGTTCTCTGGAGCTGGAATACAAACAGCACATCAAAACTGAAATGTCATGTCAGATACCCAAAGCAAACAGCAGACAAAAATGCAAGACTGGTACTTTGATTCCCAAGTTACTATTAGTCACTGAATGCTGTTGGCTATTAAATGTTTAAGGGTAGTATCTTAATTTACATAGCTGTGATCATTGCTTTCTTCAAAATTACTATCTTAAAAGCTATATTTCTTCCACATTAAAATGTTTGTTGTTTTGTCTGCTATGCTTTAAAAGCAGACAAGACTTTCTTTCAGAAGGTGACACATTGACTTGTTCTCTTTTTAAATTATTCTGAGAAGAAACCGATTGTTACCCATCACCTGCCTGGAGAACCACAACTGATTACTGGGCATGGTGACAATGAAACTATCACAAGAAATGAAATTAATGCTCCAAAGAAACTCTTCTAAAACTATGCCTTGGAACCATAAATTATCTGCCTAGAATGTTACAACCATAATGAAACTAGCATTTCCTGTGAGCATTTTTATCATTGTACTGAGTGTTACAAAAATTCAAGCAACCGTAGTGCTAGTGTCATTATCATTTATGCTAATAAACCCCATGGATAAAAAGACTGCATACTGGAAAAAAATAAGAGGAAAGAAACTTTCCCCGAGACAGCTCTATCTCAGAGGATTATAGCCAGTTCTTAAAACAGTCTCCTGGAGACTAGCAGATGATGCACCCACTTGTAAAAAGGTCATTTCTGCATGATGTTTGGTTTAGCTAAACATTTGCAATGTTAGACCTTCACCCACCATATGTACAGTTGAGGAACCCAAAGGTGTGATCTTTCAAGCAGTGCAACTTCAGAGCACTAAGTATTTCCAAAATCATCCCTACTTCACTCACTTCTTCATCTTTTTTCTTGATTTCTGCTTGCACTTCCTCCAATTCTTCCTGGCCCTCATCTGGGCTCATTTTCAAGCCTTCCCGAAGCATTCGGATGCCAAAGATGGCAAACAATGCAGTTGACACGTAGTATGTGTACACCCGGGGAATAACTGTGGTGGCATAGCCAAACAAAACTGGAAGAAAACAAATAAGGTCCTCTTAAAGTTTGTTGTTTATTATATACAGATCCCCTACAACCAGACTACCACGAGCACTCCTGCTATGTGAACATCCTGCTCCCTAGCAAAGTTCACAGTTCAGAAACTTATTACAGAATATTTAAATACTTCATTTTCCACTCCATTCATGGGTTTTTGTTTTTTAATAAAGAAAAAGTTAAGGAAGTTTGGGCACTTCTTGAGCATTACTGACCACACTAAAGACTAAAACCCTATTTATCCACCAATCTGGTACAGCAAGGACAAGGTTTTCCACACAGCCATTCCAGAGTCTTAATCTCACCCCAGAAGTAGTTAGATGTGTTAGCCTAAAGTGCCACCTTGCTGTACACCTTCTGATTTCAAACTGGTTCAGAGAAGCATAAGCTTTTGTCACCAACAACAGACTTCGTCAATAGTAATGTTAGCATCTAAAAAGCAAGTTGTTGCCTTCAAAAGCTCCTGCCTGAACTAGTTAATCCCTAAAGATGTCACCCTGCCCTACCTTCAATTTTACCCCAGTAGATCTACTCCCAGAGGCAAGGCCTTTTGCCCTTCTTATCAAGAATATTAACAGAGGCATCAGCTGTAACAATCTGAGACATGTACTTGTGTCTACTAAATCAGACTAAAACAGCCAACTCAGTTTATAACTTCAGCCACTGGATAACATTTTCAAGTCATTTCTGATTGGGCCAAACTGGAAACAATTTATAGTCTAAAAAGGTACTGTGTTATTAGAGGTGCACTGATACATCGGTCCGATACTGAATCGGTACCAATATAAGAAAACTGGCTGTATCGGGTATCGGCCCAATGGGGCCAATAAATGCCTGCACTGCATGCAGCCACAGTGCAGCACTCAGGCAGCAAGGAGCACAGCTGGAAGCGTGGAGAGCTGCCTCCAGTGGGTAAGTCCAGTGTGGTGGGAGGGGAGAGAAAGAGCATGAGGGGAGGGGGCAGGGGCAGGCACTGCCCAGAGGGGGTGGTGGAACCACAGCTTGTAGGTGGGGGGAGACTGCTCCCTCCGCTGCTTGCACCCTGGGAGGGCATGGGGGGGAGAGGTGTGTGCCCCCCGATCTGTGCAAAGTGGGATGGGGGCTCTTCTCAGTGGGGGCTGGGCTCAGAGCAGGCACTGGCGGTGCTGGAAGGATGCTGCATCCACCCCAAAATTTGCAGCCACTCTGCTCCCAGCACCGCTGTTTCCACCCACATGCTGGGAAAAGCCAGGGCTGTGCCAGGAGGCTGGCAGCAAAGAAAAACAGGGTGGATGCAGCATTCTCCCAGCACCCCTCCCAGGGTGCAGGCAGTAGCAGGAGCCACTGCCCCACCCACAAGCTGTGGCCCTGTTCCCCACTCCAGGCACTGCCTGTCCTCTCCACCACCACAGAGGGCATTGATCTGCCCCCCTGCCCCACCTCTTCCCTCCCTCCTCCCCAAACTTACCAGCTGAAGGCAGCTGTATTGGAAATTGGATCAGTATCGGCCAATATGTCTCCTTAAATATCAGCTATCAGTCTTGGCCCCAAAAATCTCTATCGGTGCACCCCTACGTGTTATGCTACCAAGCAAGAGCCATTCAATCCCCTGGGCCCTTGATTTGGCTCCTTACCCCCCCAAAAGTCAATGTAAGAAGCTCAAAGATATTTCTTGTTCTCCTTCATCCCTCTTCTCCCCCACCATACTATCAACAAGTCCTATCATTGCTTCCAAGTTAGAGATGGAAGTCAGTTAGCATAACTATTCCATCCCCTGCATAGATAGAGAGAACTGACTCCACAGTGCACCCCACTTCGTAAGTCCGGAGACAAACCAAGCTAAATTTAAGGTTAGCCCCAAGAAATTGTACATTTTTGAAGCCAGGACCCAAAACTGAATTCCTTTAAAGAACAGGCTAGTTGACATCTTAAGATAAAGAAAAAAGAAAATGTTGAGCTGTGGATCTTTGCACAATTACCATCATACCATATGATGACGAGTGGAATATTTAAATGCACATGCAGTTAGCCAGCTGACGTCTACCCCATGTATGCATTCTTCCATGTGCACTGCCAATTTCAGCTCAGGAGTCACTACATAAATCAGAAACCTACTACTGACAATGCCATTGCAGATTAATAGTCTAACAAAGACTAATCTAACATTAAAAGTGAATAATTAGCTATTCTTAACAGTCTACGCCAGCAAGCCACATATACAAATACATTTTGAGCGCTATGTCATGCATCCCCATTGGTTGGGGTAAAAACAATGGAATATTAAGCTAACCGGAAATCAAATCAATTTACAAGGTAAAACTGTATGAGTCGATCTTTCAAGTTCTGTTCAAGGTGAACAGAACTGTGGAGCTGATAAGCAGGTCTCAGTCGACTCTTCATGGAAAGGAAATAAGGTATAGCTCAAAAGAGGAGCAAGCAGACAGATAGATAACTGAAGGGATAAATTAGGAAGAGGGGGAGACAAAGGATTTCTTGTTGAGCAGAGGAGGAAGGCAGTGAAGAAATGTTGGGGGAAAAAGGGGTTATAGGAAAAGGGAAAAAAAGGGAGGGAGAAGAATGAATCGCCACAGCATACACTATAATGGCAATAGCAATTGGCAAGTTTTTGGGGGCAAAACTTCACGTTTATTTAAAAAGGAGGGGCCCTATGGGATCTTAAGATCCCTTATTATGGCCTTATGGATGATCCAGGAAAGCACTTTGGGAGCCAATGAACTTAAACATTTCCATTCAATACAATATAGAACAAAACTGCTCTAATTTTGTTATCATTCCTATAAACCCAATATATAGGAAATTGAGAGTAATTTAAATAACTACAGTTCAACTGGTCTACTACTCCAAATGCATTTAAAAAAGCAACTTGGAAAGCAAAATATGAGATTTAGTCACTCTGAGATGGACATGTATAGTAAATGCTATAACAGAACATAAAAACTACAGAGACACTTTGTTCCAATGGAAAAAATGTTTTAAAGTGTCAGAGTACACATCCATCTTTCTTTGAAGTTATAGGTGGAGTGAAAAACATTTCCCTGTGGCTATTACATACTCAATCTACTACCCCCACCCCACCAAAAACTCTGACTGAAGAAAGCTTGTGGGCCATATTTAAAAGTATGACTCCTTATAACCCATTCAAGACACTTCACTAGAGTGCAACTTTCAACTGTCTGACCCACTGTATATTAGAGTACCCAATGAGAATCTCACATTAGTTTCATGCTGTTGCAAGTCCACTGACTTCCTATACTTTACCTACTTATTATATGTATCTGAGAGCCAATCCAGAACTACTCAGAGTTGGTATAACCAACAGTAAACCAGAGGAACACGATACAAAAAAGATTAAGCTAGAAAGACAAACAAGAATACCTTAAGTAAATCAATCTCAGCGGGTCTACTTCCAGCTCTGTAATTCAGAAGGCCTTCAGAAATTTAGAAGGCCTGAGAAAAGTAATTATCCAGCCCTGAGGAATGCTCTAAGTCTAGACAGTGTGGGAGCACACTGCATCAAACTGGTGGCTATGGTAAATCATGGAGTTAAGAGCAGCTCCAAGGTTATTCTAAAATTATGCTGAGGACTGCACAAACCCAAAATCCCAGAAGCACCTAAAGCTACCATATGGCTGTTTTTTTGTTTCCATTATACTTTGGGGGAAGGTGCAAAAGGATCTGGCTTACACACACTAACACAGGGGTTGTCAACCAGGGGTACACGAGAAGGCCCCAAGTGGTATGTACGAGCAGGCAGGGATGGAGCACCGCCATGCAGCATCCTGCACAGGTGCTGCCCACCCAGCTAGACATGGGGGGCAGGGGAAGCTCACATGCAGCATCTGCCACTGCTCCGCATCCAGCCACTCACCACCCAGCCCCCTCCCCCTGCTCGGCATCTGGCTGCATGCCACCCCTCCCCGGCTCGGCGGCTGAGGGTACACTGCTCCATGTCCGGCTACTGGAGGGTACAATGATGCAAAAATGGTTGAAAACCCCTGCACTAACACTTGGGGCTAAGCCTGAGGGAACCAAGTGCCCTGTCTGGACCCCACTGCATTCTCTCAGAATGGCCTTTAAAAAAGGCTAGGACTCCTTAAAACAATGTTATTAACAATGTAACATCACTTTATTAATCTGCTGCATTCAATCTTATTTTAGTTAAGAATCAGAGGAAGACCGAATATGCAGAAACCCTTAACCAGCAAACTGCTAAAGGCAAATAAAGAGTGCTAACCTGATAAACACGTCATCAGTCCTAAGGCAAGCATGGCACCAGCCAGTACAGTCAAACGATTATAACGCATCGCCATGATAGCTGCAATAAAGAAGGTCTTGTCCCCCAGTTCTGATACAATGATGACTGATATAGCAGCTACAAAAGCATGAATAAACCCCAAATTTGTCTTGTCAGCTGATTCTTCATTTACTGGAGCAACTGCTGTAGGCCCTTTCTGCAAGCAAAAAAAATAACAGAATTACCTCAGCTGAACATTTAACTTGGGGAAGAATTCACCTTTAATTTTCTCCTGTTAGACTATTATCCTCTGGTACTTTTGATAAAACATTTTGATGCACGATTAACTAGTCCTAGCAGATATCCATCCAGAATATGCTGATCAATCATTAACCTCTGACATCCTGCTCTGATTAATAAAGGAATACCACCTTTATACAGATTACAGTACGACTGCATGACAGTCACTACTACCCTGAAAGAGGGAAAGCAGATTCAAGACAGGTGCAATACTGCAGTTTACAATGCTCACATCCTCCCCTTCCAACTTTCTAATATTCTGACAGCTCAAATGAGATATTTCGGTTAACAGTGATTTAATAGCATTAGACCATAATACTGTTACATGTCCAATATAATTGGTATTGGTAGAGATTCAGAACTCTACCATAATGTATTGATACAGAGTCAGAACTTCCTGAATTTTAACTGTCTAGTAGCTTTCTTCTCCCCAAATTCCATCACCTTAGCAACACTGAAGTTCTTAACAAAATTAAACACACTTGTGTGTAGATTCTCCTTTAAAAAGAAAGCCTTTACTTTTGCCAGATAAAGGTGACCAAATTCTAGACCTAGACCACAAGTTAGAATTTAAACTGATGGAATTAAAAAAGTGATTAAAATTAAGAAGCTAGCTAGAATTGTTAAGGGACATGTTAAAGTGGTCAATCTTTTCTGGATCAAGATTGCTAACTTTTTAAAAAGGCACTAAACACACAAAAATTAATTTACAGCTCAGATCTCATACTACATGCACTAAAGCATAATCAAACATTTTTATTAATTAGTCAGCTGCTAAAAATGTACCAATCCAGGCAGGGATAATGAAACTGAAGTGCCACAAAATTTGGAAGTGAGTTCAAAATTTGACAAAATGAAAGATAAAAGCCAGCAACAAGGCCCAATTCAAGCCAGAAATAGGTTTTCATTTGATTTAATGTCAAAAAGACCTGGAGAGGTCAGTTCCCCCTTACCAACACATAAGCAAACATGTCTTTATCAGATAAATACTTTCTACTAAATGACCAGAATTTTATGGTCAGGTTTTGCTGACTACTGTAGAAGCAAATGCCATCTCCCCCAACTTAATGTTTGAATTCACTGGATTATTCTCTAAAGGTAAGAAGGTACAACCAATTTGCTTTAAAATTTTAAGATATTTTAAATAAACATCAAAGATAAACCCAGTTCAGATGCATAACCCCTTAATTTGTTATACCATATTAAGGGAGTGGGGGGAGGTGGAATACCTAGTAGCATATGCTGAATCAAAGAGCTAAAAATATCTAAGAAATAGGACATGCTTCCTGATTACCTGGGACCTGGTGACCATTTATAAACTCACTAGTGGGGACCAGAAGGGTTTGGGGGAGACCTTGTTTCCCCTAGCGTCCCCCGGGATAACAAGGAATAACGGCCACAAGTTGTTGGAGAGTAGGTTTGGTTAGACATCCGCAAGAACTACTTCACAGTTAGGGCGGCTAGGATCTGGAACCAACTTCCAAGGGAAGAAGTGGTGCTGGCTCCTACCCTGGGGGTCTTTAAGCGGCTTGATAGCTACGTGACTGGGGTCATTTGAGCCCAGTTTTCCTCCTGCCCAGGCAAGGGGTTGGACTTGAAGATCTACAAGGTCCCTTCCGACCCTACTTCTATGATTCTATGATTACCTAGACACATGTTCAAAAGGTGACTAAAGGATTGTATGAAAAAGAACTGGACCTGAACCTATATATTAAAAAAATGTTATGATGCTTAAAGTCTCCCTTCTTTAGTAAGATCTAGAGGAATTAAGTGCTCCGAAATCAACTGAGCTCAGTTAAATTTATCTTAAAATACTTAAGGTAACTTAAAAACAGGCTGAAGCAAATCTCAAAGCCATTATCAATTTTTCCAAGAAAACATTTTGGAGGATGAGTTCCAGAAGACCAGAAAAGGGCAAACAGCACCTAGACCAACAGAACTAACTTCAATTCCCAGAAAGATACTGGAACAAGTAGCCAGCCATCTATTTTAAAGCACCAAGAAGATAACAAGATAAGTAACAGCCAATATTGATTTGTTACAGATAAACCATGTCAAGCCAACCTTGTTTTTTTTCCATGCCACAATAGAAGACCTTGTGGACAGGGGTGAAATAACATACGTGATATCTGGACTTTAGTTATGCTTTTAACAGTCGCAAATGACATTCTCTTCAGCAAGCTATGGGGAAAATAGGCTAGATCGACTATTCTAAAGATGAGCATCTAATTACATGGGAAAACGCAATCAAAGAACAATGGTTCATTTTCAAACTATAAGGATAAATCAAATGAGGTGAAAGGGGTGTGGCCTTGATCTAGCTATATATTATAAATAAAGCCTGAATGATGGAATACAGTACCTTAATGATGGAATACAGTACATTAAAATCAGAACCTGATGGCCAGGCTTTTAAAGGTCGTAAGTACTCCATAAGATAAAATTAAAATTCAAAGCAATCTTGACAAATTAGGGGAAAATGGTATGAAATAGGATAGAATAAAATGAAATATGCTGTTTTACGCTTGTGTTCATTATCATAGGAATAAATGCACACATACAAAATGGGAAATAACTGTCTAGGCAGCAGTTCTGCAGAGAAGGCTCTTAGATTTGGAGAAGACAAACTGAACATGAGTCAACAATATAGTACAGTATCTTGCAATAAACCAACATTATGCTGGGATGTTTATCAGGACAGTCATGTACAAGAAAGTAATTCTGTCATGCTAGTCAGCACTGGCAAGGTCTCAAATGGAGAATTAAGCCCAGGTTTGGGCACCACATTTCAAGAAACATGTTGACTAAATACTGAGTAGCATAGACGACTAGACGAAAGATTGGAAGAACCTGACTGTTTAGATGAGAAGACCAAAGGGAGACATTGCAATAGCTTTTGAATCTGCTAAAGGTTATTGCACAAAAGGAAGTTGCAATTTGTTCCCCATGTTTACTCTGGATGAATGAACTGAAAACAGGATTAAAATGTAAGGAAGAGAGAATTAGATTAGATGCTAGAACTTTTTAGAAATGGAATACACTACCTAAGGAGGACCTGTAGTCTCCATCACTACATCTTTCTTAAGAGCAGGTCAGACAAATATCTGTTAGGCATGATTTAAGTATAGCCAGTCCTGCTTGAGGACTTCTCAGTCCTGATCCCTAATTCCCTGTAAATATGAATTCCTTAGCTTTTCAATTGTTCCACTTCTGCATTCCTAGTCCTGGTCTATGGTTAACGTAATTTTACTGTGTTTAGAAGAACAATCAACTAAACTTTGGCTTCACTGTTTAGAGTTGTGCAAAAAACTGATTATAAATTAAGAAAAAATATAGCTTTGAATTAACCTAAGAGTCGCTCCTGCTAAACAGGAAGTAAAGAAAAATTTGATTTTAGGTCAAACACGTAAAACAAACAGTCCATCTGAATGTTTTATTCTCAGCTGTTCCCCCCCCTCCACCCCCGCCTACCCACACACATTCACATTTTTTTTTTCCATTGGATAAATTTGGTCCAAAAGAGACTCTGACTAGAGAAGTCAAAACACTTTCTTTCAAAACAAAATGTTTCAGCTTCCCTAAAGAGTTTCTTTGGCTGAGAACTATTATGGATCAAGTACGTTTCAGTTGCCCCCAAAATATCAGCAAATGAACTGTTCATCCAAAAAGTTCTGCCCAGCTCTAGTTGCTAGAAGTTACATAATGTTCACCATTGCATCCCAAGAGGTAGTAACAGGGTTGCTTGTTTAGGCAGAATGCAACAGCTGCTACTGTTTATTAATATACTATCCTACAGATCTAGCAAAAATATGATCAGTCTGGCCTAGAAAGCCAAGTTTCTAATCTAAATATATTTTAAAGAGTGCAAAACAAATGAACTTTCAGTGCCTCTTCTTCATAAGGAGCAAGGAGGGCACAATAAAAGATGTAGCAGGGCTGACAGAATTGTAAGATAAGCTTTATAACCCCCTGCCTTTTTTTTAAATTTTTTTTTATGTATATAAAGTGGTCCACAGCCACTTTTAGCTTTAGCCATTACCAATTTTTCCAGAGAGCTCAAGTCTCAAAAATACAGCGCCAAAACAAAACACCCCGTCTCAAGGGAACTATGGAGAATACACTACATTTATTTTTCACGGGTCTGGAAACAGAAATGCAGAGCAAATTTAACATGTCCAGTTTTTCAAATTACAGGTTTATTTTCTTGCATTTCTTCCACCCCTGGTATCTTGCACATGCCTCGGCTTCTCAGCCTGCTGTACCAAGGAATAAGGAATTGACAGAACATGGAAACAAGGAGTGACACGAAAACTTTGTTTCTGTTAAGGAAGGTCTTGCCCCTCTGCCAAGGGTCAGACTGATTGGGGGTCAGGACACAGCTTTACCTCATGGTCAGATTGGTATGCACAGTTGGGGGGGGGGGTTGCTTTACAAGGGGCATGGCTGGGATCTCGGGTGTATACTAACATTTCGTAGAAGCAGGATGTTGGCTGCCGCAGATCCTGCTTTACTTATGGCAGGTCTGGGTGTTAAGACTGTTGCCAGGCGTGGCCCAGCACAGACCTATGTAGGGTTTAGATCATGGCACGTTCAGGGTGGCTTGGAAAGGGATGCTGTGCTCCCACAGTGCTCTAGATGCCTTCCGGGTGTCCCCTCCGGCCCCACTGCCCTACGACTCCAGGGAAGACGTTCACGGTGACAAGAGGAGCAGGCTTTCAGAAAGCAGGAAGAGAAAGAAGAGGAAGAAGGGTCTTCACTGCTTTGTGCAGCCTCTCTGCCTCCCTCCACCCACCAATAGGTACAAGCTGAAGCCTCCCTTTCTGGCGACAGGAGGACGTCTGCCGACGCAGCCGAGCCTCGACCCGGCAACTTCTCCTCTTCCGTCCTGGCCTTGCTCAGGGCCCCTGAAGCTTTACTTGACAACCGGCCTCGGCCCCGGCTCGGCCCCGCGGCACTGTCAGAGACTGAAGATGCCGCTGACAAGCGGCCACTGGAGGCCGAGGCCACTCTGCTATTAACCCCCCGGTCCTTCCCTGGGCTCCTCCCCGCTCTCCAGGCCCCGGCCCCGGCCCTCACCTCAGCGCGCCCCGGCCCCGGCCCCGGCCCAGCGGGCTGCGGCTGCGGCGGCGCGGGCGGGTCGCGGCGGCCGGGCTCGCCCTCCGGGGCGGCGCGCAGCGCGGCGGGCGCGCCCAGCAGCAGCAGCAGGAGGAGCGGCCCCGCGCCGGCCCCCGACGGCGCCCTCATCCCGACGGCGGCCGCGCCTCAACCGCTCCGCAACGGCCGCCCCCGACCCGGGCCGCACAAAAGAGGAAGCCGCCAAGGCGGCGGCGGCGACGACACCTCACAACGTCCGCAACTCCCATTGGCCGCGAGAGCCCTTTCATGCGCCGTGACGTAAGGTGCGGCGTGACGCACAAAGCAAGCCCCGCCTCCCAACGGGGGAAGAGCTGCATAGCGCCAGCGCTGTGGCCCTGGTTCCCATTTATGCCCGCGGAGGCTCCACGTGGCCTTGCCGGCCGGCACCTCCCCCCCCCCCTCCAGCCTGCAGCAGCTCCACACCATGGAGCTGGACTGTTCTTAGTGGTGGTAGACGGCAGAACAAGGAGCAATGGTCTCAAGTTGGTGCAGGGGAAGTTTAGGTTGAATATTAGGAAAAAAATCTCTCACAAAAAGTACTAAAGCACTGGAACAGGTTATCCAGAGAGGTGGTGGAAGCTCCATCCTTGGAGGTTTCCAAAACGCAGCTAGACAAAGCTTTGGCTGGGATGGTCCTGCTTTGGGCCCCATTCTGCCTCCTGCTAGCCCCTTTGCTCTGGATTGGGTCCCTAGTCCGTCTGCACCCAGATCGTGTGTTATGCAGCCCACAGGACTTCCCCTGGGTCCAGAAATTTGGCAGCAGGGGAGTGGCAATTGCTGCTCCCATTCCCTCACCACCACATTTTCAGAACCCTGGGGCACCCTGCAGGCCAGATGGCATGGCTCCCTATGCCTGGTATGGACGGGCCATGGGCTGGGGGTTGAGCACCTGAATGTAGACTAAGATTGCTCACATTTTGAAAATGTCACATGCGGAGAAAGGAAAAGTTATTGCCCCAAATAACAACAGGCAAATCAGCAACAGATGCAGATTGATGATTTGGGGTTAGGAAGGTATGGATCTTCCAGAAATGGGCCAATGCAAGGGCAAAGATCAAGAGGAAAGTTGTGCTATAAAAACTGTTATGACTGCAGAATTCTGTCAAGCAAAGCATGGACATAGAACCCGCAGATTTCAAAACAACAGGACACCAGGGCTGGCTTATGACAGGGTAGGGCCCTAAATTAGGGGTTCTCAACATTTCCATGCCACGGCCCAGCAAACTGCGGAACACAGAGCAGCACTCACGCCAGCCCCAGCTGCAGTGGCCCCGGGAGCAGCTGACACCATCTGCCTGTAGCAGCTGGGCTGCACCGTGCCCTGAATCCCCCGGGGTTCTGCCGGTCTCCACTCACCCCTTCTTCGGGGGGGGAGCTTGGGGCACGGTATAGCCCAGCTGCTACAGGGAGCTGATGTCAGCTGCTCCTGGGGCTGGGGTGAGTGCCGCACCCCGCACTGCCTGGGGCTCCACTTGTCCACACTCATCCCAGCCTGTGCTGGAGTGGCCCCCAGAGCAGCTGACACCAGCTGCCTGCACCAGGGCACAGTGCAGCCCAGTAGCTGCAGGCAGCTGGTGTTGGCCACTCCAACACTAGAAGGGGTGAGTGGGGACCAGCAGAGCCCCAGGGGGTTCAGGACATGGTACAGCCCAGCTGCTACAGGCAGCTGGTGTCGGCTGCTCCTGGGGCCGCTGCAACTGGAGTTGGGGTGAGTGCCACTCTGTTCCCTCTGCTTTGCTGCCTTATGCAGCCCCGGGAGCGGCATTCCTTCCCTAGTCCCAGCCTTACTCCCTCCCTCCCTCCCTGCCATGGGAACCTATCTCTATTTGTTACACTGTAAAGTGGGTTTGCTTTATGCAAACTCGATTTATGCGCTGTTCTCCGGGAACGTATGTACTGAACAAATCAAGGGAAACCTGTATAAAAAATTAAGGCTATTATTTCCAGGATTTCTGTTACAGTGAACAGGGTCCATATTTAAAGCCTCTGTCCCAGGGGGATGAAGGAAAAGGGGCCCCTTCTGCAGCATGGGTTAAGGAGGAGACAGCCCACTGTAACAATAAAATGAAAAGCTCTGAGAAGAGGGCAAACTTACCTTTTGTAGTGCAGCCGGGCCAGATAAACTGCAGAGGGATGGAACACCTGCACGGTTTGTCAGCCACTTTTATCTGTGGCTGGGGTCAGCATGGCAGGATGATGTCCTCAAAGAATGCTGCCCAGCACTGGGGAAACAGCTGGGGGGACACAGCAGAGAGCGAGCTGCTGGGCTGTCCCGAGTCAGGCAAGGGCCTCCCGACAAAAGGGAGGAGAGGCTGAGGAGGGACCCAATGGAGGGGTCTGGCATTTAGTTGAAGGAAACGCCACCCCGGACAACGAAGGAGCTGGGCTGGGGGAAGGCGTGGAGGGAGAGTGAGGTCATTGGACTCAGGACACATGAGTGGGGGCGAGCTGAGGCCCCTCTCTGGAATTTCTGTTAGCAGCTTTACTTTTGATTCATTTTAATCCCAAGGGTTGAGGGAAAAGGCTACAAACAGCACATGAAGGACTGTGTGAACTGAGAACACTTTGGGGACCCCGGCACTCAAAGGGACCTGTACCTGCCTCCGCTCTAGTAGGTGTTCCTACGCCACCTTCACCCGAGCCCTAGATCTTGCGGGCCCCGGGCTTACGGGTGGACCCCGGAGGCTACCCCTAGTAAAGTCAGGAGGACCCCTGAACTCGCCTGCCATGACTTTGAATATAACTTCAGTGGAGGGTCCTTCCTTGGGGTAGCTCCTAGAGTTGGCGCAGTCCCCCGCGGGTAGTCTTGGGGTTCCGTCCTCCCCTACACCATGGCCACTCACCACCTCTAGCTCTGCCTCCTCTTGGCTTCCACGGTGTCCTAGGCCTGCCGCTGTCTTACCCCCAACCTGCCAGGCATCCGTAAAGGTCCTCAGCTCAATGGGCCGTCTGCCGGGGTTGCCCAGACCTTCCGCCTCGGCTCCTTCTTTAACCCGGCTGCTGGTTTCTTCACTGGCTCTGTGGCTTACGAAGCGGCCGGTTCCTTCACCAGCTCTGCTGCCTGAAATGCGGCTGGCTCCCCCGCTGGCCCTTCTGCCCGCAGCGCAGCCGGCTCCTCCACCAGCTCTGCTGCTCAGGATGCCACCGGTTCTCTCTCTGGCTCCACTGCCTGCAATGCAGCCAGTTCCCTCCCTGGCTCTGCTGCTCCAGACGCTGCCGGTGCCTCCACCGGCTCTGCTGCCTGCAGCGTAGTCAATTTTTTCCCTGGCTCCGCTGCTCCCAACGCTGCCGGTTCCTCCACTGGCTCTGCTGCTTGCAGCGTAGTCAATTTCACCCCCAGCTCTGCTGCTTCCGACACCGCCGGCTCCTCCACTGGCTCTGTCGCCTATAAAACAGCCGGCTCCTTCACCGGTTCTGCTGACAGCATCAGAGCCGGTTCCACCACCAGCACGGCTGCCGGTTGTGCTGCCAGCTTTCTCAGAGCCCGCTCTGGCTCCGCCCCTTGCACTCGCTGCAGCTGGGTGCAGCGGCTGATCTGCTCCCCGCAGGAGCTCACTCCCCTCGTCTCTCCTCATCAGCCGCCCTGCTGCCTCGGCGAGGCCGCTTTTTGTTTCTTCCGGGAGGCATCCTCCGCCCCCGCTGCTCTGCCGCAGCCAGCTAAACGCCCGGCTGATCACTCACGCCGGCGTCCTTGGCGTACATGCCTCCCCCGGCTCTTCCAGCTCTGCGGGAGGTAAGTATGACTCCTTGCTGCCCCAGGGTTCCTTCTATGTCCCAGCTCCCCTGGGACAGGACCCAACTCATCACCAGGGTTGTCTCACCACCCTGAATACACTTGAGTGATGTAGAAAACCAGGGCCGGAGCAACGGAGAGGGGACGGGAGGCAATGCTGGAGGGTGATCAAGCCGACCATCGACTGGCTGTCTCAAGAGGCTGACACGTGGCTGGGGTGTTAGGAGAGGCAGAGCCCCAAGAGCATCCGCTGGTGATGATGCCTGGCACGTTCACTGCTATAAGAGGGAGCCCCACTACTGAACGAAAGATCCCAGACGTGGCAGGCGAGTATCAGGCTATCCCTCAGGGAAAGCATGACCCAACATTACGGCAGCAGGAACAGCCACCACAGCAGACCTTGGGTGCCCACTCCAGGGCTGCCAGAGAGAGAGACTCCATGAAGCCAGGCAGGTACAGCCTCTGATTTAGGTTATGAAAAAACAGCAAAAAAAGGGTAAATCTTTGTGGAAAACAGCACATAAGCTAGCCATTCAGCAGAATTGATATGGTACATAATTCATATGGCATATTGGAATGACTGGGTCACTATGAATCTTTCCTTTGAGACTTTTGTTCTTCTCCAACACTGGGAGTAATGGGGCTTTCAGGTTAACTGTATGATCTATGTCTCACAAATATTTTGAAGACTACTAGGGTCTTAGCACATGAAAGTTGGTCACGTATCATCTTGCACTCTCCACTTCTTTCCATGAGAATTTTGGGTAAAGTAGTAAGTAATAATTTAATCAAAAGGCACATGTCCATCACTATTGTGTCACTGATGCCCTCGAACTCTGTGGGCCATACCCAATGGCTCCATGGGCTGTATCTGGTCCATAGGCATTAGGTTGCTGCACTAAGGTTGTTGAAGCAAGTGTAAAAACACTCTCACTCTATAGCAGGGCTGCATGCAGCCCACAAGGGGTTAATTTGCAGCACCCAGGATTCCACCACTTGTCATTTTCCCTTCTGTCCCCCCACACCATTGCTCCGACTGCTTCAGCAGCCAGGGCCTCCAGACCCCCTTCAGCAGCCAGGGCCTCCTTCAGCTTCTGCTTCCTGCTCCTGCCCCAGCACTATTTATGTTACAAACTGCAGCAGGAGAGCCCATGGTCAGGGAGCTGAGGGTCAGTGCTAGTGTATATGTATGTGGTGTAAAGCCTGGGAGGCCCTTGGCCCATGCTGTTATAGCCTGGGTTATATGCAGCCCCCTAGCAGCTTAGGTGCTGGACAGACCTGCTCTACCAGATGTCCATCAACCTCTAATTCAGAAATGCACAAAAGAAACTTATCTCAAAATAAATGGAGTAGTTAGATAAATTAGAAAAATCTATCTTTGCTACTGAGAAAGCCGAGTCAGCCACTGGGATGGTAATCCTTCCCATCAGGGATTTCTCAAACTTTTTAAGTTAGACAGTCGAAAGATGCAAATTCAATTAAATAAACATGCCTTAACATCCCTTTTCACTACTGTCCCCTATTCTTATGTTCAAATTAACTTACAGATTCCTCTTCCTGAGAATTTAAGATGATCAATCTGCTGTTGTATTAGCAAAGGAAAAAAAAACAACATTTAGAGTCAGTGCACCATATTTCCAAACAATTATATCTTCTATTTGAAGAGCCCCAGTGATAAGGGAAGTAGGGAAAAAACAAATAAATAAATTATAATAATAATTATTATTATTCTTAAAAATAAATATGGGTTAAAACATGAAATTCGGTGGAAACCACTGTACTTTAGTACCCTTCTTTTCCTATCTACCTCCTGGGCTGAGATCATGTATAAGGCACGTGCTCACGCATAAGATGCTTTAGTTGCCACTGTAGCAATTTATTGGTCAAACAGAAACATAAGATACAGAAAGGTTAAATGTCAGTAGCTCTTACATTTAATTTAATGTCTTTCATGTTAAAATTTGTACAATGTATAGATACAATTAAAACTTTTAAAGCTGAGGTCTGTATATTCGTTAAAAACTCATGTGCATCTCCAAGCAGAAACCACTCGGAAAGTTTTGTTTAACCCCCGCTTTGGTAACAGTGTTGCATTACACATTCCTTTTTAGATGGTTTGTAGTATTCAATATCCTAAAAGAGAAATGGTATAAATGCTTTTCGATGCTTTGGATAGGAGCTGAATTTGGTCAGGTAGAACTCGTGGCACAAAATGGCATACAATGATCAATTAAACAATACAAACAGCACCACAAACCACCAAATCAAGTTGTGAAATCCAAATGTGATGGATAGAGATACATATATTAGGAGTTCTGGAAAATAGTGTGGGCAAGAGACCCTCTTAAACCAGTCTCCAAAAGGAACAGCATGATTCAAATTTATGATGTTTCCTGCAATTAAACAGAATGAAGAAGAGTTAGTTGACAGAATATATATTTAGTAAACTTTAAATGTTAACCTGTAATTATGGAGTAGTGACAAACACCAGCAGTTCCCACAGAGTTTAGTGGAATATGCTGGTGCTTACCACTTCTGAAAGTAAAGTGCCTCAGTACAGTTAAATCAGCCAATATTTAGCTAGCTATATTTAAAAATGTTGGCCTTAAAACACTTTGCTCCCAATATAGTGAAGGGACAGATTGAAAAACCATCTGTATAGTAAGCACAGGCATGGACAATTTTCATTTTGGCTTCAGGAAGTTTCTTACTCAGTGGCCTTGCACTATAAAAACCTCTTTCAGTCTCCACATTTGTAAATTAAGATAATACATACTTATCAGGGAATTACACTGTTTAGTTAAATGTTCACAATACATTTTGAAGACACAAAATATGGTTTCCATGCAAGCATTATTTATTTTGTTCTGGGAGGCTAGGTTTTAAACTTTGCATGCTGCAATTAACTGGGTACAATAACCTAAAAATCTGTTCCAGGCTCACTCACTGGAAAGTCTTATACACATTCCCTCACTGTGTGTATAGGACAATATTAGCATTCACTGTGACATACATTTCTAATGTGGGGGGAAAACAGAAAGCATAAACAGTTCCCAGAACAGAAACATCTCACCTGATTTACTTTTTTGAAGATTACCTAGAATCGCATGACATCTGTGTTGATGAACCAAAGCCCAAATGTACATTGTAATTCCCAGGATGTGATACCAGCTGATTTGCATCAACAAGCTTTTCCCTGTGAATACAAGACTAGACAGAGAAAATACATTAATCCCTACATCACCTCCTCAAAGCACTATACTTACACCTTTTCTTATCCCAAGAGCTTGTCCCAGGGTACTGACCTCTACCTGAATTTCCTGAACTGTGCTTTTAAACCTTGCTTGTGCACACTATGAACCATACCTCAACATGGGACTGCCATTGCCTTCATCTGCAATTGCCAAGTTGAGTTCTGCAAGTTATATCAACTTTACTCCTTCAGTTGATGATTTCATTAGAAATAAGAGATGAAACACATTACAAGGAAGGTGATCAAGAAGTCTGTATTTTAACCAGTTTTTCACGGTAACAGTATTTATAAACAAAAGCATTTAAAAGACAGTGCCACAGCTCAGGTCAAAATACTGTTACTGAATAGCACTGGTTTTGTTCACATGCGTAATAAAGAAAACTGCTAGAATATAGACAACTCTGGCCTGCAAGACAGTTTTCACTGCATGGGGACTGGTGCACAAACTGGTGCACTATCTCTGTGAAGTTTTAAGATTAGGAAGGCAGAAAATAAGCCAACCCAGAGCTGCCTAGAAAAAGCTACATCTTCACTGAAAAAAGTTTCAAGAGTGGTGTAAAAAAAAAAAGTGTGGAGAGCAAAAGATACTCCAGAGATCATCCCAACTGGTTTAAAAGGCAAAAGAGTTCTGTATCTAGTACAGACTGCTTTGGAAAAAACTTAGCTATGGGGAAGGCAGAGCAGACATTTTGAGCATTTCGGTCCAGGAGACACCTGTGTGGCCCAGCAAATGGTACCTCTGCTGCGGAACTTATTGAAAAGTGCTAGCAGAAATTGGTCACATAATTCAGAGTTCTGGTGTATTAATGGAGATGGAATTAGTTCAAATATTAGATTGAAAGGACACAACCTGAAATGGGTAGCTACCTGGAAAGTACACAGCAGATAGACAAAGAAGTTGGTCAACAGGGTCTGTCAGGCTTGTGCTTAAAGCAAGGTCCCCAGCAAAAGAAAAAACTTTAGCTCACAGTAGCCATCTAGCCAGGGAAATATGCATCTTTGCTGAGCTAGCATCAACTGGGGGCTCTTTCATAAGGCTGAAGCATCTCAATAGCAAAATTGTGATATACCAGTCTGTCACAACCCAAGGGTGTGATTTTGTGTGTGTGTGCTTCAGCACTGCTAAATTATTTCCCACCACGAGGAGCTTTCTTTGCAGGGTGCATTTCTCAGTTGCAAAGAGAAAACCCCGGTGCAAAGGAGTTCCCGCCACCTGCATGCAAATTTGTTCCCCACTATTGGCTGTTTCTAAATTATTCCCACGTGGCAGCTAGCAATTGGCTTGCTAGCCGTATAAGAGGCTTGAGCGGTTTCCGCCCAAGTTGGAGGACTCCACAACCATCTCGTGGAGGAGGAGGACTTCACGTCTCGTGAAGAACTCTAAGCGCTGCGGAGCCTAACGGACCCAGTGTGTGCCTTAAGAAGGCTATAGGGGTCTGATCAACCTCTGGCCCCTCCCCGTCACCAAGCGCGATCCCTCGAAGAACCACTTCCCTGCGCGCTTGTTCCACGGAGCCTAGCAAGCTTCGTGTGTGTGTGTATCCAGAGCTCTGTCTGAGTTATTTCAAGAGGCTCAAGTTTTCTGCGGGTCTTGTTCGAGTTCGTGTTGTGGAGCCTAGCAAACTCCATGTGTCTGTCTGTAACTGCAACGCAAGCAAGTTTTTCCTGCCTGCACCGCGACCATCTACGGTGTAAGTAAAATAATCTTTAATCAACCGCTACGCGTCCGTGCCTAATTCTAGTTCGCCGGCCTGCATTCCCCGACCCGCGTGCCAGGGCTGCTGGCCACAGCCCGCCGCACGCCCCCGAGGGCCTCAGACTGCTCCCGGCCCGCACACGGCGATGAGGATGGGATCAGGGGAAGGCACGCTGGAGCTAGAATTAGTTAAGAACTGCCCTTGGTGCAGTGGAAAACGCCAAGTAGAAAGCTTTATGGAACTGGAGGCGCATATCGCTTATCACCAGGCGGGCGGAACGGGTGAGAGGTTTATCAGCGGACGCCTTTCGCTAAAGGGAGAAGAGGGAGCTTCCGAAGACGGAGCCCCAAGAGAAAGGGAAGTGTATTTTCACCCCACGGCATTCGGGTGTATAATGAGTGATGAGCGGGTCCTGTTCAGGCCCCTCGACACTGTGTCCCTCGCCAGAGTCAACCCGGCAGGCACAGTAAACCCGACCCTCACCCGGGAGTGTGCCCATTGCCTAAGATGTGCTCGGGAGAGTGAAGAACTGGTGCCGATTGACCGGTTCGCCCCCTTTATGCAGGCGTCTAGATTAAGGGGTTGCGAGCTTCCATCCGAGCTCCGCGAAGATCTGGAGACGGAGGAACGCGCCGCGGATGAGAGGGTGGCCCCACAATACGACAAGGGGGGAGTGCTAACTGCAACTTTTCGCACTGTAACCGATTTAATGCAGAAGAATTTAAGTTTGAAAGCCCAGCTGTGTATGGCCGTTCAAGCGGTCAAAGAAGCGGCTGCGAAAGAAAATCCTGAGAAGCCACGCCAAGATGGCGCCGAGCAAGAGAGAGACCGCGTGGAAGAACCAGAAGAGAAGGGTGGAGCTTCGGAGAAACCCGCGAGAGTTCAGCCGGCGACCCCGCCCACCGACGTAGCGTCGCTTCCGGCGACCACGCCTTCATGCCGACAGAAGGAAGAATCGAGCGGAGGAGTGCATCCGCCCCTCCTGCCTGAAGCAATAACAACAACTCCCACAGCAGCAATAACTCCCGAAGTAACAGATCAGCCTGTAGCAACAACCAGCCGAGTTGCTACTGCCTACTGTGCTCGCACCAGAACTGAACTACAGGAGTTGTGCAGAGAATCAAGAATCCAACCTGAAGAAACTCTAGCTGTGTGGTTGGGACGTTTGGTCGTGGAACTTGGATCTGACCTGCTAAACCAGGAAGAAGCAAGCTTCTTGGTCAGACAAGCTTCGTGGAGTAGAGGACATGTCACTGACATCGACATGGTAGCGTTTAACGTTCACTGGCCTATTCCACTGCCAGCGCTTGTTGCAAGACTGATCGGTCAGAAAGCCCACACATGGCATGACGGATGGCCAGAACATACCGGCACAGAGCAACTCATGCTAGCGATCATCGGAGTCTCGTACTGTGCCTGGGACCCCAGAGCATGTGCACTAGGACTGACATCACTCCAGCGAATAAGACCATGGCCTCACCATCATCTACGAGATCCTGGAACCGTTCCAGTAACCATTCACAGCATAGATAGTTGTCTTGAGGTTTATGGGCGAAAAAACATCGCTATCCTCCGGATTCTGCTTAACCCAATGGTAAACCAACCCGTAAGTAATCTTCTGCGTCAGTTGTCACGACTGCGTATCCTGATGGAGCCAAGATTATCCAGTGATCGGGAATGTCGACACCCGACTGAGGCTCAAGGTGCAAGACACCGCGAATCCGATCTTCCATCATTGCCACAGAGAACACCAGAGGAGCGATACATGTTTGGATTTCTCCTACAGCATTGTGGACTCAATAAGCGGCAACTTCGGATTTTAGGGGATGCAGGCCAATGGCAACTGGCCTATGAATTAGGTTTCCATTATCTAGAAGAACTGGATGACGACTCCTCGACAATTTCATCTAGTTGAGTGTGCAAAAGACAGTTGTCCGGAGTACCAAACACTTGTATTATATGTTTTAGAAATGATAGTGTGGTTCCATGGAAATTTTGTAAATATTTTGATATACGTTAACTTATTTTCTGAGAGTTTTGTTTACAGACCCGGAATTCAGAGTGTGTGGCGGAGAGAAGCCCCAAGAAGGATAACATCATCGGCAGAAGTGAGGGCTTGACGCACGACTTCACCATGACACCCACTGAAGCCCTGATTGTGCAGTTCTTTGTTATTAATCTGATTATGTGTATATGTATTTGTGTTGGTTATTATTTGATTCTATCCCTAGAGGACGAACTTCTTATGTTAGCTAATTTTGTGTTTATCCGTTTAGTTCAATGACCCGTGGTAAGAGCTCTCGATAACCTGAGTAACGAGTGTATGGCATAATTCAGCTGTGCCTTCAGCAAGGGGAGATGTCACAACCCAAGGGTGTGATTTTGTGTGTGCACGCTTCGGCACTGCTAAATTATTTCCCACCACGAGGAGCTTTCTTTGCAGGATGCATTTCTCAGTTGCAAAGAGAAAACCCAGGTGCAAAGGAGTTCCCGCCACCCGCATGCAAATTTGTTCCCCACTATTGGCTGTTTCTAAATTATTCCCACGTGGCAGCTAGCGATTGGCTTGCTAGCCGTATAAGAGGCTTGAGCAGTTTCCGCCCAATTTGGAGGACTCCACAACCATCTTGTGGAGGAGGAGGACTTCACGTCTCGTGAAGAACTCTAAGCGCTGCGGAGCCTAACGGACCCAGCGTGTGCCTTAAGAAGGCTATAGGGGTCTGATCAACCTCTGGCCTCTCCCTGTCGCCGAGTTCGATCCCTCGAAGAACCCCTTCCCTGCGTGCTTGTTCCACGGAGCCTAGCAAGCTTCGTGTGTGTGTGTATCCAGAGCTCTGTCCGAGTTATTTCAAGAGGCTCGAGTTTTCTGCGGGTCTTGTTCGAGTTCGTGTTGTGGAGCCTAGCAAACCCCACGTGTCTGTCTGTAACTGCAACGCAAGCAAGTTCTTCCTGCCTGCACCGCGACCATCTACGGTGTAAGTAAAATAATTTTTAATCAACCGCTACGCGTCCATGCCTAATTCTAGTCCGCCGGCCTGCATTCCCCAACCCGTGTGCCAGGGCTGCTGGCCACAGCCCGCCGCGCGCCCCCAAGGGCCTCAGACCGCTCCCAGCCCGCACACAGTCCTGAAAGCTTACGGGGTGAGATAACTTTCAGGGAACAATAGCAACCAGCTGTATGAAAACTAATACATACACTTATCTCTGGTCTATGTGCAAATATAGGAGTGATCACTGACAGGCCAGGTCAGGCATTGTTGGCATTAAAATGACACATTCTAATGCCAACAAGCACTTTTACCCATTTCAAATACCTTCTCTTACACCGGTTAGGTACCACTGTCTTCTCTAGGCAAAAATAAAGTATTTGGCACACAATCAGTTATGCACACATACTGCAAGCAAATGATCAAATCCTGTGAAAGTAGAACCACATTTTAAAAATGCAATTTCAGTATCACCAAAGAGGTACTCACCATTTCTGACATTGACTGGCACTTGAGATAGCACAGTTAAGCCAATGGCAATATAGTAAACAAGTCCAAGGCAGTAATATGAAATATAAATGACGTTATTGGAGAATACACTGATGCAGAGGCACTTTGTAAGTCTTCGAAGACTGTGCAGCCATAGCCGCAGGAGAACCAAGAGAACAGACAGGCATTCGTCACCTGTAATCAAGCATAAGTGACAGACTAAGCTCTCTTTCTCTCTTCATAACACTTACATGTTTTTTTAAATCCCTACCTAGCATCTCTCAGCATTTTTAGGCCCCAAATCCTTCACATTTCTTGTAGGAACAAATCTCACCCTGTTCCCCAAGCCTGCATTTCTTTTATTCAAACTGGAAAAGGAAAGCATATTTTCTTTCTGCAGTTCTATAAGCAGACCAGTGCTTCCAGCTAACTGTTCCTTCCAAGCTCAGCTGCTTGCTCTTTCTTCCTTAGGGCCTTTAACTGGCAGCTAATCACCCACAATGAGACTCCTACTCCAAAGCTGTCTGCCTCCCTTAAACAGCTAGACCATCCTATTATGGGTTCCCAGTCTATGACTTTGAAAAAGGTAGTCCAAACAAAGAAACCTTTCTCTATCTGCTAAATACACGCAATAATTTGAAAGATGATAATTATGTCAAAACAGGTTTTGTGCACAACAAAACCCAAGTATTTGCATTGAGAGAAAAAGTATATGTTCATATCATCATTTATTTTAAGATAAATACTGAAGATAATATAAATAACTTGCTTATTGCAGCACATAATACTGTTATATAGTTATAAAGCTTGAGTTCAACTCAGTTTTAAAAAGTTTTCTTCCTGATCCTATTACATAAAAATTCATTCTCTTAAATGCACAGACATTAACAGAAAGCTTACTGAAACTCTGCATTTTTTCAAAGTTGTTTTAATATACTATTATAAGTTTAGACTTTAACGTAGACCTACATGATTTCAAAGTTATTATTTTAAAAGAGGGGTTAAAGAAAAAGTAATTTAATTTGAATATATTAAGTCCAGTTTTGTGATTTAAAAAAAATAAATAAGTGAAATCTATCTGCTTTGAAATTTCCTTAGTCAGAACAGAGCTGCACACCTATAAGAGGCTCATGTCCTCGATGGTAATGCTAAGCAAAAATAAAAGGAAGTCCAACTCTTTAAATTGTGAAAAAAACAGAATAAAGAACCTAATACATTCTAATTTTCTTGAAACCTTTTATAAATCCTAAAACCAGTTTTAAAGGACATATTTTTTTGCTTTGCACATCACTTTGCAATCAGTTTAACTAAGGGATTGGTTTAGGAAGCCATCCAGACAGCCCTTCAATTATATTTTTCTGTTTAAATAAAGAAATGTGTACTTCTAGAAATGGACTGCAGCGTGATGATTTCAGCTGGAGACTTGGGATCTCCCAGCCCTGCCATTGTTGAGGGTTGTGTGACCCTCAACAAGGCTACTTTGCTGTGCCTCCAGTTTTCCAGTCTGCCAATGGTTTTAATATTCTCCTGGAGGTTGAGAGACAAGGTATGAATATCATGAAATTCTGTGTTCACAGCCCTTCCAAATTTATGAAATTTGTAAATGAAGTGGATCCTTATTTAGAAATGTTCAAATACAATATTTCCTCACTAGCCCAATTTGAAATTAAGTTTATGTTTTCAGATCCTGTCCTTCCTTCTGGAGTGAGAGCAGGATCTGGGAGGAGACTTGGGGAGACCTGATGAACAAATACTTTATTATAACAGTATTCCATGTATAAACAACAGGTAGTTTCTTGCAAAGGAAAGAACATTCCTTCTGCTCCATTCCCTCAAGCCAATGGCTCTTTTGTCTACAAGTCCCTGCAGTATTCTCTCTGTAGCAAAACAATGAAGCCAACACCTATGCAGTTTCAAGCAGCAGGAGTATAAAGAGAAGCGGCAGGCACTAACCAGGAGCCACTTGCAAAAACGGGTAAACCTGATATAACCCTTAACCTCTAACACTGGACTATCCACCCTATTTGGTCTCACAGGCTGGATGTGGCCCCTCAGGCTTCTAAGTGGCCAGATGACCCACCCCGAACAATGGGGCAGCAGTGTCTTGTCAGTGTGGCTTATGGAGATCTGTTGTCATGGCTCCAGAACCCAAGGGGTGAAAACTGCCACCACTCACCGCCCCCCCCTCTGCCCCCCCAGTTTCTCCAGCCACTAATTTGAGTCACTAGAAGTGACTAAAAAACCCAAATTTGGCAGCGGGAGAAGTAGTGTGGTGCCAGTGTTCTTCATCCCTGGGATTGCAAAGTTGTATTAGCAAGCCCCAGGGCTGCAATTCAACCTTTTGCAGGCTTCATTCAGCCCATGGGCTACCAGTTGGACAGCCCTGATGTTATATATGGAGGGTTTGGTTAGTGAGTTAGAGCTGCACCTGCTCACCCAAGGACCAACTTTTTCTTCTGATAATAGAAAATCTTTGCCCTGAAGTGAGTATACTTCCAGGGAAAGGGAAAACATGCATGTGTATGAGGGCACATGCTGCTGACAGCACCAAAAGAGTAAAAGTATCTGATTGAAAGCAAAAGACTTTACAGGAAGGTACCATCGCCAGTAAACTTTTGCTTAAGAAGTATAAATAGTTTTATTCTGAATCGTAGCAAAACCACTTGGAACCTAGTTTATACATTATAAAAAAAGAAACACTCAGGGATGAGTAGCTGATACAGTCTCCAAAAGTAACAACATAGCAGGAAAGTAGAGAGGTTCTGCTTTCCAAGTACTATTAAGCATGTTTGGACTACTTGCCCTGGTACTGTGAAGACCCACTGAGAACGCTGAGCAGATCCTGAAGCCAAACTGGGAAAGGCCTTTCTAGGAACAGAGCTTGAATAAGAAGGAGCAGCAAAAAGCCATTCCAGGTCACAGAAACCACATAGAAGTGAGTAAACCACCTGTAGAAAGAAGCAGCAGCAGCATTAGCAGGGTTTTTCATAACACTCCTTTCTTCAATGCTGGAATTCAGTTCAAGGATCTCAGGGGAAAGGGTTCATTCTAATTTGACTCAGCCTCAAATGATCTAGGATCCAAGTCCCAGTTTATGGAACTGGAATTACAAGATGTCCACTATAGCCTAATACAAAACTGTGGGCGTGTCCCCACGAGCACGTACACATGGTTTGCAGCGCTGCAAACACACCTGCGGAGACACAAACCACACATGCTGTACATGCACGCATTCATCACACTGCTACTTTGCAGTGCAGCATTTTTTTTTTTTTACACCAGGAGATTCCATAGACATTAGAGTTCATAGACGTTAGGGCTGGAAGGGACTTTGTCAGATCATCAGGTCCAGCCCCAAATCCTGGTGTCAAAAAAGTTGCACTAAAAAAAGTGGGGAGCCCACATGGCTGCAGCCTGTGCCACCCAAAACCACAGCCTGGGCAGCCAGAGCCATGCTCCAGCTGCTGGTCAAGCTTTGCATGCCTGGATCACTGCAGCTGCAGTCCCAGGAGGCCCCCAGGTAAAGGTGCTGGCCCTAGCCTCTCCTACGCAACCCAGGGCAATTTGACGTGCGCCACAGTGTGTGTGCAGGGGCATGCCCAGAGACAACTAGCAGTGGCAACTGGAACAAGTTACTCCCAGCCAGTTAAAATGGGAATGTTTTGTCATGTTGACAGGTCTCAGGTGGCAAGATTAATATTTCCGGATGGACAGTGGGTCTATTAGTTCATATATCTTGCAAGAGTGCTGGACTCGCATCTACTGCTGACACTATATCTGAGAGCAGGGTATCAGCCACTGAGAGAGAGAGAGAGAGACAGAGAGAGAGTGTGGACATTCCAGGATGGACATTACAGCCTCACTGTATGGACTGAAACCCTTTGTGAGCTTACAGTTGACAGTCCTATCAGGTATTGGATTAATGTCACCCTCTCAGTGCAGTCTCTGAGCAAATAAAACAGCTGCAAAAGCATTTGCTAATGTAACTTGTCAAAACAAAATAGCACTTGCAGCTTAACCAAATGGAATCCAAACTGCCTGTTAGAAAGGCAGCTCCTGCTTAACCTATCTTCAGGTCAAAATTAATTTTAATCAGGTCTGAGCAGCTGACTCTTTGGCCACATATAGGTATTACATTTCTACTGGGAGAATAGCTGCTCTTCCAGTAGGAAGTGGGAGCATATAAGCATACATTCAATTCCTCCCAGAAGAAACATGTCCCACCCCCTGGGGACAAAGATATTTCAGGCTGGCACCCAATCTCCCTTGTGAGGGTTTCACTTGCAAGAATGAACACCTGTATGCTTGCTCCACTCCCCACCCAGTTTGGTCTGGGAGAGGAGTGGAACAGCTGTCTGCTCTGCACTTCTGGTTCCCAGTCCAGCAGGCTTTAATTGCCACGTTTTGCCCAGCTGGCCACACACCATGATTTAAAAGCTGGGAACCTGGGTCAAGGAAGTTCTCCCTGACTCTGCTTCCCTGCGCCTCCAGCTTTAAATCACTCTGTGTGCAGCCCATCACCCCCCTTCCTAGGCAGGGGAGGGGATGGGCTGTCAAGTAATGGGCTCCCCTAAGGGCAGGGCAATCCAAAGAGCAGCCCTCTAGTGCTCCTTGGCTGGAGAGCTCACCTGTGTAGCTTTCCAGCAACAGGGCTGGAACATATGTGCATTCCTGCTCCCAGGATATTTTTCTACCAGTAAGAATTTCAGATAAATTCTCAGTACTTTCAGAGAATTTCTTACTGGTAGAAACAAAGTCAAACACCTGATCATGGCCATTGTGAGGCTTCAATGATGGAAAGTTTGTAAGAGGAATACTAAAGCAAGATAGTGAATGTTCTCCACCAGATATGCTCAGCAGAATTCCATAGGACAGTTAGGCAAAACACTTTTAACCTTGTTAGTCCAAACTTGCATATTTTCTTCTAAGTGCTGTGGAGCCTCCTTTAATGCATGTTGGTAGCAACATCTCGAATCGCCCATATTCTGCACATATGACAGAAGATTTGCCAAAGGCTTGGAGCTAAGCTTGTCCTATGCCCAGTGATGTGTAAACCACATTTCCACAATGGATCAGGAAAAATATTTTAGGGCAAGTTCACTGGTTCAGTCTCCTGTGGGCAGCAGCCTGAATAACGAGTGATATAGATGGAAAGCCTCACAATACTCCTTTTAGTACAGTTAGATATCTATATCTATAGTTAGATAGCTATAGATAGATATAGAAATATGTATCTGGGAACAGAAAACAGGAATCCACATGTCCAATCCTCTGCTCCGGCCTTATTGGAAGGATCATGAAATGGAAAGGACATAGGGGGCACATCCCAACAAGCACACACGTGCGATTTGCAGTGCTTCAAACCCATCTGAGAGCACTGTAAACTGCACATGGTATATGTGTACCCATGCACTGGGAGATTCTGGTGTAAAAAGGAAGGGTGGGGGGGTGCAGCATACGTGGCAGCAATGTGCACCACCAGAATCAAAGTTTGGTCAGCCAGAGCCACACTGGCTACCAGACAGACTTTAAGCCGCTGTCTTTGTGCTGCTGATGCCCTGAGACGCCTCCAGGACCTCAGGTAAAGCTGCTGGCTCCAGGTGCTGGCCCCAGCCTCCCCTACCCCACCTGGGTCAATTTACTATGCGCCAGAGCACTTATGCAGGAGCATGCCCCAAGACAAATAGCAGTGGCACAAATATATGCCACTGCTATTTGCCCCACAAGAAATGCATGCCCCTGCATGTGCACGCTCATCATGACATGCCCATGGCATTTAATTCCTCCTTGCAAGTGGGGCAAATCATTTGATTTCTCTGTACACCTGGTCCCAACCTATAGAAATGGACTTTTACTTCCCAGAAGAGCTGTAGGAGGAAAGCCAATAATGTACAAATTGTGCAGGTATCAGGACAATAAAAGCCACTTCAAGATAGATGGCAGTTCTTTGCCTCCAATTTCCCCAGGACAAACAGGTGCCCATTTACAACTGAAGTGACATCTGTCATGACTCATGAGTCTGGAGGGACTGCCACTTGTATAATGAGCACTACACTGAAGAAGTAGTTCCAGTCCCTCCAGACCTAGCTATAAATGGGTACTCATTTGGGCTGAGGAATCAGAGGTAGCTGGATATGATGCTAGTAGCCACATCACTTTGGCTACTACTTTGTGGTCACTGGCCTCACAAACCAGCATGCCTGAACAATAAAAGTCTCACGGACCTTTGACTTCTTTTGTTTACACAATATGGAGGCAAAGGTAAAATAGGACCTAGGGCTACTAGTGACAGAAGGATCTCCAGATGGAAGAATTCTAGAGACCTGTTGCCTAGCACAGAATCCCCCAAATTTCTTGTCCTCAGTGAACACAACCTGCCTATATACAATTTCAGTGCTTTATTACCACTTGATCTAGTATTTTAGCTTATATGGAAAGTCCAGGATTCTCCAAGGGAGTTTCTGAATCCACCTAGCTAAATACACTTGGATTATATCTTCAATCTAGAACTGGAGAGGTCACCAACCTACCAGTACCATAAAGTGATCACCATCTCATCCAGGCAAGGATCAGAACTTCCCGTCTTTGCTAACAGAGGAATGAGAAATCAAAACTGGCCAACCTCTACAAAGCCCTCAGTTCCCTAGGGTTTCAACACTCGAGCCACCAAAACTCAAGGCCAAGGCACCAATGAATTAATGCAACAATACAGTCGACCGCTGTCCAGTACCACTTGTACCCTGACCCCAAGCCATTCACTCTCCCTCATTCGCCAAGATCACTGTGGTTCACAAACAAAGTCAAGTAAAGGGCCGGGGCAGAAACAGCACAAACACTCCCAGGGGGTGCTGCTAGAGACCTGGTTCTCACTATGATTTTGTGGTCTGGCAACTGTTCATCTGCACGGCTAGGAACAGCAGCCTAATGTTAGGAACAGCAGTCTCAGACTAATGTTAATGCAATGTGGTAGTCGTGGTGGATTCAGACCGGGTGTGGTGGCCAGTCGAAAAGCCTCCCTCTGCCCCCTTTTGGACTGGACTGTGCTGCTGAAGCTGCTGGGGACTGGTCCCCAGAGTGGGAGAGACTCCCCCCTTCCCCTCCCTGCTCAGAGACACGTCCCGTCCCCTCCCTCCCCCGCGACTCTGCTTTCCCCGCTGTCCCCGGGCTGCTCCTGCGGGCAGCACCGGGCCTGCTCCCGGGACAGGCCGTGCGGGGACCCCCCACCTCCCCGTGGCGGCCATGCCCCGCTCCGCCCAGCCCCGCGCGACTGGCTCAGCAGCAGCTCCGAAGCGTCTCCCACCCTCAGCACAGCGGGGAAAGCAGCAGCCAGGGGAGGCGGGGGGTGGCAGGGGCCAGGGGACCGGACGTGACCTTGAGCATGGGGGGGGCGTGACCTGCTTTGGGGACCTGAGAAAGTCCCCGGAGGCTGCTGTGGCGCGACCCGCCCACGCCAGGAGTGGGGGCCGCCCGCGCAGTGTAGCCGGGTGCCCCATCACTGGGGCCCGCCATGCAGCCACCACCCATCCGCACGGAGGGGACAAAAGCGGCGCCGGGGAGCGCAGGTCCCGGGGAGGCCAGGCAGCCCCCGCCAGGGACCGAGGCGCAGCCAGGCCGGGCCGGGCCGGGCCCACCCCAGCTCCCGGTCGTCCCGCAGCGGGGCAGCCCCTCGAGGACGCCGAGCCCCGCGCCCCCCCGCAGCACCCGCGCCAGCAGCGCCATGAGGAAGGTGGCGGCGATGAGCAGCCAGAGCGCCGGCAGCGGCGCCGTCATCCCCGCGGCTCCCAAGCGGCGATCCCGGCAGCAGCGCGGCGGCTGCAGCACCTAGTACCTTGCCTGGCCCCGCCCGCCGGGAGAGGACCTCCCCGCGCCCGGACCGACCTGCCCTGCCCGGGGTGGGGCTGCCCGGGGCTTTTCAGACATGGCGGGGGGGGGGAAGGGGCCATGTATTCTCCTGCTCTCGTGAGCAGCCGAGATCACACGTGACATGTCTGAGGTGGAAACTCACCCGTTGTCAGGGCAGGTCCAACGCCTAGGGCGCCAATATTTGGTGGACACCGAAATTATATGCAGAACAAAATAACAGGAACATCATTCTAAATGACAGCTCTGGCCGGCCACAGCTCCACCTAGGCTTAAAACCTTTGTTTCGGTAAGAGGAGAAAGACCTCTGAAAAGATCTCAGAGGAAAGATCACCAGAATCGCGACTCCTGCCTTTTCCTCTATATTGGAAGTGGTGGGGGTGCCGAGGTGCACAGTTCACCTCGGGCGCCAATTACCCTCGGACCAGCCCTGCCCACAGTCACTGGCAAACCCACTTCTCTGGCCACGGGAAAAGCCATAAAGGAGCCAGTAATAATGCACATGCTGATTCCTTCACCCACACAAATCTTTTCCGAGTCAGCCTGAAAGCCATTATCAGCAGAGCTGGATTAATAAGCAAACTAGGCACATGCCTAGGGCCTTATGCAAAGGAGGGGGCCAGTTGTGCTTATTTTGCATGTTATAATTACTACTGAGTGAAAAAAAGTAATACAACATTTCATCTTCAGCTGGGGGCCCACAAGTTTGTTGGCCTAGGGTTAACCTCCAAAGGGTTAATCCCACCCTGGTTATTGGGAACATCAGGTTAGAAGCCCTTGAGCATCCTGGTGACGTAAACTGCAGACTCATAACCAGGTTTCCCACGGAAAAATGGAGAAAACCACAGATTCCCTGTTTTTTATCAGAGAAAATGCGGATTTCTTTTTTTAGCAGAGAAATCCTTGGATTCTCCACTTTTGCAAAGAGCTCTTGCAGGCTGGCACAGCTCCAGCCTGCAAGAGCCAATTGCAGAAAGGGCAGGAAACCCCCAGCCTTGCCCAGCGGGGGAGAGCGAGGGGGCAGGGCGGGGTCGGAGCCTCTGAGGCAGCCAAGGCTGGGCTCAGGCTCAGGCTCACGGTTGCCCCTGGAGCATAGAGGTAAGTGGGGCTGTGGAGCAGGGCTGGGGAAGTTGGCTGGGGGTTGAGGGGCGCAGTGTGGTGGTGCCCGCCATGTGTGGGCCGCACACGTGATGCCTGGCCGCCTGCCCAGGGGAGGGGGAGGTTTGCATGCGGCCGGAGCACAGCTCCGTGGCTGACTCTGCAGCCGTGGCAAGCAATGGGGGCGGGGGCTTGTACGCGGCAGACACTGCTGCTTACCTGGAGGGCCGTGATGGTGGTGATGGCCGCCACATACAAAACCTCCCGCTGCTGCCACAGAGACGTGCCCGGAGCTGTGTGGCCAGCCGCCAGGCGGCAGTGGCAGTGTGGTGGTGGCCGGGTGGCACGCAGTCATCCCCACCACCATCCCGCGCCGCACCGCACTGCTGTCGCCAGCCGCACAGCTCCAAGCATGGCTCTGCGGCGGCAGCAGGAGGTTTGGAAGGCAGCGGCAGTCACTGCTGGCACGGGCAGATGCTGCCGCTTACCTAGAGGGCTGTGCCAGTGGTGACTGCCGCAGCGTACAAAACCTCCCGCCGCCGCCGCGGAGCTGTGCCCGGAGCTGCATGGGCGGTGGCGGCAGCGTAGCGCAGGCTGGTGGGGGGAATGGGAATGGCTGCGTGCTGCCCGGCCACCACCACACTGCCACTGCCGCCCGGCAGCCGGCCACACAGCTCCAGGCATGGCTCCGCGGCGGCAGCGGGAGGTTTTGTATGCAGCTGCAGTCGCTGCCGGCACGGGCAGCCGCTGCTGCTTACCTGTGGGGCTGCCCGTGCCAGCGGTGACCACTGCTGCCTACAAAAACTCCACTGCCACTGTGGAGCCGTGCCCAGAGCTGTGCAGGCAGCAGCACAGCGTGGCGCGGGATGGTGATGGAGATGGCTGCACCCCACCTGGCCACCACCATGCTGCTGCCTGGCAGCCAGCTTCACAGCACTGGGCACAGCTCCGTGGCAGCGGCGGGAGGTTTAGTAGGCAGCAGCCATCACAGCCCTCCAGGTAAGCAGCAGCGACCGCTATGTGTGAGCCTCCGCCCCCCACACCCGGTGCCGCCATCCCTTGCCACAGCTGCAGAGTTGGCCACGGAACTGTGCTCTGGGGCATGCAAGCCTCCCTCTCCCCCTCCCCTGGGCAGGCGACCCGGCATCATGTGTGCAGCCATACATAGATTGTAGAGTTGAAAGGGACCACAAAGAATCATCATGTCCGACCCCCCTGCCCCGCAGTAAAGAGGACCGAGGTCAGATGACCCCAGTCAGGTGACTATCAAGCCTCCTCTTGAAGACCTCCAAGTTAGGTGATAGTACCACCTCTCTTGCAAGCCCATTCCAGATTCTGGCCACCCTTACTGTAAAAAATTTCTTCCTAATGTTTAACCTGAATCAACTCTCCACTAGTTTGTATCTGTTATTCCTAGGTACTCCTAGGGGCACTCTGGTAAATAGTGCTTCTCCAATTCCCTGATGTCCCCCCTTGATAAACTTATAGGCAGCTACAACTTATAGGCTCCCTCAGCCCTCTCTTGTGAAGGCTGAAGAGATCCAGATCCCTCAACCTTCCTGTGGCAGCCGAGGGCGGTCTAAGGCTATGGCCAGTAGCGCTGGAAGCAGAATGGGTCAATGAGCGTTGAACGTCACTGTGTTGATGTCGGTGGCATGCCCTCCACTCCATGAGGCCCGCCGGATCAGGAAACTTGCTTCTTCCTGTCACAACCCAAGGGTGTGATTTTTGTTTGTGTGTGCTTCAGCACTGCTGCATTATTTCCCGCCACTCGTAGCTTTCTTTGCAGGGTGCATTTCTTCGTTGCAACAGAGAAATGCACGCTGCAAGGAGTTCCCGCCATTCGTATTCAAATTTGTGTCCCACTATTGGCCAGTTCTAAATTATTCCCACGTGGTGGCTAGCGATTGGCTTGCTAGCTGTATAAGAGGCTTGAGCGGTTTCTGCCAAAGTTGGAGATCTCCGGAGGAGAACCCTGCAAGGGGGGACTCCGTAAACATCTTGAGGAGAACTCTAGGTGCGCTGCGGAGCCTATCGGACCCAGCGCGTGTACCTTAGAGCTGGCTATAGGGGTCTGATCAGCCTCTCGCCTCTCCCCGTCGCCGCCTGATCCCTCGATGTACCCTTCCCTGTGCGCAAGTTCCACGGAGCCTAGCAAACTTCGTGTGAGTGAATCCAGAGCTCTACCCAGGTTCGAGTCCTGCAGTTTTTTTTCTTCCCGTCACCGAAACCCCATTGCGATGTACTCTCGAGGTTTTTGTTCAGCTTCCCGTCGCCGAAACCCCATTGTGACGTACCCTCATGTTCTGCAGGTTCAAGTTTTGTTTTGTTTTGTAACTGCAACTCAAGCAAGTTTTCCTGCCTGCACCGCGACCATCTTCGGTGTAAGTAAAATAATCTTAAATCAACCACTAAGCGTCCGTGCCTGATTCTAGCGTGCCGCCTGCCTTCCCCGACCCGGCGTGTCTGGGCTGCTGGCCGCAGCCCGCTGCGTGGAAACCCCCCCCCCCCCCCCCGAGGGCCTCGGACCACTCCCGGCCCGCACACTTCCAAGTCCAGCAAGTCGGACCCAAACTCCACAACTAGGCGTCCCAACCACATGGCTAGGGTCTCTTCAGGCTTGATCTTTGACTCCTTGTACAGTTCCTGCAACTCAGTCCGAGTACGAGCACGATAGGTGGTGGCACAAGCTGCACTCTGTGGATGAGTTGCCTGGCAGGTTGTTGTCACAGGGCGAACTGCTGCTAGAGCCGTTACTGCTTCTGGTAGGAGGGGCGGATGCTCTTCTCCGCTCAATGCTCCCTCCCCATGGCAAGAAGGCGGGGCCACCAGAAACGACGTCACTTCAGTGGGGCAGGACCGCTGGACGGATTCTCGCTTGTTCTTTTGAAGCTCCGCCCATCTTTTCTGGCTCCTCCGTGTGGCGCCCTTCTTGTTAGGCGCCATCTTGAAATGGTGTCTCAGGATCCTCTCTCACAGCCGCATCTTTAGCCGCCTGAATGGCTGCGAGCAGCTGGGTTTTAAACTTGCATTTACCCGCATTAGAGTTGTCATAGTATGGAACATTACACTTAACATTTTCCCCCTGTCGTACTTTGGGGCTGCCCCTTCAGCTGCGGCACGTCCCTCTGTCTCCAAACTCTCACAGAGATCAGACGGGAGCTCGTGGCTCCTCAATCTAGACAATACTGCTTGGGAACTGAACTGATCTTCCGTCTCCTGCACATATCGCAGGCAGCGGGTATACTCTGGGTCGAGGGTCGGGTCTACTGCGCCCGCCGGTTTCACTCGGGCTGAGGATACGGTGCCCCCTTCCTCTCAGGATCTAAATAGGACCCGCTCTCCACCCATTACACACCCAAAAGCTCCGGGGTGAAGATATGCTTCCCTCTCTTCTCCCTTCAGCGAAAAGTAGCCACTGATGGGCCTTTCACCCGTTCCGCCCGCCTGATGATAAGTGATATGTGCCTCTAGTTCTTCGGCGTCTGTTACGTGCCGTTTCCCACTGCGCCAAGGGCAGTTTCTCACTAACTCTAACTCCATCGTGTCTTCCCCGCATCCTGTTCGTGACGCCATGTGGCAGCTGAGGGCGGTCTAAGGCTATGGCCAGTAGCCCGGACCGTCAGGTGAGTATTTTGCACGATGGAATAGAGTTAGGCACGGAAGCGTATTGGTTGTATAAAGAAAGCTTTGCTTACATTGCCGATGGTCACAGTGCAGGAAGAAAACTTGCTTGAATTACAGTTGCACACAAACACACAGGGGTGAGATCTCTCTTCAAACCGAACCGAGATGAGTTGTTGGTGTACGACTCCACAAGCGCTCAACACGGGGGTACGTCAAAATTTCCACGATGACGGGGAGTGGTTAGAGGTGTCATAACCCAATGATTTTGAGTGCCTCGGCACATTGGAATTTTCCTGCCACATGGAGCTTTCTTTGCACAGTGGATTTCTCAGCTGCAGAGAGAAATCCCTGGTGCAAAAGAGTTCCTGCCACACATATGCAAATTAGTGTCCCATTATTGGCTGATTCTAAATTATTCCTACGTGGTGGCTAGCGATTGGCTTGCTAGCCATACAAAAGGTTAGAGCAGTTTCCGCCCAAGTTGGAGGACTCCACATCCATCTCATGGAGAACTCTGAGCGCGCTGTGGAGCCTAGCAAACTCCGCGTGTGTTTTGGAGGAGGCTATAGGGGCCTGATCGGCTTCTAGCCACTCCCCGTCATAGTGTAAATTTGATGTATCCCCCGTGTAAGGCATTCGTGGAGTCGTACATCGATGACTCATCTCGGTGCAGTTCGGAAGAGATCTCACTTGTGTTTGTTTGTGTGCAACTGCAACTCAAGCAAGTTTCTTTCCTGCACTGTGACCATCGGCAGTGTAAGTAAAGCTTTCTTTGTAAAACCAATATGTTTCCGTGCCTAACTCTACTCCGTCGTGGAAAAACCCCACCTGACGGTCCGGGCTACTGGCCATAGCCTCAGACCGACCCTTGGTCCCAACAAGAGGCTGATCAGGCCCCTAAGTTCTCCTCCAAGACACACGTGGAGTTTGCTAGGCTCCACAGTGCACTTAGAGTTCCCCACAAGATGGTTGTGGAGTCTTCCAACTTGGGCGGAAACTGCTCTAACCTTTTATACGGCTAGCAAACCAATCGCTAGCCGCCAGGTAGCAATAATTTAGAATTGACCAATAGTGGGACACTAATTTGCATACGTGTGGTGGGAACTCTTTTGCACCGGGGTTTTCTCTCTGCAGCTGAGAAATCCACTGTGCAAAGAAAGCTCCATGTGGCAGGAAAATTCCAATGTGCCAAGGCACTCAAAATCATTGGGTTATGACACTTCCTTCGTAGGGTCTTGCACGGAGGTCACTAATCATGCGAGTGGCCCTCCTCTGCACCCTCTCCAGATTCTCCAGGTCCCTCTTGAAGTGTGGCACCCAAAACTGGGCACAGCACTCCAACTGCAGCCTGACCAATGCCGCATAGAGGGGGAGCATCACCTCCCTTGATCTGTTGGTCATGCAAATGCTAATGCATGACAAGGTGCGATTGACCTTGTTGATGGCCTCGTTACACTGCCAGCTCATGTTCATCTTGAAGTCAGCTATGACTCCAAGATCCCTCTCAGCCGCTGAGCTGCTGAGGAGGTCTTCTCCCAACTTATAGATGTGCTGGGGATTCCTCCTCCCAAGATGGAGTACCTTACATTTATCTTTGTTGAATTGCATCCTGTTTCATTCTGCCCATTGATCCAACCTGTCCAGATCAACCTGCATCTGCTCCCTGCCCTCCGATGTGAACTTTGCCCCATAACTTGGTATCATCTGCAGACTTGGAGAGGGTGCTCTCCACTCCCTTGTTCAAATCGCTGATGAAGATATTAAATAACACCGGTCCAAGGACCGAACCCTGTGGGACCACACTGCCCACCTCCTTCCAGGCCGAGAACGACCCATCCACCACCACGCTCTGGGTGTGGTCCATAAGCCAGTTAGCCACCCACCTGACTGTGTAAGCATCCACTCCACAGCCCATTAGGTTCCCTATGAGAATAGGATGCGAAACTGTGTTGAAGGCCTTCTTAAAGTCCAGGTAGATGACATTTGCCTCAGCTCCTGTGTCAAGGCAGTGTGTGACCTGGTCATAAAAGGCTATAAGGTTTGTCAGGCAGGATCTACCTGTAACGAACCCATGCTGGTTTCCTTTCAGCATCGTTTCCCCTTCTGGGCCTTCACAAATATGCTCTTCGATGATTTTTTCCAGTATTTTCCCAAGGATAGAAGTAAAACTGACTGGCCTAAAGTTACCCGGCTCATCCCTTCTCCCCTTCTTAAAAATGGGCACCACATGGGCCTTTTTTCAGTCCTCAGAGACTTGGCCGGAGCACCATGAGTACTCGAACAGCCGTGCCAGCAGCTCAGCTATGACACTGGCCAATTCCTTGAGCACCCGTGCATGGAGGTTATCCAGACCTGCTGACTTGTACCCATTCAGCCCTTCCAAGTGCTCCTTAACTATAAGTCAGCACTAACCTTTGGCGGTCTGGTGCCTTTTGAACATCTATGTTCAAGGTGGTGGAATTGTCTTGGCCAGTACTTAGGAATACTGAAGCGATGTGATGACGGTATCAGTGGTGAGGGTGGGGGAGTGGCAAGTGGCAACCGCCTGTAGGGGGCGAACCACCACACTCAGGGTGCACGTGCACGCACGTGCACCCCATATGCATTGCCAATGGTCTGCAGTGTGCCTTTTCATTCAGCAGGAGAAAAATCTCTACTGCGTTTTCCAGTCTGATGCTTTACTGTCGATGCCCCTAACAGAAGGTTTCATTGTGAACCTTAAACCACTCAGTGATGTTCTTAAAGACCTCACTCCCAGAGCCAAGGGCCTGGATGTACAGGGCCAGGCAGTACCTGTTTCCTGTTACACCTTTGGCACCTCTGAACTGCCACCCACCCACCCACAGACAGCAACTATGATGAATGCTTTCAGCTCTTAGGAGGGAACATGTACACCCCAAAGGCACAGAACTAGGAGACAGACAGAAAAAAACTGGTACTGATTGTGGCGGGCCAGTAGGGGGCGCTCCTGCGTTGAGCCGCCCACCTCCCTGCACCCGACCACCTCCCAGGCTCCGAGTGCCTCCCTTAGGGTGCCTCCTGTCTGGCCGACCCCTTCCCTGGAGCACACCCGCTAGCCTGGGGGTCCCACTGCCACCATCCAAGGCTCTGGACTCACTTCTGGCTCTGCGCGCCTTGGAGAACGCAGGCCTGATCGTCCAATGGGTACTAGATCCAATACAAGCACTTGGGGCACTTTCCCAAGTCAGGGGCTTATTAGGAAAGTCTCCCTTAGTCCACAGACCTAAGGGGCCTCCTTGGCATAATTTAGACCCACCCCTCAATAAGTCTCCCACACCGGTCACAAAGGAGAACTTTATTGATTACAGGGGGTAGGGCGGAAACAGGGTAAAAGGTAGAGCAATATCATAGAAATCTTACAGGAATATCAAAGGAATCCCATAGAGCAAACCAGGGTGGCTGAGGTAGCCGTTTAAACACGCATCTGAGTTACTGAAGCTAAATATCTAATCGGATCTCTAGTAGCTTACTCACTCGCATCGTCCAGAGGTAGTTGTTGTTTCCTCTGGAGGCAGGGCACTCTTGGAGCATGCGGTGGTGAGGAGAGAGCCAGGTTCAGATTCACCTGGATGACCGCATGGCTAATGGCTAATGGCTGACTGCCCCTTCTTCTTGGACCAAGCCCTTAAATAACCTCTCTGACCTCAGCAGCCCGGTCCAATCGAAGCTGCCAATACTGGCCACAAGCCGACCAATCTCCCAAGCAACCCTGGCTACCTGGGCCCGCGCAGGGCCGGGTCTTTCCCCCCTGCCCAGGTGACTAGAGCATCCGCCTCCCAGGTGCCAGGCTTTTGTCATGTAGACAAGGTGGGAGATTCCCGCACTGAGGGATTCAACTGCAGCCTCCCAGGCTGGTGGAGACAGATCTCTGCAGAGGGGCACCCACGGTGGCATTTCTGCCACACTGATTAAATCAAAGCCAATCCCAGAGAGACCAGACAGGCCTCTTCTGCCCTGTTGGTCTGACAGCGCTGAGAGCTGGCCACAGCCTACAGGGCCCACACACATAGCACAGGGGCAGTGACTGCCTCCCCCGCCCAGGGCCCAGTCACAGCCCCATGGTAGGCACAGATGGAGACTGCCAAGACCTGTGCTGCAAGGAAGGTGCAGGGGATCTGTGCTGACAGGGTTCTCTGCTTCCCCACAGCCACTTAACTTGGGCACATTGAAGAGGCACAGCCAGGCCAGGTGCCACCTGCAGCCGTTCTTGGTGTTCTAGTAGCAGATTAGGTCCTTGAAGATACCAAGCCTGGCATGTTGGGGCATCAGACACCCCAGCAGCACCACAAGGAGGGTGGCAGTCAGCAGCAGCCAGAGGGCACCAACTACCCTCATCATCTCTGGGCCCCTCTGTGTATTGGGACTGGGTTGGGGCTCAAGCTGCAGCATCCAGTGTCCCCTCAAATTCTGCTCCCACCTGGGAGCCTCCCAGACATGAGATCTCTCTCTCTGTCTCACAGGGCATATATATAACCAGTTTAAGTACAGCCTTCCATCTCCTTTTATCTTATGCCCTGTGCTTCCATCTTGTTGCATCCTTGCCTATCCTTTCCAGGTCAGTTTTTATGTTATCTTCCTGCTATTGCCTTCCTCTACCTTGAGGTCTGATACTTTCCATCTGAGGTTCCAAAATCTGCCTTATGTGCTTTCTCTCCTTGGTTCTCACAATACGTCCTGTCCATTTCATTCTCTGCACTGTTATCTTGCTCATGACATCATGTCTTTTCTAGAGGTGTGTAGCGGGAGACCCCCACTTCTGCTACTAGAAGTATGGGAGTGCAGCACGACAAAGAGGTTAGCTGTAGGGCAGTTGCTCTGTTGCTGAGGAGATAGGCAGCAAGCGATGGGAGGTGAAGTGGCAGGCCAAAGCAATAAGCTTGGCAATCAGGGTGGAAGAGGAAACCCCAGAACCCGACCCTAAAGACCAGCAGGCAGGTGACCAGAAGGGGGTGGACAAAGGGCTATATAAGCCTAGCCCAGGGCATTTACAAAGGGGATGGAGTTAGATTGTTCTCAGGTGTGGTAGATGACTGAACAAGAATCACTGTTCTCAAGTTACAGCAAGGGAAGTTTAGGTTAGGTGTTAAGGCAAACAAAATCACAAAGAGGGTAGAAAAGCACTGAAACAGGCTACCCAGGGAGGCTGTGGAATCTCCATCCTTGGAGGTTGTTAAGACCCAGCTAGACAAAGCCTTGGCCAGGATGATATATTTGGGGATGGTCCTGCTTTGAGCAGGGGGTTGGATTGGTTGACCTCCTGAAGCCCCTTCTAACCTTAATTTGGGGGCACTTGCCATGGAGAACAGTGAAGTCCACACATGTGCCATATGACTAGAGGTGAGAAGTTTCTAGAGGGTTTGAACTCTCAACCTTGATAAAGTCACGACCTACTTTTAAGGTCTGGGCATGTGCAGTGTATAATGGTAATGCAACTGTTGATCAATGCTGATATGTTAGTTATGGTAATGTTGCTGGTATTGGGTTGAAATAGTTTGAATTGATTGGGCCTTTTAAGTATTGCCCAGGTTTGGCCTCGGCCTCGGCCTCGCTCTCGCTCTGGCTGGACAGTCCTGATTCGGGGCTCTCAGGAGGCGGGAGTTTGTCAAGTGCAGGTTTCTTGCTGTGACCTGGTTGTTGGGATTCAGCTCGCTGAGGTTTACCTGTCTCGCGCTCTTTCCTTTTGGCTTTGGCTGTGGAAGCTGCAGTTGGGTGAAGTATCACCTTTCCCTATTTGAGGTGCTGAATACCTCGCCAGGGAAAAGCTAGAAATCCTCAGGGACTGTCAGAGGGTTTTTCCTGCCGACTTGGCCCAGGGTGTTCTTGCTGCCATCTGTGGTTTCTGGGTTGTCTGTGAAGTTGCACAGCAGTTAATTGTGTAGTGATGGAAGCTGATTGTGATGTGTAGTTGATTGGTTGTGTGACCATGGACACTGGGTTCGGGGTGTGCGTCGGGTTATTGTCTCATCGAGTGTATTTTATTGTGTTGCAGCTTGGGTGTTACAGGAATATTGCGTCGGGTAGTTGTTGCATGGGTCTTGTTGTGTAATACAGCTTATATTGCTCAACCTACCTGTGTTGTAGTGTGCAGCTACTCTTCCTAACTCTGAGTGGGGGTCGGGCAGTAGATCAATGCTCAGGGAAATTAACTTATTTTAATGCCCCGAACCTGATTACTTGTGGGTCATAGAGGATTAACGACCCTCTGGATTAAGTAGTTAACTGGCATCCCCACGGGCGGTCCTTCAGCCAGGCATAGGGGGCAAACAAGAGGGCATGGGGTGTGCAACCCAGAAGCAAGGCTAGCAAGGCCAGAGACTAGAAGAGAAGTGAGGCAGGGCCAGGGAACCCATAGGTGAGGGAAAGGCCAGAAGTGTAAGGTCTGGCTCAAGTGGGGATCAGGTTCAGGAGGAGGCTGCCCAGGGATAAGCAAGACAGAATGAAGCACCAAGGGCTTGCTCTGGTTTCTGAAGGCAGCTTCCCATACCTGGCACTAAGGTATGGCAGACGAATATAGGCCAGTGGCTTGAGAGACCTGTGGGGAAAGACAGGGATTGGAGTGCCCTTTTTAGGAGCACAGCTGTCCTCCAGAGGCAGATCCTATCCTATCACAAGGTCCACAAGCTCTTTCGTCTTCTCTTCTGTACACTCCCTTTTCTTATACTGCACCGAATATTTTCCTTAATACTGTTTTTATACTTACAGCCTTTTCCTTTGTCTAATGTTTGGTGTCATTTTATTTTCCTATGTTGTCTGATGCTCAAATAGTTAATAATTGAGCAGCCCATCTATAGATATATTAAAAGCTATGGCACATATTAGGGAAAATTATGGTTTTAGGCTGTGTCAAAAAGGTCCCATACTAAAATGATTTTTAATGTTTCGCCATTCAGAGGGGAGCTTGAGTTTGTCACTGCCTTCAGCACCATTCCAAACCTTCATAAAAGTCAGGATTACTCTGGGTAACAGCTCCAGAGAGAAAGGAAACGAGGTCAGGCAGCTCATCAGGATGTCAGGCCAGGTTTACATACATGTTTCATACCCCTGTAACTGTTTCAATTAGGGATGTGACCTGGTTAATATAGTGAGACCGATACACTCACTAGTATATGGGGTTATGGACACAATTTTACTTGTATAATGGCTATCATGGTAGTTTTTGCACTTTCCCATATGGAAGCTCTGGCGTGTGGCTCCTTGATAGGGGTCAAAAGGTTCCCTGGGAAGGGGGGCACGACAAAGGGTGAGGGGAAGCAGTGGCAGAGGAAACCAGCAACAAGGGAAACTGGCTGCAGCAGCAGCTGAAGTAGGGGGATGAGTAGTTGATTTATTGCAGTGGGGTATACACTGAATTGGGGCCTGAGCCCTGCTTCAGTGACTTCCAGCCTATTAACGACTGCATCAACTACACTTGCAGCTGGTGGGGAATAAATTAGGCCATGTCCAGACTGCAAGATTTTGCCAAAAAGTTCCAGGTAGTGCAGGGGTGCCAACCCCACAGCCCAGAAAATGGCACAATAAACAAGGAAGAGTTCCAATTTTTGTACAAAAACAAATCACAGGAGTTAAGGTTACAAGTCAACAAGCCAAGGGGAGGGAACAGGTAAGAAATGAAGAAACATCAATAATTGTGATAGCATACCATCACTACCTTAATTTCCACCCCCCACACCTCTCTGGAGATGTGCCCAAACGAGCTTTTAGTACCAGAGTGCTCACACAGCAGCCTGTAGCTGTCCCCAAGTCTAAGACTGGCTTTCTCAGAACCACGCAGTCCTGGCTGACCAAGCCGGTGAGATCTCCAGCTCCACTGTACAACCCTCTTGTGTAGGACTCGCTAGAGTCCATGTGCAGGCTGCCCTTTCTTCTTTACTCCAGCCCCATGATTCATTTTCCACTTTTTCCCCCGCCCCAAACCTGCAGGTTGAGAGTTGAGTTTCTGCGAGTTTAGTCCAAATGAGCAGTCGTCATAGCTCTGCAGACAGCTGTGATGGAAACCCTGGTTCCATCTGATATTATACCCGCGGTGGGCAAAATACAGCCCGTGGGCCAGATCCGGTCTGCAAGGCCATTCAATCTGGCCCGCGGTGCCCCTAAAAAATTTAGAAAACGAATATTTCTCTGCCCTTGGCTCCTGTCAGTAATGACAGGAACAAAGAGTAGTAGGACCCAGGGGAAGCCCAGCAGGCCCCGCCCGGCCCCACCCTCCCCAGCCTGAAGCCCCAGCCAGGGCTTCTGGCCTGGGACCACCTGGCTGCCCTGCACTGGAACCACAAGGGGGAGGGGAGAGGGAAGGGCAGGGAAGGAGCCCAGGGAAGAGCGGCTCAGGGAAAAGCGGCTCAGGGAAAAGCAACCCTTCCCCCGCCCCATGGCCGGCACCCCCATGTTGCAGCCGCTCAGCCCACATGGAGCTGCCTGTGCCTGCTCTGGACAGCCCCGCAGGCTGCAAGTGGCTGTAGCGCGGGGTGTCGAGCATGGGGCGGGGCAGCGGCTGCTTTCTCCTCCCCGCCCATGCTCAGCGCCAGCTTGTAACCCGGCCCCACTGTCAGCCTAGGCCCCGTGCAGCTCCGGGCTTGCCCCTCAGGGCTGCGTATGGAGACAGCAGCTGCGGCCCCCCCCCACTTGCTGTGGCGGGTAGTGTTTGCCACTGCCATCTGTGCGCTGCCCAGTGCGTGCTCTGGGCAGGCAGCAGCCGCCAGGCGAGCCTGGAGCCCAAGCTGGCAGCAGGGGCGGGTTACAAGCTGGTGCTGAGCGCAGGGAAAAGCAGCACCTCACTCACCCCATGTCCGGCACCCCACGCTGTAACCGCTTGCAGCCCACAGGGCTGACTGCCTGCTCAGGACAGCCCTGCATGGGCTGCGAGCAGCTGCAGCAGGGAGCGCTGGCCATGGGGTGGGCGAGGGGCCGCTTTTCCCCGCGCTCAGCACCAGGTTTCCTGTCAGCAAGCAGGGGGCTGGGGCTGTGCGCTGCCTCCTGCCTGTACTGCAGGGTTGGGGGGCGCTGCGAGTGAGTGGGCAGGGAGCAAGCAGGAGCACGGGGCCCACACTGGTGTTCCAGGGCCAGCACTGGTGGGGCCCAGAGCAGGGTGGCAGGAGCACGAGTTCCCAGCCGGCAGGGGCTCTATGGATCCAGGCCAGCTCCCCCTCTCCCTGCTGGTGCAGCCCAGCCCAGCTTCACAGACCCCCGCCAGCCTGTGCCCTGCTTTGGGCCCCAGTGGTGCTGGCCCTGGGACACAGGACCATGTCTTGGGACCAAAGACATTGGGACCAGGATAGTGAGCTGGGGGTGGGGCACATGTCAAGGGGGGGGGCTACCAACACAGCCCTCAACAGCCGGCCAAAACTGGGTAAGTGGACCTCTGCCCAAAATAATAGCCTGCCCCTGTGTTATACCCATTACTCGTTACACACGCTTATCTTATTTGATAGCTTACGTGCCAGAAGCCATTGCATGGTTGTCTATCTTAGAACTTTTTCTGACAGTGGTGTGTCTGCAGATGAACTATAAGTACCATCAAGAGGAATTTTATGGTAAAATTCACCAGTTTAGTCGTTTCTGCTAATCTGTCTGTCAGAAATGTAATAGGCCCATCATCACAGCAATTGTCATAGCCCCCATTTGTGAACATGATGACCTTTGTTTTCAGGTTCAGTCTTTACTTGAGGCTTTCAGTTAAAATACACAAGCTGAGCACAAGAGGCAAGCAGCCCTGTAATTGGAGCTGTAAGGGCCAACTCATACTGTGAGTGGCTCTTAGTATGCTTTAAATTCCCACTGGCTTAATTCAGATTGCTAAATTACACGGAAATTATTTTCACAACTCTTTGATTTAGTTTAATGCTCTCATACTACTTTTTCTCCTGTCATCTGTATTGGATTAAAATATAGCTCAGGTGATATTTAACTTGAAGGTTTTTAAGACCCCAGGTAGACAAAACCTTGGCTGGGATGATATAGCTGCAGATGATCCTGCTTTGAGCAGGGAATTGGACAAGATGACCTCCTAAGGTCCCTTCTAACCCTAATTTTCTACGATTCTACAAGTAAGGCTTTAAATAATTTGTCCATTATTATTTCTTTTGATTTTTTTTAAGGTAATGGAAGGGGAAATTTTTATTTTGTTTTCCAAATTTAGAACTTGAAAAGTACCCATATTTAACACCTAGAAGCTCAGTATGGAAGTACAATAGCTCTACTAAAATTATCAGGGTTATTCACTATTGGCATATAAGTATGTATAGGTCTGTGTATAAGCACCCCATTTTAAGCTGCACAGTTGAAAGATGCAAATTCAATGTAATAAAACATGCCTTAATTTCACTATTTGCAACCGTCTCCTATTCTTATGTTCAGATTATTTTACATTTGCCTTTTCCTGTACAGCACTATAAAATTTAAGATTACCAAACTGCTCTCATATTAGCAAAAAGAAAACATTTATAGTCACTGCACCATATTCCTGAACAATTATAGTTTCTAGTGGAAGAGACCCAAGGACAAGAGAAGCAGGGAAGGGAAGAAAAATATTTTTAAAAATAAAATTGAGTGAAAACATGAAATTGAGTGGAGACCACTGTATTTCACGACTGTCCTTTCTTCTTTCCTTGTCCACCCCCTGGGCTAAGTTCATGTATAAGCATATGCTTGCATATAAATTGCTGCAGTGGCAACTAAAGCATCTTATTCATTATATAGAAACATAAAATACAAAAAGGTCCAACATCAGCAGCTCTTGTATTTAATTTAATGTTTTTCATATTAAAGTTGTACAATGTATAGATGCAATTCAAACTTTTAAAAGTAAAGTCTGTACATTAATTAAACTCATGTGCATCTCTGAGCAAAACCCAGACATAGTTTTGTTTAACCCCAGTTTTGATTACATCGACTCCTGAGAACCTGTCTTCTATTCCCTTTTAGATGGTTTGCATTAATAAATATCTTAAAAGAGGAATGGTATAAATGCTTTTCGATGTTTTGGATAGGAGCTGAATGTGGTCAGGTAGAACTCGTGGCACAAAATGGCAGCCAATGCTTGATTAAAGAATACATACATCACTACAAGCCACCAAGTCAAGTTGTAGAATCCAAATGTGATGGCTAGGGAGACATATATTAGGAGTTCTGCAAAATAGTGTGGGCAGGAGACCCTCTCAAACCAGTCTCCAAAAGGAATACTGTGATTCAAACTTATAACGTTTCCTGCAATTAAATGGAGGGAAGAGTTAGTTGATATAACATTTAAAGCTTATTTAATGTAACTCACAATTATGGAATAATGACAAACACAGGCACTTCCCACAGAGTTCAGTGGGATTTGTGGGTGCTTACCACTTGGCCTTAAAACACTTTGTTCCCAGTGTTTGGGAGTACAGATTGAAAGAACTACATTGTAAGCACAGGAGTGGGCACTTTTTGTTTTGGATTCAGGAAGTTACTCAATGCCCTTGAGCTAGAAAACACTCTTTTGGGTTCAACATTCATAAATGAAGATAGTAAACATGCATCAGGGCACTGCAGCTTAGTTAAGGGTTCATAACACATTTTGAAAACATAAATATTTATTTCATTCTAGGAGGCTAGCAGTTAGAACTTTGTTTTAAACGTTGCATGCTGCAATTAACGGGGTATTACTGCCTAAAAATCCCTTCCACACTCATGCACTGGAAAGTCTTATACGCATTACCTTCACTGTGTGCATGGAAACAGTGTTCATTGTGACATACATTTCTAATGGGAAAAGATAAAATGCATAAACAGCTTCCAGATGTGAAATATCTCACCTGATTTATTTTTTCTAAGATTAGCTAGAATCACATGACATCTATTGTGATGAACAGAAGCCCAAATGTACACAATAATTCCCAGGGTGTGATACCAACCGATTTGCATCCAAAGGCTTTTCCCTGAAATTTATAGATAGATCCTTCATGAATACAAATTAGAAAAAGAAAATGCATTAACCTCCATACCACTACCTCAAAGCACTATACACTATTCACACCTTTTCTTATTCCAAGAGCTTGTCCCAGGGCACTGTGTTCTCCTGAATGTCCTGATCTGTGCTTTTAAGCCTTGCTCATGCAGACTATGAACCATACCTCAATATGGGATTGCTATTTGCCTTCACCTGCAATTACCAAGTTCTGCAAGTTATGCCAACTTTACTTCTGCAGTTGATTAGAAATAAGGGATGAAGCACATTACAAAGAAGGTAGTTAGGGCCTTCGTATTTTATTTGTAGTCTAACCAGTTTTCACAGCAACAGTATGTAGAAACAAGTGTACTCTTATTATAGTAAGAGACAGTGCCACAGCTCAAGTCAAGATACCATTATTGTTTTATTTACACTAGCAATAAAGGAAAACCACTAGATTAGGGACGATTCTGACAGGAAAACCACTAGATTAGGGACGATTCTGCAAAACAGTTTTCACTGTGAGTGGGGACTGGCGCACAGCACTATCTCTGTGAAGTTCTAAGGCTAGGAAGGCACAAAATAGGCCAAGCCAGAGCCACCTAAGAAAGCTCTGTCTCCAAAGACAATGCTTCCAGATTGCTGTCAAATTAAAAAAAAAAAAAAATAGTATGGAGAACAAAAGATACTTTACAGATCATCGTAAGTGGTATAAAAGGCCAAAAAGTTCTGCATCTAGTACAGTCTGCTTTGGAAGAGTTATCTATGGGGAAGGCATAGCTGAGTTTTTGAGCATTTTGGTCCAGGAGACACCTGCATGGCCAAGGAAATGGTAGCTCAGTTGTGGAAATTAGTGAAATGTGCTGGCAGAAACTGGTATTCAGGGCTCTGTAGTATTAGTGGAGGTTTAATTAGCCCAACTAGCAGATTGAAAGGACACAACCTGAAATGTGTAGCCATCTGGAAAGTACAAAGTGGATGGACAAAGAAGTTGGCCAACAGAGTCTGTCAGGTTCATGCTTAAAGGAGGTCCCCAGCAGAAAAAAAACTTAGCTCACAGTAGCCATCTAGCCAGGGAAATACTCAGCTTTGCTGAACTAGCATCAACTGAGTGCTCTTTTGTAAGGCTGAAGCATGTCAGTGGCAAAATTGTGATACATAAGCCCTGAAAACCTATGGGACAAGGTAGCTAACAAGTAACAATAGCACCCAACTACAGTAAAAGTTCTGTTAATCAGCATTTTATAAGGTGGCGTGCTCTACTAACCGGCATGCTAGCTTGTAAGATAAAGTGAAACCGGAATTGCCCACTGTGGAACTTCCATTTTTTTCAAGTCCCCACGGCCCAGGGCAAAGCAACCTGCGCTGCAGTGCCCCCATGGCCCGGGGAGAGGTGGAGATACGACAGGAGAGATGGTGATGCCGCAGGAGGGGCAGAAAAAAATACACGTAGACCAGAGATAAGTATAAAATATAGGAGTGGTCACTGATGGACTACATTAGGCATCAGTGACCTAATAAAATGACACATTCTAACTCAATAAGAGTTAATTCAATAAGACCTTTTATAGATTTCATATACCTTCTTCTCTCTTACGCAGGCTAGGTATGACTTTCCTCTCTAGGCAAAAGGTAACCTATTTGGCACACTATCAATTTTCCATGTATACAAATCCTGTGAAAGTACGAGCCAGTTTAAAAAAAGATAATACAATTTCAATAGTTCTAAGGAGGTACTTACTATTCCTGACATTAACTGGTACTTGACATAGCACAGTTAATCCAATGCCAATATAGTAAGCATATCCAAAGCAGTAGTGCAAAATATGAATGACACCATTGGAGAACACACTGATGCAGAGGCACTCTGTGAGTCTTCGAAGACTGTGCAGCCAAAACAGGAGGAGAACCAAGAAGGCAGACAGGTATTCATAACCTATAATCAAGCAGAAATGAAAAGTCTCAAACTTGCTGTCTCTCTTCATAAATCTGAATACCTTTGAATTCCCTAGCTAGAATCTTTTAGCGTTTTTAGGCTCTAAATCCTTTAACATTTCTGTACTAGCAAATCTTACCTTATTCCCCAAGCCTGAGTTTTTCTTTTATTTAAAGTTTGGGAGAGCAAAGCAAACATCCTTAATTCTGCAGTTCTGCAAGTGGATTGGTGCACCTGCTGCTGTGCAGGCAGGCTCTGATCCCTTCAGAGTCCTTCCAAAAATCCAAACAATAAACCATAAGCAGACTTGGGTGCCTGTAGCGCTGCCTCTGCTTTGTTGGGAGCCCCTCAACCAGTATTCATAACATAAAACAATAATCTTTATTCCAAAGAGAGTAAAGTAAACCTTTAGCCTTTTCCCAAGCAGCAGGAGAGGGTCCTTTCCTAGATGCAAGCTCCGCCAAACTTCAGTCTGCTTCCTATCAGAAAACTGCTCCTTCCCTTGGGCTTTTAACTGACAGCTGATCACCCACAGCTGGATTCGTAACACAGCTATCTGCCTCCCTTAAACAGCCAGACCACACTGTTTCAGTTTCCCAGATTTGTGACTGAAAAAAAGGTAGTCCAAGCAAACAAACGCTCCATCTGCTATATATAACCTCTAACGCTGGGCTCTGCAGCTTATTTGGTCCCACAGGCTGGATGTGGCTCCTTGGACAGCTGACCCACCCCAAGCAACGTGGCAGCAATGTCTTGTCAGTGTGGCTTATGGAGATCTGCTGTCACGACTCCAGAACACAAGGGGTGAACGCTGCAATCACTCGTGCCCCCCTCCCCACCCCGGGTTGCCAAGTTGTACTAGCAAGCCCCAGGGGCCACAGTTCAACCCACCAAAGGCTGCATTCAGCCTACAGACCACCAGTTGGAAAGCCCTGATGTTATATATGGAGGGTTTAGTTACTGACTTATATCTGCAGCACCTGCTCACCCAAGGACTAACTTTTTCCTCTGATAAAAGCAAATCTTTGCCCTGCAGTGAGTGTATTTCCAGGGAAAGGGAGAACATGCATGTGTATCAGGGCACATGCTGTTGACAGCAGCAAAAGAGCAAGAAGACCTGAGTGAAAGCAAAAGAAACCATTACAAGTGATGTTTTGTTCATGACGTAAAAACAGTTTTACACTGAATTATAGCTAAACCACTTGGAACCTAGTTTATACAATATATAAAACCTCCAAAAAACACTCAGGGATGAGTAGCTGATACAGTCTCCAAAAGTAACAACATAGCAGGAAAGTAGAGAGGTTCTGCTTTCCAAGTACTATTAAGCATGTTTGGACTACTTGCCCTGGTTCTGTGAAGACCCACTGAGAACGCTGAGCAGATCCTGAAGCCAAACTGGGAAAGGCCTTTCTAGGAACAGAGCTTGAATAAGAAGGAGCAACAAAAAGCCATTCCAGGTCACAGAAACCACATAGAAGTGAGTAAACCACCTGTGGAAAGAAGCAGCAGCAGCATTAGCAGGGTTCTTCATAACACTCCTTTCTTCAATGCTGGAATTCAGTTCAAGGATCTCAGAGAAAAAGGTTCATTCTAATTTGACTCAGCCTCAACTGATCTAGGGTGCAAGTCCCAGTTTATGGAATTAGATCTATAAGTCCACTGTAACTTAACACAAAACTGTTTTCCTAGTTAAAGGTTTGCTTACAATAATAATAACAATATACAATCTCTCATCCCTGTTTATAGTTATCTCAGGTACTTGGAATAGAAGAGGACTGAGTGGGGATCATACAAAACTTGAGTATTACTCAAGGCTTAAGAAATAAATTACAGATCACTAAGTGACCACGTAATGCTGGTTTTTTAACCCAAACAACTAAAAGCCTGACAACAATAATTTTCATTGCACAGCTGTAGGCCTCACTGAAACATTGATCAATATATACTACTCACATAAAGGGTATGCTAAAAAATTGGACTGCATAGTCAGGACCAGCAAACCTGACCAATGGTATGAACTCCTTACGCAAGCATAACCTGGCATATGGGCCAGATGGGCACTCCTGCCAGAAGATGGGAGGAGGAGATAGCTGTACAAGTTGTAGGATCTCCCAGTACCTGCATGATCTGACTAGGACAGGAATGTCCAAGCCAAGATACTGAAAAAAGGCCAATGATACAGGATGATCTGAGATAGTTAAGATGCAGAAAGAATGAAATATGTAATTTGTTTTGACAACTGTATAAGAGGAGGGTTGGAAAGTATCTTTTCTTCTGGACATATGTCTAAGAAGAGGCTCCACCAGTTTGCAACAGTCTTTTGTACAATCGCCTACAAGCCTTGTGTACTCCACTGTACAATGCAGTGTTTGGTCTTTCCAAATACAGGAGTCTTTATATGTACTGCAGAAAATGGGAGAGACCTCTTAACAGGCATCAAGCCAAGACTGGATGCCTTTCTGGAAGATATACTTTAGTCAGTCACAAGTTACTGAGCTCAATAGAGAGGTAAATAGGATTTAACAGCCTATATTATACAGATGCCTTCATAGTCCCTTTGCCCTTAAAAATCAATACTTCTAATAATAATAAAAAAAAAAAACCCCCAGACTCCTGGCAACATCTTCAAAAAGATATGTGTATAGGAAGAGCGTGCTCAGCTTCCTTTTAGGTCTACTCCCAGGATGACTATACCAGCAAAGCTCCAACAGTGCAGTCAAGTCAGATTTTACATAGCAGCTTGAGAACATATTAGATCCTACAAGGACTGTGCAGGCTGTCATTCACACTTGATAACTTCCATGTTTTTTTCTTAAATGAATGACTTTGGGAAGTCATGCAGGAAAGGGAAAGGACTTCATTCTACAGTGGCAAAATCTTGGTGTGATGTAGAACCTTATTAAATGAGACCTTGAAAGTAATGGGAGCAAATGAAGCGAGTTACTCTCAGACAGTTAAAGTGGGAATGTTTTGTCACATTGGCAAGTCTCAGACGGCAACATTAATGTCTCTGGGTGGACAACAGGTCTTCTAGTTCAGATTCCATGCAAGAGTGCTGGGCGGACATCCAGTGTTGATACCATCTGGGAGCAGGGTATCAGCCACTGAGAATGCAAGTGAGAGAAAGAGAGCACACTGCAGGATGCTGATAATTCAATCAGCAACAATCAAACCTACTAGCAGGGAAGCTAAAAGCCTCAGTGTACAGACTGAAACCCTTTGTGCCAACCCTTGTTGGCAGTCCTGGCAGGTATAGGATTCATGTCCTTCTCAGTCTAGTCTCTGAGAAAACAAAACAGCTGCAAAGTATTTGCTGTGTAGCTTGTCATAATAAAATAGCACTTGAGCTTAACCAAATAGAATCCAAACTGCTATGCCTGTTCAGAAACGCAGCTCCTGCTTAACCCATCTTCAGGTCAAACTGAATTTTAATCAGCCCTGGGCAGCTGACTCTTTGGCCATATACAGGTGTTCTCCCAGTAGGGAGTACGGGTACTTTTACACGTGCTCCAACATGTTCTGATTAGAATGCATCATAACAGACTGGATTAACAGAGTCTGCTGGAGCGCTCTAATCAGAGCGTGCTGCAGCGTCTGGTATATTCAGCATCCCCAACCCTCAGAATAGCTGCAGGGGCTCCTTAACTAAAGCCTGTTCAAGCTTTAGTTAACGCGCCCTGCTGCCATTTTGAAATGTGGGACCCTGAATACACAAGATACTGCAGGCATTTTAACCAGAGTGGCTCTTGGCAGCCTCCCTAATTAACACCCCCCCCCCCCAGCATGTGTTCAGACATCCCTTGAACATAAAAGCATTAGTTTAGTTTCTCCCAAAGGAAACGCATCCCCCCGGGGAGAAAGATCTTCCAGGTTGACACCCGGGAAATCTCCCTTGCAAGTTTCTCTTCCCAGAATGAATGCCTGTATACATTAGTTAATTTTGGTGGACAACTAAAGAGAAGACAAGGAAGGGTGAGGGGACACCGAGCAGAGTGCACTTAACTGTAGCTTAGTCAGGTCTCAGAGGCTTTATCACAACACTGGAATAAGTGCAAGTGGGCCCCCCAAGCCACAAGGCTGCTAGGGGCCGAACAGTGCAGCAGCACCCCCAGGAACATAAAAACTGATAAATGCCCAGCAGGAAGTGCAACCTTCTGGATGAGGCAGTGGGCTGGGCAGCTGGTACACCAAGGCCTCATCACTAGATGGGAGCTGGGTCTCTGTAGCATGCCACGATCCTGACGCTTTCAAGGAGAAACCCCTAGTCGCAAGTTTCACGTGGAGCCTCACAGTGCTTGGGGCCCTGCTGCAAGGCAGGGGCCAGGCAGCCCCCCCGAGGCCGGCAGCCGCCAGGAGCCTTTTCAGCTCTCGGGAGGCAACACAGGGACGTCCTGGGAAGGGAAGGGAAGGGAAGGGAAGGGAAGGGAAGGGAAGGCCCCGCTCCTCCACCCCTCGCCGGAGATGAGTCCGCCCTGCAGGCCGGGCAGCGCGGGGGGACCTGCCGGCGCCGCTCCCCGCCGCACACCTCTTGGGCACGGCGCCGAGGCGTAGCCAGGCCGGGCCCGGCTCGCAGCAGCTCCGGGTCTTCCCGTAGCGGAGCAGCCCGTCGAGGACACCAAGCTCCGCGGCCCCCCGCAGCACCCGCGCCAGGAGCGCCACGAGGAAGACGGCGGCGAGAAGCAGCCAGAGCGCCGGCAGCGGCGCCGCCATCCCGCGCGCGGGCGGGCACAGGAGACCTCGCGCGTGCGCAGCCCCGCCTTGCCTCGCCTCGCCTCGCTGCCGGGGCCGGCGCCCAGACCAAACCGTACGGCTCCGCAGCGGCTCACCCGGAGGAACTAAGCAGAGCTGCTTCCGCAGTGACTGAAGTTCCGGGTGTACCGCGGAGCAGGGATGTTGTCAAGATCCGGTGGTAAATTAGGGAAAGTAGTTAAACATGCTCTTAGCTTTAACCTCAGCACAATAAATAAAATCAAGGATTACGGATCTGAAATCTTTCTAAGTTAAATATCGCTTGAATTATAGTTTAATCTAATGCAGAGCAAAAGGAGTAGAGGAGCCTTGTTGTCACTGCTAGTGACACCTCTCCAGGGTCTTGAGATGACAACAGTGGATCACCGCGTTTCATGTCTGTAGAGGACAGTGGGGATAAGGACTAGGTTGTGCGCATGGATCTTGGTGCCTTTCTGCTTGGTTTCACGATCAACAAAACATGCTTAAGCAATTTTCCAAAGGAGGCACGTGCACTGAACCCTGTGCTGGATCTCCTCATCGGTGTTCACTCTCTGAGAGAGATGGCTATGGAGGTAAGTGAAGTGGGTGACTACCTCCAGGGTCTTCCCCTCAAAGGTAATTTCAGGAGGGGCATCACCTTCCTGGCCTGGAGCAGGTTAACAAAGCACGTAAATCTTCTTGATGTTGAAACAGAGGCCCAAACTTTGGTAGGCTTCTGCAAAGAGATGTGTGCAGTGCGTGGAAATTCAGGAGATTTTCCACAGCATGTGCAAGCTTCTTGATAGTGAGGGTGTGCTGCACAGACAACACAAATCATAATAGCACCTAGCTCATACAAAGCACAATAGGAAAGGGGGAGGTGGAGTGATGGCTAGGTTTGGATAGGTGGGGTGTGGCACACCTTGAGGAATCTGAAGAGAAGTTAAAATAATTTGCTGCTAGGTTAGCTCAGATGACTTTAGTGCAGGGGTAGGCAGAATATGGCCTGCGGGCTGGATCTGGCCCACCAATTGACTGGGTGCCCGCCAATTGACAATCCTGCCCATGGCTGCTCTCACAATGCTTCGCATGGGGCTGAGCCCAGGCCAGCATGCTCAGTTTACCTGTTGGGCTGCTCCCGGTGCAGCCACCTGGGTGCTGCTCAGCTCCCCTTGCCTCCGGCAGCAGCTCCTCCTCCTCCTGCTCTCCCTACTGTGCTACTCCAGGTGCGGGGGAAGCTTCAGCCTGGAGGTCCCTGCCCCTTTCACCCACTCTGCCTGCCTGGTGTGGGTGATTGAATGGGTGGAAGGCAACCAGGAGCTGGAGCCAGAGCCCCATGCACTCGGGTAGGAATCACCTAGCTGAAGCTTTCTCCCAAACTGGAGCAGTGCAGCAGGGGCAGGAGGAGGAGCTGCTGCTGGAGGCGAGGGGAGCTGAGCAGTACCTGGGTGGCTGCAGCTGCACTGGTAGCAGCCCCACCAGTAAGCTGTAAGCACTGGCCAGGGGCAGCCTGGCAGATGCAGGTGAGAGCACGGTGTGGGCTGCCTTGGGCAGGGCTCGGCCCCATGTAGAGCACCACAGGGGCAGCCACAGACTGCATCACCTGGGCAAGCTCTGCTGCACATGTCCCCTGTTCCCTCCCCTCATCCCTGGCTGGCACCTGAGACCTAGTACCCAGGCACCCCTCCCCCTTTACACACACACATGTGCATACACCCCCCACCCATGCATTCTACACCCCCAAAACTCCCAACAGAGCAGGGGCATGCAGGGAGCAGATTGTGGTTCTGCCCTTGGCCCTACCCTCATGCTTTACTGCCTTGCAACTTCACCCTGCGATCCCGGCCTCACTGGCCCATCCCACTCCCAAACACCACTCCTCTCCACCTGTGGCTCCATCCCACATAGGGAGTTTTGGTGAGTTGTTGTGGCGGCAGGGGATGGTGGAAGGGTGTGCTGACCTGGCCAGCAACAACTTAAAAAAACTCCCTGTGTGGCCTCCGGACCCAAATAATTGCCCACCCCTGCTTTAGTGTGACTGCTGGACCTGTCAATTTACAGCTGCATTTTAAATGCTTGTGAGAAGCAAGGATGCCTTAGGGTAATATTTTTATTGGATAATTTCTGGACAATCATGGCTACAACATTACTTTTAAAAGCTTGTCAGGCATCTACTGATACTGGGTGAAATTTTTATTTTGTGGAGTAATGTATGTAGAGAAGAAACAGCAACAGGGCTGGCACTGATACTCCACAAGATTTAGGCCTTGTTACACATTGCACTTTGAGCTGCTCAGATGTTGATTGGTGTTAGTGCTAGCTTGAGTTCAGAGCAGTCACATGTTAAGGCTCAAAACCTTCCGACTGCCCCCCCCCTTACATAGCTGTGACTTGCCACTTGAGGGCTGATGAGCAAGGGCAGGACTAGGAACTACAGCTGTAAATTGCCACTAGAGGGCTGGTAAGCCAGGACAGGCTTCGATCCCTGCTCTAGGTGGAGTGTGTGTGAGAGGTTGGGGGGAGAAAGTGGGGTGGGAACATGAAGCTAGGAGAGTTAATGGGATGGGCTGAATGGGTGGGAGACAACTGGGAGCTGGAGCCAGAGCCTCATGCACTGGAGTGAAATAGGAGGTGGAAACGAAATGAGGGTGGGGGAAGGGTGGTGAAATGAAGGAAGTCAGCCACTGAAGGATAAAATAAAAAGAAGTGTAAAATAAAAATAAGGAAGTAAAGAAGGTTGCATGCTTTATGAAATTGGGATACGGGATTGTGGTGTGCAGGGTGCTGGTTGTGCTTCCTGGGGAGGCTGGGAGGTAGGAGGGGTGACGGAAGGTGCTTTTGGGGGAGTTACTGCCTCAGCCCTGGGAAGGAAGCCCCAGTTCATGGGGACCCAATCTGCTTCCCTACCTTGCTCCCCCTCTTCCATCCTCCCCAGTTCTGGACCTGTCTGTGCCCTGTGACCAAGGTAGCTGGCATGTGCTATGCAGGCTGTTTACACAGGTTTACACCTGGGGATGGGAAGGTTGCACCCCCAGGGATGGGATGGGATGGGGAGCTGGCTTGGTGTCAGAACCTCCCCTTGGGCAGTAGAGTTGAAGGGGTGGAAAGTTTGTCCACACAGAACAGGAGGGTGGGGAGGAGACATTGCATCCTGAGATGCTGGAGGGTTGCAACTTGGGTAGCTCTTCTGTGTGTGGGGGGGCACACATTAATGGAGAATGAGGTAGGTAACATGGATCAGAGCTAAACCTGCTCTCGAGTGGCATATCTTTAAGCTATCTAAAGTGTGCTTAAAACTAGGTTCAGGTGTTTGATGTGTGGACAATCCAGGGGTTAAAATCTCCAGGAGCTGCCTAAAATTAAAGTATAACAAGGCACTTATCTCTTTTAGTATTTGATTCTCACTGAAGAATTAAGTAATCCTCCTTACTCTATAGCAGTTTCAGTTGTATTGCATTATAACTTTGTGGTAATTATCAAAGGGCTTAGGTACCTTAAGCAGGTCTTGGGCAAAATACACCTACATAAAAGATTGCGAACCCTCCTTGCTCAGCTGCCACCACCCTTAGAGGCATGTGAACTCAGTGGCACATCCCTGTTTCACTTGATTCTGCATGCCCAGAACTGTTACAGTGTGGACAGCGTGGTATCTATTTAATGAATCTACGCAATCAGGATTCATAAACTAAGCATTCATCTGCCTCAGCCTCTGAGGAGCCCAGTCCAGTGGAAGTTCTCTGAGAATGCCTAGCACAAGCACAGGACCAGAGTCTATAAAAAATGGAATTATGAACACTTTCTTTGAAAGTATAGCTGGTATTGGGGCCAGAGGCATAGCAGGCTGCCTGTGCACCCTGGACAGCAGCAATGCACAGGGTAGCTCTAGCTGCTACTATGTGGATTGCTGTGGCACAGCCAACTACCAGCTGTGGCAGCAGTCATTTTCGTGCCCTCCTCCCAAAGGCAGCACCTGGGGTTTGTGTCCTGGCTGCCCCCCTCTAGTTAAATTACCGGTGGGGCTAGTGTTACTGACCACTTTTCATAATAGCGTAGAAGTGACAGATCTCATCCAGGACATGAAAGGTTACTGAGTACTAGGCCTTCCTCAGCTGGAAGGGATTCAAGTTCATGCACTCCCAAGACAATTCCAGAAAGTGCCCTAACCACGAGGTTGTTAGCTGATACGGAAGGTGGCAGAGACTTTCCCTCCTGTTGAAGCTGGGTAACAAAGAGTTCCAAGATTCGTTGGGCCAGAGAGAAAGAGCACTTGAAGGAACATGACTCTGTAGCCAAATAGTTATATCACACATCTGAGAGAGGGAGGTTGCATTCTCTGGTCCAAGGACTGTTTATGAATTTTACTTTAAATAGTCCTCTGAGAAAATACATAAATAGTCCTTGGAGCAGAGAATAGAACCAACAACAGCCGCTCCCTCCTCCTCCTCCAGCTGTATTCTAAATCAAAAGAACAACAGGATTTGACGCTGTGGTCCCCAAGTGGATGAAGGCACCTCCCTGTAGCCCTGAATCAGGGATCTAAGCTCCAGTGGGAGGTAGGTAAGCCTAAACACATACCCTCTTTCTATTGGCTAGCTCTAGCTGCCCCCTTCTCAAAGTGCAGGTTCACTTGGATTTATCCTGAGGTGCCTAACTTTCCCTATGTACTATATACAGAGCCCCAGTGCCTAGAACAAGGTTCTGGATTCTATTCAGAAAGGTTAGACGTGGCAACATCTGGATTTGAGGTTTCATAGCAAATTCGCAATGCACAAATGTGATGCTGTGACCATTCTGTGCACAAGAACCCACATCGCAAGCTCTAAAATGTAACCAATAGCAATGCCAAGTACAAAAGGATTTTGATAAACATGGATCAAATCATTTTGATAAATGTGGATCAAATCCGATCATTCTCTCAACTCCACCAGCATGTAGGGATAGAAAGGGAGAACCAGTGAGCACTGGGACAGCAAATTATAAATAATGATTTTCAAACTTTCCATACAAATAACAGCCTCCAGGTGGCACCAAAACTCTTCAAGTCCTAAAAGCAAGTTACTCTTTTGAATTGCTTATGGGTGTTCTACATAAAATATAGGATTTCCGTGGCTTAACATCAGAAAGTTCAGACCATAACTTATTTGAATTTGAGCTGATAATTTGTAGAAGCTCCCCTTTCAGAGATACTGTAGAAATTATCTGGCTAAAATTATAGAATCTCTAGCTAATATTTCCAATTGTTTAAAATTATGAATGATTAAGTTTGCATATTATTATTTGCACATATTCTTTTAATTCAATATCAGCTGTTATAGAACTGTTCATAGTTTAAAATGTAGGCTAACACTGATAGAGTTGCTGCTAGCATTTGGTGAATCTCAAAGGATGAAGTATAAAAAATTGCCTGATTATCCAAGTTTATCTAGACACTTTGACCTAGAATGATGTCTGAGACTCTCATGAGAAGAAGTTTTTGCAGATCAGGAGAAGCTTTTTATTTTCCAGGAGCTTTGGACAAGTCAGAGGGACTTCTGGGTAAGTGCATTTGTCAGGTTTCCTGCCTGCTAGAAGAAAACAAAGAGAGGGGCTCTGTGATGTTAGGTACAATAGCACTGATCTGCTGGTTACAGAGGAGGCTAAGCAGGAATAGAACAAAGAAAACTGAGCACCCTCAGATCCAGATTGGGGAAAAAAAACAATGGGAGCATCAAGCAGTAGAAATTAGGAGGGAGGACTGAACAACTAGTTGATATGAACCACATAAATGCCCTAGAGAAAATGTGAGAGCTAGAAAAGCTGTGTCACTGGAACAACAAGGTGTTGGAGGTATGCCTCTGAGCTCAGTAGCATAATGATGGGTGGGTGAGTGGAACATGAACCCCAGGTGCTGCCCATAGTGGGGGGCACTGGAATGGCATAGGGGTGGGGGTGTACGTCACCTTCCCTTCCCTTGCTTCCCCCTACACCCTGCACCTTTCCTGCAGGAGCTCTGGCTATGGCAGTGGGGAGGGCAGAGATGCAGTAGCAGCATGCAGTGCAGGAGCAGCAGCTAGTGGTTTGCTGCTGCTGGGGCAGATGTCACCTCCTTTTTTTTGCTGCCACTGCCCAGGACACAGTACTAGCCAGTTATGTCCTTGAGTTTTTCCGTGACAGTCATAAAGTTCAAAGAAAGTTATCTTTGTCAGAAAGGCAAGCAACAAATAAATGTATTGGCCAGGCCAGATTAAGTTGCATTGAAATATCTGGATACTTTCAAATTTAACAGCCTGTGCTGTAAGATAAAAGGGTTTTTTTTTGGGGGGGGGGGGGGGGGTTTGGAGAAAAGAAATGAGGCTGCAGTCGGATAATTCAAAGAAACAGAATAGGAGGGGTTTTTGTTATTCAAATAGTAAAGAAAATGCAAAATAACAACTGGCACTTTCTTGATGATTTCTGCTAAATACATTTCATTTTGATATTTCATTTTGGTTGCAGCCTTTTAATAGCAAATTAAGATCCCTCCTTAAGCAGTCATGAGCATGCTTTAAGTCAAGTTCACATGTTTGCAGAATCAGCAGCTTAGCTGCTACTACCACTTCTGAGTAATTTGATTTATAAAGCAAATTTAGATTGGTTTAAATGCAGACTTTCAAAGGCAGGTGGCGTGAAGAAGAATGCACTGCATTGAAAGCTTGTCTAAGTCTATCCCAGCTATGCGGTTGATTCAAGAAAAGGTATTGCCTACAAAAATCCTTGTACTATAAAGTACTGTTCAAACTAGCTCAGTGAGAAATAATAATTTTACTGGGGGTTTCAGTTCTGTGATTTGTTGTGATTAATTCAATAGCAAGACAAATAATTTAAAACGATTCTACTAGGCTCAGAGATGCTTCATATGTGTCATTTATATCCAGAACCTAACACGATGCATACTAATCCATGACTAGGGTCCCTAGCCCATGAAGTAATAAATGCAAAAATAATATGTATATAAACACTGGCCTAGTCTAGATTAAAATACAAAGTAGGATTTCAAGCAGAGACAGCACATACTGTACTCTTTCAGAAAAACATAAGGAAAAAATGTTCCATGTAAAAATGTTTTTGGCAGAAATCTTCAGAGAAATTAGAGCCTTCACAAATCTTTGCATACAATAGTTATAAGAGGAGGTAAAAAGGAAGGTGTCAAGCAATGACTTTCCCTGCAGCAGTGTGTTTTGGTTACTGAAGCACATCTTGAGCTATAGAAAATAACTCAATGAAGGGCAATGCACACTGCAAGCAAAGTACTTGTCTCAGTTTCTTGTTTGGATATGCTTTGTATTTAGATTTGGGTTGGGAAGAAAATGCTTTTCCGGAGACTTTGGTAACAAATTTCTAGTCCTTCTAAAAGAGTATTAGCACTGAGAAAGTTGCTGTCTCTCAGAGGAGAAAGGCCTCTGTAGTTGGAAGCAGCTTAGGGTGGTTATTTTGAACATGGCTGTCAGCTGACAGGTGAAAAGTACAGGTAAAATTGGCAGGCAAAAGAAAGGTAATATCAACAGCTATGGCTCTGAACTGGAGAAAATACAAAAAACTCGCCAAGGAAACAAAGGCCCTCTGTACGTTGCTTTATATACTCCATGGATGCGGGTAGGATTAGTGGCCCTTAACTGATCCTTTTAGGCCTTCTAAATGAAATGAGTGCTGTCATAATGGTAATCCTTTAGTGAAGCTCATCTGTGAAACATGAGGGGATTCCTGGACCTGGTTGCTCAGGTGCAAGACAGTCAAGTCGTGGCTGGAGAAGTTCTGGGCAAGTAAAATTAGTAGTGATGGGAGTGGGGTGGGGGAGACGGAGAGGGGGTTAGAACAAATCAGTAGAGAATGTTTTGGTGCAAGACAATGTCCAATAGTTCAAGCATGTTCCCACAACAAAACCAGCTTTTGATATTTTGCAGTTATAGGTACTAAGAGCTCCTGCAGTTTCTGCAAACTGGTATGAAATAATGTTTGCTACATAAAAGCTTTGTCTCACCTGGAGTCTACCATTAAAACCTCTTAATTTTGAATTTTTTTTCTGATCAAGGCTAGAGAGAGAAGCCCTGGTGGTACAGATGCTGAGTTAAGTAGGTTTCAGATGTGAACTCAGGTTAGCAATGAATCAGGCCTGCAATTCCTAAGTAAGTGTTTTGACCATTAGATGATTATGTAAAAATTGAGGTGTACCACTAACTCTGTGGGGTGTCCTCCCTTAGAAGAGCATCCTGGGTTCTCTGGATCCCAAATGGACAGAGGTGCCTAAATTCTGGAGAGGGCAAGAGTTCAGATGCCTGCCATGGTTCAGCTTTACCTACTGCTGGTTTCCTATTCAGCATCTGGGCTCTCTGAACTGTCCTTAGGAGGTGCCTAACTCTCCCACTTGACTGTGTCAAGAGTCTAGCTATTGATCTCATTCTTTGACTCACCCTTCTAGACCAGGGACCTGCTTTTTAAGTGTGCCAAAGCCTAAAATGGAGGCACCTAAAGTGTCAATCTGGATTTTGCCCTTATGCCCATATATAGGCAGCTAAGTAAAATGCCTCATTTCCAGATCAGCATCCTACAATGTCCACTCTCTCTCTCGATGGCTGATACCCTGCTCCCAGATGTAGTGTCAGCACTAGATATGAGCCCAGCAGTCTTGCAAGATATATGAACTAGTATACCCACTGTCCATCCAGAGGTATTAATCTTGCCACCTGAGACCTGCCAATATGACAAAACATTCCCATTTTAACTGGCTGGAAGTAACTTGTTCCTTTTGCCACTGCTAGATTGTCTCCAGGCATGCCCCTGCATGCACGCTGTGGCACATGGCAAATTGCCTCGGATAGGGTAGGGGAGGCTGGGGCCAGCACCTGGGCTGGCCCCAGCAGCTTTGCCTGGGGGCCTCCTGAGACTGCAGCAGTGGTGATCCAGGCATGCAGAACCTGGCCAGCATCTGGAGTGTAGCTTTGGCTCCCCAGGCTCTGGTTTTGGGTGGCACAGACTGCAGCCACGTGGGCGGCCCCACTTGTTTTAGTGCAGCTTTTTTTGACACCAGAATCTTTGTAACCCTTCTTTCTTCTGCAGCTACATTTGAACTCATTTCTGCAGCCCACCAGCCAATATGCTGGAGAAAAAGGCTTCAGCTCTGAGTAGCACTTCCCTTGTTGGCACAGTGTTTAATTTGTTTCTATTCCTTTCTGCCAGCTGTTTGGTTAATTTTTGTTTCAGGCTGCTGTTCCTGGTTGATTTTTGTTTCAGTGTATTTTTTAAAGAAAGAAAAAGGCAGTGTGCTTCCTGTCAGAAAATCTTTAGTAAATATTTATTGAGAAAGTGTTATGTTAGTAGTTCTCCCAATAAATATTTATTAGAGGATTAGAACTACTAACCCCTGTACAATTATGGTAAATATTGACTACTGCCAACAGAAAACCAACTCTGAGATACAGTGAACGCTGGGGGTGTGGTAGGACCCAGATAAACTGAGATTTGATCTTACTTTTGAAGTGGCATAGTAATGGCCTCTAACATGGTGGTTATTATACTGCAGGACCTTAGTGAATTTGCTTGGGCTGCTCATATTGAGGAAAGGGTCATTGGATCAGATTGAGGTACACAATTAAAGGACAAATTTTGCTTCCAAACTGCAAAACATTCTGGGATAAATTCTCAGCAGGTGTAAATTGTCATTACTCATCACTGAATCAATGGAGTTTACACCAGCTGAGGGTCTGTCCAAGCTGTTTTTCCTCTTTGGGTGATGGTGAGTATGTGCTTATTTACTAAAAGGAAATGAGTTTCTAAACGTGTCTTGTTTACTTTTATTACAGGCATCATCCTCATAATGATGGATTATGGATCTCATGTGGGCATTGCAAGCCTACAGTTGTGTTTATGTCCTTGAATACAACAACGCCCCTGCTTCACAAAAAACATTCATACAGTTACACAGGGCTGTGTCACTCACATTAATGTTAATGAAATTTACTGCCCCATCATCCAACAGAGATGGGCATACTGCAGCATTTAGCATTAGTGTCCAATCTCATCGCTTAGGTTCATTGTTCAAAATGCAGTTACAGCTTCCACTGGTACTAAATATTTCACTGAATTTTTTTAAACCTGAAAAAGATAAGGAATTGTCTTTATATGTAGCCAGATTTGGATAGAATTATATGCGTGTGTGTGTCGCTTAGCATAAAGATAAAATAATAGGTGTGATAATACTAATTAAAAGTCCATGAGTAAGTTAAGTACTTATAAGACCTTAACTAATGGTTTGTACTAATGTAAACCACTGTGTTGCCCTAAGAATTTTGAAGGCTAAAAAAATAAACCATTATGAAAGACTTGGTATGGGTTGGGGCATTCAGGGTCTTTGATAATAAATAATCTAGACCTTTGTGTTTGAATACTGAAGGGAGCTTCAGCTAATGCCACAGCTTGCTTGCCAAACTCACTGTGCACTTGTCAGCAATCAAACTACCCTGGATAACATTTAACAAATGTCAGTGCTGTCCTGATTCAAAACAAAGGCGATATTCATTTGGGGCTGGCATGGTTACCTGCTAAACAACGTGGACAATGTTATTTCTCCAAAATTGTTATTTCTTCACTATAATCATAGGACAGTTACCATGCAACCTGTGGTGATAATATCATATCTAGTCTCAAAATATGCGTTGAAAGAATGCAGCAACTTGTAAGGAGCATCTCAACTAATATTTATAATCTCTTAGGTCAGGACATTAGATATAGGTCATGTTTTCCTTGTCCTTTGTTTTGTTGTTTCCTTCATGTAAGGAACATCATATAACCACATCAGTAAGAAGATTAGAGCTGAGACTGATGCACCTTCCTTCACTCACTCTGCTGTGTCTGGGAACTGCAGAATTCAACGACATGTCTGGGACCTTATGAGCTACGGTGCTTAGGCAAAACAAGATGGACTGAGGATAGGCTATCAGTCTTTGTAGATATGGCTTCCCTAAGTTTTGTCAGTGTCACAAATTGTTCATTCTTACATACAAAATAACTATCTCCCTTCTGTATAAAATACTACAGTATTTTACTATAGTCACCTCAAACACTTCAGTATCTGAATAAAGAAATATCAAAAGATATAATTTTTGGACCATTGCCCTAAACCACTCTAGTACTTTCATATATGTGATTAAGTGTAATTTTTACTTTGATAAAACAGCTACAATTTTAAGAGCAAAAGTAAGGCAGGATTATGACACAGCCAGGGGTAGAGTATCCAAGGATGTGCATGGCCTGAAGAGGACACTATCTGTTGATCAGCACCACCTGCATGCAGGCAATACCAGTGCTGCTAAGGAGGATGAAAGTTGTGGGACAGGAGGGCAGCAAGCTGAAGAGGAGGGAAAAGATCTCATAGCAGGGACCCACACTGTAGCATAGTGGTCTCCAGCCTTTTTAAGTAGGAGGTCACTTTGTGAATTAAAAAGCACCCCAGGATCTACCTCACCTCCCCCCAAAAGGTCAGTCTGTGGGGAGGGAAGATGGGGCAAATTGAGGCCGAGAGAGAAAAACCATACTTGGGGGTTCCCTCCAGCAGGTAAATCTGTGGGGGGAGGGGAAAGGGCCATGGAGGGGGGAGCAGATCAAGGCCCCAGGGGTGAGGGAGGGAGTGGGACACAAGCAGGATCAGGGGCTGGGGTGAGTGGGGCCCTGGCTGGGCTGGGTGGTGGGACACGTGAAGGCCTAGTGGGGCCCTACTTACCTCAGCCCCTACTCCTGCCTGTGCCCCACTCCTTCCCTCACCACTGGAGTCTCAATCTGCCCCACCCCCCATAGCAGTGAGGGAGAGAGTGGGGCAGGGGCAGGCCCTGCACAGCTGGGGCAGAGTGTGGGGTGTGCCCAGCACAGAGAAGGGGGGTGGCTTCTGCTGCTGCATGCACACCGGGAGGGCATGGGGGCCATGCGCCTGGGATCTGCATGCAGGGGAGGCCTGCTGTCACTGTGGGCAGGGGCCAGGGCTGCGCTGGCTCTTCCTGGTGGGCTGTGCTCAGGGTGGGCAGCAGCAGTGCTAGGGGGGTTAGTTGGGCTATGGAAAATTTTTGGGTGGCTGCAGGCCCCCTATAGCGCTGCTCCCAGTGCTGCTGCCCGCCCCAATTGCAGCCTGGCCCAACCCCCACCATGGGGAAGAGACTGACGCAGTCCTGGCCCAGCCCCCCCTGCTCTGCACGCAGATCCCAGGCACACTGGATGAGCCACCTGGGCTCAATCCTCCCACCACCCAGCCTGGCCGGGCCCCCACTCACCTTAGCCCCTGCTTCTGTCTGTGCCTCCCTCTGTCCCTCACTGTGGGCCCTCGGTCTGGCCCCCACAGACTGAACTCCTGGGCTGGGGGGGCAGGACGGGGACGGGACAGCTTGTGCATGCATGCGCGCATGTGCTTAGCCCCTCCTAGCCTCAGATTGACTGCAAGAGGCTCTATGATTGACCAGTCGATTGCAAACAACTGGTTGGTGACCAGTGCTCTAGCTGAAGTCCCTGTATCCCCTTGCACCAAGGGATTCCTATGTGAGGCTGGCCTCTAGTTTATAGGCAGAAGAAGGCTTTAGTAGTGGCAGATTTGATTATTAGGAATGTAGATAGTTTTGTATGTGATGTTTGAGAGGACTGTATAGTGAATTGCTAGCAGGGTGCAAAGGTACCAGACCTCATGACTTATGAGTGCTGGTGTTTTAAGAAGAAGAGTTTTATTTATGGGTTAGCCATTTGGTCAGGATAGGGGATAGTGGCCCAGTCTACATGAGATGCTTTACTTGAGATTAGAGATAATTACTGCACAGTAAGTGTCACCATCTATATGTGCAGATGCTTACTGCGCAGCAATTTGCTCTAATTGCTAATAAGTTTGCTACCTGGAAATACAAGTAGCAAATTTACTTCTGATTACTTACTGCACAGTGGCACTTGTGTAGACAGCTGACTGGGGCAAATGTATTCCTAGGCAGCAGGTGATGGGAGATTGCTCCCTGCCCCTGGGATCTGCCTGCTGCTGGGCTGGGTTCCACCACAGGAACCTGGGTGGGGCAGTGTTCTCCTGCCCCGCAGCAGGGAGCTCCTGCTTTGTGATTCAGATTTCCTGGCACTGGCCCTGAGGTCATGGAGCTAGTGCTGGGAGATAACGATCTCCCAGAGCTGGCCTCAGAGTTACAGAGCTGGTGCTGGGAGCTCCCTGCTGCCCGGGGCTGTGGAGTTTGTTCCCCACTCAGCTCCATCATCATGTAGCTAGGTGGGGAACAGGCTGTGGAGCCTGTTCCCTACTAAGCTTCGTGACCACAGAGCTGAGCAGGAAACAAACTCCCCAACTAGCTTTGTGATCATGGAGCTGACCAGGGAATAGGTTCCCGTACCTGAAGCCTAGGGATTCAGTGGAGCCATTGGGCAAAGCACTCAAGGAGGATGAGGCCATTGCAGAGAAGCTAAATGAGTCCTTTCCATTAGTCTTCACAATGGAAGAAGTTAGGGAGATCCTTGTCCCAGAACTACACTTTCCTGGGTGCAAATCAATAGAACTGGCCCAAAATGAAGTAGGTACATGAGGTCCAGTACAAGAGATTATTGAGGAGAAAAGTATTAACTGAACAGTGGCAAGTCAGCAGATCCCACTGGTGTTCAAAAAAAGGCTCCAGAAGAACTTGGACTTGTAATTGCTGATCTATTGACTTCAGTATGCAATCTATCACTAAAAACTGCCTCTGTACTGGAGTACTAATGTGACACCACTCTTTAAAAAGGACTCCAGAGGGGATCCTGGAATCTACAGACCCATGAGCCTAACTTCTTAAAATGAGATTGTCACATGAATGTATAGAACTTGTTGGGTAAGAGTTAACATGGCTTTTGGAAAAAGAGGTCATGCCCCACAAGTCTAGTAGAGTTCTCTCAGAGTGTCAAGAAGCATGTGGATCAGCTGATCTGTCTTTTATACTATAGCTAGGTTTTTAGAAAGCTTTTGAGAAAGTCATACAAAAGAGGAGGCTCTGATGGTAACACCGGAGAAGGAGGAAGATAAGCAGCGTGCTGCTACCTCCAACAGGACAAGGTGGTGGTGGTGGAGGAGGACTCCCTCCTGTAGGGCACCGAGGGTCCCCTCTGCTGTCTAGAACCCCTAGCCTGTGAGGTCCGCTGCCTCCTTGGGGCCTGCATCCGAGATGTTGCATAGAGGATCCCCAGGCTAGTATGGCCCTCTGACTACTACCCTATGCTCCTCATTTATGTGAAAACAAATGACACAGCCAAGAGTAATCCAGACTGGATCATGAGTTGACTACAGGGCTCTGGGGGCAGGGCTCAAGGGATCGGGGGCCCCCAGGTAGTCATGTCCTCTGTGCTTCTAGTGCCTGTTGCAGGCCACAGTCCTAAGAGGGAAGGATACATTGAAGAAGTCAACTGACAACTCCGATGGTGGTGTCACCAAGAAGATTTCAGCTTCCTCAACTACAGCACACACTTCAGGGACAGAGGACTCCTGGGAAGGGACAGCATCCACCTCATGCGGAGAGGTAGGCAAGTCCTTGTTCTCAGCTGGGATGGTCGATCTTCTAGATACGGCTTTAAACTAAGATTGCTGGGGGATGGGGAAACACTGACTGGAGCTTGCCTGGGGTCCAACATACAAGAAAGCTCTATAGACAGGGACACTAGGAGAGCCACTTTTGTGGGAGCTGAGGGAATAGCGCTCCTTCAGCATGACAGGAAGCTGAGGGTCTCAATAGGAGGACTCAGGTGCCAGTGCACTAATGCCAGGAGTATGGGGAAGAAGCAGAAGGAGCTAGCCCTCCTGTTTTCTGGCAGGCATTATGACTTAGTAGGGATTATGGAGACCTGGTGGGACTCCTCACATGATTGGAGCATAGCCATAGAGGGTATGTCCTGCATAGAAGGGACCAGGTAGGGAAGAAAGGTGGAGGTGTAGCTCTCTGTGTAGGAGCAGTACACCTCCTTGGAGGCTGACATCAGCTCCAAAGAAGAATGCTTGAAACCCTCTGGGTCAAGCTGGGGTGGGGGGAGGCATGGAGAGAGAGACCTAACTGTAGGTGTTTACTACAGGCCATCAAATCAGGGGGAGGAACTTGATCTAGAGTTTGCCCAAGAACTGATAGAGGCCGCATGTGCGTGGGACATGGTCGTCATGCGTGACTTCAATTATCTGGACATCTATTGGGAGGAACACTTGGCCAAGTCAGACTGGTCGCATTCCTTCCTGACCTGCTTTGAAGAGCTCTTCCTGGCTCAGGAGGTGCACGGGCCAGCCAGAGGTAATGCTCTCCTAGACTTGGTCCTGGCCAAAGGAGATGACCTGGTAACTGACTTATTTATAGAGGGTAGCCTGAGTGACAGTGACCATGAAACCATCACGTTCACTATCCATCACAAGGCAGACAAGTCTGATAGCAGGGTTGAATTCTTGGATTTCAAAAATGCAAATTTCAACAAGTTCAGGTCACTAGTAGGGGAAGTGCTGCGGGACCAGGGACTGAAGGCAAAAGCTGTGCATGAAGAAGTCATTCCTTAAAGACATGATCCTTGAAGCACAAAGGAAGTCTATTCCCATGCAGAGAAAAGGTAGCAGAAGGACTGAAAAGCCCTCTTGGCTAAACAGGGAAATCACAGTCGTCTTAAGAAAGAAGAAAGAGGCATACAAACAAGGGAAGCTGGGGACAGGCTCCAAGGATGACTATACAACAATGACCCGCACTTGTAGGGAACAAATTAGGCCAAGGAGGTGACTGAACTTAGATTAGCAATGGGAATCAAGGACAGCAAGAAGTCCTTCAGGTATGTAGGGAACAGTAGGAAAACAAATGGAAGTGTAGGGCCATTGCTCAACAACTCAGGATGGCTGGTTACTGACACTCAGGAGAAAACTGAACTCCTGAATGACTACTTTGCCTTGGTATTTCACTGGGCCAAGGGTGAAAATCATGCCAGATAGGGTACAGAATGAACAGGGCAGGAATGACTGCCTTCCTACTATTGTCGTAGAACTGGTGTGTGATCAATTAAAGAAATTAGACATATATAAGTCAGCAGGGCTGGATGAACTTCATCTGAGGGTGCTGAAGGAGCTGGCCGAAGTCATCGCAGAGCCCCTGGCAAAACTGTTCCAGCACTTGTGGCACTCTGGAAAGAGCCCTGGAGACTGGAAGAGGTCCATCTTTGTGCCCATCTTTAAGAAGGGGAGGAGGGAGGACCTGGGTAACTATAGGCCATTAGCCTAACTTCTATCCCAGGTCAAATCCTGGAAAAACTCATTAAGGAATCTATGTGCAGTAGGCTTGCAGACAGTAGGATTCTGAATGACAGCCAGTATGGCTTCATCGTGAGCAGGTCTTATCTTACCAACCTCATCTCCTTTTATAATCAGGTACCTTGCCACCTGAATAAGAGAGAGGACGTTGTCATTGTATACCTTGACTTCCAAAAAACCTTTAATCTGGTATCCCATGATATTCTTGTGAAAAAATAGAGGATTGTGGGCTTAACTGCAAGACAGTTAGGTGGGTACGAAGCTGGCTGTGGCATAGGACCCAGAGCATCCTAATGAATGGATCTGTGTCATCTTGGCGAGAAGTGGCCAGTGGTGTCCCACAGCAGTCGGTGCTTGGTCCAGTGCTATTCAACATCTTTATCAATGATTTCGACGTGGGGGTGAAAAGCTCACTGGCCAAATTTGTGGATGACACCAAGTTATGGGGAAGCATGGTCACACTTAAAGATACGCTACAGATATAAGCGAATCTAGACAGGCTAGCGAGTCAGAACCAGATGCAGTTCAACATTGAGAAATGTAATGTGCTCCATCTGGGGACGAACAACCCCCTGCACACCTACAGGCTTGGCGGCGCCAAACTGACCAGCATCACAAATGAAAGGGACCTGGGGGTAATAATAGACCACAGTAGGAATATGAGCCAGCAGTGTGATGTTGTTGCCAGCAGGACAAATAATACTCTGGCATACATCAATCAATGTATCTCCAGCAAAACCAAGGAAGTGATTCTTCCATTCTACTTGGCATTGGTGAGACCTCAACTGGAGTACGGTGTCAAGTTCTGGGTGTCACACTTTAACAAGGATGTGGTAAAACTTGAGACAGTCCTAAGATGTGTTATCCATACGATTAGAGACTTACAAGGCAAGCCATATGAGAAAAGTCTGAGGGACCTGGGGCTCTTCAGCCTGAAAAAGAGAAGGCTGAGGGGACTTGGTAGCAGCTTACTGCTACATCAAGGGAGTACATCAAAGGCTCGGTGAACAACTGTTCACCGGGGCACCCTTGGGGAAAACCAGAAGTAATGGCTACAAACTCCTGGAAGGCTGTTCAGGCTCAACATTAGGAAAAACTTCACAACTAGGGTGTCCAAACTGTGGAATAAGCTCCCTCCAGAGGTGGTGCAATCAGCTACCCTGGAAATCTTCAAGAGCAGACTGGACAGTCACCTTGTTGGGGTCACCTGACCCCAGTTGTCCTTCCTGCCTGGTGCAGGGGGCTGGACCTGATGATCTTCCAAGGTCCCTTCAGCCATAGATGCCGAGATGCAACTTGATTGGGATGGTTTAGTAAGGCCTGCCTTAACCATAGGGAGTTGGGCTAGATGTCATCATGATATCCCTTCCAGTCCCATGATCCTATGCTGCTCTGATATAATTTTTTTAAAAATGGTTCAGCTTCCATTGGCTCCTATGAGCTCTTTTACAGAACTGGCCAATTTATTTAAGTGTTTAATTGGGGGCTGTTGGGTCCTAAGCAATTTTGAAAATTGGCCTGGTGGGAGAAACACATATCTAATATTCCATTTCTTAATTTCAACCTATTTCTTAGTTTGAGCCCATCATACCCTGTGTCCAGCCTCATAATGGATTAAATGGCATATTTTGAAGTTATGACATCTGAGACCTTTGGGAATGCTGCAGTTTATTTTTCCCCTGTAAAGACTAGACTGATTAGTAGAGTATTAGGGCTGACCTGTTTTCAGCATTTTGAGGGCTACATTTATTTTCATCCTTTCTTAAAGTGCCACTGGACATTTTGCTGTGTTTGGCTTTTTCCTTTTGCCTACCCAGAAGCATCTATTTTTACTGACAGCTGGACTGTATAAACTGACCTTACAATTAACGCCTTAATAAAGAGACAACTTTGGAGAAAAAAATAAAATTGACACTCAGTTGTTCTCTATGTCTGTTTAATGACTTATTGTAACTAAACAATGTACAATTACATACAAGACAAGCGCTAAACTTCTATGCTATAGGCTGTTGAAGTGCCAAAAGGAAATTCAGGATATTCAGAGAAGCAATCATTTTTTTTTCCTGGAGCTTTCAAATTTATGTAATTATTTTTAGATGGTGTTATATGCACACTGGGGTAGATACTGCCCCTCATGAGAGCTAGGTTGGGATATGGTCCATTGTGCATAAACATACAGAGATCATATTCTCATTTACACTAGGTTACACTAGCACTATGGTGAAAATGGGTGTTAATGTAAATGAGATTCAGACACAAATAATCCATAACAAATTACTTTATTGCCTCTAATTTTACCTAAGTTTCTTTCTACTACAAAAACAAAACTGCAGGTGAAAGAGACTGGGGCTACTAGGACTGCTACTACATTATACATATTAAATGATAATGATAATGGGACAGATTCTTAGCTGATATTAATCAAGATAGCTCTGTTAATTTGAGTAGAGCTATAGATATTGGATCTGCTCTATTAAGTTGCTGCATTTAACTTTCATGTTGAACTATATATTTTTTCTTTCCTGTGCAAAATCTCCCCCTCTTGTTTTTTTTAAAGCCCTGCAGGAAATGTTTTTCAATAAAGAGTCAAGAGACTTAAGTCTGGAATTTTTATGTACACCAGAAACCTAAATGAATGGTACAAGCTGATAGTGAATAATCCTGCCACACCTCTCTTCTTTCTTTAAAACCTTTCTACAAATATCTGATTTGGACCTTAGTTTTATGGCATAAATAAAAATATTCTACACTGTAGAGACATAAAGATGTATCTTGGAAAGTGAAACAAAAATATTTTGTTAGACTTTTTGGAACATTTCTTAGTGAAACAAACAAACAAAAATAAACATAATATTCATACTTCACAAGCTACTGTTTTTATACATAGATATCAGTTACATATATAGAACCCAGTCCTGCACCATCAACACTTTTATTGATCTCTTTGGAGTTATACATACTAAAAGGAATGCAGGATTTGGCTTGTATGTAGTATATGCAATAACTTTAGGGGCAAATCTTCAAAAGCTTCTGCACAGTGGGTGCGTCTACACATGTTGCTATGGTGATGTTACTGTGTCGTGATTTAGTACTTCCTTTTGGAAGTACTAAATCATGGCTCAGTAACAGCCCATACTACACAGTGTGTGCTGCACACAGTTATTTTTAGCAGCTACTTTGTCATAGTGGTGCACTATAATGGGGAGTGCATCACTACACAGAAGTAGCTGCTGGTCACGTGTAGATACCCATGGATGCTACCTCACTGTAGCGCATTACTACGGGGATGTAACGTTAATGTGTAGATACACCCACAGTGTCTTAAACTGAGCAGGAGCATCTAAAGCTGACTGGGATTTTTTTATTGCAAAAAAAAAAAATCCCACAATAATGACCAGTTTCTTGCACATTAAATATTTTATAGAAATTTGTCAATTTTGATTAAATATAATTTAGAAGAAAATGCAATACACTTTGAACCTCTGTTGGAAAACAGCTTTTGTTTAAATTCTTTATTTCATAGTATATAACAAAAAATTAAAAATTTATTGAAATAGAACTGGAACATTTGGATTTTAAGGGCCAATATGCCTACAAACCTGAAACAACATTTTGGTCAACGTTTTCTTTCTTGGGAAATTTTGAATTATTTTAGCTTGTTTAATTTTGAAATGAAAAAAAAACCCCAAACAACCAGCAAATGTCTTTTAAAACAGAAAACCCATTCTCTCCCAATTCTCTGTGTACCTATCGATGCCTATTTGCCACCTGGAATATGTATAACCATTCTCATATATTAATATACAATCTCAACTCTTACAGACGTTTAGGGCAAGAAACAACTTTTATAATCTTTTATTCTGACTGCCTGGCCAGGTGTACATGAGACGCTGACCACCCAGTTGTTACTGTGCAGTCATTTAGTACTTGCATACTCAAGTACTAAATAACTGCGCAGTAAATAGCATTACTGTGCAGTAGCGTCTGTGCACAGCTTCCTGGTGATGCTGACTGTGCAGTACCTCATTACTACTGAGCAGTAGCGTCACCACATGATCCATGACCTGCAACCACAGGCCCCGCAAAATTTTTCATAGACCATAATGCCTCCTTGTCAGCACAAAAAGTCTGAGAATTTTCAATATTCAATCCTACCTAAATACATGTGGGTCAACAGCTTGTTGAAATCAATACAGAGATTACACTGGTTTTAGTAAAGACTGGATTAGGTCCTATATGGATTTTTAAGATTAGGTACCTTTATTGGCTCTACACCTTATACATGTACTGTTGTTTGATCTCAGTTTGAAAATTGGAATAATAAGAAGGTTTATATAAGGCAGAATCTCAAAATAATGCTTTTGAAAAATGTGAGGTGTGAGTCCATTTGACTTTACCTGTATGATCCTGCTGAAGTCAATGAGATTGCTCATGCAAACAAACTGAGGAGTATTTGGCCCTAAACAGGAGGACTAGAAAGCTGAGAGTATCAAAAGTAAGATGCAGAGCACAAACTAGTTTAAAATATACCAATAGTCACCAATAACTAGGGACCTACCTAAATTGCGATTTTGAGTGGGCTCCATGAAAAAGCGTGGGCTCCATGCTTTTGACAGTCTCCCTGAAACACCCCCCCAAAACTTACTGAAAATAAACTCGTGGCTGCTGTGGCCTGCCTGCACAGCCCACTGGGGAGGGAAGGAGGAAAGGGAGCTGCTGGCATGGCAAGATGGCTGCCACCTCCACCCCTCAATGCTGATTGGCTGCAAGGGCTGTCTGCCATCTAGCCCCACCCCTCTCCACCAATTGGTGGTGAGATGCAGGGCTGCACGATGGACAGCCCTCACAGCCAATCAGCAGCGAGGGGTAGGGCCACTGGTGTGGAGGTGTGGGGGGAGCCGCTGTGCTTGGCTCATGACAATGGCTGCCAGCCCCATGGTTTGCCCACAAAATTGGCCAGCAGCCATCTTGAGTTTGGTAGACCCCTACTCATAACCTGCAGTCACAGATGTGATGGTGATTATTGTTGTCTTTTACGAAATGCGGTGATGATCTCAGTTAATTTCCTAGGACAGATGTCCACACTGCAAATCCAAAATGACAACTGCGTACAGACAAATCTGTGTACAGGAGTGTAGGTTGTAGCCGTGTTGGTCTAAGGACACGAGGAGACAAGGTTCTTTGCGTAAATCTGGTATCTTGTACTAGACCAACTCAAATAGTTGGAAAAATTCTGCTTAGCAAGCCTTCGGGTTTAAATACCCTTCATCAGGCTGAGGAAGAATCTGCAATTGGTGTGTGCACTCTTCCTGGATGGAATGAATAGTAAAGAAGCCAGAGACTGGTGTGCATGCAAGAAAGACAGTCTGAGTAGGCATCTTCACAGAAGGCTATGTAGACAGAGAAAGGATTACATAGCTATGGACACTGAACAGTACGCTTATTCCTGAGACCTCACCAAGGGTACTGGATGCCCAAAAGCTTGTCTAACAACTCTCCCAACTATACATTGATCCAATAAAAGATATCACTAAATGTCCTTGCCTTTCATAAACTTATCCCTCTATGAATACTTGTCCAGGATAAAATTGATGCACATTAGTGAGGAAAGGTGGGGAACATTACATTGCTATTGTCTGTGGATAAATAATATTTTTATAGTTTTGAGACTATGGGTCTGGTCCCTTTCAAGAGTACTAATTTCACTTAAAAGACATTCAGATCCAAATATCCAAATGTAAACAGGCCCTAAGAAATGAGATTGCTATGAAGAATTATGTAACTCTAAAACCTGACCTCAAGCTTATCCAAACCTTCAAGAGCAGCCTCATCTTTACAGGGATCTACTTTAAGCCTTGAACTACCCATGGCTGTGTAAGTTTGTCACAAGCACGTAGTAAATATGTCCAAACATAGCTACTGTCTGGAAGTTAAATATAGCAGTGCTTCTCAAAGTGGTGGTCCGCGGACCGACCACCAGTCGCCAGTCCGCAGCGAGTTGCCAGGAAAAAAAGAAATATATTTTCAGAAGCATGACATTGATATGTCATAGCACCACAGTTTGTACGTTCCAACACTACAGGTGACGTCACGTTGTGCAAGGTAAGGGAAGAGAAAGAAACAGCCGGTCGTGCATTTGTGTAGTGCTGTTACATGCAGTTGCTGCCACCGGCTGAACCAGGCACCAGTCCCTGGCCCACTGGAAAAAAAGTTGCAGGTCTGCCACATCAGATAGTTTGAGAAGCACTGAAATACAGTACCAGTAGGCTTTAAAAAGTGCATTGATTTTCATTTTCATTTTTGTGTTTTAATAGTCTAGTAACTGGACAATATTTAATCACTTTACTTATATTAACTACTAAAACGTATTACAATTCTATATAGCCAATTAGCACAAATATATAAACTGTTTAAAAGTACAAGTAAAAGTCAGTATAAAAATAAAGCATTATTGGTGCTTATTACTTTTAATAAAAATGAACTTTATGCAGTGCAGCCATGGTACTGCTGAATAAATATATTAATAGTTGTAGTGGTATGGTCCACTTTTGTGGTTCCACTTTAACAATGATTTCCCGTTAACACATTGATGTTGACAGAAAAAGACCAAAGGAACCCTCATGACTACCAAAATGTCATAACAAAATAAAAGCTTGACCTGTTTCTGAAGGATCGACTTTCAAGCAGGAAACTGAGTTATTTTGGAAACTGAGCTAATGACACTGTTATTATTTCTCCCAAGTGATAAGGTTGATGGATATATACCACTTGTATTTTGCCTAATCCTTTTCCCAACGCTGAGGACCTGTCACTTAGTGATCGTCCAGTGTGACTTATCTATGTATGACCTACCTATGCGTATAAATGTTCTTGCTTTCTCATTTTCATATTTGAAAATATTTCAATAGAGCCATCTAGATCAAAGCATCATTTTTTTCATGGGAAATAGATACATTCTGGGCTTTTCAAAAGGATACCAGGGAATCATGCATTCAACTCTCATTAGGCATCTCAGAAATCCAAACCAAAAGAAATAAGTAAGACCTGCTGCAGTGTAATATCGCTACATGTCTCCCTGGAGAGGATGAGCTTGCATACAAGTATATGCGTAAGGACTCCTGAACAGACCCAGGAAAATATAAAAAAAGATAAACAATAGTAGCTATTACAGGTGTTTCAATTAAACTTCCATTAAATTTACAAGGGTCCAAGTTTTGAAACTTAAGCTACACTTAAAGAATAAACTACTACATTTAGTATCTTGTTAGAGGTAACAGTAGGTTACAGAACTCTGCAATAATTGTTTGTACTCCTTACATGTTTTAAATTATATTTTTAGCTGATGGTGAAAAGTTTCTACTTAAAAGAAAGAAATGTGCAATAAAAACATGATTTTACCATCTCCCAACACTTCTTAAAGGTCAGAAGGTCAGATAAACAACTTCCTGCAGCTGTGGCTACATCTGGCACACGACTGCTGTAGAAACGTGCTTTGGAAAGATAAACATATCAGGTTGTATCTACTTGGTCTCCTACACTTTGGGATAAAGCTTAGCGACTGAACTTGACCCTATAGGTCCATCAGTAATTAATATAAAAAAACTACTTTGACACTAATGAATCAAACTCAATTGAGATTGTATACATTTAAAATCAGCTTGGCCCAGTGGTTGAGTTTCCTTGATCCTCCTGTGTACGGGGATAGCTGTTTGGTACTACTCCTCTACAACTCATCCTCCTGGCATACTTCTGGTGATTTCCTCATCTTATATCTACAGGAACGGTCAGCTCCAGTCTGCTATTTTGTGTTTCAGGGGATCCATACTATTTGTTGATGTCTTTGAAATTACTAATATGAAAGTCTGATGGCTTGAGGTGTGTGAAGCAGCTGTTTTCTTAGATGTAGGTGAATAGAAGCTTCCCTTGCCTGAGTGAAAAGAAGTTCTGCTGGTTATTTGGAGGGCTATCTCTCTTTGCACGTCTTAAATCTAGCAAGCCATGTTGGTGCTTTATTGAGAAATACTATGAAACATATTGTTTCTTTTCCAACCAAACTGGTTGTTCTGCTGAGGGCTCCATGAATAACTGATATTTTTGCTTCAGTGGTGGAACAAACTAAAATCCATTGTTTGACATACTGTGTGAATCAAAACAATTAGGCTGAGTTCAAATAAAACATGTCATTTGGCTCAAAATGAATGGCTTAATTTTGTTTTCAGATATTTTAAATCAAACCAAAGAATTAACCACACTAAGGATTAGCAGGAAGGAATTGCTACCCCAATAGCCAACTTGCAAACATTCTCCTCTAGAAAAACGGGGACCAACATTTCTGGTAGGCATGTTACAGATTAGTTCTGCACCTTTCCTTAGTGGTAATGCCTTTCCCTTGACCAATCTGTTCCTCTGCTTTCTGCTTCCTACCCCTATGCTCCCTGCCTGATTTCCTGCTCTGCTTCCTCCTCCCTGCCTTATGTGCCACTGTGCTGCTTGTCTCCTCCATGACATGTGGTATGCCACACAGAGCCATGCCATAGGCTGGCTATCTCTGCTCAAGAAAACAATACACTGTACCTAGATTCAAATCCCTTTTCCTCCTTACAGATCAAGAATTTGAAGCAAGACCTCTATCCCAGCAGGAAATTGCCCCAGCTGCTGGATAACCAGGCATTCTGGGATGGAGTTCTTTTAGAGTTGCTCACGCTATGTAAATAGTTATTTATTGGAGGAGTATCCTACCTCTAAGGAGGTTGCCTTGGACAATAAAATACAATGTATTCTTATGTGAGCTTCTCTCACGCTCCTCTTGGATATTTAAATATTTCTATAAAATATTAAAATATTATTTGGGGCAGAGAAACAGCATGACCTCCGAGTCCAAAAGGTAGGGCAATCTTCTGAATAGTGAGAGATGCTTGTTCAAATTTTTGCTTTGAATAAGGAAGGAGAGAATATATATCTGGAATGCCCGACATCCATTGAGTATCTTAACCACTTGGCTATGGGGACACCTTGTTCTTGTTTGTTTGTTTTTAATACACCTATTTTGAAAAATCCAAAGGTAATTTTTGAAAGCTTCAAATAGGTTTGTTCCAACACATCCACTTTTTCCTACATTTTTGCCTTTTATAAACTATTTTCCAGGTTCAGTCTGAATCCAGGAATTATTTTGGATTGACTGAAACTGCATTTTGGCAAATACATTATTCACAAAAAACAGAGTTATCCAGCCATAATCAGATCCTCTCTTCACACAGAATGACCCAGAACAGGAAGAATTGTATTTCTATTTATTTTTTATGAATACATATAAAATGAGCCTAGCTGTACTTCTAAGTATGTGTACAAAGTTGTTCACAGTTATAGGCATATGTTCAAACAAAATACACTTCTCCCCACTTAATCTCTTCATATCCCAACCAGAGAATCCAGGGAAACAAATGACTTTGCAACATTTCCTGATTGTCAGCAAATTCCAATTCCTGTGGAACACTGTGGGAGGTGAAGAGCATATTTCAATAAAGAAGACTTTTCTTAAAAGGCTCTACCACCAGGAACAGCTATTTCAACCTGAGATGATTAGCTCAAATGCCCAGCTGGTCTAATCAGTATTGGTTTTATCTATAGAAAAGGATTCTTTAAGCTAGTTAAGATTCATAAAAATGATCAGCATTGCCATTTATAAGTCCAAACTAATGTCTGGAATTGTTCCTAGATACAAATTGGCAGCCAGTACAGATTCTACAGTTGAAATATAGTCCCTTGCAGTAGCACCAAGACCACACACTGCATGAGCTCAAGTTTCCATTTCCATATTGCTGGAATTTAATGTTGAATGGTAAAGACCTTTTTAAAGGAAAACATTCATTTCTTGCTGATGTGAGGTGTCAAGTGCCATCAGGGCCCCCTGAAGTCAATTTGCAAAACTCTGTCATTGCAGTGGATACCAAAACTCCTATGATAGTTTAAGGGGTGGTACTTTTCACCACTTGGGATCACTCCCAGTTGCTCATTATTTTTTTGATGAATCAGTGAGAGGCAAATGCTTGGCCTATGGGAAATTAATGAACATTAGGAAAGGATAACAAAGACTTTTTCTTGCACACAGAGGAAACTGAGTTTTTAAGGTTGGATGCTGTTGGTTATGAGATTACAGATCACTTCCCTGAAGCTTTAGTTCAAGCTAGAGGCCTGGTCCAGACCAATTTAAATTGTTCAAGACATGGCTTTATCTTTTCAATGTTGTTCTTTCTGTTAAATTATTTTCCTTACTGGCTGCCCCCAAAATTCAAAATAAGTCAGATGATTTCCTAGTGCTAGGATCTGAGCATGGAAAGGGGTTCTTAGTGATGTGAATCAAGTGAAAATGATCCACTTAATGTCTTCGGGGCAGGCTTAGTTTTCGCTCTCTCTCACATGTAAATTTGAATCCATGTTTATATGGTGTCAGCTGTGTTGGACAGGACATATCATAAGGATGCCTGACAACAGTCTCTCCAAACAGGTCCTATACTCCCAACTCACTGATGGTAATCGCTCTAGAAGTGGGCGAAAGAAGATATTCAAGGGCACCTTGAAGGCAAATCTAAAGAAATGTGATATTAACAACAATACCTAGGAGACACGTGGACTGAATCATGTCTGGTGGCATTGTGATGTAAAACAAATCATTGATCATTTGAGCAAACTCCCCTTGGTAGGGAGGTAGATAGAGGAGAAGGACAAAGCAAAAGAGCTGTGACCCAACATCAGCAGGATCCATTCCTTCCTTTGAGAATGATTTGCCACCTCTGCAATTGAACATGCAGATCTCAGATTTGTCTCTTAAATCATCTCCAGACTCAGAAATGACTTCCCTATTCACTGAAAGACTATCCTTGTATTGAGGGACTGTTACCATTGCCAGTGATTCTTCCCAGGGGTCAAAAGATAGTGCTAGCGAGTGGAGAGATCCACAAGGCTGAACACCAAGTGGCAACTGTTGTGGTTCAGATTCTTAGCTGAGCCCAGTGAAAAGATATCCATATACATGTGGCTGCTGGGTACAGCAGACTACCTGCACTTACTTGGGGTGGGGTGTGGTAATGAGCAGGGGCGAGGCAGAGTGCCATATCATCTGAAGACTTGTTATCCAGAAAGCAATAGCTGTGGCTAGAGGAGGCTATCCTCCACCAAATCACATATGCCTACTGGCTTCAAATACAGGTGTCCTCTGGTCAGCCAAGGACCTGACAAAGAATTAACTGATTCAGTAGCTACATCATGGTTCTGGATAGCAGGAAGTTCCACTGGAGATGGTTATGTCTGAAGTCTGACCAGTCATGGTGTTCTCAATGATGAGTCTTTGCAATGTGTGCACTCTCTCTAGATAGCTGGGGATTTCTCCTTTCATGTAGATAAATTTGGGTTCATGCATTGTTCTGGGGGGTGCTCAGTACACTTCTGTGGGGCTCTGACTGACCCACAGAAACACTCTGATATCCTGAAGTTGAACGCAAAATGATTTTGCATTGCAAAATGATTCACACCTCTATTTTGCTACAGGTCAACTTAGAACAGCACTTTTTCACATTTCAGTTTCAAGAACAGCTAACATCAAACATATCAGAAATACTTGTAGCTGCTGACAGTATAGCAATCATTCAGCGTTGCTTATTTCTAGACCTCTTCCTGACAGATAAATCCTAGAAAATGTATTGATTATAATTTTCACATCAGGGTGTTTCTGTCAAATTGCTGATTGAACACTTTGCAAATTCACAAGATCACAGGAGGTTCCATATCTTCAGATTAGCATTTAGAGACCCTAGACAACTGGGAAGGAACTGCAGGAGACCAAGAGACTGCCATCGTCAAGGGTTAAGAGAGGAAAGAGTCAATCAGTGACCGATAAGGCTTAGCAATGATAAATCACAAACACAACACCAGGCTTAGGAATTCACAGCACAGTCTGTCACTAAAGCCCCCACACTTACATCTGATTAGCTTTGGCCTTTTTAAATGATCAATAGAGGAAGCAGGAAGGAAGAATAAACTACATGCAGTGCCTGGCAGTTGTTACTGTTAGTAGCCTATAGATATGTATGTGAATATTTGGTGGCTAGTAGATCACAGCTGGAGGAACTGTAAACTCCAAAGGGCGTTGGTGATAGCTGCCTGTTAATAAAATATGGAGTTTTGTATTGGAAATATTTGATATGGAACTGCCAAGCTGTGACAATCTGAAAGAGGGAGAATTTTGAAACACTGTAAGATTTCCAATGGCCCAGGGAATCATATTACAAAATCCTTTGGCATTTTGGAGATTTAAAAAAAAAAAAAAAGACTGAAAATCAAGAGGGAGCAGATCTTCAGTCAAGCAAGTTTTGGCTTGTATTTTTTGGACAAATAGCTTGGAATTGTGAACTTGTCCTAAGCTTGATCATAAGGTAACATAATGTCTGACAAGGGTATTTACAAGTTCTGACCTATAGCACCACGAGGGGAAAAAAAGGCCACTGGATGACTTCAGGATATTTCTTTATATGCTGTGGTTAGACAAAACAGAATTTCAGTGGCAGGGGTTTTAATTCCTCATAGTGTATTCGGGAACTATATTTACCCGAAACAAAACTCAGTATTCAGTAGTTACAAATGATGGATACCTCAGGTATGTGCTTATTAATGCTCAGGTTTTAGTATCATTACTCATGATAATTAATGTCTACTTCCATCTGTTACAGAGTAAGGTAAAACTCAGTGGACATGTCTCCACATGAAATTTACTGTGGAACTGCCTAATTAGCTCTGCAGTAAACATCTCAGCATCTACACATGCAGTGCTATTAGGAAGGAGTAAACTAATAAACTGCACTGTAGGTTAGTGCTTGTAAATACAAGTACTATCCTGCAGCAGTGTTCTTTAATGCACATGTAGATACTGATGGGGCTGGCTGGGGCATGAGGTTGCTTCTGTGTGGGGGCTGCCTGCTGGCTAGGCCCACACTGAAGTATCCTCATGCCCCAGCCAGCCCCTCTACAACATGTTGAGCTGGGTCAGAGCATCCCTGGGCTGGCAGGCTGACCCCCCAAGCCCTCTGCCAGCTGGGACCACTCTAACTCAGCTCAATATGCTGTGGTCCCAGGTACATGTTCAAACAGTGCACCCAGGAGCAATAAACTCTGGTGTGACATGCACTGGAGTTTATTGCTGCGCATGCAACCATCTACATGTGCAATTAATTTGAAGCAATAAACTCCAGAGTAGTTTGAGCCAGAGTAAACTACTTCCAGGCATGTAGATGCCACTCCCAGGAGAGCAGCAATTTGAGCATAAGGATGCTGAAACTGCAAAGCTGTGTGGCTATGCAGGAGTCTGGCCCCCAGCTGGCTGGGAGCAATTTACACCTGTGGTCAGCATCTACATGTGTATTTAATTTCAGTTAATTACCCCACTGTAAAATAGTACTGTCCCCAACAGTACTATCATGTGGCAGCATTAATTAGTTTACTGAGGCCTAATATCATTGCATGTGTAGATGGTGATGCTTTACTCTGCAGCTAATTAGTCTACTCTGCAGTTAAGTGCATGTGTATCCATGGCCAGTGTGAGTGAGGCTGGCAAAATTCTCATTAGCGAAGTGTTTTGTCTCTTTATTGTATCCAAATGCATATTCATTCCAACTCTTTCTTTTTTGGGTCATGCTAACCCGCATGTGCAAGGCAGTCAGCTTTAGGGTGGGAGCAGAGTCTGACCCTTGCTATATGGGTGTTTGTTAACAGTTTTTTTCAACAGACTGGCGTCTTCTTTCACATATTGGTGATCAGTTACTCTTTTGCTGATCACAAGCATGTGTAAGGGACTCTGCTAATGCTCCACTTGTGCCATCCCCCCGCCTCCTCTCCCCTCCCCTGGTTATGCTTCTGGATTACTCTTGTGAGTAACTGATCACTGATCAGTGCAGGATTTTATATAGAGCCAACAGCAGCTTTGAATCTAGATTTTGTTTACTCTTACTATAGTAAGTACTTTTCACATCAGGGGCAGCCAGCTTCTTTCCCTGACTTCTAATCAAGGCAAGTCTACCTGGCTAAAAAAATTTGACCAGGTTTATGCTGCAAAGGATCATAGCATATGCAGAAATGGAAGAAAAAAAATGTGGGGAAAAACGAGACTAAAATATAGAAGCACGTAGTCTGAATGAGGGACAACTATAGAGGCACTGTTTAAAAAGGAGCAAAAGAAAAAAAGTCCAATATGTAAACCATACCAAGGTTCAGACAGGTGTCAGCCTAAATTTATAAATTTACCTGAGCTAGCAAAATCTTAGGTTTTTAAAATGTAAATCTCCTTAAGACTGGGTTAAAATGACAGGGAAAACTTGGTTTATAAACCTCAAAAGTAATCTAGGATTTATTAAATCCCACAATTCACAATGCTCATCCATCTCTATATCACTAATATTTTGGTTTATCACTATATTGTTTCATGTAGCAGTGGTATTTTGGCATTCAGTAATTCAATGATATACCATAAAGAATGTTTTAAAAAAATACGGAGAGGAGATTTTTAACTGAACTAATAGATTTATACTTCAGTATTGCTATAATAATATACATTTTACAGTTTTAGGTTCTCTCTTTGTAACCACAAGGAAATTCTTCAGATGAATGTACTAAAATATAGCAATGTTAGTGCTAGATTGTTGTTGGCACTAGCTATGCATGGTGCTTACTGTTATTGAACAATAACACATGCCCTGGGGTGTCTTTTGGTTTTTGATTAAGCTCCCTGAGATTTTAGCTTGTAGATTGGGTGTTACAAATGTAGAGGCAGAATAGAGACTTGTTCTCCTCTACTCCAAGGGTGGTACAACTACCTCTCCTGGCAGGAAGTATTCAGATGTCTTTGCTGACAATAGGCAAACAGACAGTGTTTTTGTTTATTTTCTCATAAAGTGCTGATGAACAAATGAGGCAGATGCATTAAGAAACTCAAGCTGTGAGGAGTGATTTGAGTTTATCAGCTGTTTCTTGAGACTGTAAATTTTACGTACGGTAAAAGCATAAAATGCCTTTGTAAGATGGGAAGGTTAAGTTTATTTCAATGTAACAAATACTTTGAGAGCTGCCTTGCTCTTCAATCAGTTCTGAATACTATATGCCTTGTCTTTAGAGGAAATAACGCAATGCCATTTATTTTTTTCTTTAGCTTCTTTAGCATGGTATGATCACAAAATGCCTCACAGATGGCATTTTATAGTCAAGAGATAGACTCTTGTTAACAGTTTAATGAGGAGATGCAGCCAGAAGCATAACATGTTGTAAGAAACATACAAATAATTCATCCAATAATATTAATGAATGTTTCAAGCACTGGTTCATAAAATGTATACATAAAACATGATATACAAAATTAAGGCCTGACATTAGTCCCACTGAAATTATCAAGAGCAGGGCTGAGCTTTGAATTATTCTGTAAAAAATGTTGTATGGTAAAATTATGAAAATAATGACCCAGTCTGATCACACATCACATATATGACTTGATCCTAGTAATCAGTGGAGCTGAAGGCACTGGAACTATAAATGGTACAAGCAATCATTCTATTCTTATTATATAATATCCTTATATATGATATTATGATGTGGTTCAGTAGAGAATTGTCCCATCACTGAAGAATCATCCTGTTGTGTTATATAAACAGCCAAAGTATAGCTTAACGAGTATGTTAGCTATAGTTTTCTTAACAGGAGATTTGTAGAATGCTATTCTAAGTGTATCACAAATTCCCTTTTGTGATTTCATATTGCATGGTAAGTTTAAAAAAAACTTGACATTGCTTTTTTAATAAAATGGCTATTCCACTAACATCATTGAAAAGTCAGTGCTAGTGTCCATCTGATCTTTTGGAACAAGAGGAGGCCATATGGCAGGAAGCTATTTATCTGGCCTCATTGCTGGAGGAGTGAAAACTAACAAGACAATACTATCTGTATGGCTCATGCCAGTGGGTCAAGTTCTGCTCACCTTTTTAATGTAAATAGTTCCGATGTTCTTAGTAGAGCTTTACATTTCATTACACATGGAAAATGAAATTCTGCTCTAATTAGCACCCAAACCATGGTGTAACTGGGCATGTCTACACATGCACTTTAACGTGCAGTAGCCTATTTTACTGTGCATTAAAGTGTCACCTAAAAAACCATGCAATTATACTAATGTGCAGTAAAATAGGCTACTGCGCATTAAGCATCATTTAAAAACTATACACATTCCTTACTGTGCAGTAAGGCAGCCTAATGCACATTTCTTTAATACCTCACATTGGAAGTACTATATTTAATGTGCATTAGAAAAAGTGCCTTAATGCACATGTAGATGCACTCACTGGCATTTAAATTAATCTGCTCACACAACAATAAAAGAACCAGATGTGTTCTGATAAACAGATTTGTGTATATGGTGAAAAGCAAAAGGCATTTTGCAGTGAATTTTATTTTAAAGTTTAGGTGTGTATGAAAGAAAGCAGTAGGGTCCAAGTGTTATTACAACCATGATGGTCCAGGAAATGGATGAGAGGCAAGGATTTTCTGTGATACTGTTTATTAGACAAGTGGTGCTTGAACTTTTTGGGCCCCTAGGTTGGATGAGTGGTGCCAGGTCCATCTGCAGGCTGAATCCATTCTGGTGCATAGTGCTGGTCCAGCCCAGACCAGATCCAGCTACTAAGGAACAGCTTTCCTAGGGAATCGATGCAACCATAAAGGAATGGCCTGCCTGACTATAATGTACCCTAGTGAGGCCGTTTCCATAAAGCTGTGCCAGGCCCTGGATCTATCTAGCCATGTGGGAATGGGGCTGATCTCTTTGCACAGGGTCAGCAGTGAGGGAGTGGTGGGAGTGTTAATTGTTACTACTCCCTGACTGCCAAATGTACGGACCTGTAGGGAGACCTGCAGGCTGGATTACAAGTCATTGTAGGCTGGATCTGGCCTGGGGGCCAGGGGTTGAGCACCACCCTATTAGACCAACTCTGAACCTGGGAGATGTGTTGGACAAGTTTCTGGGCATCAAGTGCCCTTCCTCAGGCCTCAGTGATGAAAGATATCACACAAAGCCCTTGCCTCTCATAAGAAAGAAGAGAATCTCATATTCCAACACTAACTTCACAGTGTAAAATTGGATTTATATTGATACTTGATCCCTCCCTCTTCACATATATACATATTAACTCATAAAGATGTGGCTATTGGTAACTTTGTAATTTGGTGAATGCCTCTTAAAATCACTGATACTAGACAACTAATGTTAAGAAGCCTTTTTATTTCCATTTTCTTATTCTTTAGTAAATGCTGGAGAAAGAAAACAAGGGAGCTAGGTCTTCTGCTAAGCACAGTGCCCCTGAAGAACTGCAAAATGTCTTACTAGAACCTACAAAGAGAGACTCAGAATATTGTGTACCACATCTTCCAGCTGAATCCCTATTTTGACTGAGACTCTGGTGTCTATTCATTGACTTTAGCGAGAATCACATCTCACCAATCCAGGGAGAATACAATATACTGCAGCTAAATTTAAAAAAAGAAAAAAGAGGAGAAAAAAGAGGCAGGCTGGTTCCTCTGGCATCCTAGAACTCCTGTGTTCAAAGCCTTGTCCTCTCACAGTTTTTCTGTGTGGCCTTGGGCAAGTCATCTGAACCCAAGTCCATGTTGCAATTAGCTCTTGTTAAGAGTGCTTAAAACTTGAAAGATTGCACATTCAGACTGAGTGTCTTTTAAGTGTCTTAAAGTTGCATTGCTTCAGGAGAGATTATCATTGATTGGTGTTAACTAGCTAGTTTTAATCTATCTCTGAGCATTCCAAGGACATAAAATGACCATTTTGGAGTCCTGCAGCATCCTAGGATGCATCATTCCCAGTCTGTGCTACTCTCCTGCTCCAAGGACAAACTTTCTGCCCTCCCGAACTCTATGGCAGCTGATGAGCCCCAGGAGGGAACTGCACAGGGTTGAGGGGGGCCTCCTCAGTGCTCTAAAAAGGAATTACTTTGTTTCCTTTTTAAACAGTGGGAAAATTCTAATTTTTACAGTCTCCTACAGCTTAAAACCTTTTAGGGGATTTTGCTCTGGCTTATCATTTATATTGTTATCACCATTTAAATTTGAGCTCAAATATCACATTTGAGCTCAGTTTTTAAGAAAAAAGAAAATTCTCCCTTGAGAAGGAGTATTGAATATTTCACTCCAAAGATCTAAATGTTTGGGGTAGATTTAAGTTTATAGAACCTGAGTTTATAATATAATTTTTTTTGTAACCTCAACTAGAGCCTGCACCAGCCCCTGTACTTTTGTTAGATTTGTGTTTGGGAGAAATCTTGTTCAAGTCAGTGAATATAATGGCTCCCATTCTTTACAGATAAAAGTTAAAAGCAATTAAGCTCTTATATAAAGTCAAGCTGAAACGTCAGGAATTATCACCCCAAACATAGGCCACATGTAGATTTAGAATAGGAGCTAACCTCTGCAGTCTCAGGTTTGATTGGCATCTGGATGCAAATACAATCACCGTATTGTAAAAAAAAATAAAACAAAAAAGTTACAGAATCATAAACATAAGGCTACAGGGAAGGCCCAGAGACAGCTGAAGAAGCATTTGTATGACTGAGAAAAAAGCTGAGAGCAAGCTTTGGACAGACTGCTGGCTGGAAAGAGGCTTGAAACTCCAATGGAAACAGAATTTGGTATGTTCTCTGTAATTAAACAAGACTGCATCACAAAAATGGCTGACACCAGCATTTTCTCCTATAATGGCAATAACCCTAAAGAACCTAAATACTGACTATATCCTGAGCTCAGAACAGATACATAATAGAACTTCCCCCTCAGCCTGAAACCGGTTGTCCCACAACTGTAGGAGTCTGAAAAAGAATTGTACTCTTCTGTAGATACCCAAACAGCAGGTGTCAGCAGTATATACAGTTAAGATTAATTTCCTTGTGGTACAAAATACTTGCAATTGCTGACAAGTTTATGAGTGAAAAATGTATAGAAGAGAATAAAAACCTCATTGAACTTTGAAGTAGATCTCTCAGGCTGGCAAAATATGAAGCTTGTTTTTGGTAGGACAATACACAAGAAAAGAAAGGAAATGAAAAAATGCTATTAACTCATCACCATCATCTGAGTACATTTGCCATTGTTTCCTTTGAACCCCATGATCTGAGCTCATCTTCAGTAAATCCCATAGTAATGTTCTAAATGAAAACCTTTTAATGAGTCAGTTGTGCCTTTCTCTAGGGAATTCCTATTGAAAGTTATGATAACACAAAACAATAGACTTATTTTTCCCCAAAGTGTAACACAGTGAAATGAAAACAACATAAATTATAATTTTGAAATTTCATCTCTTTGGGTATATTTTTCCTTAATTAATCACATCATTTTTTTTTTCAAGAAAAACAAGTAAAGGAATTGTAGGCCTTTTTAGGAAACATCCTTGTTAAAACATATCTGGTGTTAATGCGGGGTGGGGGTGCAGTCAGGAAGCTAACAATATGCTTTATTATAAATGTATAAAACCCAATGCACTAGTATGAGCATTGCCAGCAGATCAAGGGACGTGATTCTTCCCCTCTATTTAGCACTGGTGAGGCCACGTCTGTAGTACTGTGTCCAGTTTTGGGCACCTCACTACAGAAAGGATGTGGAGAAATTGGAGAGTCCTGTAGAGGGCAACAAAACAGGTTAGGGGGCTGGGGCACGTGACTTATGAGGAGAGGCTGAGAGAACTGTGCTTATTCAGTCTGGAGAAGAGAACACTGAGGGGGGGATTTAATAGCAGTCTTTAACTACCTGAGAAGTGGGTACAAAGAGGATGGAGCTAGACTGTTCTCAGTGGTGGCAGGGACCAGAACAAGGAGCAATGGTCTCAAGTTTCAGCAAGGGAAGTTTAGGTTAGATATTAGGAAAAAAATTATCATTAGGAGGGTAGTAAAGCATTGGAACAGGTTATCCAGAGAGGTTGTAGACTCTCCGTCCTTGGAGGTTTTTAAGACAAAGCCTTGGCTGGGATAATATAGTTGAGGGTGGTCCTGCTTTGAGCAGGGGGTTGGCTTACATGACCTCCTGAGATCCCTTCCAACCCTAATGTTCTATGATTCTTTGCAAACCTGAAGAAAGAAGATATTGGCGAAATGCGGATAGGTTCTTTTAAAACATTTGCTAGCAATAAATAAATGGGAATCATAATGGGGTGAGGAATAAAAGAGAAAGAGAAAGAAAAAATTATGTTCATATATTTATGTATGCTTGGAAAGAAGTTTCAAGCAAAATTTTGTTTTCCAAATAAAAATATATAATAGGACTCACCTATATCTTTAATCTTACTGGGTGTTTGTAGACAACCCGCGATTTCCTGTTTATGCCGCTGCAACTGCGTTTGTGTTTGCACAAACAGGATTTCCCACCGTTTTAAAAATCTGTTCAGCATGTTAAACTAACACTACTCGGATACGTTTTATTTTGCAGTGCTCCCTGCTTACGTCGCCCTATCTATGGATTCGTGTTGTTCAAACAGTAATCAACTCAAAGACCTGTAATTACTGTCTTTTGCCACCAAGTGGTGCTACGCTATTTCTGTAGTTCAGGCCTTTGGCCACTGGGTGCGGCTGTTATTTGCTGCTTTTATTTTATTTTATTTTTTTGGCTCCTGCTCATCCCTCCCTCCCTCCCCCTGCTCCCACAGGGGGCGGAGGCAGGGGTTGCTTCTAAGGGCAGCATTGGAGCCATGTTGAAAACAAACCTAGGGAGGAAATCCTGGACATATGGCTTGCATTTAAAAAAACCCTCCCAGACACAGCACAGGGATGGGGCTGGCCACAGCCCTCCCCCTTCCCCCTCCTTCCCCCTGGGCAGCATTTCCTGCCCACTCAGCCCCCACGAGCGCAGGCATTGGCCTCTGTGCTGCCCTCAGAGGCAACGCCCACCCCTCCTGCCCTGTAGCAGCCCCTGCCTCCACCCCGTACCCCTGCCTTGACCAAATGTCAGGGCGTTTGCTTTACTTGGTTGGTGGGAGCATCGGGAGGGTGATCAGAGCTAGATTGGTATTTGCCCCCCCCCCCCCCCCATTGGAATCTGTTGGGAATGACACATGGGACTTAAATCACTTGAAAGCGCGTGTCTTGCAAACATAAATGCAATGCACCAAATTAACACAGGTTAAAATTTTTAAGGCACGGTAAATGAATGAGGATTAAATGCCATGTCATGTACAAATGACCACTGACAGCTTTCTGGTTTGGTGTGTGCCTGCAGACTTGGGTGTGGAAGGAAGTACTGAGACCTACCATTGCAATGGTAGACACAACCTCAAAGAGTGAGATGCCACATTCAAGTTTGCAAGTGCTAATTGTAAGTAATGTTAGTTGGTATTAAAATTATCATGAACTAATGATTAGTAGGCACATATACACATGCATTAAGGCGCTTTATCATTAGATGTAGGCGCATCATCCAATGTGAGGTACCAAAGAAATGTGCATTAGGCTGCCTTGATGTGCAGTAATGAATGTGTATGGTTTTTAAGTGATGCTTAATGTGCAGTAACCTATTTTACTGCACATTCGCATAACTGTATGCTTTTTTACATGACACTTTAATGAGCAGTAAAATAGGCTACTGAGCATTAAACTGAATGTGTAATCATGCCCAGTGACATGTTAAAGGTTAATACCCTCTCTAATGTGCACTGTTCGGACTTGCCATTAGAAGGCTGGTGAGTATGGGCATATCTGAACCCTGACACCTGGATTTTCCCTGCTCTATAGGATTGTAGGGGTGGCGGGAGGGAAGGGGAGCAGCATGGTATGAGGTGGAAGAACATAGACATGAGGCATGGGGGTTTTCATGTAAAAGTTAGTCATTTAAAAGCTTTTTGATTCAAATTAAATTTGAGAAACAAAAGATAAAGACTCTAGACTCATATTTCAATAAATTGTAGATAGTGGGAGAGGACTCTGGGGAAGCCCCCTACCTGAACTCCTGACCCAGCCAGCCCCTTTAGTTTGAGGCTTGGGGAGGCCAGATTAGGCTGCAAGGTGGGGTTGTCCAGTGCAGGGGTTGGCACAGCTGCAAGGAGGACTGAGGAGCCTGGCCATGGTTCCCTCCTGGTGGGGTTGGTTCTGGTGCCCCAAGCCCCTGGGGAGATGGGAGCTGTGCATGACAACCCAAGGCCGTACACCACTTGCTGGCCAACACCACCTCCCCTGCCTCAAGGGAGCAGTGCTCAAGGCTTGGCCAGGGCCAGTAGTACATCCACTCCTGTGACCTTCCCAGCACCTGCTTCAAGTTTAGAGGGATGGTGCCTCGTCATCTTTCCTTGAAGGAGCTGGGTGGCTACAGTCTTTCAATGGAGAGTGTGTGTGTGGGGGAGGCATGGGAGAGTATGCCATGCAGATTGCTGGGGTCTTGTATGTAGGACACCTGCTTCATTTGCTGAGGATGTCAGAAACTGAGGTTGTTGTGTGAGTACAGCAGGGCACTGGAAGAATAGAATGTCATCCTGGTGACCTAGATAATATCCCTGTTTCTGCTACCAAGTTCTTATGTAATGTTTTTGTATAATGTTGAATAAGCCCCCTAAACCATGTACAGGTAGTCACAAAATGTGTGTTCCTTATTTTCCAGAGTAGGGAGGATGTGGGTGGGGGGAGTGGGAGGCTAACTTGAGATGATGAGGTTTAATATGCAAAAGTGCTGACCCCTTATGGCTGCAACTGAAGCCAATGAGAACTGTGCATATAAAGTACTTTCTGAAGCTAAGTATTCTGAAGATACAGATCCTACTTATCCAAAACTGGGCTTCAAAATTTGTGGATATTTTTAACATTAAGTTATGTGTTTTAACTCTCCATCTTTTTAAAATGGAAATTATTTCCTTTCTTCACTTCACAGAAGAGGAATGAATTAGGATTTGTGAAGCACTTAACTACTGTAGTGATGAGCACCGCAGAAGTCTATGAACAAATTTAATCATTCTGCCTCTAGAGCAAGGTTTGAACAGTATGTAGCCATGCATTCAACAGTGAGAATACATATATTGAGTAGCTGCTCATTGAGTGAGTATTGCCCATCTTGTGCACAGAACGAGGCATCAGTAGAGGGGTCACAGGGTGCTATCTGGCCTGTGGGTAATTTCCCACCTAGGTTCAACACTCCTTTGTTGTTGGATTTCTTTCCTGCCACATCTTGATGGGATTATTGAATACTAAGAGAAAGCGCACCCTGGGGAAAATTCCTCTCAGCTGTTCTCTTCCCAGGGTTTATGATCTACTGTCTGCTGACTTCTCACCTACCTTGGGGTGTATCTTTTCCAAGGCTCCTCCTCCCTTTTACCCTTGTCCGTCACTCACCCAGATGACACTTTCAGTAATCACAGATAAATGGTGAGGGGTTAGATCCACTCACCTCTGCATGTCCTCTCTTCAGTTTCTGACCTGCAGCTGTTTCTATCCAGGTTTGATTCATCCATCTCATAAACATAAGGCCAACACAAATGAATATGCTAAGTCATCATTCCTGTACGGTGTCAGTTTATGCCAGGCTCTCTTATCTCTCAACTCACCCATTAATTAACTTAAACATGTAATTACTTTGGCTTCCTCACTTTAACTTCATGCACTTCTCCCCAGGATGATCATCTATTCCTACTGGGTATTCGGACTCCCTGCCAATTATGAGCAGCCTTCACACCAAACAGCGCACTCCTAAATCAGTCAGCCTGCCTGTAGAGCTGGCACCCTCTGCTTGTTTAAGCTGGAGTCCTTTGCTCCCTGTCCTTGGTCCTTAGTAATACCTTCTAACCTTGCTGTGACAGCTCTACTGATTTCAGTCTCTGACCCAATAGGACTTAGGTTGTGGCATCAGGTAAGTCTCCTGGTTTGTTCCCCCAACTTGGAGGGAGAAGGGGAGAAATACCCTTCTCCAGTACTTTATAGGTTTTTCTTCCTCAAGGTGGCCTGAAACCCCCGGGGCCTTCTGGGATTCCACTTCCCCTCCACTGCTGGACTGGGAAATGCCGAATTGAAAGGGCCCACGTCTGCAACAGTGACTCCTTGCTGCCGGACTTCTGGGTCTGGTTCATCCATGGAGGCGAGTATAGCGGGGCCAGAACTCAGCTCCCTGCTACAAGGGGTAAGCCTTATTGTTTATTGGCAGCCTTGAGAAGAATGTCAAACCAGTGTAGACCTACCCAGGAAAACTTCATGATCCTGTTCATAAGCCCTATTGAGATCCTACTTAGTTTCTTGATACTGGTCTGTCTTCTGGTTTCCTCACTCTGCTTCTTAACCCTGGCTTGCCTTCCAGTTTCCTTGCTTTTGGCCCTCTGACTCTGGCCCCTAATTTGTGCTTGTCTGCTGACTTCCTGAGTTTGGCTCATGACCTTGGTTGTACTTCTCTTCTAATTCCTAGCCCTGACTCTAAGCACTGTAGTGAACTGCCCGTACCTTAGATGTTACATATTAAAACAAACACTGGATACAAGCAGAAAATAGCATACACATATCAAACACCATGGATAACTTTTAGGCAAAATCCATTAGATAGGGAGTTTACTAGTGTTTCTCAAGCAGGCATCCTTGTTTTCTTGCTATGGTAGTGATACAATGTTTCAACATAATACTTACACCTCCATACTTTACCTTGACTTAAACGCATTCCCTTCTGGAAAGATGGTGTCTCAGCCTTTGTAATACAATCCTGACAGGCAGCATTTGTCACCTGGGCTCTTCAGATCTTGCGAATAATGGTACTGTCCCAGTCCATTCCAAATACTTCAAAACTTTTGAGCAAACAGTCTACATTCCCACAACCAACACCACATTCCAGCTCTTAGACTAAGAATTAACAGGTCTCTTCAGCTGCTGGTGCAATATAAATATATGTATCCGAAATTATACAGGTATTGGGTCTATCCAGATTCACAACAAGCATCTCTCTTATACCTGCATCAATCAGCTGCTGATTCTAGTGGGGTCCCTACGTTCCTAGATGTATAACCATGTCTACACAGTGCTTTTATTGGCTCAGCTTCCAGTGGTCACCAGGTACAACTTAACAGGTAGTTTGCCCACAGTGAAGACTGCCTTGAAGAAGCAGCCACCGGACATATCCAGCAACTGCTGCATCCTATTTCTGGATGTTTGTGGGCTCTTCTAGCTAAGTTGCCCTGTCCTGCCTTCTCCATGTTTGGAGAGACTCAACTAAAAGCCATGTTTCCTCTTCTATTTCCTTTCTTTCTTTGGCCAAAATTAAGTACTGAAGTTCAAAGCATGCAGGCTACAGGTGTTCCAGCCAGGCGCCAGGAGACATTGCACCTCCAGCATCCCAGAGATGCATAGTTCCTTACACAATTCCCCCTGCTTTTCTAGGGCTACTGCTTAGCTGATGGTTTAGACCTCTAGTAATCAGTGACACTGTTATGCTGAATCAGTTTCTCTGACTTCGGTCTTGTGCTTCAGCTTTGCCCCTTCCTTTCCTCAAAAAAATTCCCTTCATAGGGAGACACAGAGGTGGTTATTCTGGATCCATGCCAGCTAGCAGCTCCCCACCATGTGAGTTCTACAGGAAGAAAAAAACAGGGGAAAGTGAAGGGACAAGTGTTGACTCTGGTTCCAGAGTCATAAAATACCGTATTTTATCACATACAACACACCGCTTTCTCCCTCTCCCCGAACAAAAAAAATAATTGGTGTGTGTTTTAAGCAGAGAACCTATTTTCTTCTCTTGAAAAGAAACAAGCCTGCAGACACATTGCTTGCCATGAAAATGCCAACATGGTGAAGTCCTGTGTTAACCTTCTCACAGCTGTAGCTATTGGTACCTGAAGCAGCAAGTGAGCTGCTGGCAATATCTTGATGAGGTTTGTGATGTGGAAACAACAGTTTACTTACAGGAACCTATATAAAGAACTATTTATGGTAAAGAATCAATAGCTTTGCTATGGCCCTTGCAAGGGTCTGGGGCCTAACCTTGTGTGACACAGTAAGTCCACCTGGGAAAATCAGGATGCCAGCTAGGTGAGGCAGCTAGCATCAGGAACTTCCCAGTGCCACACTTCCTGAAGACTCTATGCTTCCAGGAGGACTTGCTCTATTTCATAGAGTCAGCTATGACTCTTGAAAATGTATATACCTACATTCTGGGTGCATCTACCTGAGACGTTTACTGTGGAGCTGCCTAATTAGCACCATAGTAAATGTCTCGGCATCTGCACATGCAGCCCTGTTAGACCACCATAAACTAATATATTCTGTCACAGGTTGGTACTTGTATATACAAGTACTATCCTGTGGTGGAGTTTTTTAGTGCTCAGCAACACACATGTAGACACTGACAGGGCTGGCTGGGGCATGAGCGTGCTTCAGTGCAGGGGCTGCATGCCAGCTGGCCTTGCATTGGAGTACCCTCATTCCCTAGCCAGCCCTCTGCAGCACGCTGAGCTGGGTCAGAACAGCCCTGGGCTGGCAGGCAGACCCCTCAGGCCCCTTGCCAGCTGGGGTTGCTCTGACCTGGCTTAACATGCTGTAGTCCTGGGCATACTTTCAAATGGTGCACCCAGAACAAAAAACTCCTGCGCTGGAGTTTATTGCTGTGCTTTAATAGCATGTATAGACATGCCCTCTGCCTTTCAAAAACAAGATGCATATTTTCATGTCTAATTTGGGGGGCATGTTATATTCAAGGAAGTACAGTAATAAGTTTGTTCCCCCTGTTCCCTTGTCCAGTGGACATTGGTACTCAGTACTAAATCCATGGCTGCATCTTGGCTTTCCTGCCCCTGCTTTTGCTTTCAGGGGCAGGAAAGTGTTGGAAAAGAAGATGCACTTCAGAATGAATGCCAATATTACCTTGTATCAACTGCAGTGCAACACCCCACAGGACTGGCTGGTGGAAGGAGTGATCCATGAAACATCCCTATCACTCCTCTTTTACGTCTTCCCTTCTTGCACATAAATTCCCAGATTGTGTGAAGTGGTTACTTTGTACTTGGGGGAAAGAAAAGAGAAATGATTCAGAAGGAATTACATTTATTAATTTGATCAGAGTATCTCACCACAATCCCAAACTGAAAAGAGACAATTTCTTTCATTGCCTCAACATCACAATAAAGATAAATGTTCTCTGCACTGGGTGTACCTTTTCTATGTAAAGCACACTTGCACTCTCTAGAGATTAATATTCTCAGAACTGCACACTCAAAAGCTTTACATTTCCAGAATTAGTAACAGTTCTCGCAGACTCAGGAGTCTAAGTGTAAACAGGAGGGTCAAAGGTTGTTGGAAGAAACAACATTTTTTAAAAGCATGTTTTTCCCTCAGAAAGTGCAGTTCTGACTTGATCTCCTAAAAGTTTCATTTCACCCACTGGCCTGTGAAGTAGTCCAGTCTCAGGGTCAAAGAGGGCTTCCTTTGGATGTTGCTGCCAGAACAAGTCGAAGTGTTGTCTTCTGTAGCCATTTTTTTAATGTTAAAAACAGCATCAAAGATATAAAATGTACTCTGCTTAATGGGAGGGAGAAAACTGGAGTCCAACCAGAATACATGCTGAAGTGTAATGACAGTCAAATATTTAAGGGTAAGTAGAAAAAACAGGAAGAAGAGAAACAAATTCACTTTCATTGGAAAAACTGTAGGACTTTATCTGTAATACTATCTTCTGCCCTGTGTTTGTGTAACTAATACATTCCATATGAACAAACAGCCCAAGTGATACCTTTTCTTGTAGGGTGTTTCTTAGTAAGGGTCTTTTTGTTTGTTTGTTTGTTTAAATACACAACTTTAATGCTAATTGATTCCACCTTAGAGGACTGGAAGGATTTCATGGAGCACAGTTTTATCTGCGCATTTTTAAATCATACTGTGTGGAACCTAAAGACGGATCCAGAGACTTCATTTGTTGGAGGCAGAGGGGGTCAAAGCAGGTCCCAGAGCACTGTGCAAAGTGTCTAAGCATAACAACATAAAGCTGTGGGAATATTTGTGGGGTCAACTGAGTCCCCCAATCCCAATCCCCTGCTTCCTCCGCTACCATCTGCCGGTGGTGCAACCACAAAAAGACAGAGGGGAATTTTTAGCGTTACATCTGATAGCCTTTCCTTGTCATCAGTTTGATAACTGTAGAAATCAAATCACTTGTGATACCCAAGCTCTCCTTAATAGTTTCTCATGTTACTTCTGTCATATATCACTCTGCATCCTTTGCTTAGAAAGGCACAGTCTTTCCCACAGTCCTAGTACTCAGTTTATGGGCCAGATCCTCAGCAGGTATAAACCAGGGTAGTTCTGTGGAAGTTGATAGATCCAAGCCATTTTGTACCAGCTGAGGGTTTTCAAGGCTCTTGAGCCCATCATTCCATGTGACCACTTGTATTTGCTTTAATGATATAAAATATTTCTAGCAGTATAATGGTGATAGATTGAGCGATGGATCTGTCATGGGGCAAGAATGAATGGATTTTCTGTTTTACATTACAAAAAAACACCCCACAGCTCACCAAATGCTCTTTTCTCTGCTTAGCCCTGTGAAGTCTGGAAGCCCTACAACTAAATGGATGGCTTTCTGTCTATAGACAAGACTGTGGAGACAATATTTATATCAAGCAAAAATACTGGGAAAAAAGTTGGCAACACTTTGCAGATTGTTTATTATTTTGTGCCTGGTCTGACAATCATACAGACCTATGCATTTATCTGTCCTGAAGGGATAATGTAAAGGAAAAATCAGGAAATGTTCATTCATACCGAAGTTTAAAAAGTAAAGATCAGTGTCTCAGTGGAAGTACTAATAGAGTAAAACCCGACTCAGCCTCTACATAATTTTTAATAGAGGAGGATGGTGTTTTCATGAATACTCCTGGTTGCATTTTGAGAAGGGAGAATGCCTAAATACAGGTGATTTCTTAAACAGGACTAGTTGTTTTTTATTATTGTTATCAAAGCATAGATCAGTTATCAAGAGTGAGAGTTTGCAAAATTTGAGGGCCTATTAAGCTACCGCTGGAGCCACAAAACAAATATTTTCCAGTCATTTTGGGTACACAAGTACTATTGCTCTAAGCAAAAACTCAGGGCCACATCTAGTTGTTACTGACACAAAGTTTAAAATTATGCTTGGTGGAAAACACATTTAGAAGTAATCAATTCTCTTTAGTTAACAGCTTTAATTTAGCTTCTCTTCTCACAGTATTTATGCATGTATGTTATATTCTTAAGCCAAAATTCACTTTCTGGTTTAAGGTACAAGTGACATTCATTAGCACTGTTATATTTGCAAGAAGACTTCTTTTAGGTAAAATTACTTTAATCATTTAATAAATAAAAAAATAAAATAAAATAATTAGAAAATGTGTTAGCTATAGACTTTGGGCTAAATTATTTCTTAATGCAATCCTTTTGTCCTAAGTTGTACAACTGCTTTCAGAATGGCAAAGAGGTCTACTTTATTCTTCTTGGCTATACCAATACCCTTGGGAGTGTAATTTCCATGACTTTATGTTCCCTTTCACCCACTTACCACTGCAAAACTTATATCTCTTTTATGTCACCTCTGAATCCAGCCTAGAAATTATTTGTACAGACTACAGCCCAGGATCACACCTCCTAGAACAAGATCTGACTTGCACCCTCTCCATATAATAAGAATACAGCATTTGTTACTGGGGCAACCAATCAAAAATGGTGATGCTATGACTTGGTTTGGTTGTTAGGAGTTAGATGGACTTTCAGAGAGTCCAGAGCACTCACCACCCCTTTTCTATACTAAGTAATGGTGAAAGATATTATAGACCCTTCCCCAACCCTTTGGTAAAGCACAAATACCATTGTAATTGCAATTGTTGCCTGTAACTTCAAGTTCATCCTCTTCTCCCTTTAAATAGCTTTGGAATTTTCTCCTATCTTCTCTCATACTGTTCTTCAGTAAAATCGGTTTAACCTGACAAGAAATGACTTGTTCCTTAAGAAGACGATACTCAGGGCCCAAGGGGTGACGATCCCAACAAGAAGCAAGGGGGGCAAGAGTGCCCAAAAGCCTCCCTGGCTCACCAAGGAAGTCTGGGAATGCCTGGTTGCCAAAAAGGTGGCGTACACCAGGGGGAAGGGGGCTATCTCCAAAGAAGAGTATACCTCCACTGCTCAGGCCTGTAGGGGGGCTGTTAGGAAAGCTAAGGTGGACATAGAGCTAGGACTAGCGTCCAAGATCAAAGATAATAAAAAGTCCTTTTTCAAATATATAGGGAGGATGAAGAAGGCACCGGGAAATGTGGGGCCCCTGCAAGATGCGCTGGGCAATCTGGTGGTCGCGCCAGAGGAGAAGGCAGACATCTTTAACAAATTCTTCACCTCCATTTTCTTGTGCAGGGACTGGGACTCCCCCACCATGTTTCAAGATGGACTCGAGGGGAACGCCTCAAGACCTAAGGTTGAGGAGGACCGGGTTAGAGTGCTTCTGGAGGGGCTGGACGTGTTCAAGTCAGCAGGTCCAGATGCTCTCCACCCCAGGGTGTTGAGGGAGCTAGCAGGGGTTATTGCTGGGCCCTTGGCATGGCTTTACGAGTGCTCATGGTGCTCGCGCCAGATGCCAGATGATTGGAAGATAGCCAATGTGGTCCCCATCTTTAAGAAAGGGAGGAGGGAGGACCTGGGCAACTATTGGCCCATCAGTTTTACCTCAATCCTGGAGAAACTCTTTGAGAAGATCATCAAGGAGCACATCTGTGATGGGCCGGCATCGGGGATGATGCTCAGGGGCAACCAGCACGGTTTCATTAAGGGCAGGTCATGTCAGACCAACCTGATTGCCTTTTACGATCAGGTCACAAAAGCATTGGATGCAGGTGTTGCCGTGGATGTAGTCTTTCTGGACTTCAGCAAGGCCTTTGACACTGTCGACCACCCCATCCTCATTAAAAAACTAGGCGACTGTGGCATCGATGCCTACATGGTCAGATGGATTGCGAATTGGCTGAAGGGTCGTACTCAGAGGGTGGTGTTGGATGGGTCATATTTGACCTGGGGGGAAGTGGGCAGCGGAGTCCCCCAGGACTTGGTCCTTGGGCCCGCACTGTTCAATTTCTTTATCAGCGATTTGGACGACGGGGTGAAAAGCAACCTGTTCAAATTTGCTGATGATACCAAAATTTGGGGTGAGGTGGGTACGCTAGTAGGGAGGGAAAGACTGCAGAAAGATCTGGATAGGTTGCAAGGGTGGGCTAACAAAAACAGGATGCGTTTCAATACTGACAAGTGCAGGGTGCTGCACTTGGGCAGTAGTAACCGGCAACACACTTATAAGATGGGAAACTCCCTTCTTGAGAGCACAGAGGCAGAAAGGGATCTTGGAGTCATTATTGACTCCAAGATGAACATGGGCTGACAAAGTGAGGTCACGGTCGGCAGGGCCTACCGGACCCTATCGTGTATCCACAGGTGCATCTCAAGTAGGGCCAAGGAGGTGATCCTCCCCCTCTATGCGACACTGGTCAGGCCGCAGCTGGAGTACTGTGTCCAGTTCTGGGCACCCCACTTCAAGAGGGATGTGGACAACATTGAGAGGGTCCAGAGGGGGGCCACCCACATGATTCGGGGACAGCAGGGCAGACCCTACAGTGAGAGGCTACGGGACCTGAACCTGTTCAGCCTTCACAAGAGAAGGCTGAAGGGGGACCCGGTGACAGTCTATAAACTCACTAGGGGGAACCAGAAGGGTTTGGGGGAAACCTTGTTTCCCCTACTGCCCCCCGCGATAACAAGGAATAACGGCCACAAGTTGTTGGACAGTAGGTTTAGATTAGACATCCGTAGGAACTACTTCACAGTCAGGGCGGCTAGGATCTGGAACCAACTTCCAAGGGAAGTGGTGCTGGCTCCTACCCTGGGGGTCTTTAAGAAGCGGCTTGATGCCTACCTGGCTGGGGTCACTTGAGCCCAGTTTCCCTCCTGCCCAGGCAGGGGGTCGGACCTGAAGATCTACAAGGTCCCTTCCGACCCTACTTCTATGATTCTATGACTTAAGCCTGTTTGGTGCAGTAACAAAAAGTCCTTTCTATCTATGAACAGTATTTTGGTAATCACTTTAGTTCAGTGATTTGCACAATTGATATCATCTTCTTTGTTACATACTGTCTTCGTCTCATAAATAACATCACGTATGGAAACCATGCATTTGGTCCTGTTGTGCATAAGTTAGATTCTGAACTCCAAAAAGAATACTTGACAATACTGTTCTCTTAAGCCAAGCACAGAGAGTCAATGCACCAGAGGCTGAATTGATTCATTCTTCTCAGATTAACCTAAATTGCATAGACTGAACTGAACAGACATTCATTTTTTATTCCAGAAATGCAGTCACATGCCTGCAGTGGCCCAGGACAGAACCCGGGGATGTTAGAGCATGCCTCCTTGCTCTGCTGGAGCAGACAGCTTGGGTCAAGCCTAGCCCACTCACCCTGTGAGGGTGGGGTTGCAAAGCACCTTGGGATATGGAGAGACTTTGAATTAACTTGAACCTGGAGGGGATCTGGGACAGAAATTCAATAAACTGATTTAACCTAAATCAAATAAGTCTGATACTACATTCATCCAGGTTTATTTTAAACCAGTTTCAGCCATTTTGAAAGTGGTCTATGTGTACTGAACTTCTGTTGTGTTATATTTGAACTGGCTTCCAATCACTTATACCAGTTTATGTGTAATTTTTGTCCCTGTCCTTTAGGACCTGTTTCTGAATCCTCTCACATTTCAGCTAACACTTAGTCTGCTTGTTTCTTCCTTGCATAGAGTAGATTCAACTCTGCTGTGAAAAATCTAGTCAGTTTTCTCCTGTAAATGATACTATTAATGTTGTACACACTTCAAGACAATGAGCTCTCTGGAGAGTGACTCTCCTTCTGCTATTTGTTTGTATAGCCCCTAGTGGAATGGGGGTCTAATCCCTGGTTGGTCCCTTGTGCTACCAGAATAGGAATAATAATTCTGTTACTTGCCCATCCTGCATCTGTTCTTATTTGTACTAACTGTTAGACATTGTTCAACATACTGTTTACTAGCTCCATTAAGTTTGTGTTTGATTAGCAAGGAAATCTGATCAGGTGGTTGTGGCAATTTTAGGACAAATACCATCTCTTCACTCCAGCAGCCAGTACATAATTTATACAAAGCCATCACATGTAATTTCATTATTTTTCTAAAGTCATGTATGCTCCTTATACCCCAAACTGCACGCACAAAATGTTCACCAGAGGCTGACAGGTGCAAGTGCTGACAGAAGTGACATTTGCTGTGTGATCAGCACTCTGAAAGTGCTCTATAGCTCTGCCATGCCAGAAGTGCACAGCTACAGAGCACTTTCAAAGTGGCCAATCACGTGACAAATTAACCCTCATGTAATGAGGGATCAGATGGAGGTACACCAAAGCAGAGTGCCTTCATATAACTTCTTTCAGTCCCTGTGCACAATCTGGACTAGGTTGATGCAGCCCAACCCAGCCCTGCCCTAGTGCTGTGTGCAGGAAAAGAGAGGGAATGGGAGAGGGGAAGGGAACTGCAGGATGGGGTTTGCCCAGCCTGAGCTGGAGGCACGGGAGCCCTCCTGCCTCATGGCCCTCCTCCCAGCCTCATCCAGCTCATGGTGGGCAAACCCCAGCCCATAGCATGCTTCCCTCCCTCATTCCTCCTCCCTTCTTGCAGATAGCACTGGAGCTGGGAGTGAGGGGTGGGGCGAGGGGAGAGAGGCTGCAGGCAGACAGCCTCCTTCTGCTGGATTGGCTTCAAAGTGAAGCCCCATCCCTCCCCTCACCCCCACATTGAATGTCTGTTGGGTTGGGGTGGGGGGTCACTCTAACTCATGGTGCTTTCTGTGAAGTGCTATGAGTTAGAGCAGGGAGCTACAAGTTTATTAGTGCCCTGCATATAATTTTCTGTTTCCCTACTGCAAACAATGCATTCAGTTATCAGCATGGCTCATACAGTTATGTTTTGTATGTGCAATTAGACTTGTATTTTTGAAAAAATTGTCCTTGAAGAGGTGATCAAAATTAAAACAAAAGGAAGCTTTGCTGTTGCTCCATCTGCAGTTCACGATGTGTATCCTGGTAGCAAAAATTTGTCAGAGGTAATAGTGCAATCCGATTTAACATGATCTTTCTTAGTGCAACATGCACATTTGAAACCATTTAATATGTTTTCAAAAATGTAGTGAACAACCCTGAAACCCAGGAGGATGGTGTTCATTCAGGGACATTGTGACTGACTCTATAGCTCCTTATTAAGCTGCATGTATGCTGCTTGTGCAGTTCAAATTAGCCTTAAAAGTAGCATATCCAGATAGCAAGACATTGTCCCTGCTTCAGCTAATCCTCCAGTAATATAGGGCTGCTAAAACTGCCTCTCTCTACTCTGGCCTGGCCTCCTGGCAAAGGGGGATATATCTGAGGAAATACCATCTCTGAAAGCACAGTTCAAGACCAGACTCACTGGTCCAAGATCATATGGCACAGCTAGATGCTGGTGATTAGTTTCTCATATGATCATACAAATAATCTGCTAGATATTATGTGCGTTCCTCACCTTTGTAATCCTCCAGAAGCCCTATACAGCATGAGGAATGAGCTAAGAGATGCAACAGGCTGTTTATTTTCCTCCAAAAATAATTAGAAATTAATAGGATAAAGCTCATTCATTTTCATGAAAATGATAAGAGGAATTAAGATGCTAATTCATCTGAGCTATACTGAGGTAGACATCCCCCTTCCCCCCAAATCTGTGTTCTGTTGAGTAACATACTAGGTACTGAAAGAGCTGCTCCTTATAAGTAGGCAGTCATGCCCATGTGGGCAACTGTGATGAGCTGGGATTAGTTAAATCACTAGCAGCCAGACGCACTCAGGTAACTAGGGCCAGCTGGGGGTAATTTAGCCTGCCTGCTGCCCTGACTCCTGACACCTGCCTTCTCAGTGCTTATCGACAGAATTCCTTTCAAATCCCTTTTACTCATAATTTTTTCCTAGCTGTACTTTATAATTCTACACACAATGAAGCCATAGTCTCCATTGACTGTTGATAAAAAAACAGACAAAGATAAATAGACTAAGGAAACCATTTATGGTGGCAAGGTGCATCCATTTCATGAACCAAAGCGTGCATAATATTCTAATGACCCCATCTTAAGGACACTTGTACTCTCGACTGGTTTTACCATGCTCTACATTTTCTTATAGCTGGGGGAAAGAAAATCTCTATTGGAAAATACTGTAAAAAAAATGAGCAGCCTGAAATCAGTCCTGGCACATAGATGCAATATATATCACCTATGTGTTGATCCTATGCACGTGTTACACTGCAAAATCATTTTAAGTACAACGATACGGTAGGCTTATCTCAAAGCTGAGATGACTTCAGTTTTCCATCCTTTCCAATTTGAGACTGCTCTGCTTTCTAAACCATAACTGTAACCTATGAGCAATCTAATGTTTCATCTTTCTGATTTTATATATTCATAATGTTAATACTATTAGACTTTGTTTTTGAACATGGCTTTTTGTAGGGCTTACTGGAACCTAAAATCATTAGTTAAATCTGCAGATGCCTTTTTCTGTGTATTGTATAAGGAATTATACATTTACATTTTTTATACATTGTATTACTGACAACTAATTTACAATACCATAATTAAATCTTAACATTTTCTCCTTTAACACAAAGAGTAATAGAGTTAAAGCTGAGCTCTTAAAAACTGTGCTAATTTTAGTTTCTCCCCCCTCTGAAATTTCCTTATCTTGGTTTTAAAAAGCAGATTAGATTGCCAATGGTATTTGTAATTTTCATTATGTACAAGTATTTGGCTAGTTTCAGTTAAAAAAGAAGAGTAAGCAAAAAGGAGTACGTTAATACTTTTTCTTTTACATTAAAAAATGTCTACATAGCTATGCTTCTGTCAGTATTATATGTTCCTCCTATGCTGATCCTGCTTCCTTACCCTTATTGCGCTATCTGTGGAGTGAAAGATCCTTCTCTTCCAATTGGCTCTAGATGATATTTTTTCCTGTTTGACTCCATGTCCGTCCTGGTTGAACTTTTCTACAGCATTATAACATTGTCATCACCAGGATGCTGGATACTAACAAACTTCAAACCCAACTCTTTAACTTATTTTAAATTAAATTTTTAATATCCTGATAACAGTAATAATAATACCTACATCCTACATATCGTTTTTCAATTCAAAGTGCTTAAAGTGCTTTACAAAAGTGGTCAAAATTGGCTAGTTTGTTTAACAAAATATTGAGCAAGTAATGACAATGAATTAATACTTTCAAACATGTATATTTTGCACTCTGCATATTTCATTGGAAAAAATGATCTCTTCCCACATCTTATAGTTATTCTACTTAGTCTACTTCTTCCTTACCTTCCTTCTGCTTTTGAAACAAATGCAGAAGGGGATGCGTATTCTACTTGTCTCATATATGACAAACCCAAGGGATCTTGAAATGCAATTGGCTATAAACAGAAGGAAAATATTCTAAATATAGAAACCTCCATAATTAAGCTCTTCCTGGCTGAACTTAAAAATAACTTAAAAAAAATAAAAGCAGCATAGTTCCCATTGTCAAATCCAAGCGTTAGAAACATTCATACAAAATAGGAAAGGTCTCACATCCTAGTGGGAATCATGGCATTGTCTTGAAGATGACTGCTGTTTTCAGTACATATTGAATATGAAGCTTGGATGAGAGTGCTCTAGGAAAAAAATAAGTTTTGTATAAGAAAAGACACTTGCATTCAATGGTGATGGGCACCAGTGTAAGAATCTGGATAAATAGAACTGATTTGTTTTTCAAAATGGATTTCTCATCAAATTACAATCTGCAGGTTTGCCTTGACATACACCTTTTTCATTATGGATGTAAAGTGTTGAATGAACAAATTCTCAATGTAATAAGAAACACTAATTTTTGAGCAGTTGGCATATGAAGGGCAACAAGGAGGCCAAAGGACAGATCCCAGAGTGTCTGATGGTTCTTGAAAAAGATATGATGAAACACAACAGAATTCAGTGACTTATTTGCAAAAGGTAGTGATTTTAGAACTCTCCTTATTCTTTCTGTATTACTTCATTTTGCATGAAAATATCACAAAGGATTAATACAGAACTCAGAAGGGCTATACTCTGGTTTTTGCCATTTCAGTAAAATTCATCCAACATAAATGTTTAAAGCTCTTGTTAAGACTGAATTCTGTAATACAGTCCTACCTTAACTACTGCACAGTTACTTCTGCATCATTGTACTCCCAAGAATGTACTGCTATATCAGAATATCCTACTAGTTCATGTCTATCCAAGGCAAAAATATTTTAGAGCAGTATTGCATATCAAAACACACTGCCTAGTTCAGTGATTCTCAAGCATGGTGCTGTGCACCCTGAGGTGCCTTGAGATACTTTCAAGGGTTCCACACAATGTTAGCACTGTTAGGTGTGAAAACATGATTCACACAATAAATGCAAAGATTTCAAATAGGAATCCACAGTATTAAAAACATTCTGACCTGTTGTGAGCTTTCTATTTGTAACAGAAAAATTGCTCTATTTTTTTTTCTATAGTCAAAAACTAAGTGAAAATGAAGAGCTGGTATTTTCTGAGGGGTGCCCTGAATCTAACAAGAGATGCCTTGAGTCTAAAAGGCTGAGAACTACTGGTCTACTTAAAACATGAGTATAACAAGTTTCTCCAAAAAGAATAATTTCACAAGGCTTTCATGAAATAAAACTAGGTTTGTTTCATGAAGAATGCAGATGCCTAGACCTCTAACACTTTTGTTTCCTACAAGTAAAAAAAATCACAGTATGATTCTTGAAGAGAGAGAGAGCACTAGAGAGAGAACCTGTTTGATGAAAAACACTTTCATATAGAAAAAAGGCTGGGAAGCACAAGGGAAGCTTTACAACATGAGTTTCTAGTACCAAAGTCATTTCAGGTGGTGATATGTTATTTCTAAGAGACTTGAGCCTTGAAGCCATGTAATGGCTGAAGTTTGGAGCTAGAACCAAAAGGTGTACTTCCTTCTTGCTTTCACACAGACAACAGTATAATTCTGTTATGTGAAATTATGCTAACAAAGTTTTCACAGGTGGTGTGCTATTTTGATGCTATGCCCCCAGTGCAAACAAACAAGTTTATGAATGTGTAAATGTTGTGTTCAGGTGCTTGAAACCCATCATTCCTGTATAACACTTATTAGAAGAACTAGGAAGTTCATTGATTAGAGGGAAACAGAAACAAAATGGAATCATTGCTTTTATGGTAAATTTCTAGATCATTTCCTTGGAGACGTGCTGTTGCAAAGGTACACCAGCATAATCCAACCCAATCTAATCATTAGGGTTGACAAGGTTTCAGTTCTGAATCAGAGATCCTTGGGGAATTTAAAGTTACATAGACATGTTTTACATAAAACATATCAATTATGTTTAGAGCATACCTCAAAAATCATCTTGCTAGTATACCCCAGAATTTGTAGGCTGGCCTTTGGCATACTTGTACAATGATGGTAGACAGTTGAGTTTGGGAGTCTGACAAGAATTGTCTCCCAGGCTCTCACACAATTGCTAAGGATGGCTATGTATTAGCTACTTAAAGGTTCTAGAATCCTTTATTTACTTATTAACAAGTCCTAGGCTGTCAAAGTCCTTTGGCTCTTTTCTGTTTCTTGGGAAAATTAATAGTTCATGTCAGTCAAATTATTGCTCACCTGTTCAGTTTAGAAATCTAGGATAGGCAGACAAGGCTCTTTGGGTAAATGTGATATCTTTTATTAGACCAACTAAATAGTTGGAAAAATTGTTCTTTGCAAGGTTTCTGGCATAAACACCCTTCTTCAGGCATTGAAGAGAGTTTGTTGTTGGTTTGGGTGCTCTCCTGGGTAGATTAGAAGCCAATATGCAAAAATGCAGGTCTGTGAAAATGCAAATGAATGGTAGAGTAGACAATAGGTGGGTGTGGGAAGAGGCAGAAAAGGGATGTTCACCTGGTGAAAGAGTGCAGCTAATAAACTGTAGAGAGGTTACATGGGGTTCTCAGAAGGCAGGCAGGTTATAATGTGCCATAAATCCAATGTCTATATTTAATTCGTGATTTTTTATATCCAGTAGATCTATGAAGTGAAGTTCGTTGGCTTGTCTATGAAAAGTGTTTTGTAAATTCCCTTTGAGGATTAAAACTGAGAGATTGGTGAGAGAGTGGTTTTCTTGTGAGAAATGTGCCCCTGCAGGCAATTGGATAGTTTTGTCTTCGGTAGATTTTCGGTGTGTGTTCATTCTGGTATGCAGTTGTTTTGTTTCTCCTACATATTTTCCAGCAGGGCATTTGGTGCACTGGATGATATATATTACATTTTGGGAAATACAGGTGTAAGATCCAGAGATGATGATGATTCTGTTATGGGCTTCTAATCTATCCAGAAGAGCACCCAAACCAACAGCAGACTCTCTCCAATGCCTGAAGAAGGGTGTTTGTGCCCAAAAGCTTGCAAAGAACGATTTTTCTAACTATTCTAACTAATTTAGTTGACCTAATAAATGATACCACATTTACCCAAAGAACCTTGTCTGCCTATGTCCTTAGACCATTATGGCTACAACCAACAACCCTGAAACCCAGAATGTGCAATTCCCTAATGCCTACTTTTTAAAGCATTATTGAATCTGAAGTTACTTCCAAAAAGCTAGATTTGGTCTCATTTCCCTTCTTGACTTGCTGCTGTCTGGGTAAAGCTGGGTGTTTAGAAATGAATTAGAAAATGTCAGCTGTGACATTTTCTAATTCTGCTTCTATACCACCTGTAAAATACCTGCTAGCCAGCTTTCACAGCAAGCTGTAACTTCTGTATTCAGTAAAGAAATCTTCAACATCTCTGGTCATCAAAATCTTTATTCATTCAAAATGCTTCTCCTTTAAAATCTCATCCCATTTGTAAATAGTATGGTAATTCGTTGTTAATATTAAATAATGTATCGTAATACTTATTTGGCACTTTTTTGTGCACCGCATCCAAAGAACGTCTTTGAAAAGGTGGGCAGGTGTCATTATCTATATTTTACAGAAGAGGGAAGTGAGGCACAGGAAAATTCAGTGACTTGTCTAGCAAGTCACTGAAACAAAGTTAGGAAATCCATCGTAAAACCAGGAATAGGACAGAGAACCTCAATTTTAGTCCTATGCGCTTCTAAATTATCGTAAACTGATTAAACCAGGTAACCTGGCTTTGGTCTAAAAGAACCCATATTTCTGGAGTGGATTAATTTCTCATTGGAATGTCACAACCCAAGGGTGTGATTTTTGTTTTGTGAGTGCTTTGGCACTGCTAAATTGTTCCCGCTAAATTGCAGCTTCTTTGCACAGTGGAGATTTCTGCTGCAGAGGAGAACCCCGGTGCAAAAGAATTCCCGCCACCAGTAGCTTTCTTTGCAGGGTGCATTTCTTTGTTGCAGCACAGAAATGCACGTTGCAAAGAGTTCCCGCCATTTGTATTATAATTCGAGCCCCATTATTGGCTTGTGTTAAATTATTCACACGTGGCAGCTCGTGATTGGCTTTCTAGCCGTAAAAAAAGCTTGAGTGGTTTCCGCTCAAGTTGGAGGACTCCACGAACACCAGGAGGAGGAGACTTCACGCTGTGTGAAGATCTCTAAGTGCTGCAGAGCCTATCGGACCCAGCGCATTTCAAGCAGGCAACAGAGGTCTGATCAGCCTCTAGCCTCTCCCCGTCGCCGTTCGCAATCCTCAACGTATCCCTCTCCCTGCGCGCAAAAGGATCCACGGAGCCTCGACAACTCCATGGGAGTGATCGAATATTGTCTGAGTCCTCAAACAAGGATTTAAGCGGAGCTGTGCCTGAGAAACTGTCCAGCCTACACCGCAACCATCTTCGGTGTAAGTAAATAATCTTGAATCAACCATTACGTGTCCGTGCCTAATTCTAGCGTGCCGCCTGTTTTCTCCGATCCAGCGTGCCTGGGTTGCTGGCCACAGCCTGCGCGGCACGAAAAAGGGCCCGGATCGCTCCCGGCCCACACATGGAAGAGAAATGGGTAGACACAGACCAATAATATGCCTCCTAGTCTATAAAAATGAACAAACAAAACAAAACACAAACCCAGAATCAACATATGCCCGTGTAGAACTCTTTCACTTTCAGAACTCTAGCTAAATTAGACAAATAGAATGCACAGAATCTCAAGCTGCCACAGCTAAACTTCTTCTCCTACTTGCGTTAGCTTGTTTAAAAGTAGCTTAGTTCCATCTTGCTGTCTGCAATATGGACATATCCTCAGCACACTGCAAGATGCTATCAGGTATTTGCATGTCTAAATGACCTTCAGTACATCTGAACATTTGCACCCATTAAATATGGGTGTAAAAACATTACACCCATAATTAATTATTTGCACTTACAAAAATACAGGCATACAAATGAAAGGTCTTTTAAGACCAGGCTAAAAATTATGGTTAAAACTTGTATCAGGAAGCAGCTGATCTGAGTACCTGCCCGTGTTCCTGCATTAAATGTAATGGTAGGAGCTAAATTGATTTCCCTCCACTCCCTTCTAAACTCATGTTTGAAACTCACTTCAGTAAAATATCTTCACTGCTTTACCACATTTGTGAATATACTACATAGAACTTTGCACTAATTCAAGATTGCTGGATGTTGAAGCTCATTCAGAGGCTGAAACAGCAAAACCAGCAGTAGCTCTGTGCCACTTTATCTTTTCTGTTATCTCTCTTTTCATTTTTTTATTTATCTCTGTTCATTCTGAGAAGCAGCACAGAGCAGAGAGTCAGGTTGCCTGGGATCTGATTCATCCTCTGATACTGTCTCCCTGGCTAATCTTGGAACTCTTTGTGACTCATTTTCTCCATCTGCATAATGGGAACAATGATCATTCCCCTTCACACAGGAAAGGAGGAGACAAAGGTTAACACCCCATCTAGGCAAGGGAATCCTAGAACCTATTTTTGCACTCCTCAAGCAAGTGCCCTAACTATTAGGCTCTTGGCTTTTGGGCTAAGAGAGCCCAAGAACCTTCCTCCAATTTTTGTTACTTACAAGGGGGTATGTGCCTTCCTGGGGCTGAATAAATGCAGCCATTCTAAATGCTAGTTATTTATCTAAAGGATTTGAGCCCAGGTGATTCTTTAGCATGCATGTCTCTGTGGCAAAGATACTTTGAAGTGGCAAAGAAACTTCGAAATCACATAATGATATGAAGTAGTCGAATTCTGGTTTCAGGATAAAGAGGAAGTTTGACAATGTGTCAGTCCTAAAGGACTATTGCTAAGACCTGAACTAAAGCATCAGGATCTGATGAGACCTCTTATTCAGTGAGGAGAAATACAATATGTAGTTGTAACACTGCCCTTAACCATCTAGTCTGAAGTCAGGCAGAAGGCAGGCTAGATTTGCACCTTATAGACTAACTAAATCATATATACACATACATTATACCTTTACAGGTTTCCCTCGCTTTATACTGTATGTGCATTCCTGGAAAATGGCACATAACTCAAATTTGCATGAAGGGAACCCACTTTACAATGTAACAAATAGGGATACGTTCCAAAACATTAACTGTACTAACCTCCAGACCCATTTCTACCACTTTTACAAGACAATTTTGGCACTCACCAATAGCAGACAGTACACATAAGCACAAGGCACTATCATAATGGGGATGGCAACTACAAAAACATGTCACAGACAGGGAGTGAGGAGCACAGATCCACACAGGAGACTATATTTTGGTGCACGTCACTCCCACAATGCACCGCACAAAGCAGCTGAATGCAGGTTTCCACCACACCGATCGCATAAGAGTGAATTTACCTTGCATATAATGAATCTTTGGTATAAAAAAGGTCATCACAGAAGAGTGAATACAGAACCTGCATAAAGTGAAGGAAACCTGTATATGATTTAGTTAGTCTATAATACTTAGTCTATGATATATCATAGACTATTATAGACTAACTAAATCATATAGATGTATTTATATATATAATTTAGTATGCATAGTATGTATAGCACAAGCTTTTGTGAGCTCAATCTCACTTACCCATCTACTCATAAGTAGAGCTATCAATTTACAGGATATTTTAAAAATGACAACCGTACTTAATTACTTTGTGTAGCTGTAATATAATGAATTAGAGTTCACTGCTTGTTAGAATAGGACCATGCACAGCATTACTATTTCTTTACAAATCTGTTACACATTCCTGCTACTTTAGTTCTTAAGCCTCAGCAAAGCAGACACTTTTCCAAGCTGCATGTAATGCCTTGTTCTAAGGACAACAGGCCCAATTTGACTATTGCTGAGTGATTTCAGTGTATGCGGAGCTCTTTTAGGAGCATCAGTTGCCATCTTATTGGGAACAAAGCTAAGCTATGAGCCTGGGTTGTCTTCAATGGCGAACAGCAGGTATATAATGGCATATCACAGCCTCAGCTTTAAGTACTGCTAAACAGAAAAAAATCACTTGTTTCATTAAAAGTGAAAATTAACAACCAGCCTCTTTCAAAGTAAAAGATGGTTCACAATACTGGGATGCTGTGCAGGTTCCATCTCGCTTGAGCTCTTGAACATCCACAATGTCTATTATAACTAGGGCGAGCTAGAAGTACTCAGCCCTGCTGACAATCAGTTTTTATGCATGCATGCATGCAGATATGCATGTTATGTACCTTTGGAATATCAGTACAACAACATATGTAGGTGTATGTATTACCAGGATCTGTAGGATACAGTAACAGCTGTAGATGTTAAGACTGGAGTTTAAAGCCTGTCCTTGAGTCTTTTTTTTTCCCCTTTAATGTTCTGGCTCTTGGTGTTTTACTGCAGGAAGTTATAGAGTAATCAGACTGTAAAATTCTGGCCTGGGGGAGACGGTGATTCCAGCCACAGACTGTAGCAGATAATAGACTGTGCCTCACTTGACAGAAAGATAAAAGAATGCATCTTGTTCCTCATTATTTAACTGGTTTTGAGAGGTGGCATTTTTTCTTTCTCTGGTTAAGTTCCATAAACAGTGTGAAATGTCACGATGACAGTGGAAACCTGCCAGTGCAGCCCTTTAATTAGAAAATTTCCACACATGGAGCAAAATGAGGGTCTTTATGCCACTTCCTGTTCTGCTATCCATAGATCAGAAGACCAAGAAAGACACAGATAACAAAACACAAAATAAATGAACCTACTTTATACTGTTAATTCAGTGTCCCTTGTTTAGACCTGTGTCTTTGGGCTGTCCGGTGCAGCACTTCTAAGTTTCATTACATGATCAGTAACTTGAAGTTTTGCAAGATAAAAGGACCACAGTATCCAACTTGTTTGACTCCTGGGAGTGAAAGTCACTGTAACTCTCTTAAAGTTACATAGCAGAGCTAAGCGACAGCAAGACAAGAGTCAGACCCTCTGACTATTTAAAGAAAGGAATAGTTACAGATGTACAAGATGACGATGCTATGACTCTACAGCCTGAATCCTCAGCTGGTGGAAACAGATTTGACTCTACTGACTTCAACTAAGTCACACCAGTTTACACTGCTGAGGATCTGGCTCATAGCTCTAATTCTGAAATATTTCTCTCTTGTCTATATCTCTTAAATTCTCTCCCACAAGTCATATGAGCAAATGCTTTAATTTAGTCATTAAATTATAGGCTAGGGTTTCAACTAGCTTACATATGTGCACTACCTGATAATTTGGCCCGTATTTCTACACCACTGTTTTCTGCCATATAATGTCGTGTAATGTCTCAGATTAGTTGGCTCTGTAAACCATTCAGAAACAGTGTCCTGACAGACATAGACTTATTTGCATTGTTGAGTTTGTGCTCTGTAGGGAGTTGAAGTGAAGTAACCCCTACAATTTAGGAACCTATTCTGTTTTCTCTACCAAATTTTCTATAAATATAAATGAAATATTGATGGAGCTAAATTCATAACAGTAAATTTTGTATCAACCAATTCTTTGAGGCATTAACACTGTTTAATATTTATATTAAATGATTTGCTTGCAGTATAATCTTATTACATGCCTATCTTCTATTTGTGAGAGTCCCAATAATTTCTTAATCATGCCTAAATCCACACAACACAAATCTAGGATATACAATTTAAAATATCATAAAGCAGACATGTTTTTCAGTGTCTTAAGACAATGCATTAGATGTATATTACCAGTAGATTCAGATAATGTAGGTGTCTGCTAAAGGGAAAATAGTGGCTTATTCCAACACAAAAACAATAGGACAGGAAGTGAAGAAGAAGGCTACATCCATCTAAAACTTCAGGGGGAATTCTAATAAGGCAGAAAGGATTTATTTGCACCGGAGCTTGATCAGGTTGTAACAGTAAATGCCCCTTATTTTTGTGAAAAATCTCATGAGATATTTATTCAATGACAGGAAGTGGTTAAAACCTTGGGCTTATGTCTCATCAAGTTAAGTCCCTCATCTGACATGTCTGTGTGGATGTGTGCAGACACATGTGACAACCTATGTACAAAAGGCTCATAAGCATGAAGGTGAAGATTATACCTCGATGTCTCAGTCCCATAAGGTGCTGAGAACTCTGATCCACAATGCACTTAAGCACATGCTTAATTTTAAGCATGAGCAATCTCACCGAGTCAGTTACGTGCCAAGGTAAAGTGTTGGCGAAGGGGCTGGGATACTCGGCATGTTGTATGACTGAGTCCCAAGCAGACAACAGTGGCAGCTTCATTTCTACAGAATGTTATACACAAACTGTTTTCATAAACAACTGGCTATTTTACAATTTTCTGTGCTCCTGTTTGCTCTGGCATGAATGAATCACTGTCTGCTATTTTATACAAGTACACATTTTAGTGTGAAGTTGCTTTGCCAAAAAAGCAAACAACTTTTGGTGATTATAGTATCACTTTCTATCTATTGAAAGGTTCCCAGAAATGTTCGATGTTGAAAGAGGAGAATTTCATTTCCTGGATTTGTAGATAATATCTACCAATGTCTGTACAGTGCAACTCTCTTTTATCCAAAATCCTTCATTATCTAAATTAAGACCATGACCCCTAATGATCAGCATTTACATGCAAAACTCTTCTTGTTATCTGAACCTGCATTTAAGCAAGTAAATGCCACATCTCTCATACAAGTCAGATAAAAAGAGGTATTGTGTGCTTAGGGCATAGACAGAACAGCATGTTACTCTGTCATAAATGCAATGGGAAGACAGCAGCAAATATTGACAGTGCTCTCTGTTATGGGGAGACCAAGAGAGTTGGCAGCCCTCTACATTAAATTAAAGAATTGTACCATTTGTTTTCTCAGACAGAAGAGGACCAAATGCAACAGTTCTATCCTGGCAACAGCTACATCCTAATGGCCTTAAAATATGTGCGCTGTTTCACTAGAATGAATATCTGTGACTGAAACATGTTTTTCCCTGAGACTTGCATTCTAGGCTTTGGATTCTTTCTTTGGTCTTTATACTTAAGCTGCAAAGGAGTGCCTTAGTAAAACTTGTCTTTCCCTGCCTTCAGTATAACGTTGTGAATTCTCACCGTGTTTTCAGCAGCTTGCTCACAGCTTTTCATCTGTCCACCACCTCTCTCTATTACATGATTACTTTATATCTCAAAGATGTACTCTCTAATATGCATTACAAACACAGACTGTCTGTACTGACAAAGCAGACCACGAGGACTGATTCCTCCATGAGCACTACACACCGAAATGGATGCAATATAGCTACAATATGGCTACAATACATTTGCTGTCTTGGGATTGCTTATAGCAGGGATGTCCAACTGGCGGCCTGTCAACTGCATGTGACCCAAGAAGGGTTAAACTGTAGCCTGGGCTCCCACCCAGCTGCTGCTCCTCTCATTGTGCTGTCTGCAGAAGCAGCCATGCTCTCCAGGATCCCGCTTCCTTCCATTTCTCCCACTTTGGGAGCTTGTGGCCTAGGGTACCTGGGGTGTGATATAATTTGGAGAGGAGGCCAGAGAAAAGAGAGCCTGCAGCCAGGAGCTTCGGGTGTTGCAGGGCACCTGAGTGTTTTATGCCGCAGCCTGGGGTTACTGCGGGTGCATTGTGCAACTGCAGGGGTCATGCAGTGTGCAGCCCCAGAGGTCCATGGTGCTCCACTGGTGTGACCCGTGCTAGGGTGTCCTGTGGGTTGTGCAGCCCCTGGCCACTTACAAGTTGGACAGGTACTACCACAGTCCTTTGATGGTGCAGATATGTTTTACGTGCCTGAAGAACTGATTGGTGACTGAGTTTTTCATCTCCAAAGTTACTTATATCCATGCAAATGTTTTGCCTTGATCAACAGCCTGACAAGGTTTTTCTTCTGTGAAGCTCTTCAATGAATACAGTGAGCTATGTGCAACAATTCCACTATAGCATATGACAAAGCCAAATCTTTCTAATATTTTTTATATGATTAGCAGTAGAGACAGCTGAAAGGAAACTGACAATTTGGGCAGGAGGGTTCAACGTTTATTTAACACTACATAAATATGTAATGTTAAATACTCACTACAGAAGGGCTCATTTTCAGGAAGCTATAAGTTTGAAAGTTGCATAAATCTCTCCTGACTGAATTTACAGAACTTTGTTAATTTAGTGAATCAGAACCGTCATTTCTTCAGAGAATCATTTCTTCAGAGATGTTTTCTTTAATTTACAACAGCTAGAAATTCAGGAACTACTGTAAGTGCCTAGGAAGCCCAGGAACAATAGCTCTTTCCTGTAAGTGTCACTAAAATGATGACTAAACAGCCAAACAGCCAATAGTTAGACAGCAAGCAAACTTAATCACAAGTGGAATGCAACGGAGATAAGTAAACTTGATGAGAAAGAGTGAAATTATATATAATTTATGACTTTGTACTTTTATATTCCAGATAGGTAAATAACATTCCAGCTGCATAAAGCCCAGCAAAAGCTGAGTAACAATAAGGGCGGAGCGCAGAGTGATTGTGGTGATAAAATCTCCTCCGCCCCACTCAAGACCCGCTGTACAGCTAATCCACCGCCCTCAGAGAGGCATAGAGTAGCTGTCACAGCCCATCTGCACCACATGTGTGATTTGTTAAGGTCACCGATCATATAAACATTGGCCCCAGGGAACATTAAATCATAGACTCTTAGAAAAGTAGGGCTGGACGGAACCTCTTTTAGTCCAAGCCCAACTGGACTATTTTTTAGCCTGGAGACTAAACTGAAGTCTTTTAGTTCAACCCCAACTCCAGGCAGGATCCTCCCTATCCAAACCATCCCATACACATCCTCATCTAACGTATTCCTAAAACTACACAATCAATCCTGATGCTCAACTACAAAGCCTATTGCCTGAAGACAGCAGAAAGACCCTAAACTGCCACAGGTAAAGCAGGGGGACAAGGACTGTCAGTATCTTACCACTGCAAGCTTGTTAAAATGCAATTGAGAGATCCAAATAAGACCATTCCTTTCCCTGCCCAATGTGACCTTCCTAACCAGCCTGCAAAAGATTGGCAGATATCCTTTCCACAGCATGGGCACTCCCATTCAGCCATTCCACCCACGTTTCTTCTTACAGGTTTATGTGGTGTTACCACAGGTGAATTTTACTGGGGATACAGAAGCAGCCCTAGTTACTAGCACTCAGTTAAAACAAATGAAAGATTACAGTGGAGTATGCCTGGAGAATATCAACTAGTTAAGTGACTAATGAGCCCCTGCAAAATCTTAAAGGTCTCTTATTCACTAGACAAGAGCAGATATGGACTCCTGCCATCGGATAGATGCAGCACCACTCTGTCTCAGGAGGGAAAGAAAGTCTCAAGGACATGAGAACTCTAATTGTGGAAACAGGCACCAGGAAGTCCGGACCCATTTAGCAATAAAAGGAAAGCAGAATCTTCGTGCTGTGGTACAGGTGGTATTTTTCAAACATGACATGAGATGAGTTGGGTAAATCCATACTAACCATTGCTGTGGTCATAAACAGAAAACATCCCAGGCTAGTGAGCCTAATTTAATTTAATTAAGTGAATGTAAAGTCACATGGTAACTCAATGACTGCTATTTCAGAGTTGAAAAAGATGAATTTGTTAAAATTAGATCATTCAAATCTTTTATGGGAATTGTTCAATGTGTAGTTAAATGACCCAAATCCCCACCCCTCTGTCATGTCTCTCCACACTTCTCTCTGTCCTTGACAGTTTTTGAAAATATATGAAATTTTAAATTTCTCTTTTGGCCCCAGTTTTCACTTAATATCCCTGTCCACATAAACAGAAAGGTAAATAGCTAATTACCTGTGTCTACTTTCCTCAGGAATCAATTTTATGCTACTCAGAATGATAACATGTAGTGTTGCATAATTTAGAATATGGGAGTTAGTTTTTTTTTTAATTTGGCCTTTTGTTCCACAGTAAGCGTTTGGTAAACAGCTCCTGATTTCCTTAAATTATTACCTGGCTGATTTCAACAAATACTCCTTTGACTGCAGGATGTTTGCAGTCCAGTAGTTTATTGCATTTAATAATAGAGAGGAGAACTTATTCGATTGGACCTGCAAGTCATATGAAATGATTCTGCCCCCTGATTGTGGCTAAGTACAGACAGTCAAAAAGCCCAAGGCTGAACTGATTCAATCTTTGCAGGTTAGTCTAAACTGCACAAATAAACTAAACTGAAAGAAGTGTAAACATTTACCTTTGATTCATGTGCAGGAAATGCAGCCATGTGCCTGCAGTGGCTCAGGCCAGAAGCCAGGGGCTGCTAGAGCATGGCTCTCTGGTAAGTAGCCAGCAAAGGCTGTGTGTTCACTTCCTCTTCCTGCTGCCCCAAGGTCTCTGGGATTTGGAGTCTAGAATCACAGCTGAGTCTAGAATCACAGCAGCAGGACTCAGATTCAGATTCGGCCCGAATCGGGGACAGTGATTCGATTAGTTGATTTGGATCACTGTCCCTGATTCAGCCAAATCTGAATCTGAAGATTCAATGCTGATTCAGAGAATCAGTGATTCGGACATAGACACAGCTTTAAATGTTTTTTCTATGTACTTTGAGGTACCAGCGTGGCTCATGAACACCGCAGTGCTGGGGCGGATGGAGCATCCCACAGGAGCGCGAGGGGGTGGGCGAACCTGGAAGTACTTCTGGTCCACTTCTGGGTCTGCTTGGGAGTGCACTGGGAAGCCCCCTTGCGCTTCCCCGGCTCAGCGATTGGCTGCGGGGGGACCCCAGGTGCCCCCCCAGGCCCAGGAGGCACCAGTCGCTGAGCCAGGGGTGGTCTGGGGGGGGCCCCAGCACGCTCTTCGGCAGACTCAGAAGTGGACTGGAAGAGCTTCTGGTCCAGTTCTGGGTCTGCTGCCAAGCATGCTAGGGACCCCCCCTGCGCTTCTGTGGGATGCTCCATGAGCCCCAGCATCACAGGATTCATGAGCTGCCTGCTACCTAGAGGTATGTAGAAAAAACATTTAAAGCTGTGTCTATGTCCAAATCGCCAAATTGATTCAGAGGGTTCTGATTCAATTCGGAGAGATTAAAGGGTCCTCTGATTTGATTCGGATTAGGAGTTTCGGCCACTGAATTGGGCAGAATCTCTGCTGAATCAAATCAGGGACTGAAGCTTTGCAAAGCCCTATTGCTTATCACTTCCTCTTCCTGCTTCCGGGTGCCTCTGGGATTTATAGTCCATGGTCACAGACAGCAGTAAATTTGAGTGGGGAAAGGAGAGTTTAACCCCCCTCCCTGGCCTCAGCTGGGGTTTGCCTGGGGGAGGTAGTCCCCCCATTGACTGGGCTGCGACCCTAGCTGGACTTGCCCCACCTTATCAGCCAGCCCTCACTGCTCCAGCTAGGGAGCAGAAGGTTGGGGCCAGCCCTGCTCTCTGGAGCAGGTAGCCCAGGCCAGCACTGCAAAATGCTGGGATGCTGGGGGACTGTGACTTAACTTGAACCAGGAAGGAGTCTGGGACAGAAATTTCATAAACCGATGTGACCCAAATCATTTAAGTCCGATACTACATTCAACTAGGTTTATCTTAAACCAGTTTCAGTCATTTTGAAACTGGTTTATGTTCACTGAGCTTCTGTTCTCTTACAGGTTTAAACCAGTTTCTGATCTCTTAAACTGGTTTATGTGTAAGTTCTGTCCCTAGCCTACATAAAGGTAGTTCTGTGGTTCAGGTTTATTGTATGAATTTTTGTGCTTATAAAGTTAGCCAGTCCACTTCTGCCAATATTCTGTAATATGTAGTTGATTCTCCAAGGTATATAGCACTCCAGCTTTGATCCAAATGAACATTTAAACATGTGTTTTATTTTAAGCACATAAGTGTTCCCACTGAAGTCAGCCCAAAGGTAATTTAAGTACATATATACAAATCAATGAAATCCTTGCAACCATTTTTAAATGGTGTAATTATAAAAAAATAAGTGTGCCTGTTTTTGTGCTGATAATATAACAATGGATTCATTTGTAAAAGGAGGCAGTTGACAGAGTCCAAACTCTTAAAGAGGGCAAACACTTTTGGTGTATTTATAGAAACTAGGTTCACCAATGCTGAGCATCTAAATGACTACAAACACCAGCCAAATACAACATTACTTCCTTTTAATACTTTTTATTATTTTCTCTAAGACACATTAATGGTAAAATTCTATTTGCTGATGAAACCCTCTGGGAATAAGCAATACTTAGGAGGAAATTGCTCCATTGAATAGGAATGTCCTTTTTTCCCCCTCCTTATTTTATCACTATTAACTATTTGAACAGGAGACAGATAGTGGTGAGTCTGTTGTAGGACACCAGCCTATGCCTATCCCAACCATGCAGTTGGTGCAATAAAATATATCACCCACAAAAATTCTTGTAGGACATTAGTCATTCTACTATGAAATCATATAAGAAGTACCTAAAAAAAGATTTAACAAGTATCTTAATGGCTAAGGCATGATCAATGATTTGGGTAGAGCATTTTGACACTTGTACTGACTCCTTTTTTAGAGTTTTAAAAACTACTATAAATAAAATTACAGATTTTCTTGCAGGTACTATAATGCAGCATTCTCCAATGAGCAAAATACCAGTCAAGAAAACTTTAAATTCACTTTTTTGCATGTATTACTTTCTCCTTAAGCCTGAATTCTGGCCTCTGGGAATACTGTTTATTCACCTATTTGTAGCAGTCTGAGGCCAAAATCAAACCTCAAATTTCCACTTAGTTGCTACCCATTCCTACTCCAGTGTGTGACTGTAATAGGATTATAAACTAAACTAAAAATATTTTATGGAAATACTCAAATCATTAAGACAAAGCAACTAAAAGCTGTAATGACTGTCTACAGCAGGGTTGTGCAATGATTTCGGGTGGAGTACCGCTTACTGAATTTTGGCAAGCTACTGGGGGCCACGTGACAGGCAGCCAGGGGCAGATAAACACTAATTTTCTAAAATTTTTAGGGGCCCTGCCGGCCAGATAGGATGGCCTGGCAGGTTGCATCTGGGCTGTGGGCTGCATTTTGCCCACCCATGGTCTACTGTCTGAATACCCTGTACCCTTTATTTTCTGCCATAATGATTTCCATCCTCTTTCTGTTTTCCAGCAAATAGTGCTCTCAATTCATAGGATTTCATAGCCTTTCTTCATCCTCTCTTCATTCTAACTAGATCAAGGGTGAGCAATTATATTGGGTGGAGGGCCGCTTACTGAGTTTTGGCAAGCCATTGAGGGCCACATGACAGGCAGCCAGGTGCAGATAAATATTAATTTTCTAAATTTTTTAGGGGCCCCGCGGTCCGGATAGAATGGGCTGGCAGGTCACATCTGGCCCGCGGGCCACATTTTTCCCATCTCCGAACTAGACTGTATGTTCTTGGGGGAAGAAAAGACCTTATTTCACCTTTGTTTTCAATGCTACCACATCCACCCACTCATTTATGGCCTAGAGTGGTCCCCCTGAAGCTATTTAAGTCGAAGTCAAAACTCCATTTTTTCTCAGTCAGACTAGGATTTGGTTTAATAAGGTCAGGCGGGTAGTTCTGAGAGTAAACCTCTGCTCTAACTATGGGTCTTTAAACCTCTCTATCTTCCAGTACAGGCCCCTGTGCTCCAGTCTTGTACTTGGCACATATGCATGACATGCATATATTATACACATGTGCACATTATACTTTCCCCCCTCAGTTCTATCTCACTTATTACAGTAGTCAGTCTCCTAACCCCAGCAACCCCAAACAACAGAAAAGCACTCCTTAATTATTAGCTATGTCCATACCCCATTTGCTGGGGCAATTTTTTTTTTACCACATTTTGGCTAGCATATAGGAAAGGTTGAAAATCATCTACTGTTTTTGATGCCACAAACAAACAACCACAATCTACAAAAATAAACTAGAGGCAACTTTTAAAGTGGGAGTTTCATTCTAATACCAAATATTTAAAAAAACCTGTAACAGCATGATGGTGACAAAAGTCCTCTGTTTATCAAGAACATTTTCAGAGTGCTGCTTAACAAAATTTGCTTCTTTTACTGTAGTATCACACCACATAGGTGTTATTTTTTCATATAAAATGAAATGCAACCTTATTCTTCTGCATTTGGAAACTAAAACAGTGAAAGTAGAAATTGTTCTAGAGGGTTGTGGTTTTCTCTTAGGAACTGTCACACAATGAATAGAGTCTAAGTTTTAGAGCATTTGAAGAATCGAGGTTATCAAGTTCAAAAGCCAAATATTTATAGAATCTCATTTGCAAGCTTTGAACCTCATTCTCTAAAGTGAACAAACCTTATGATTCTGAAGTGCCCCTACGTTTGCACAACATCTCACTAACATTGCATATAAGTATGCTGAAGGAATGTTGCTTAGTGGTTAGAACAGAGAACATTGACTTAGAACATGTAGGGTGCCTGTATACGTGCTGGGAGGTTGTTCTGATGCACTGTAATTACAGCACAGTGGAGCAGACTTGATTAATAGAGTCTGCTGAAGCATGCTAATTAGTGCACTCCAGCCAGCCTCCATGTCTTGTATATCAGCATCCCTGCACTTCAAAATGGAAGAGAGGGGCGCTTTAACTAAAGTGCCCCCTCCACCTCAGGAGCACATGTAAAAACACCTGTAGATTGTAGATCCAGCTTTTCAGGGACTTGCTTTGTGACTAATCACCCAGTCACCTTTGTGATTTCATTTTCTCTGCCTCTCTGCCCTATCTGTACATTATGGCAGAATTAGGTAGAATAATTATTTTTACTTACCCTTACCTCATAGGATGCTGTGAAACGTTGCTTACTGATATTTATAAAATGCATTGAAATTGTCAGATAAAAGGTGCTTTACTGTATTGTAGTTAAATCTTTTATCATTACCCTGCTACCAGATTACTGTGCCCTTCCAGTTCTGACTCCCGATGTAGAAATCTCTCCTTTCCTCCTATAACATCAAAGATCAGGTCCTTAGGTGATGTAAATCAGTCTGGTACCACTGCCTATGGAGAAGCTACAAAGATTTACACTAGCTTAATTTTTTTCCTGAATTACTTCATCACTTTCAGCATCAATCTTTCAGTCTTCTTTTTCTATTGATTCTCTTTATGTGGCATTTTGAACTAGGTCTACAAACGAACATTGATAAGTCCCACTTACAGCTTCCACCCTGGGCACAAACTGAGCGGTCTGTGATTCTCAAAACCCTCTCTCAGCTGCTGCCAAAAGGCACCTGAACCTGTAGGCTTCTGTTGTTGTCCATTTTAAAGTTTCTTGAGGGCAGCAAGTTCTGTTTCTAGGCCTGTAAAAGTAGTTCAATGTGGAGCACCTCAATATCCATCTCAAGTCAGTGTTCAAATGGGATCCACATATTTTGTAGGAGACCTGGGATCAATTCCTGTTTCTTCTTGAGGGAAATCAAACCTATATTACCCAGCTGAGTGCTCTAACCCTAGGTTAGAGGATCTTATACACTCTCTTTCTCTCACTCCAGCTTAATTAATATTTAGTTAGGCACAGTGAAACAGCTTCTGCAAGAGGGATTGAGAATGTCCCTAACCCAACTAACTCATGGGTTAGTGCCTTTTCTAGGGGAGTAGGAGATAGACTATGAACCTCTAGAAGCACAAGAAAAGAAGGAACCAACTTCTTCCACTTTTTGTATGAGTGCTGTTATTGTTGGCTACAAATGTCCAACTCAGGATCCTTAAAATTCTGGTTTATTAGGCGGATTCAAACACTGTAATGAGTTAAATCATAAACCTTGGGGCTGGTCCCCACACACACACATATGCACACACATACACACACACAGTAGCAGGCTACGGAGTCAGGTATACCTATCCTACAAGCGCTGGAGTCTGTCGTTGAGGCTTCTTTCAGCGTGGTGTTATCCTCCAGAAGGGGGTCGCTGGCTGGTCCTTCTGGCTGGACAGGTCTGGTCAAGTTGGAGATCAAGAGGGCGCCACTGAGGGTCACTTTTCACTGCCTTTTATCTGTCCCTGGCAGACTTTGGTGACTCCCCAGTTTTCAGGTTTGCCCAATCCAGGGGTCGTTGACCCTCGTGGGACTTACCCCCCTTGGTGGCTACTGGACAGCATCTGTCAGCCCCAGGGGTCGTCCGCATGTACGTGCAGGTTTGGGAGAATGTTGATGAATTTAGAATAGGGCTCTGGGAGTGATCTGGAGATATTCAGCCCAAAAGTTGGTCCCCGGCGTTGATTAACTCAGGCCAGGGCTTCTAGCCCTTGATCAGTGAGGTTTAGAGATTTCCTGGTTGTTACATTGTCTTCTATTGAATTTTTCCGTTGGTTGATCTGCAGTGTCCCAGGTGTTAATTGCTGGCTGCTGCTACAGTGTTACACATTCAATCACTGATTCACTCGCTCTTTCAGGGGCCAGCCTGATACAGGGAAGGGCAGTTTGATTCCTGCCCTTGTTAACATTGTTACAATGTATAACTTACTTATGAAACTAAAACACATTTAGTTGAAAGTTGAAAGGTGAGGAGTATAAAATATAAGCTACAAATGCCATGGCACACAAATAGATAAAAATACCAAAATACAAGGGGAGATATAAAATGCACACATACAAATTTTAAAACACAATTCCTTATCTTACAGTGAAAGAGAGAGGAAGGAAGAAAAGGTAGAAAAAGAGAAACATATCCAAAGAGGGGAGAGCAAATGCAGGCAAGAGGAAAAGGGGGCTTTCTGCTACATTATCACTGAGTTACTGGATAAAAGGGGCAGGTCTCCTTCTTCGGTTATGCTTTGGAAGACAGTACTCACAGGTCCTCGTTTTTTGAAAACTAAAGGTTGATGACTTTGGTGTCATGAGCTTGGTGATCTCATTCCAGCTCCAAATGGACAGATATTTATAAAGGCTAGGTACACATATTCAAAAAGCCTAAGGCAATCAATCTAAATTACACAGTTTTTTGTAAGTGGTATAGTTCAGATCAGCAGTGAGCAAAATAAACATTCATCCTTTGGTGAAATCTTAGACTGGGTTCTGCCATTTTTAAATCAGTCCCTGTGTGCCAAACTTCTATTCTGTTATGGGTATATACCGGTTTTGTGTGCTGAACTATTCTGTTCTGGGTACAGACCCATTTCCAATCACTTATACTGGTAAAAGTGTAATGTCTGTACCTGGCCATAACCACTTCAACCTACACTAGTAGTAAATGATGATTCTTTTGCAATTTCAGGCTAAGGATTGTATTGACATGGAAAGTAAATTTTGTCCTCTTCAATAAAGTGCTTCTTCCAGGCTAGGACGTTAGGCCCCATCTACACTTTATACTTTAGGCATGATTAACCAGTTAATTGTATCTTAAGTGGTCACCCAGCTTCATGTGCAGTCAACTAATGCTGTGATTAAAAAAAAGGAATAAGCTACAAAAAATGTGTGTAATACCTTTGTAGCTGCTTTCTTTCATGTCATTAATTAAATATGTGGCCAAGGGCCCTGTGGCTGGGAGTCCTATGTACACCCCTGAGCCTGGAGACTCCCAGCTGACTGTGGTTCCCAGGCAGGAGAGCACATGCCCACACAGCTTGGAGCACCACCAGCTAATAGGGCTCCCTGCTGTGGGGCTCCCTATGTACCCCTGTGGCTGGGAGACCATAGCTGACACAGTGCCCCAGGTGTGGGGCCCTCCAGGTACCCCCACAGCTGAAATGGTGTCCCAGATGCAGGGGTGCCTGGGACATCAGCTGTGATCTCCCTGCTGTGGGGACTCCTAGGGTGCCCTGCACCTGGGATTTGGGGTCAGCTGGTGGGGCTCCCAGCCACAGGAGCCTGGGATTGTGGTCCTGGGCTCCCCCTCCACCAGCAATAAGGCATGATAGGATCTGATTTTTTGATCCCACAGTCATGCCTCCTACCATGCACATGTGGCACGGCATGAGGTGCGATTGTGTGATCACATATCAGATCCCATCGTACCTTTACATGCACATCTAGAGGGACTCCTCATGCTGCAATATAGGAAAGCTCGCACTATTGCTGACCTTGTACCTTTTCTGTGGATAATCAGAGAACTTCAGATTAAAGGCTGTCAATCCATCACCTTCTACAAACACTAGCTTCACTTTGAAATGCGTAAGTGTAAAATGGACCTTGAGTTCCCATCATTCCATGGCAGCTTGAAGCCAAAGTCATAGATACATGGCATCTAGAAATAAGTCCTTGCAGCTGGTTTTATGTTAGCATCTGCTATTCTGTCATTCTGGGTAATTCGTCAAAAAGTTAATTTCCTGATGGTTAATGGACGGATTGAGCAGAGTCTACCATGCTATGTCCTGCTGCTTGCTACTGGAATACACATTTTTTTTAATAGAAGAGTGCAGGCCTTGAAGAAGCAGTCATGTAAAGAAGAAGGCTTGCTCATAGTTCCTCAGTAGTAACTTTATCTTATCTGTGTATATTGCTCTCTCCAAACCAAGACTGTCCTTTCCAGTATTATAAGTATAACATCTACACACACTTGGGGGTGTGTATGGTAACATGTGTGCTTTTGGTTGTTGTATATTGTGCTATGTGGGCAAGATGGCCTCTCTTGTTCTGGCCATGTTCTCTGCACATGACAAGCTGGGGCCTGCATTTGGGTAAAGTGTGTGTAGCCCAGGTGTATTTGGGTATGACTCCCCTTCTCCAATTGAAGGGAATTGAAGGGAATTGTTAGCTGGCACGTGTGCTGTGGGGGAACTGCAGACCGCTCAATTTCCCTCTCTCTCTATAGAACCAGGCCAGAACAGTCCAGGGACTTAACTATATATACATTTATTTACATTAACTTATCACAAGAAAAAGAAACATGGATATAAACATATGTACAATATCTATCTATCTATGATATCCAAACAAATAACATAAACAATACCCTCTGAATAAATGCTATAAAACCTTATACCCGTGTTCCAGATACAGGTAAGTCACACATAAGTATCTGATCTGAAACAGATAAACCCCAAAATAAACATAGACAACCAACAGATAAACTATAGGTAAGTACAGGTGAACAATAAGCCACAAATAAATACAAATAAATAACAGGTGAATAATAGCGAAAGGGGGTCCCAGCAGAGCCCTAGTCAAAGTTAAAAATATAAGACACTATCCATCTACTAATTTACAAACATGAGAGTTCACAAAATATAAAACATGACATCACACCACTTACAGTGCAAGAACCTCAAAGATAAACTTAATCCCAAGGGGAAATCCCAATGCCCTTGGGCCTTTTCCCAAACCCTTCAAGGAAGCTGGTAAATTCAGGGGGGCCCTCTTGATAGGACCTCCACTTTCAGGAGCCCTTAACTAACCAAGAGGAACTCCCCCTCCCCTGTGAGAATCCTTTTTACCTGAAACCCATAGCTCCCAGGCCTGGAGGGTGTCCCTCATCCTCTGTGCCAAGCTGCTCTCTCACCTGCAGTGGGCTTCAGGGGTCACTGTCCCCTGGAACAGGGCTCCGCTATGCAGGGCTTCTGTGGCCTCTGGATTGGCCCTGTCCACTGGCTCAGTAGCCTGAGCACTGTCTGGTTCCCTGGACTCAACCTTTTGCTGTGGGTTGGAGGCCCAGGCTGCCTTGTGTAGCACCAGGCTTGGTCTGCTCCCGGGCCCTCCTGCACCAACTACACCCTCGTGCTGGCGGTTGGGAACCTGAGGGGCCCAAGCACTCCAAAGATCCTGCTCCATGCACTGCCCTGTGCACCATGTCTCTGGCTGCATGCCAGAGGTTGCAGACCTAAGCCAGCTCATGCAGCTCCCAGGTTCTGGACATTGTGTGCCATGCTGCACACTGAGATCCTAGCCGCTGGAGCCATCCGCCGTTCCTCACTGATAGAAGTCTTCAGGGGCGCTTCCAGGCTACTGCTTCGCCCTGCTGAGCACCTCTCCTCAGCACTTCTAAGCCCTGCTCTTCTCTCTCCCAGATGTCTCCCCCTTGTGCTGGGCTGGCAGCTCCTTTTATACTTTTCAGGGCTCTGCCCCTGAAGTCTTCCGGACCTGAGTGTTGCAGCCTACAATCAAGTCCAGGGGGAGCTCTTCTCCCCCCTCCCCTTCATTCCTTTTGCTGCCTCCTGATTGGTGGATGGGCTCCCCCAATCAAAACAGCAGAATCTCAAGCCTGGGACTCAACCCTAGCTCTAAAAGGTGAGCCTGCTACATATGTACAACCCTTTGAACTCATTGGCCAAAGGAAGCAGAAGATCCTTCAGGCAGATTGGTTGGGAGAAAGACTGGTGTGTGGCACTCCCTGATTGGACAAGGCCAGGGTGATGCCATGCAGGGGGATGTCATGCAGGGGAATATAAGGTGAGCTAGGCTGGTTTGGGGGAGGGAGAGAAGCTGTTTTAAACAGGGTTGAAGCCTAAGAGTTTCTGATCCTGCCAGTTTTGGGCCAGGGTTGAGGTTTGCAACTTTTTTTTTTGCTCCCAGTGGAGTTGCGGACCCAAACTACCTGCAACCCAGGCCTAGGGGGTAGTATTGTCTTTTCCCCTTTGTTTCTTTTGATCGTCTTTTGCTCCAGTCAAGCTGTGCAGTTGGGTCAGCTGTAGCCATTAATCAACCTGGCTTCTTTTGGAGTTTGTCCTGCAGTTTTGTTTCAGCAGGCCATATAATCCAGCCCAGAAGTTGGATTATACCAACCACTCTACCACTTCTCCAGGAGCAAAGAGGGTCCCCCTGCAGTGCAGAAGGACCCAAGCTGTCAAAGAGCTCCCCATAGTGCAGTGAACCCCCGGTGTGGGCTCCCCTCTCCAGCCCATTGCTGAAGGGCAGGTATAGGGGTGCAGGCCCCCAGAACTACCCATTGGGGAGCCCCAAGTCCCAGACTGCCTGGATATGGGTGAAGCTTCCCCAAGAGGGTGCCACCTACAGGCTTTACTCTGTCATTAATAGTGTCTTAAAATTGTATTTTAATGTTTTCTTTTGTTTTATTTTATTCTCTGTAATAAATTTGGGTTTTTGTATATATACTGCTTGTGGGAAAAGGGGTTTTGTTTACATACATGTTGGAATGGTGAAGCATAAAAATGGTCATTACTTGAAAGTCAGAACTGATGGGATCCTGTGGAATTCCCCTCTTCACTGTTCTGGTCTTAGCCTGGCAAAGCACATACGCATATACCTAACATTAGCCATATGCATAATTCTGCCATGGCTAAGTAGCCCAATTTGTGTGTGCTCATGTGGTTTTCTGCATCAGGGACAGAGTACTTAACACCTAGATAGTTCAAGCTTAAAAAGGCTGTTGGTGACTTGTCCTTGTGCTAGCAGGGGCACAGCAATAGTGCTTACAGTTATATCAAAATCTCATTCTTATAGTTGGAGAGTAAAGTTGGTTATTGGATTTATATGTGAATCAGAAGCCAGCTCTGACCCCTCAAAGCATGTATGTTAGTGTTACTGTTGTTATTGATTTAGCTAATTTTCACTGCATATGTTATATATATGGTGCATGTATGGCTGAAATGCTTGTCTGTTGTTACACCTACTATTTTTACAGAAAAACCTATTTAGCTTGTATTTAATCAGAACATCGTGTTCAAATGAACATGGTTAAAGTGCACCACACAGCACAGGATAACAGCCTTAAAGTCAGCCCTGCAGCTGTTGTGTTTCTTTGAAAAAGGTCTCAGTCAGCTCTTATAAAGTTGCTGATGTCACCTTATTTTCATCTAAAAGCCCCATGCAGTCTCTTTCCTATGCTGCTCTGGCCTTGCCCACATAATTTACCAACAGCCTGTTAAAAAGGCTGTGGGTTGAATATGATCTGATATCACCCCTTATTCCTCACTTTATCAGAATTCTTGATTGGGTGACAATGTGAATACTCACAATCTGAAAACTGTTCCTGAAACCTGACAGTATTCAGACTTTTAAACTTTTTAATATCACTTTAGCTCCTTTTGACAAATAACCTAATATTTGGAGAATACTATCTAATACAAAGCTACTTACGCCATTTGGCAGTGATCTTTGCAACGTGCAGACAAAAGTGGTGGTTGCGCATGCCCTGCAATGGCATGGAGCCCCAGTTAATCAGAGACCCCCAGCATTATAGCTATGTTTTAGTCTGGTTACCTAATAAAGAGCAGGGGCCCAAAGCTGAACCTTTGCATAAGGTTTTGGAGTCCACAAGACTTCCAAAAAGTAAACCCAGCCTCTGTGTGGACAACTGTTTACTGTACTGAGAATACAAAAAACATTTTAAACAGGCAACAATCTTAGATTAAAGGAGGTTCAGGGCCTGGACGATATCTCATCGAAGTCAGTGGAAACTGGAATGTTTCCACTGACTTCAATGGTGTCTGAATCAGGTTAACAATCCTCACTGTAAGGAAACATGAAAATGCCCCTATAAACATTTTACTATCAAACATACAGGGACAAATTTTCAAAGGGGACACCAAATTGTCCTCCTTTTATTCATAAACATGTTTCATATGCAAGTATGTGTGTACACAAGCTTTGTGCAAATTACATGCTTAATAAAAGTGGACCTCTAGTCTTAGAACAATTGAGCACCATGGATTTTAGTACAGTGAGGTGAAGCAGATCGAATTCCTGTCTCCTAATAAAGAATGATCACAGTTGACCAAATACAGTGGCAATGTAATTAAAGCATACGTAGAAGTTAGAATGCATAACCTCTTTTGTAAGTGTTCAATTCATATCTCACTGCAAAGAACATAGTGGCATTAGTTTAAAAAAAACAAAACAACCCAAGACACTAAGTGCTGTATCCAAAGAGGACTTAGCTCAGGGATGTCAAACCCATCTGGCTCCACAGACTGGATGAATGATGTGGGGCTGGTCCATGGGTCAGATTGGGACCATGGACCCTGGCTCCCCTCCTTCCCATGTTGGATCCATTACTCACAAAGCCTGCTCTGGTCATCCAGGATCTGTGCTGCATGTGGTGCCCATCCTGGATTGACTGGAGTGAGCACTGTGTGCAGCACAGATCCCAGAGCAGCCTGAACAGACTTCTGGCTGGAGCAGATGCCACATGTGTGGATCCTGGAGTGGCCAGAGTGGGTGCTGCACAGCATATGTTGTCCTCTCTGGCTGAACTGTGCACCTGTGGTCCAGGATCTGCGCTGCATGTGGTGCCCTCAGCAGCTGGGCTGGGATTGTGCTGCAGGTACTGTGTATGGTGTGTGTACTGGATTGTCTGCAGCAGGCACTGCAATCAGGTGCAGTTCTTGGAGCAGCTTGAACAGGCACCATGTGTGGCATGTGTCCCTGACCCTGCTTGTCTGTGTCAATTCAGACCCAGGGGAAACACAAGGGGGCTAGATAACAGGACTTTGTGGCCCAGATTCAGCCTATGGGCCATATGTTTGACAACCCTGACTCAGATGTATATGTTGTACTTTAGGCAGAATTTAGATACTTAAGTCCAAGTGAGCAAGCCACAAAACCCTACCTAATTTTTCAGGTGCCTGAGAGGCCATAGGCAATGGAGTTTTCTTGCCAAATCGTACATAATTGTCTAAAGTTCAGCTACTGTAACGTGAAACATCTTGAAAGTGAAGCATTTAGGAGTCTATTTCCTTCTTAAGTCTTTAGGGATTCACATGCTCAGCACTCTTTGTGGAAGGGTGGGGAGGAGGGGTTTGCCTAAGCTGGACAGTGGGAATTGCTGAAGAGAGGGTTGTCTCTCTCCCAGATCTCCATGCTTCGGAACTATTGATGGTTGGCTGTTGGACAAAACAGAATGCAAGAGTCATGAGTCCATATTGGGAGTAAATACAAAGAGTCATAACTGTGCCAAGTGAGGAGGGCAATTGGGTGGGATGGGGGGGCGGAGGTCCTAGATTCTAACCCTGTTCCCAGTACCACTTCTGTGTTTTATCCAGTGTCTTCTTAACGCAATTTACTTTAGCAGTGCCTAAAACAGGGACAAGAACCAGGGCCTTCCCCATCCCAGCAGAGTGCTATAGAGTCATTATCCCTTTTTCTTGCCTTCTGACTTACTGGGCATGTGATCTAACCAACAGGCTATTATACAGAACTAGTGAATTGCCTGTCAAGAATGAAGTGGGGGGGGGAGAGGGAGGGGAAGGGAGCTCCACCCCTCACCATCCCATGCCACCTCCCCGGGGGGGGGGGGGGGAAGCTTGCACGTAGTGGCTGCTGCCGCCACCCATCACCCTGCACTGCTGCTGCTCCGCATTCAGCTGTGCACCCCCCCACACTGAGTCTGGCCCCACACCACCCATCACTCCATGTCTGGCTCTGTGCCACCCATCTCCTTGCTTCACCTCTGGCCCCGTGCCACCCCTCCCCCTTCCCCCTGCTCCATGTCTGCCTGGCCCACTCCACTGGAGCCCCGTCACGCCCCTTCCATTATTCTTGACACAGCATTGGCTGGAGCCATGCCCCACAAGAGCGTTACAGACAGACACACACAGGCAGACTAAGCCCGTTATATATATAGATGTGGGTGGCAGCACCTCCATTACTGCAACTACTACTGCTTCTCCTATGTGAATGAAAATGGCCATAGCTTCCATACTTCATACTAAATTCAGTGTTATCAGTGTGTGGGAGGTATGATCAGGCCCTTCTGGGAATTTAGATGGAGGAATGCCTGCCTTTTGAATCCCAAACTACCTTAAGCAAGTGATAGAATTCAAAACCTGTGGTTCAGCCAAGATGGCAGCACCTCTGGGCTTGTGCAATAGCTGATATTTAGGCACCTTGGTTTTGCCCCAACACTTATGTCTGTATAGCTTCACAAGCACCCTCATGGAGACTGCTGCTACACCCAATATCCTTTTTGCATCTGACCTTAAGTTGCTGAATAGGCAGTACAACTTTTTTCATTTTGTCCCCTCAAGACCAGAATATATTTTTGTCCTAGTGGGCAGGGACTCACTTTTTTAGTGGACATTGGATTTGTTTGGCCTGGTATTAGCGCTGTGTAGTGAAGTGGAAGGAGGCGCTTCAAACACAGTATTGTGGGGTAGGAGGGTGACTTCCCCTTGCTTTAGAGGAGTCTCTGTGTGGACATGAGATAGCCTTGGGAGTTCTCACTAGAACCATGTTGCAAAAGAATGGGAGCCAGAATCTGGTGAATGTAGACCAGCTAGCTATTTGTAACCTCCAGGAGATATAAATAATCTGAGCTTCCAGCAATTTATATTTTATTTAAAAAACTTATCTACAGCTATTTGTTTTTAGCCCACTCTGTTTTTAATGTTTAAGCTTGGAAACCAAGCATACTCTTCTTTCAGCACAATGTGGAGGGCTTACTGCAGAAATTTATCATTCATTTCAGTGGAACTGGGATGTAGAACAGTAAGTGTGGTCAGATGGATCTGCTGGCTCAACATTATGATTTTATTTTCTGGCCTTTTTATATTCTCATCATCTTAATTTTTTTTCTCTCTCAGCACCTTTATTGACCTCTACTGAAATTCATATTCAACTCCACTGAAGTATCTTCTGATATTTAAAATGGGTTTAGGAAACAAAGAGAAACAGAACTATACCCAGATAAGCAGAAGGATATAAGAGTCCTTTGTTACAAGATTCCTTTTATGTGTGAAATATTTATTAGGCATTGCCTGTTCACTATTTAAAAAGATATCTGAACTAGTGGGTCTACAGGGGAACCACAAGGCAAAAACAGGGAATGTTTACAGTTAAAACGGTGCTTAATCTCCAAGAATGACAGGAAAAGATTAAGGAAGCGACAGATAAACCACCTTATCATTAAAAAGTATACATGCTGAATGCAATGTAAAATAAATACACAGCTGTCTTTTAAATGCTGTATGCATCAAAGGCTATTGATATGTTGTCTACTGACAGTGCCGTTTTAAGATGCATAGCTATAGTGTGTCCTACAAGCTTAAGGACAACATGAGCTATGGCTATTGAATAGCTGCTTATTGTTTTAAGGTCCATGTTCACTTATCCAGTTATTAGTTTTTGGAACTGGAGCATGCCTTGCTGAAAGTACAATGCATCATTTGATAAGGACCGATTAGGAATCGTGCATCCTGCATTCATGAAGAGGGTTGGACAAAATGACACAAGGTCCCTTCCAACTTTATGATTCTATATTAAATATGATATCTGAAATACTCTTTGCAAGCTCTCCCCCAGATTTATAAGTTAGTTGATTTCCTTTTTATTTTATTGGAGAAGCTGGGCTTTTATTATTGTATTGCTTAATTTGGTACATGCTGATTTCATTGGCACTGTTCTGCATAGAGGAGGCCGGGCAGTGAGCTCAGTTCTCGGAGAGGATGATTTCAGAGTGGTTAACTGTGAGTATATTAACTTCCACCAGTTTTCACTAAACCGAGAGGGAATTAAAAGAACATGCCACTGCTGACACCCATGGCTTAACTAAGGAGTTGTGCTCAGGAGAGTTGAGTGAGGTAAATTAATTGTTTTCACAGGAAGAAATCCTCCTTATGGGTCTAGCCCAGATCCAAATGATTTCAATAAGAGTTTCTCCGTTGACTTAGCAGGAGCTGGATCAGGCCCAATGCTTAATCATGACAACTGGTCATTGGTGGTATCATTTAGCAAACAGAACCACTTTGAACATATTTCACCAGTGTGAGCTTTTAAGTGGCATATGTTGTAGGGAAAGGAATTTGATGGGAAAATATTTCGGATGCGCAACTAAGTACGCAAAAGTTTTGTTATAAAGAAGATGGCACAACTCAGATACTCTAAAATATTTAAAAACAGATTTAATGGTTTATATTCCTACCATAATATTTCTTCCCAGGCACAGGAATGTTATTACATCACTGGAGAGCAGCCTAGTTAAAAATCTCAATTAAAACTTTTTCCCCTCAAACATTAGGAAAGTTAACAACTTTTCGAAGGCAATTTGTATAGGCCTGCCATTGAGAGTAAAGTTCTACCGTATGCAACACTTGATAATTTGTCTGAGACTTAAACAGTATATTTTCAAAATGTTGTGCGACTATCATTAAAATCAATGACTAACGATATATCAAATATTATCTCCAAGGTTCCAAATAGGAATGCTTGCTGTGAGAAACTTCTGTGACTTTTATCATTCCAGGCTTGATTGAGGGCATGTAATGTCATATGGAAGGAGTATACTTGAAGGCAAGAAGATGTCTCACCTTATAACTAACCATTGCTGTTGCATAAAGTGAAAAAAAGCATTTTAAAGTGTCAGATTGAAATCTCTTGTTCCACCACAATTGAGAAAAGTAACTGCTTCACAATAATTCTTAAGTAAACTATTAAAAAAGAACCTAACTTTTTTTTTTCTGGGTTGAAGGTACAGGATCACTCAGTTATATCACTGTAAATCTGGAGAAATTCCACTTCAACAAGTAAAATTGTTAAATATTTACACTGATGCAACTATGGTCAGAATCTAGCTGCCTGATCTGCAACCTGATCCCCCTTTTTATAAATGGATTGGACTTGTCTGCCATGTAGACAGTTTCTGACAGCTAAATATTAATGTCCATCTTCATATAGGCGTTTCTATGAAATCTGAGTTTACAAAGCCTTATCTTTTGCTAGTTAAAAGAGAGAATATTTTTTACTAATGTTAGGTCTGTGGAATCCTCAATCTAGGGACTAGGGACACAGTATCCAGAGGTCCATGATGTTAATGGAGTACTGTTTGACATTTCTTCATTAATGTCGCCAAGCCAAATTTATCACTGTTTCTGAGAAATAACTTGAATGTCAAGTCTGCAACTGAAAAAGACTTTTAAGAGTGTTGGTGGCTTGTTGTGTCTTCAGGCTTTGTCAGTATGTATGGACAAAAAAGATTATAGATGGCTTGATTCTCAAGTCACACCACTGTGAATCAGTCAAGGAAGTCAATACAGAGTCTGTTGGTTTACATTAGTATAATCTAGAACAAAATTGGATTCATAGGATGTGTCCGCATGAGCGTGCATGTGTGTTTTCCCAGGGACGAATAGCAGTGGTGCCTGGGGGTCTCCTGGGGTTGCAGTGCCCTAACACCGGTGCAAATGTAGATTGTGATGCTTTACTGCAGAGCTAAATTAGTCAACTCTGCGGTAAAGTGCGTGTGTAGATGCACCCACAGGGCACGAACCCATGAGCAGGAATGTGCGTTTCCCTGGGATAAAATGCAGCAGCACATATATGTGACGCTGCTAGTTGTCCCCTGGCATGCCCCTGCGTGCGCACTCTGGTGTGTGGCAAATTGCCCTGAGTGGGGTAGAGGAGGCTGGGGCCAGCACCTGGGCTGGCCCAGCAGCCTTAACTGGGGATCTGGGGGCTTCCCGTGGCTGAAGTGGCAGTGATCTGGGTACATGGAGCCTAGCCAGCAGCTGGAGCATTGCTCTGACTGCCCAGGCTCTGGTTTCAAGTGGCTCAGGCTCCTGGTGTCAAAAAAAAAAATGCTGCACTGCAAATTAGCAGTGTGGTGAATACATGCATGTGCTGTGTGTGCGGTTTGTAGCTCCACAGATGGGTTTGCAGCACCACAAACTGTGCGTGCGCACTCATGGGGACACACTCACAGTTTCGTATTAGGCTGTAGTGGAGATCTTGTAGTTTCAGTTCCATAAACAGGGACTTGGACCCTTTGAGGCCAAGTAAAATTAGAATGAACCTTTTCCTCTGAGATGATTGAACTGAATTCCAGTGTTGAAGTAAGGAGTGTTATGAAGAACACTGCTAATGTGGCTGCTTCTTTTTTCCACTGGTGGTTTACTTACTTTTATGTGCTTTTTGCTGCTTCTGCTTATTCAAGCTCTGTTCCTAGAAAGGCCTTTCCTGTTGTGGCTTCAGGATCTGCTCAGTGTTCTCAGTGGGCCTTCACAGAACCAGGGCAAGTAGTCCAAACATGCTTAACAGTCAGAGATGCCCCTAGGGGTGTGCAGGGCCAGGGGCATATCAGCCTGTGTGGGGCCTGTGAGGCAGGGGGTGGGGTGGAGGGGGTGAGCGGCTGGAGCGTGGAGTGGTGGCACTCTCGGCAGGGCCTGTATGGCACTGTCCAGGGCCCCCCAAAGTGCGGGGCCTAGGACGGTCCCCCTGATTCGCCTCCCCCAAGGGATGCCTCTATTAATAGTACTTGGAAAGCAGAACCTCTTTCCTGTTATGTTGTTACCTTTGGAGAACGTATTAGCTACTCATCCCTGAGTATTTTTTTTATAATGTCTAAACTAGGTTCCAAGTGGTTTTGCTATAATTGAGTGTAAAGCTATTTATACTTCTTAAGCAAAACATTACTGGTGATGGTACCTTTCCATAAAATCTTTTGCTTTCACTCTAGAGACTTTTGCTCTTTTGCTGCTCTCAGCAGCATGTGCCCTGATACACATGCATGTTCTCCTTTTCCCTGGAAGTACACTCACTGCAAGGCAAAGATTTGCTATTATCAGAGGAAGAAGGTCCTCTGCTTCATACTGCCCTGAGGAGGAGAAACGTGAGTACTGATTTTGTCACAGAGCTGGCAGTCTGTAATTCCTAGATAATATGATTAGATTGCATAGGCGACTGGTGCCTCCTGAGTCGGGGGTGGCGGGGGGGGGCGGGGCACATGCTCCCCCATCGGCCAGTCAGCGACTGGGGGGCGGGGGAGGGTGGTCCCTCTGGGGCCAATTGCACCAACCCAGAAGTGCCAGTGGTGCTTCTCCTGGTGCCCTCACTCTCTGGCCGGTGCTTGCAGGGGGGCACTGGCACTCCTGCCTGCCCCCCCTGCCCGCTGCCCAAGCATGGAGTGCTGGCTGTCAGGGGGTGCACCAGCACTCCCAGGCAGTGCACATGTACCCCTGTGCACCCTCTACACATTGCCATTGTTAGATTGGACAATCAACCTTTCATTTACTTTTTCTGGCACACTTGCCTTTGAGCTCAGAGTCCTGTGTTGAGACAGTATGGAACTGTACCTAACCTTGCATTTGATAATCCTCAGAAAACAGAGTGCTTCCCAGCCTCATGAGGAAGGCAATGTTCATACCTCCTTTTAGAGAAATTTCTCTGAATTACACAGCTTCACTGCCCATTAGCCAGGGGAGGCTATCTCCTGTGAAAAGCAAGAGTGGTTGCCCTGTAAAGGACAAAGGGTCTGAATAATAAGCTAACTACAACTGTTGAAGATTTGGTAAGGAACCATGATGGGTTTTGTACCTAATTTAGGACATGCAGGAAATGCAGACAAGAACTTAACCTGAGCAGACAAGAGGGTATCTCACAACATCTATCTATTTATTATTGGCAGCAAGAACCAACTCAACAGAGGGGCAAATGATGCAGTCAGGTCTGCCAAATAGGAAAAAGCAGCAAGTGTTAGACTCCCTCTCCAGTGAGAAATCAGGAAACAATACAGTTATAGCGGAGATAACAGAATAGTAGTTACCAAGGGCATTTAGTCTATGAAGAAAAAAAAGGTGATAACGTGCTCCAAAGAAATCAGGTAGATAAACTTTTCTTCAGTAGAGAAATCCTAAAATTTTGGGACAAATATTTTCCCTTCCAGCTGGGTGCCTATTTCAGGATAGTGGTTTTTTTCCCCTCTACCCGAGGATAGAGACTAATGGCTTGGCAGATATTTTTGACACTCCTTTGAATTACCAGGCAGCTTAATCAAATCCTGTCCAAGCACAGGAGAGGCAGACAAAGGCACAACTTGCCAGCTGTCAATGCCTAAAACAAGTCAGAGAACCATAGGGGAACCTTCATCCTTGATCACAGCTGCCACAGCTTCAACTTTAACAACATAAGAGTGTCTTAATGCAAGAACATAGCATATCTGCTGAAAAGGCGAGACTATTTATCTGTCTAGGTTGGGAGTCCGGAGGTATTTTCTTTGACATATTTCCCCCTTATGAAATGTTAATATTAAATAAAAATGTTAATCAATATTAAATACTTCAAGGTATTTAATACTAAAATACTAAAAGGTCTGAAGAGGCCAGGGAAGTTCAATACTAGTGGTACAACACTTCCAGCTGATAGTGGTGTGACAGGTATGTACAAGGGTTGTAGGGTGTACTTAACATCACTAAACAGGAATGAATTATCCTTTTCCCCCCAAAACTGCCCTTGCTTTAAGTGAGAAAAAACCCCTAAACTGTTGAACATAGGGAGGAATTGATCACTCACACAGAAATCTGACAAAGGTGGCTTGTCCATTGTGAGGGTGTGCATCTTGCTATATGCACAATACAGGTAGAAGGTAACTGCCATAGTTGCCCATATCATTTGCAACACTACCTTCCATACAAGACCTGCAACAGGAAATGTCACGAAAAACTAGAAATGTTGTTGGAGGCTGGTGTCTGACATCTTTCTGCAAGTACCACCCTCATCACAGGGCATTTTGTTCTATGAGCAGGTAGGCAACTAGTTTCAGCCTTCTCACTAATTTACTTTTCAAATAGCTGTTTTTAATAATTATATTTAAAAGAACCGCAAGTTGCATAGTACAATACAAGGTGTTTGGGGTTTTTTTACATGACATTTCAATTGCTCTTACATCAAAATGACAGTATGAAGTTAAATACATCCCACAATGTAGCTATCTTATATGAACACTGAATGAAAATAGTGTGTTCTGGACACATGGAAGGTACAGGATGTCATTGTATTAACAGTTCTGATGCGCAGGTGGCAACCCTCCCAGCAGAAAAGCCAAGGGTCAGGAAACATGTGGAGTTAAAGGTCCGGAAGAGAAAGTAGTGAGCCCAGACTCACTTTTCCTGATGACATACATAGCCAAGAGGAAGGCAAGAGGCTACAAAAAGTGACTTTCACTGACTGTAGCATCAGACAGTGGTAAACCTCCTGCACTTATCTATATAGTCCAGAGAAAGAATGTGATGTCCATCTGGCTAGGTAAGACTGGTTAAAGGAGACTATACTGAAATAGGTAAAAAATGGATAAAGGAAGGGAGATGGTATTCAAAGCCTTTTACCCAACATAGTTGTTTTTTAATCAGTAGCTGTCAGGTTTTTCTTCAGCCAGCTAGAAACTATATACTTCTATTTTACCACTTGTTTCCTTTAATAACCAGCTGTTATCATAGCATGTTATTCTCCAAACATATTTTGGCATAAATACTTTGGGTTGCTCAAAATATTTTGCACCAGTTCAGACAAAATATTTTTACAGGTTTGTCTAAAAAAACTTATCTTCATTAGAAAGATGACTAGAAGGCAACAAAGTGGCAATTAAAACATATACATAAAATAAACCACAGGAATTAATGCAGAAGCAAGTCAGAGAGAAGGTAGAAAATATTAGCATTCATACAAAGCAGGCATAACAGCTGAAAGTAAACGTTAAAGTAAAACAGACCGATTCTCACTTCCTAATAGAACTCTGTCCATCTGTAGTCTGTCCATCTATTGTTTGTGAAATGTCATTCTCCATAGCATGTATGCTCTGCATCATGATTCCCAGAGTAATGATTTTAAACCATTCTTTTTACAGTTATTATACTTTCTGGCTAAAATATATTTGTGGTCATCAGCTGATGTAGTAACTAGCAACTGCAAAGTCATACCACTTTAATTTTCTTCCCTCATTAAATGGTCTTCCTGCATTTCCAAGTCATCTGCTGCAATAAAACAAGTCTTGTTGGCAGGTACAAGTGACCCTGAACTTAATGCCTTCCTTCCTTGAATGGTTTTAGGTACCTATTTTGGCACATAAGAGTAAACAGCTGTCAAAGTAGAAGGAGGCCTGTAATGCCAATATCTCAGTGCTGGCAGAATGCTTCCCACATTAAAGATTCCAGTTTTAGCATTATACAGAAATGTCTGCATGATATTTTGGGGCCAAATGCAGGAAATCAGAAAGGCTTGCACACCTAGACAGGGCATCAAATACATTTTGCTTAGTCTGTTCTGTACATGCAGAGAGCACAACTTGGTAAAAACCCTGCAACTCGAAAGAAAGATTTTTCTCCCCACATCTTGGCTTCTACTTTTCTCACTTACGTCGCTGTGGCTGTGATGGGAGGTGGGGATGTTTGCTTTCCTGCTCATATAGGCCCTTATCTTCTTTTGCACCTGTTCAGCATAGAAGATGACCTGGTTTTCCATTCAGATAGGGACATGAAACCACTATAAGGCTGAGTTACCTTGCCAATCTCAGCTGAAGCTCTCAAGAGGAAGGCCCTGCTTAGAAGAGACAGAACCTTGGGTTCTGGCCCCTGCTCCCAAGACTGTTGATATATTTTACTCACTGACCCAATGCCAAGGCCTACTCACTGTTTTTTTTAATCTATTTTATATATTTTACTCACTGATCCAAGGCCTACCTTAGGTCATACCATTGTGGGTCATAGCACTATTCTAGATCACATTTTAATAACAAAAGTAGGATCTGTAGAGTTAAGTTTCTTTGCCTGGTGGATCCCTATCAGTTCAGACTGGTTTGAATGGGAGGGAGTGTTAATCTTCTACAGAACCACCCAAGCATGAGGAATCTATCCCATGTAGTCCCCTACTGAATTCCTGTGAATGCTAATACATTTCTTACATTTATACAATGCTTCTGTGTTACAGGCATTTTTGGTAGTGCACATCTGCCTTATCAATAGCATAGTGAATAGATGACATATTTTGTGTGGGTACTGGCATAATATCAGAAACATTTCTGTGGCTCCAAAAATATTTCTGCTTAAGTGTGCAGCTAGGGTGAAATCCTGTTACTACCACCAGGCTAGTCCTGATGTAAACAACTAGAATCAGGGGTCCTATTGCACCTATGTAGATGTATAGTCCAACTATACATTCAGTGACCACAACTACACAGCTTGTGCATCCCCAGAGGGAAAATCTGCTTTGCCTTGTAGGGGCATACAGTTCTCTCATTTCAATGAACAGCACTTAGATGTTTCTGGAGATGAAGCATTGAACTTGTGCTTAGATGCCTCTGGCAAATTGGAATCCTGTTTCCCTTTAACCATGTAAGATGTATACATCCTAGTAGGGCTTTGCTAGACATCTGCAGAGGCAGGCTAGTGGCTACAGCATTTCCTGAAGATGTAGGAGACTTGGGCGCTTGGCCTGCTTCAGGAGTTTTTGAACTTCATCACTTGCTTAGCAGTGTGCCCACACACTACAACTATGGGCAGATATGGCCAGGCTGTGAGTGCCTTTCACCTCCTCATACTTTTGAAGCTGGCTTGCTGGGCAGCTGAAAGGGAAAGACTCCTGGGGTCATTAGGAAAGCAGGCTAGAGAGTACCTAACTCTGTGGCTCAGGGAAGAAGGTCCAGCCTTACCCTACAAGGAAGGGAATCCTAGATCAGTAGTGTAGCATGGTATGGGTGAATAGAACAGGTACCCTGGGTGCTGCCTAAGAGGAAGGGCAGTAGGAAGGGAGAATGGGGGAACCTCAGCCCGCCATCCCTGGCACGGGAACTACATGCTATAGAGTACAAGGTGTTTTGGAAATTGTAGTTTAGTAGAGCAGCAGTGGAGTTCACTGAAGTTGGAGAGAGAACTGTCCACATTTTTATGCTGCCAAAATCAGCTCTCTGGACATGGACTTTGTTGGTAAAAAATGGGGTGAAAGCTTCCACCCAGCAGCAGCAAACTCCACTGCCACTCTAGAGAACTATGATGCTCAGAATTCCTTCCACTCCAATGACCCTGCTCAGCTCTCTGCTCTTCCTGCACTTGCAAATTAGAAGGTACTGGAGTCGGGGAGAGAGGACTGCCCTGGGTTAATTTTTTCCACGCCACGCCTCTGTCCTGGATTGTGGCCCCCCCACTCCCAAAACTGTTAAAGTATTTTGCCTAATGACTCTTTAATGCCAAATGCATCACAGACAGCAACATATACCTGGAGCCATGCCATTGTGAGTCATGATATCAGTGCAAGGGGGAAGCAACTCTAGCATGCAGTGCACAGGGGGATTTGGTAACAAATGGGTTGCCAAACCTTAGGATGCTCATTCCACACTTCTGTGTAAGTTGGAGGGGTGCTGAGAGGCATCATGGAAGGAGTGTGACTTTAGGAGACACTAACGCCAGAGTCAGACAGTGTCACCAAGCTGAGCTGAACTAGTAATTGAGGGCTGAAGAAGGTGGAATATTGCATGCAGATGGATTTTTTTATTTTCTTAAAGAGGAGTCAGACCTTAAAGTTTGTTCTGACCAAACCATGAGATTTTCTTATCCTCTCTCCAAATATGCTTTCCAGTTAAGAATTGCAGGTGTTTTCCAAGAAGCCTTTCCTGAATGAAGAAGTAGCGCCATGATGGCTGCCACTGAAAGGCTTTTCAATTACTGTGGTGCAGTCTAGGTATATATTCCAGCTCCACAGGGAAGAAGTTTCAAGGGGATAAAGCATCATTTGAAATTTGCAACATTTTAGTACTGTGCATTTTTGTACCTGCAGGATTATTGTGTGCAGTCTCTTAAAGAACTATTTATTTATTATGACAATGTTAGATTGTACAGTTAGCATTCTAGGGGACCTTAGGATCCTGGTAGGATAGTATAAAGTCCAGCTGTTAACCCTTCAAATACACAGATTATTTCATGTTTTGGTGATCTGTATGGGTATATCTGAAATTAGGATCAAGCTTTGAGTAAATATTTCCCTTCTTCTTTTTCACAAGTTTCTCAGTTAAAGAAAAATCACCAGAGTTCAAAATAGTTCAAAATAGTACCCGTCAGTAGGCTTCCCTTAGAAAGATGGACTAGATGATCTAATAGCCCTGTCTGGCCTTAAAAATCTCTGAATCTCATATGCTGCTTGCTCTTAGACCTATTTCTCTCTCTACAAAACCAAAATGGAACACATTTTTAACCTTTGAACAGCCTCACAGGAGACACAAACCCAATGGGGATTTCAGTAAATGGACTGTCACTTCCTATCTGTTGAATCTGCAACCCTGGAAACCTCACTACCTTGTGTTAGTTACTGAGCGGTCAGAGGAGATGATTCAGCTATGGCAACAGCAGGAAGCAGTGGGACAATAACAAGTCATTTGCTGCGAGGTTCCTGCTTGGATATGTGACAGAAGATGGTCATACATTAAAAAAAAAGTATTACATTGATTGATTGATAGATTTACAAAGGAAAAAATAGGTGGAGGGCATGGGATGTCTTTGCCTTTAGCTCACTGATTATGGGAGATGAAGGAGTCCACTTTAATGGACTGAAGAATAATGGTTCACTCAATAATAAATCAAGGATTGTCACTTTGATCAGATAAACTAATTAGATTGCCCATCATTCCTAAAATTCAGCTCTGTCATTTTCCAAGCCTCATCCATTTACCATCTTGAATGGAGTTTAAACAGAAGCCAAACATGTAGCTAGTGGGACTATTCACTTCTTGGGGAGAACAATGGTCATCATTTGGTTGAAATAAGTATGGGGCAAAGAGGAAGAAAGAATTTAACAAAAAGCCAAATTTTAAGATGAGCTTTTAAACTTACTAGGAAAAAGTCTTATTAAGAAAAGTGTCTTGTATGGTAAAGAATTTGAGGATTATGAATTAAGGGAGTTTCATTGTGTTTATGGTGCTGCTAATAAAAATAGATTTTGACAACACAGCATTTGTAGCAAGCCATCATAAATACTGGGATCTTATTTACTCTTGCAGAGAACTATGGACTTCAATGAAAACTAACAATTCTAGCATCATAAATGATTATCTACAAGGATGATACTATTGGTATTACTGAAGTAGTTCCTCCCATCCTCATAGCAATGCCCTCCACATCTTGTTTGGACTTAAAGTTATCCTAAGTAATTCTTGCGCCCCCAGCTGTTGTGATTCCTGTAATAGTATCACCCTTGTGATTGCAGAAGATTGGACAAAAACAAGGTCTCCTAGGCCCTGGGCTTAATTGACCATAGAAATTATGGTAAAGAAAATTAATTACTAGAGAGAAACTAGCTTGAATGCTGTACAAATTTTGTATAAAATAGGTTACTGTATAAATGGAATATTTTCACCTAGGGGCAAAGGTTAATTAAGAAGACGAGTGCTACTGCCAGCCAGTCAGTAGGCTGTGAGCCAGTGAGTAAAGTGATCTGTACTACTTGAAAATCACATTTCAAGATGTAACAGTAATAGAGTGCTTATGCAAATGTACTGCATTTCAAAAGCTGCTTCCACCCCTATGCATTCTACTCTGCATCCTACTCTGCTAGGAGTCCAATGTACAGATATAATATTAGGGCTATTTGCATACTTGAATTTGTCTGTTTGGCTGCTGAACTAACAAATATTTTGTTAAAACAAACAGCTAATTCCATCTGAGTGGAAGCCATGTAATGGCAATTTTTGGCACTCATGCATTGTTTAGCTTTTACTTCTACCTGTGGTGGAACAGGATTGTTCTACCTGCTGAAAGTGGGGAGGGAAAGAAGGGTAAGGGCTTGTCCTACCTTTTTATCTATTAGCTTTGTGGTTAAGGTATTTGCCCAGGAAAAGCCAGACTTCAGCTCCTAGCCCATCTCACCCAGAGGACAGGGTTGAACCTGCATTTTCAGAGCTCTAACTACCAGGCCACACTCTGGGCATTGGCCAGAACACCCTGCAGTCCTCCTGAAGCTGTCCCACAGCACCTTGTGCTTTGGATGAAATGAATAAGTAACACTGGGATTATTTCCATAGCTAGGGACAGAAGTTACACATAAACCGGTTTAAGTGATCAGAAACTGGTTTAAGCCTGTAACAGAACAGAAGTCCAGTGCAAATAAACCAGTTTCCAAATGGCCAAAACTGGTTTGAGATAAACCTGGTTGAATGTAGCATTAGATTTAACTGATTGAGCTCAAACTAGTTTATGCAACTTCTGTCCCAGACCCCTTCTTGGTTTAAGTTAAATCAGAGTCCCCCAGCATCTCAGCATGCTCTGCAGCCCTGGGCTGAGCTGTGCTCTCTGCTCTAGCGGAGCAGGGCTGGCCCTACCCCTCTGCTCCTTAGTCAGAGCAGGGGCAAGGGCATGGCCAGATGCTGGCACCTCTAAGGCAAAGAGTGCAGGGAAGAGGTTTATTTCCCACTCCCTCCCCTATCCCACCAGCACAGACCTGCCAGGCATTTCTCTGCTTGCTGCTCCAGCAGTGGGGGTATGGGCAGCCCTGGCAGTAGCCTGAAATGAACTGGCCAGGAGGGGGTTTAATTCCCCCTCCCTCTCCCATCAGTATGGACCTGAGCCAGGGTCTGCTTGGCACTCCCTGCTCGCTGCTACAGCAGCGGGGGCATGGCCAGAGGCCGGCTGGCATGGGCCCCTGAGGCAAAGGGGAAGGGAGGGAGTTTATTCTCCCCTCCACCCCCTATGTCCCTCGGGGACTGCAGCTAGGGTCTGCCAGCCCCAACCCTCACCACCGCCAATCATTCCCTCTGCAGGATGAGTGGTAGAATAAGCTTCTTCCCTGCCCCCTCTGCCAAACACCAGAGGAAGGGGGGAAATAAGTCCCGTCCCTGGCAACTCACCTAAGGGGGCCATACCCCAACCCCTGCTGCTGGAGCAGTGAGGGGAGAGGACTCTGATGGGGACAGGTAGCAGCTGTCATGGTTTCCCAGGGAGTATAAGCCTTTTCCTAGCAGGGGGCTATGCTGCGGGCGGGAGCAGGGTGGGCAGATCTGCCACAGACTGTACGGGGTGAGCAGTGGCGGTGCTAGGGAGGGCTTGGGGGGCTATGACCACCCCCTTGAGCCCCAGTGCCACCACTCACCCCACACAGTCTGCGGCAGCTCTGACCTCCCCAACCCCACCCACAGTGCAGCCCCCCTCCCGGAAGAGGCTTGTGCTCCCAAGAAACCATGAGAGGGGCTGCGGCCCCCTCAGGGTCCCTCCCCACTCGCTGCTCCAGGTGAGGGGGCAGGGAAGGAGCTTATCCTGCCATTCACCCCATGCAGGGGCCAATCAGCGGTGGCAGTGGTTGGGGCTGGCAGACCTGGTGGCGGTGGATGTGGCTGGTGGTCTCCTGGGAACAGAGGGGGTGGAGGGGGGAATAAACCCCCTCCCTTCCCCCTATGCCACAGGGGCCATGCCAGCTGGCATCTGGCCACACCCCTGCTGCTGCAGCAGCAAGGGGGGAGCACGAGGTGGACCCTGGTTTGGGTCCAGCTAGTGGGACAGGGAGGGGGGAAATAACCCCTCCCCCCCCCCGGGCCACTTCACTTGAGGCTACTGCCGGGATTGGCCACGTCCCCCACCCCAGCACAGCTTCCCTGCAGCTGAGGATGCTCTCTAGCGCCCTCTGGCTTCTGGTTTGAGTCACTGCAGGTATGTCCTTGCATTTCCTGAATGTCTATTCACTTGCAAATTGGTTCAATCTAGATAGGTTAGACTGACCTGCAAAGACTGAATGAATTCAGGCTCCAGCTTTTTGACTGTCTGTCCCTAGCCCATGTGATTGGGAGCAATAGCCAAGGCTAGCAACCCAAACCTTTTCCTTAAGTCTCCTCTCCTCATCCTACACTCTCCTTGACTTGTTGACCTTCACCTGGCCCCACATATCTTTTACTCTTGGCTGCCCAATGGGCCAGCTTCAAGAGGAGAGCTGGAGATTGCTTCTGGCAATACCTTCCCTGTGGCCTGGTGGTTAGAGCACTTTTCTTGGAAGTGGGAAATGTAGGTTCATACTCTCTTTGGGTGAGGGGAATCTAGAACCTTGGTCTTCTGCTCCCTGGGCTAGTGTCTTAACTACTGAAAGAAGCAAGCCCCTTTTCTCCCATCTCCTCCTATTTCAAACACCTCCTATAACTACCATTTTGGAACTTACACAATATTGTATACATGCCCAGGCAATTCTATTCCCTTAGAGCACTAACAGCCAGAGTGTAGCCTACAAAGCATTCTTAGTAGGGAATCTCAGAGCAAGCACTGCTATGTACTATTGAAAGTATGTGTAGAGAGCTGAAAATTGCAGATGTGTGGTTATAGAAGTGCCATTTAGGTGCATGAAGGTGAAATAGGATTAACCTTTTCTGTAAAGACACTCAAGGTTTATTTTTATATAATAGTCCGCTTGTTAGGGAACTCATGTCAGATGTGGAAGACTTGGGTTCAAATTGTTCCTCAACTTGAGGAGGACTGGAACCTGATTTTCCTTCCCTCCAGAGGAAGAGGGTTGGCTCTGGGTCTCCCATATCCTGGGTAAGTGCTGTAACCATTGGCAGATTGAGTAAGAGGAGACTTCCTTCTAAAGCAGTTTTGTGAATCCAGCCCAGAACTTTTTCTCCAGCTAAAATAGTCCAGGATATCTGAACCACAATTTTCAGTGATTACATTATTCATTAAAAATAAAAACCCAAACCAAAATCACCCTGTTCTGTATAGAACCAAGAAACTCCACTGCTATCCCATAGACCTTATCAGCACTCCTGGCTGACTGTAGTTCCAGTGGACCAGTTCAGAGGCTGAATCACCTAGCTGTTTTCCTTTTATTTACTGCCTAGAAGAATATACCTCAGCTTTATGTCCTGTTACAAATGAGAGGGAGATTACCAGAGTCTACAAAAAAAGAAAGGCCTTTAAGTGCTTTTTTTTTGTGCCATGTTCTGATATTGGGTGGGTGGGAAGGATACCTCCTATGAGGGCAGGGAATTGGATGGGGTGCTGCATGAATGACTTTGCACGGGGCTCCAAGACTCTTAAGACTGAGTCCTTGAAAAAACCAGCGTTAAGGCCCAGAGTAGCTAAATGTAGCAGGGAGTCAGAGCTTGACCTTGCTTTGCTCATCCTCCCAGACAAGCCAGAGCTGGAAATAATGCAGCAAGATCTCTCAGCCACAGGCACGGTCCCTTTAAGACCAGTGTTCTTGGTGAATGGAAGGGCAGAAGCAGAAGCTTAAAAGGATGCTGGTGTCCTGGGCCAAAAAGGCCCTGGACTGCCTAGAAGCAAGGTATTAACACATCCCCTGGAAAGGGGAAGGAGCCGGGAGCAAGCGACTTACTGGATGCCTGCGCGGAAGTGTGGGCAGATCTAGGATGAGACTGGCTCTGGAGTTCCTGCTGTAGGCTGATAAAGGGCACGAGACTCTCATCATGGTGCGTAGAGATCTTGAGCAGCCAGGGACCTGTGGGAGACAACAGATAAACAGAAGTGGAAAAAGATCATGAGTAGTACTGAGAATCTGACACCAGTACCAGATCCAAAACTGCCTTGTGACAGGGATTTATAGCCATGCTTGTTAGCAGGGTAGGGTGAAGAGAACTGTCAGGGTCCTATGGGAAGCAGCGACCATGGTTTGCGGAGTTGCTGCAAGTAGTAATAGGATACATGAGGTTGACCGCTAGTTCAGGCAGAGAGGACCGGGAATCTGCTGAGCTAGAGGCCTGGGTGGCCCACAACCTATGACTTTGGGGTAGGCGGCTGAATAAACAAGGAAAATACCCCATGCTGAGCCTGCAGTTTGCGGTCCAGGGCAAGAAAAAGGCAAGGAGAGGAAGACGCCATTCAGAACAGTTAGTAGATGTAGAGCACCCTGACGATGCCATGGATGGAGTAACAAGGGTCCGCTGAGGCCCCTAAAAAGAAGTGACTGAGAGTACAGGCCCGCACACCCACGATTGTTCTGTTTATTTTCTCCATTTATATAATTTGGGTGGCATGCAAATCACTATGATCAAATTCTGATTGTGATGCATTGGATATATGGAAGAAAATGGAGGACTGACACTCTCTGTATGATAGCCAATATCAATGAGATCAGTGGGTGAGAGACAGACCAGGGTGTAGGGGTGGAGGAGCCCTGGGCAAAGTCAGCACCATACACAACACACCTGAGCAGTCATTGCGGGGTACAGTTTTTCTCCTCCTCCTATAGGTTCATTAAGGCATAGCGGGTGAGACACACAGTGGCAGGGAAAAATTTAAGACCTGAGAGTGAGGAGGTACTAGTGCAAATAGCCCCCTGTGACACTAAGCTAATGTTTAGGACTTGAGAGGTAAGGACTTTATAGTTCAAGAAGCCAAACAGACCTCTAACACTGGGGTGTTAAAATTAGAGGTATCTAAAATCATACCTGGGTACCTACTGGTATGTCTGCACTGCAATCAGAGGTGAGATTATACACTTGTACACTATTTGGTCAGATATCAGCAAAGCTGCAGTGGAATAGGCTTCAGTTTTTCACTATTTATCTGTGACCCGGGGATGGCTTTTGCCATGCACATTGAACCTTGTGCTCTTGCAGTGTTGTTCACTTCAATAGCCTGCCATCTATGCATGCTGCAATCATGCTTTCAATTATATTGGAGACATAGTCTAAATATAATTGACCTGATTTTCAGGGATATCAAACACCCACAGATCCAAATCAAGTCAACAGGGGTTTTTTTTGTGTCTAGTACCTGTAAAAATCAGACTTTTACTAGTAAGACATAGATTTTCTTAAATAACTTCAGGCCACTGTGTTTAAACATGTGTGGCTTGGTATTTATCCATTCTTGTGTCCATACACAGTCCCTGCCCACTTTTGCTGCACAGTAGTGCCATAGCTTTGCACATCCTGCTGGTTAAATCTGATACAATTTTATCTGATACGATAGTGAAACTTGACAAAGAGTATAATGAAGACTGATAGATTTTGTTCTTTTTGGGTGCATGTACACAGGCTTTAATGCGCTTTTCCTGATGCGCATTAAATTTAGTACCTCCAGTGTGAGGGAACCTATACATGAGCACTGAGGTTGCTCTGATGCACTGGAATTACAGCACGACGGAGCAGACTCAATTAATTGAGTCTGCTGGAGTGTGGCAATTGCCACGCAATAGCAGCTTCGTGCATCTCATGTATCAGTGTCCCCACGCTTAAAAATGGCAGCTTACTCTCGGAGGTGCTCTAATTAAAGTACCACCCTCCCCCCCATCCCTCATGTGTAAAAGTGCCTTAGATACTAAATTAATGTGCATTAGGCTGCCCTAATGTACAGTAGGGCAAGTACACACTTTTTAGATTACACTTAAAGTACAGTAGCCTATTTTATTGTGGATTAGCATAATAGCATGGTTTTTTACATGCCACTTTAATGTACAGTAAAATAGGCTATTGCACATTAAAGTGCACATGCAGATACGCCCTTTATGTCATGTTTGCACTAAGAAACTCTTATCGAATCAGTAGAGTCCTGTCTCCTGAACCCCGTTATGCACATAGTATGTGACATACTGAATTTATTTTGGAAATTAAGCTGTGTGGAATGACTTTACTATTTAGCTCTTCCTCCTTTTAGTTGGAAGTAAGGCCAGGTTTACACTAAAAGTGATTTGCCAGAAAAAAACTATACTCGCAAAATGCTCTTACTGTTCACCAAAATAACCTATCTTGGTAAAAATGCAGTTTTCTGGCAACATTTATTGTGTCTACCTTAGGGCTTTTTTTTAGCACAACTGTGTCAGACAGGGACCTCACCTCTTCACATCCCTAAATGATGTAACTATGCCAGCAGGAGTTTGGCCTAAGATGTAACAATGACAGAGGACAAGGGTTTTGCTTAGGCCATTGAAAGCTAGCTTAGAGATTCTGTGCTGTCAGAACATTACACCTGATGATCAAACAAGGCTTTCTCTAATTTCTTGGGTCCACTGTGGTGGATGCTTCCAAAACGAGCCGATTTAGAAGGCATATGGATTAAGTAGATCTATTGGTTCTTGCAAGAGTGGAAGCTTTAATGTAGACCGAGTGCCAAGAAACTGCCATGCTAAGGGATTGTCAACACACAGTAGTGAAATTGGCACACCATCTGTGTCCAGAACAGCCTTAGTTTCTACTGTTGCTGCCTCTAGGTAAAACATGCCTACCAAGGCTCTATTAACTACCTGCAGCTTTCACTGCCTTCATTCATGATTATGGTATCTGTAAGCATGCTTACCAGCTGTATTACCATTGGCTGCTGCACCTCAGCTGTACTCTGTGACTGATTTTGCAGATGGGAATTACAGACTATACAGCTGGCACTCACTTGCCTCAGACAATGTTATCTTTATAAGTGTCTCCCAGGGATTGGACACTGCTGATTTTTTCCATATGGAGAGGAGGATGTTTTGCTATAGAGAGCAGGCATCAACACAGTGGGATGGGGGGAAACATCCTGCCTTGTGACACTGCTCCATCACATGGCCCACCAAAGCTTGTAGGAGTGCTTGTTTCCTTCCTCCCTGTGCAATGAAGGTGGGAGGAGTGTTTGCACTCAGGTACTACAAGATTGAAGGATAAAGATAATGACACTACTAATGCTAATAATGCTACGGCTGTTAATCTTTCTTCTCTTTTAAGGTGGCTGTGATGAGCTATTTCTGAACCACAGGACTAAAGCAGCAGGGGTCAGTATAATTTGTGAACTCAGTGCAAGCTCATATCTCTTCCCTCCAGGTTGTTATTTGGAATAATTAAGCAAACAAAAGGCTGCCTGTCTGCTCCTGCTGCTGCTGGCAGTCCTGAGCAGGCTCTTTCAGCCCTGGCCGCCTGTGAGGTGCTGAAGGCAGCTATGGTGGAGAGGAGTCGTGACCCAGTCAGAGGGAAGAGGGAAGGGGAGTGACAGGGAGCTTGCCAGCCTCTTGCCTGATCAGTGCCTGCAGTGTCTCAGGACTCTTTGAGAGGTTGCGCTGTCTCTTTGTGTCTTGTTTTTAATGAGCTTTTGGCCACCAGAGTAGCAGATGCATAAACAAAAGCATGTTGGCCCCCTGTTTAGCTAAGGGGAGATGTCCTGCCTCCTCCCTTTATGCAGATCTTTGCCATAGATTGTTTTACAAAAACAGGATTTTCCTAGTTCAGAGGCCTAGTGAAGAGAGAAATAGTTTTCTTAGATAAACTACTGCAAGGAAACAGGGCAACTCTTCAGGAGACAAAACACAAAACAGACAGTGAGTGGTGTGTTGGGAGTGTTTAGGGCTTCTCCTTAGTTTTTATAGGGTCTTCTAGCTCTTACACTTGTGAGAAGTGCTATGCAAATAAGGAATTTACGTGACAGGAATGAAGCAATCTGACTGTACCTGAACCCTCAACCATCAGCACTCTCAGACAGGGTCAGGTCCTTTGCTGTGGCTAAGATCCTTCCAGTGTAGCAGAAAGGGAGGGCTCTCAGAAAGCCCCTTGTTTCTTTGCCAGTTTTACCTTAGTCAAAGCCCTTGACAGGCTGTTCTGAACCTTTCAAGTCATCATGAATCTCCAAGGGGGTGTCCTGCAGTCAAGGGAAGAGGTTGCAGGGAGGGAGCCTTCAGTGCTAGTTGTGCTGAATATATGATTGCTGGCATTGTTCCCACACTGATGGAAGTCCGAGGAAGTGGGAATTCCTACTCCTTTTGCATCACTTGAATGTCAGGATAAACTTGTACGTGCAGTGGCATTTTATGCACATGAATCCCACATGTATCTTGCCTAAATCTAGGCAAATTTAGAGTTAAGATTTTATTCTGCATTTTAATTTTAATTTTGAACCTCCTGTCCAGTGGCAATGAAGTTTGGTGCCTGGGGCAAAGCCTGCAGTGGCAGCCTGCCCTTGCCCCCCACACAGATCTGGGGGCCACATGCTCTCCCATGCTTACAGAGGAGTGCATGCAGTGGTGGCAGCCACCCTTTCTTTGTCCCTGTGCACCCCTCTCACCCCCAAAGAGTTGCTTGCGGGTCTGTCCCACACCTTGCCCAGGCTGGGCAGCATCTGTTGGCACCCCTTCACTTCGGTGCCTAGGGTGATCGCCCCACTTGCCCCCTCCCCGCCTTGCTATGGCACTGCTCTTGTCTCTATTCCCATAGCTCTAAGCCATAACTGTCCGACTGGTGGCTCAGGAGCTGTATCTGACCCATGAGGGATTAACTTGTGGTCCCTGGACACCTGCCTGACTCCTGCTGCCCCCATTGCTCTTGGATCTCTGGGGTCGGACAGTATGGTGGGAGGCCTGGTGAGCTCACTACCTGCAAACCATCTGCCTGGGGCAGTGTGGTAGTGACAGGGTGTGGGCGGAAATCATCCACATGGTGATAACAGCAGGGGGGCTTGCATAGCTGTGGGGCAGGAGGAAGAGAGCTTGCGCTGCTCATGTGCAAAACAGTTAGGTAGGGTTTATCTGTGCAGTGGTAGTGGCGGTGAGGGATCACACTGCTTGCATGGTGGGGGGCTGCAAATGGTCTGTGACCTGTGTGGCTTCCAGTGGCTCTGAAGTTGGACAGCGCTACTCTAAGCTGTTGTGAAAGCTTTTTCTTATGAGTCTCTAGGGTTGCCCCTCCAGCTGTGGACAAGAATCAACCCTTTTGTATCCTTTCCTTCTGCTAAAATCCATGCTTCTAGTGAAATCAGCATCAGCCATAATTATTGCAGCTTCCTCCTCGCTTCTCAGCCTTTTTCCACTACATCCAAGAATCTGCAAAAGTCCCCTTCCTCTTTCTTCTCTATTGCTTCTCTATTTGGATCCTTTAATTGGCTTCCCCAGGACTTAGCATTTATTTCTGGTAGAAGCCACAGCATGCCAAACACTAAAGAAAAGAACAGCTGCTGCCTTTTACTCACAGAATTCACAATATAAAAAGACAGACAGGTAAAGGGTAGGTGACAGGGGAACAACAGTCAAAGCTACCAAGATGATGACTGGCCATGTCTTGAGTTGTTGTGTTTTTTTAGTTTTACACAAAAATACTGTTCCTATTGGCACTTCAAGCTTGCCATGATGATTAGTCATCTAATTTTATGTAGCTGCCACAGTAGACAGGGGCTTAGATCAATTTTCCATTTCTTATATGTTAGTTATTTGCCTTCACCTTATTCAAGTTCTTGTCATTCCCAAAGAGAACCTCTTCTCCAGGGGCAGATCCACGAGGGTATGGTGGTGCACTGGTGCACACTGCTTCTGTGATGCCTGGTCCACTCAAAGTTTAAAAACAACTGCCTGGCAGCAGCATTTTTAGTCAGGCAGTGCTGAGGGAGTCAATTGACTTCCTGGCTCATTATCGTCTACCTGATCCTTCTAAACTCTTTATTCCAGACCAGCCAACCAACCAAAATCAAAACAAAACCAAACCCTGGAATAATAACATTATAGTTGAAAATTCACATTTTATATAAACTGAGTCAGAATAAATTATAACTGCAATCATCTGACCGAATTTCAGAAGATTGCTTCTTAAAGTTATATAATGTGAAATAGTTTAAATATATTGTTTAAATTATATTGTTATAAATACTATACATTACTTTTAATAATAATTCAATATAGTGTCATGTTTTTTAAGGAACAGTATTTGTAGGAAGCCTGTCTTAACGCATGTGCATGTACATGTGAAGAAATAAAGTGAGTTACAAATGTATTACACTAAAATAATTCCTTTGAACCCTGTAAAATATACAAGTGTTTTTCATTTTATCACTAATTTCATTTTTTCCCTTAATTGGCCGAACTCTTTTTAAGGTGAACTCTTCTTGGAAGCTATAACTTGTAATCATTATCTTAATGAGTCCTATTTGGGAGATTGATTGAAAGAAACACACAAGGAAATAAGAGAGAGAGTGAGCAGTGTTAGTCTGAAGTCAGGCAGCACGCAGGGCAGGGTGGCACCTTAGAGCACCTATGCATATGCCCGATGCCTGCTCCAACGCGTGCTAATTAGCACATTCCAGCAACCTTGGCATCCCACGTATTCTGTGTCCCTGCACTTCAAAATGGTGGTGGGAACACTTTAACTAAAGCTCGTTAAATGCACTATTTTGAAGTGCAGGATGCTGACTACACGAGACGCGGTGGGTGCTTTAATTAGAGTGGCTCCTGAGAGCCGCTCTAATTAAAGCACCCCCCACTCCCACCCTGGAGCACATGTAAAGGTGCCGTTAGAGATTAACTTGTTTAGAAATGCATAAGCTTCTGTAGGCCAACAGAAAAGCTTATGCATTTTGGAATGTGTTAGTTTCTAAGGGCTTAGTTACATGTTACCCTTACAATGTACTAAAGGCACTTAAAATGTGAGTGTGGGAGTGTTAAAGAAGGAAAACTGGTGCTAAGTGCAACCCTGCCCTGCCCACTGCCTGACTTCAGACAAACACTAGTAACTACCTCTCTTTTGTTTCTTGTGTCTATTTCTTTAAATCAATCCACCCAAGTAAGATTCATTAAGATACTGATACAGAAAGAAAAAGCAATGCTTATTTACGCGAATGCTGTGTGCCCCCGGAGCAGGCTACAGTGGCACTGTCAGCAGCAGGAGCATGGTGGTGGCAAGTGGGGAGCTCCCACAGGCAGTCGCAGCACTGTCGGTGGCAGGTGAGGGTGGCAAGCACCGACCAGCAGTTGGCGACCACCCTCAGATGCTGCTGCTGGTGGTGGTGGCAGCCAGCGGTGATCATGGACCACCTGCAGACACTGCCGGCGGTGTCGGTGGTAAGGGGGGGCAGGGTGGCGAGTGGTGACCCCCTACAGGTGCTGCCAGCAGTGACTGCCGTGCCTTTTTGCAGGGGGTGCACTGTGATACTGGGGGGGGGGGGGAGGGTGCATGTGCACCTGCTTATACACCCTACGCTTCGCCAATGCTTATTTACAGCAGTCTCTGGTTATGATCAAACTACATTTTAATTTGAATGGTCATTTGGATGAAAGTTCAATTAGCACCACTGATTGACTTCCATTTTCCTTGTGAGCTTGAATGAATTGAATTGAGCGGGAGTTGTGCTCTTAAGTCAACTATATGCTTATGAAAATCTCACCCTCTATCTTTGCTTTACTGTTTATGAAGAAATAAATATGAAAAACACATGCTTATGCATGTGACCATCATTAAAGGCAAGAAACACCTAAACAGGTGTGCTTCCTACATTGCAGCATCTAAGAAGTAAGCCTGAAAGTTATTGTGTTCTAGAGACAAACTATCAGACCCAATATTCTTTGTGACTCCAAGTTGTTCTAGAGAGAAATTAGTAGCTGTCACTCACTTTAACCATCAGGAATTTATGCCCTCATGCCCAACAGAAGTTCAGTCATGGCTCTTCCATTCCCACCTATCTTCTCTGGTGATATGTCTTGTTACCCCCAAATGCCTGAACCTCCCAGATCCTTCCAGCCTATGCATGAATTAAGGGCATTTTTTTAAAATTGCCCTTACTCTTCCGTGTAACTGCACACTATAAATCACAATCTAGCCCAGAGGTTCTCAACCTTTTTGGAGTGGATGCTCCCCTCACTGGGCTTAAGTCATCCCTCATTGGACTTGGGGAACCCCTCCATAACTTGTGTGAATTGTGTGGCAGCCAATTTCAAAAACTAATTTGTATATTACAGTCCTTACTTCTTTGCAGAGTGGCCAGACAGTAGGGGTGGGGGATCCGCCAGGCAAGAACAAGCTTGAGCCTGCACTTATCCGCTTATCTCCTCACTCCTCAGGGCACCCTTCAAAGGATTTGGTGGCACCCCAGGGTACCCCAGCACTCTGAGCATCACTGATCTAGACCAAAGTTAGCAAAGGAGATTCTTTAGCTATCCATAGGATCAATGGTTCCTGCTAGGTTTTGATTACTAGTTTGTGAATATAAACTTGTTTGCTAACCAATTTCAGCAATGGACAATTATTTTGCAGTTGAACCCAGAGTTCTAAGAATCACTCAGCATTGCTATTGATTCCACACATGTAATACTGGAAATGTTTTAATGAGGCCTGAACATTTTTTGGCCTTAAATAATAAAATGTTGTCAGGGGTAGGGCAACAGTGCACTCTTGTCTGAGTGTGGCTCACTGCACTCTTTTTGATGCAAGAGATTCTTTTAGGTGTAATACAGTTTATTGGAACTTTGGGAAAAAATCAAATTAGAAACTTAGCTTTTCTCACTCTCGCTAGAATTCTGTCAGCAGGAGGGATGCAATTTCAGTGGAAATTGTATCAGTCCCCCAGTACAGTGGAAGAGCTGAAATTGCACAGCACTCAAAGTAAAATTACAGACTCATTGACTAATTCATTTGTGGATAGAATCTTATGCAGATTCATTAGTATATCAACCAGAGCAAATTATGCACAACTAAAATTTATTTGTATGAATGCTTCTATTTCTCTAAAGGAGGATATTTCATAAAACTTCTGCCAACACTTATGTATCAACTACAGTAATCTTAAAAAAAACCCTTTTAATTAAGAAAGTAACATTCTATTCTTATACTTTATTTCTGGAGAGGAACCTACTGTCTGGAGCCTGTTTACATCACCCTGGTCTTATTAGATCAGTAATTACAACCAAATCCTGCAGGTGTTACTCTGATCATATCAATAGCATTGTTGCCTGAATAAATAGACCTGGATCTAGCCATTAGTAAGAAGAGGGTAAAATGTTCAATCTTACAGGAAATGACTTTATCATGGGGGACCAGGATTCAGGTAACTGAATCATAAGGGCTGTACTAGGCACATAGGGGTAATATATGAATTATATCAGATCTAAGGATATAGATGTTGCCATATACAGTCAGTGATCTAGTATCTGGGCACCTGGACCAGCTTGAGATAAGCTACATCCAGCTTACTGTATATGAACAAGGCCACCATGTGAATGCGTCAGAGCTCTTTGGGGAATTTTTGTTGAGGATTAGGTACAAGATTTTACCAAAACATGACTAGAGATTTTAAGCACCTCCATTTTTGTGGAGCCAATCAGAAATGCTCTTTTAGGTGGCAATGATTTTCAGAAAATCATGTGCATTCATCCTCTGAGGATCAAGACTCCTAAGGTGCCTCAAGCTTACACAGATTAAACTAGGAAGTTTCTTATCACAAAATACTGCCCTCTTCCTTGGGGATTTCCCAAAGTTTTGGCAGATTCCATGCACTTTCTTTAATATGAAATTATATCGGTCTTGAGAAGCAATTTCTACGACTTGCTGTTTTCCAGTTGACAGCCACATCTAACCAGCGAGTGAATTTCCCCAGAAGAATCTGTGAAGAAAATGTAGTGTATTCTTGGATTTTGCCGAGAAACTGTGGTACAAAGGATATGTTCTGTTTCCGATTGCTCCTGTCCTGGGCTCGTGGGATCATCAGAGACCTTCTTCTCATAGGGAGGCTCAGCAGCCTTCACCAACGAGCATCATTGCCCTTTGCGTTTGTTTACCGATACAAGTGCTTCCCGCCCATTTGGGAGCAAGGCAGCCCTCATTTGAATGAAGGCAGCCCTGGGACCGTGCCAGCTCCCAGCCTTCACTCTTTTTTTTTTTTGGACTACGGAAAAAAAAGGGAGCAATTCTGCTGCCAAGACCCCCGGAAGACACCTACGGGCCAGAATGGCGTTAACACTGTTTACAATTTTCACGTCAATCCTGCTTGCACACCCAACGCTGCGTGGCACCCCTGCAAGGAGCTCAGGTCACCCCTGGTTGAGAATCACTGCCCTACACCCTGCCCTGCCCCAGCCTGATCCGGCCAAATCACCAATAACCCCCTCTTCTCCGCTGCGGCCAGAGGCTGAGGCAGATCTCCGGCCAGAGGAAGGGCTGCAGGGCTCAGCACCCCCTGGCGCCCAGCGGGAGGGCGGGGCCTCGGCGGGCTAGGCCCCGCCCCGTATATAAAATAGCGGCGCTGCGGGCGGCGCGCGGGCAGTGGCGGCCTCGCAGGTGCGCAAGGCGGGTGGTGCGCGTCGGCCCCGAATTGCAGCGGCGGCAGCAGCGGCAGACGATGGAGCCCAGGCTGGCGTTGGCGCTGGTGCTGTGGCTCGGCATGGGCTCCCGCCTGGCTCCAGGTAGGGGCAGGGGCAGGGGCAGGGGCAGGGGCAGGGGCAGGGGCAAGGGCAGGAGACGAGCGGCAGCGATCGGCCCTGCCCCGAGGCGTGGGTGGGGAAGGGTGATGGCATGGGGCAGGGCAGAGCGAGCGCAGCCCCTCAGTGCCGAGAGCAGCCCCCGCAGCCCCAGAGCAGTAAGGTGGGTCCCCGGCTGGAGAAAAGTTTCCGAAGGGCTCGGTCAGACCCTGTGCCACAGAGCGGGGCAGCAGGGCTTCCCCCCGGTCCTTTCTCACTTGCAGCCTCCGGCACCTCTCGGAGTTCTGGCTGCGGGGCTGTGCCCGCACCCCACGCTCAGTCGCCCGATGCTCCGTTCCTCCCAGAACGTGTCCGATCCCTTTGCGGATCTGGCTGACCTGTCAGCGTCCCCCACGCCTGGTGGCAAGGAGCTCCACACCGGGGTGGCCGGCTGTGTGTGGATGGGACAAATGCACCGCACCTGTTTGGCTCAAAGATAAACGTTTTGAGCAGACAGACATTGCAAAGGGTGCACACATTAGTCTAAGGCCAGTACTTGCACGATTACTTGAGAAGTCATGCCTTTGAGTTGTTCTTCAAGCTTTACCACCACCGTGGGGTTTCTTAATGGCTACGTATGTGATCACGCCCGTTTCAACTGTCTCTTCTCCCTTGAGGTGCAAATGCTGCATTCAGTAGCTTAACACCAATGATCATCTAGGTAGTGGTTGGTTGTAGTTTGGCTATAGATCAGCATCACTAGCTCAATTCAGCTAGTAAATACTGATGGAGAAGTGTCTTAGTGTCTTGGCAGAGTAGGTTCTTTGTGTAAATGTGGTATCTTTTATTAGACCAACTAAATATTTGGAAAAATTGTTCTTTGCAAGCTTTCAGGCTCCAACACCCTTCTTCAGGCATAGGAAGAGTCTGCTGGTGCTGTATGTTCTCTGTGGTGAAAAAGAAGCCCCCGGTAACCCCTTTCCCTCCCACCCTCAAATCCACCCCTTCCAGAGGTTTGATGCTCTGCTATTTATTTCTATAACAGCTCTCCTTGAAGCCACTGGGGACTGCAGATGTGCATCTGAGGGCAGGGTTTGGCCTGGGCTCGTTTGTTTGCGATTACCTGGCAAATGGGATAGATGTAACATTAGTGCTGATGCTTATGATGAGGAAAAATAACTGCATGATACTTTACAAGAGAAAGCAAGCCAGCTTGTATCTCTAGTAGTGATGGTTTTCTAGAAGAAAGTGAAAATATGTGAAACTGGCAATGGAGAAGGCAGGGTTTGATCAGATTATAATAGAAATTCTGGGAAAATATTGTACATTACAGACATAGGCTTACCTTATTGTTACTAATACTAATCTAGTTGCCACTCATCTGAGCTGTGTCTTGTTAGACTTATTTTCTCTTTAGACAGCCCTTACCAAGAGAGAATTCCCAATAGGAGGGAGTATCGGAACCAGTGCTAGAAAGGTCTCTTTCTGTGCTATTTACAATGTTGCGCAAACTGCCTCACCAAACAGTTATCTAAGACTGAAGTGGAACTGATTTTGCAGCCCCTGTGACACAAGGATTCCCACTAAACACAATGGACACAATGGAACCACTCTCACAAATAAAATAGGAATAATTTTTCCCACGACAAAGGAAAAAGTGAGCAAGGAAAACAACAATAGCTCATATGACCTTGTGCATATGATGCATTCATAGAACCATAGAATCATAGAAAATTAGGGCCGGAAGGGACCTCAGATGGTCATATAGTCCAACCCCCTGCTCAAAGAAGGATCATCATTGCACAAAATGATTCCTGTTAGTATTTATTAATCAGCAGCCGTGGCAAATGTATACGTTCAGTTTATTGCAAGTAAAGTTGGTAGGCTTTTTCCCAAGGGAGTGAGATCATCAGATGAAGGTTCACTTTTTTTCAATGTCCCATATCCTCTTGTTAGACCTTGAAGTTGGCAATGCAAGAAAACAGGAACTCCACCCTAGCTTTATGAATTGTAGTGCTATTCTGCTAGCTCATGACCATCTGCCTATTCTTCCTGTTATGACAGATCTTGAACTTACTGGGATATGTGAAAAGTGATTATTTGCCTGCCACAGGTTAACACATTATGTAAAGGTGTTCACTTAAAATAGCCTATATGTACACTTTTATATTGTGCTTTTTCTTATCGAGTCTCACTGGCTTTTGGCTCATTCGTTTATTGATATTTCTGCAGGCCTGGATCAGCCAACCCTTAGCATCCAAAAAGATATCCTTACAGTAACTGCAAATGATACATTAAAAATTACTTGCAGGTAAGCTGATTTTCATTGTGTTAAAAGGGGCTATTTAAAGACTGTGGGACTGAATTTTACTGACATGGAGCAACTCCATAGCCAGTCTTGTCCTAATACTTCTCTGTAATTTGTTTTCCTAGTGGTCAAAGAACTGTGGAATGGTTTTGGCCTAACAATCAGAGCAGTTCTGAGAAACGTGTCACGGTGACAAACTGCGATGACAGCCTCTATTGTAAGATGCTCACTCTGACAAAAGTAATAAGTAATGACACTGGGGCCTACAAGTGCATTTACAAAGACAACCAGGCAAGCACCAGCATTTATGTCTATGTTCAAGGTAAGTGGTTAAAAGATTTCTACCTATTGGTAAGATAAAAAAGAAATGGAAGAGAGGTGTCTAGCTTTTCAGGCAGCTTTGCTCTGATTTAATATTCACTGCTTTGATCACAGTAAGGAAACATACTTGACAGATATGCATAAAAAATAGCATGTTAAGACTTTCAGCTTTAAAAGAAAGTAGGAGTCTCTGCACTTTCTTCTAAGGTTTCAAGAAAAATAAAAACACAAATATCTATCCATTTTTAATGGACAAATCATACATTCATTTTGTTTGTGGATTTTCTTAACATACAGATATTGTCAGTGGTTACAACAGACAAACGGGGAGGGAAGTCTCATCATGGCAGTGAAGGAATGGGGGGCGATCAAACTTTTTTTCTTGTGAGATTTTGTAGCAACTCTTAGATTTGGTTGAGCTACATGTTCTGCAGGTATCGGATCTTACGGCTTTTTAGTCCTCCCTTTTCCAGTCTCAATCAGAAAATGCAGGAGCATACTGGGAGAAAATTGAAGCAAAAGGTCAATCACATTTCTGCTCTGTTTGGGTTTTGTGTGAAAGTTCGTATCCATTTACGTTTTATGTCATCTCTCTAAGTTCTGTGCAGTTCATACAGATACATTTACTGGCATATTAATAGATGTGGGTGGAGCAACAAGTAGAACAGTGCAGCAGCAGAGCATGTATTTTAGTTGTGATAGTAGAAATGTTTTGTAGTAGTAAACTGTGAGATCTTTGATCACTGCTGCTCTTCTCAGTGGCAGATTTTAGAGATAGTCATCAGGTGTGGTACAAGGGAGCATCTTCAGCCTTGTACATTAATATTCTAGATGCAAATGTTTGTGCATGACAGTGACATACTAGTATGCCAGTTACTGTCAATGGAGAGGTCCTGGTTCCCATAATTGTTGAATAAAATCTGTAATTATGGAAATTAAGCTAATACAGTCCTCCAGACCCTATCCAACGTTTCTCAACTAGGTCTGATTCTGCATTTGTTTTTACATGAAGAACTGATGTTGTCTTCAATAGGAGTTTCATGAATAAGAGGAATACAGGTTATATGCACATTGTGCAAATAGATACCGTGTAATAGGATTGTGTTGAAATCAAGGGTGGAATTTGGTCTGTCTTACAAACACCTCTAGACTTCAAGGGCTAAGTTTTCAAACTCAGGCTTACTTGCAATTTCTTCAGTAAACCTGATTACATACCCACTGGAGAGTAAGCATCTACCTATTTTTGCTGATTACCTATTATTTTTGCACACTTGGCTTGCACAGTTGTTTTTTTACTGAACTACACAGAGCTTTGAAATATGTGTACATGTGTATGGACTTGTGGTCCAAAGGTGTGTGTACACACACGTGCACGCTTTTTTTTTTTTAAAAAAGGAAAAATAATAGCCATCAGTTGGAGATTATATAGCCCTTAGCTGCTGTAACTTGTATCAGACCATGTTCCTGTAGTTCTAACTCAGGCAAACCTGTGTTGACTTGGAGGTTTGCCTCAGTAAAGACAGTAGACCTAGGGGTGTCATTTCTAGAATTGTAATGGTTTGCCATTGGTGCATTCTTAGTTTTGCAAAAGAAGGAAATGTTCAAATAAGCATACCAGAAAAGTATAAATATTGGTCAAATAGAAAAGGATAAAATTGAATATATATTTACAAAAGAGAGAGAGAGAAACAATGGAAAGAAAAATGGTGGGGGGAAATGAGTTCAAAATAGCATGTCTCAACTCTAAATATGTGGTGGGTATTTACAAATAAAATCTTCTAGATTACAGATCTCCATTTGTGACTTCAGTTACTGATCAGCTTGGTGTTATATACATCACAAGGAACAAAACAGTGGTGATACCATGTCTTGGAACTGTATCAAACCTCAATGTATCACTTTATGCGGTAGGAAAAAAACACTATTTCATTACTTGTATTTAGAGTTAGCTAATGCCAATATAAGTACAACAGATTGAAATAGACCTCTTAAAAATTCTTTGGGAATGATGAAATCCATTAATAAAATAAGAATGTTTTAATTGTACTCATAATTCATTTTGCACTTCTCAAGTAAAGAACTATTGACTGTAATGAGAACTTTGAGCCAGGATATTAAGCCTGGGCCCACAATATTGTAACAATTTAGATGTGACATTTTGGATTTGTTTAATTTTGGGTTTTGACTGGATATTTTAATTATATTTTTAACAGAGGTATCCAGAAAAGATATTCGTTCCTGATGGTAAATCGATTTCATGGGATAATAAAAAAGGCTTCACTATTCCCAGTAACCTGATCAGCTATGCAGGCATGGTCTTCTGTGAAGCTAAAATAGATGATGAAAGCTATCAGTCTGTGATGTACATAGTTGTGGTTGTAGGTAAGCTGAAGATTATTCTTCATGGCCATCGTTTTATCCAGTGTTATATTACTTCATGCGATATATTGATCCATTAACTCTGTTTGGATTGTAGATCAGGAATAGTAACAGATAATACAAAATGTGTGGTTTAGTGTATATGACCGCCTTCACTTCCCAAAGGCACTTTATTTAAAGGGAAAGTCTGCCACAGCCATCTATGCTTAGGTCCTTACCAGCTCTATATTGATTCTACTTTCTTCAAGCATGTAGGGATTTGTTTTTTGTAAACACATCATCTCACTCTTAAATGTATGTGGGCTTATTGGAAACCAAATCAGAACTGAAGGGAATTTGACAATACGCTTCCATAATATCACCAGCAATTTGGGAAAATGGGTCTATACTTGCAGTTAGGCGGCTGTGGAAATCAAGGGAGCGTGGCACTGAAAATAAAAATCTGGTTGTTTTACCTCCTGTCACATTAGTGCCCTGACCCTGGTCCAGTTTTTAAGAGACTGAGTGACTGTTGAAGATGCTCAGATCCAAACACCTTGGGGGGGAGGGGGGGGGTAGAAATTTGTTGGCGTCTTTCTTTCTCTTGCTTATTCCAGCTCAGATAGACTGTCATCTTTTGCTGCTTTTATCTGACAGTGTGAGACCATTAAGTAGCTTTTTGATTAATAATGATCTAGGAGTCCACTTAGCCTGCATATGTTAAATTCAGGCTTTGCATATGAAAATTGACCTATGTTGTGTGTCTGTATAATTTAGGGGCACCCTGGCAAACTGAGCCTACACAATCACCACTCCTTTCATTTGGCTATATGCCCATCTCCACACTGTGCTTGGGGTTTTAAGATTTCTGCCATGCGGCTGGAATTCCTAAGAGGGAGCATACATGTTATTGGAGAGGTATCTTCCTTATGTCCTTTAACATACTTTTTTTTTTTCTTCATATTTTGTTTCATTTGCTTCCTGCAGGATACAAAATTTATGACCTGACTATGAACCCTCATCGTCAAGTAGAGCTGGCAGCAGGGCAGAAACTAGTTCTAAACTGTACTGTAAGGACAGAACTGAATGTGGGAATTGACTTCAAATGGGACTGTCCTTCTGGCCAGGTAAAACAATTTTTAAAAAAAGGTTTCTCCCTTTCTTAGAGGCAACCTATTTATTAATCTGGAATAATTAATAGGGAAGCTTCCCTTCTTGTTTTAGCTTTCAGAAATACTTGCATGAGGATGACATTTTAAGTTGACCATCTAGAATGTTGTTACTACTGTAAATAGTAACGTGAAAATGAGGAATCAGCCTGTTGTATGAATGAGAGGAAAAGTTGGAATGAACTGCTTTTCAATAACTTTTATCTGTTATAGGGTAAACACGTCACAATCAGGGATTTAAAAACACCAGCAGGGAATGAACTGAAGAAGTTTGTAAGCACTCTTACAATCGAGCATGTGACCTTAAGTGATCGAGGCCAGTACACTTGCCTGGCATCCAGTGGCCTTATGACAAAGAAGAATGGAACTTATGTCATTGTCCATGGTATGAAATTCTCAGGCTTAATTCCACAAAAAAATTTCTGGGTAGGGATTACTGGGATGGAAAATGAACAGGTTGTAAAGTCAATAGCTTTACTGTAAAGCAACCTAAACATGTGTAATGTGAACGGTCTGTTCTCAGGTTGCTGCTGCAGTTTTTCCATGGCTTCTAGTTTATTTTTTAGTAGTAGTATGTTTATACCACCAGATTTTTTTTCTGTTTAATGATTAAACTTTTTTAGCTTCTCATGTGTGATTATCACTGAAACCTCTAAAGTAACCTTGAAAAACTGACAATAAAATAAGCTCAAATTGGTGATCATCTAATTAAATCTCTCCCTAAATAGTCCTGTAATATTGAAATTGTGTAGAGAAGGTCAGATTTTGCCACTCTCTTAAACTGAATAGACTTCAAGATGCTGATTCCAGCGGGGCTATCTACAGAGGAAGATATTGCTGAGTATAAGTGAGGTGGCAACATGCAGCCTTTGGCTTCTACGTTCTGGAAATCGAATTCAGTTTTGATTATGAGGAAATGACGTGGAAGAAATTACTTTGGCTAAGTCCTTAGTTATTATTGGGCCAAAATCTCTGATCCTTTCTCTGTCCTCACTTGGCCAAAACTCCAGCGGCTTTAAAAGCTTGCCCCCCACCCCTTTTGATTCAGAGTTTTACTGAGTGAGATGTTAATGAGTGCAGAAACATTGGGTTAGACATAGGGTTGTGAGTCTCATGGAGGCTAAGTTAAAGTCATAAGTAAAACAGATTTCAGCCTGTTGACTTCTTACATTAGAATTCATTTATCTGACCAAAGTGATTAGAGATGGAAAAGCTCTTTGATACAATTGAGTCTGTTCCTCTGCAAAGACAGGTAAGGGGCCCTTTTAGTGCTGGAGATTTGTATCAGATGTTAAATTTATCTATATGCAATTTTTGCTACATAGCCAGTTACACTGTTGTTCTGAATACAATTTTTCTTTCTCTGCTTGGCAAAAAAAAAAAGTTTAAATCCTTTCAAAGTTGTTTTCATTGCAGTACTCAAATGGATAATTTCAGCCATTTCTCTACTGTTTAACTTGATCACATACAGTTTGGAATACTGTTGTTCCCTGGAATAGATCAATTACAACCATTTTGTATGATTACATAAATGGGAACATTGGAGAGGTTTTAAGTGAGATATTTACATACACGTATCAACGTTCAATTTTGTTTGCATTGCTTATTTTGCTACCAATCAGTAGTAGTTAGACTTGAACACTAGAACAGAGATTTGCTGCACATCTCTGAGAGCTGAATCTTGTCTTAATTGCAGTCAACTATTTCCAGTGCCAAGGAACCACTGACTGCTGTGGAAGGGCAACAGAGAAGACATGGGTTAGGAAAGCTGCAAAGATCTGCGTAGCTAGGAGCGCATTCCATATGGTCGTAGAACATTTGAGATGGGGAATGGGCAGCTTCAGGCTGGAGGAGGCACAAGCATGAGATTTTGTTTCATGACTATCAATTAATTTATTTCAGAAAAACCTTTCATCAACCTGGATAAAATGGAGTCTATGGTGGAGACAAAATTAGGTGAGCAAGTCAAAATTCCTGTGAAGTTTACAGGATATCCCCCACCAGAAGTAAAATGGTAAGAGTCTAAAGGTGATACCTTTTTAAAAAAGAATCTTGCTCTTATGTGCACGTCTAGGCGAATCTCTAAAGCATTCAAATACCACATATTCTCCTTCAGGTATAAGAATGGAAAAGCCATCAGCACAAATCATACGATTAAAGTTGGTTATACATTAACAATTACTGAGGCAAGTGAAAAGGATGTTGGGAATTATACTGTAGTACTCACAAATCCCATTAACAAGGAGCAAATGAAACACACATTTCATTTGGCTGTGAATGGTAAGTTGGATATGGCAGTGGTCTTTTTACTGTTTCTTTTATAAGGGTATATTGTATGTTAAACCTTTCTGAATTAAAATTCACAGGTAACTATAGCTGGCATAAACCACATCTCTAGAGCCCTAAACTGCCTTTCATTTCTGAATTATAAAGATTTAAAATTAGCACAAAAAAGCAGCAGCAGCCAAGGGAAGTAATTGAAAAACCCTAAGTGATGGGGAATACAAACTATGCATCTCAAACTAAACTGAGGTTGCCTTAGCCGTCCCCTGTCTTTCTCTTCAGTTTGCCCTTCTTTCTGTAGTCTACAACTAAGGCACGTTCAGGTTCTCCTTATTACATGAAAGGGTTCTTTTAGTTTTTTGTATATTATTTCTTGGCCTGTGTCTTATTCTTTTCCTGTCCCCTGTGCTGTCTCCCACTTTGCATCATGACTGACTTCTTCCCCGCCATCCTGGTCTGCCTCACCCATCCTTCCTGCCCCCCTCAGGCTGTCAATTCTGTTCTGCTCCACTCCCAAAGCCCCTCTTCCACTTTGCTCCTCAGGAAACTTGGTTAGTCTGAGAACTTAAAAAAAATAGTAGGGCTTCATAATGGCAGTGTGTCTAAATACAGCAGGATCATGGTTAGAGCATAGTGGGAAAGGCTGTGGGGGTGTGGTACAGCGATCGCCTGCAGGTCGGGGCATGGCGGCAGCAAGCGGGGAGCTCCCGCTGGTGGCCCATGTTTGCAGTGCTTCTCTCAGGGGGTGCACTGCCAATCTTGGAGTGCACGTGCACCTGTGTGTACCCCTTATGCATTGCCAGTGCTAATCAGTGTGTCCCCAAAACCCTGGTGCTGCACCTTGCAGAGCCTTTCTAATTACCTGTGAAGGCAGAATACCTCTTCTTTTTACTTTTGCTTCCCAATGAAGTCAGTGGGGAACAAGAATACTCAGCATCTTGCAGGAGAAACCAAGCAGCACACAGTTTCAGACCTTAAAAGAAATACAACAGTTCAAGTGAGCGAGTCTGCATGACAGATACAGTACACCTCTCACAACAAACTGTATTCTTCCTCAGTAAGAATAGGTGATGGAAGGCAGAGAATTTCTCTCTTTCTTCATGGTCAATAATATCCAGATTTTCACCTTCAGTTCCACCTCAGATCGGGGAGAATGCTTTGCTGGCACCTGTTGATTCCTACAAGTACGGCAGTACTCAAATGCTCACCTGCACAGTCTATGCTATTCCAACTCCGGTCAGTATTTGGTGGTACTGGCAGTTAGAGGAAGAGTGCACTTTCAGCCCTCAGTAAGTACCACGCACCTTGCCAATTGAACTACTTACTGTTAGCTCTGTAACTCTTCACAGGTTTATAAAATGCCTGTTGGTCTATTGTCTTAACAGCTCAGCTCTTTACAAAACTATAAAAACATTCAAAATCAGACACCCAGGAAACAGAAATCCTGGGTGGCGTTTCTGCAGTGCAAAAGGGTCATGAATCCAAATTAACCTAGTGATTCACCTGTGCGAGGCAGTTCCTAAGGTACAGTGCCTGTCTAGTGGCTTTATCTTCCCCTGTGGAGCACTGCCAGTTTCTCAGAATAACAGTTGCTTCCAGAAAATATAGCCAATATCTTTTTTTTTTTTTACTTCCATTTAAATCTATGACAATGCTCCCACTGATTATAGCAGGGTAAGTAGTCTTAAATTTCCCTCGGGCTGCAAAACAGTTAAAATTAATCATACATCTGATCAAACAAGTGGTGTTACATGATATACCAAGATCACCAAACTCAGGCTGGCAGGCTGTTGTAGTGGGTATTTTCTGGCCAGGGTCACCCACTGAGAAAACTTATCAGTTGTTTATATTATTTGATGCCTTTTTGGTTAGCATCTTGGCTTGTTGCTGGATTCCAAACAGAAGCATCGGGTGCCCTTCCGTCAAACTTTGCTGGGCAGCAGCAAGTCCCAAACATGACACCAAAACAGGAAAATTGCTGTATATGCTAATTACAGTTTTTTTGTGTCTTTTCTTACACTGGTCAGCTGCTGTGTGTGATGGTGCCTCTTATCTGTGTGAAAGTGTAGCTGAGAGGAAGTGCGCACTGATTGATGTCAGGGAATGATAGAGAGAGTGCCTGACCAAGATCCATGCAGCTTCCCTTATCTGGGCCTAGCACAAGGCCAGACTTCCTTAAAAAAAATAAAACAAAAATAAAAGGCATTCTGCTTTCCTGTTGTTGTTTTTAAAAAAACTTCCACTAGCTTCTTCCTTTGGTGCCTGGTTATTTCCTACACAAGGGCAACTGTCTTGAAGAAATTCTTTTAAGGAGCCAGTGATTTTTGTGTCTCTCTGTCTTCCTTTGAAACTAAATTAACTTGAATTGTCAATTTGTGAAAGGAGGCCTGTTCCCAGAATAGTTCCTTCCCTCAAAATATCCTGATTGGGCTGACCTGGGTAGATTAATTAGGAGATTCACCTCTAGGCCTGGGAATTTCTATTTTTATAAAGCACCAAAGGTCTTGGAAAGGTTGTAGGTTGCAATTAAATAGAAAAGTTTTCAGGAACAAACTTTTATCTCCCACATTAGATACAATGCCTCTCCTTTTATCTCTTGATTTTTAATGTAATTGTTTATGTATTTAATATATAAACTGAACAAAACATGGCTCTTGAAGCACTGAGATTTTCTTTATCCTCACTTGTGTCTGTCTGTCTGTCTGTCAGTCAAGCAGGTTTGGGAAATAATCCTTATGCATGTAAAAAATGGAAAGACATCTTGGACAGAAAGGGTGGAAATCGGATTGAAATTGTTAAAAACCAGTTTGTTGCTATTGCTGGGAAAATGAAGGTGAGTTGATATACTTCCATGCTCATTAGGAATAGACAGCTTCTGAGAGTTTTTTATATTGAGTTTTATGTATTTGCATGGAACCATAGAGTTGTTGCATGCTGCTAATGTTAGTGTAATGCCGTTTACAGGGCATGTCTACACATGCATTAATGTGCCATAATTACAGTACATTAAGCTTAGTAGCTGTAATAACAGGTACTAACTTAATGCATTGTTACAGGTGCTACTGCACAGTAGCGCTGGCACACATCTTTTAGGTGATGCTAATGCACAGTAGACTAATTCTACTGCATATTAGCATGGCTGTTGCCGTGACATGCTAATGTGCAGTAGAATTAGTCTACTGCGCTTATAGCATCTCATATAGATGTGCTCACAAATACATAAACAGAAATCTACGTTGTAGAACGGAACTCTAAAAAAAACCCTGATTCTTTCTTATGGTTTCTTTTGTTTTGTGAAAATGTAGCCATCAATACTATGTTTCATAAACCCCAACATGAACTGGGTACCAAGAACATCATTAATTTGTATTATGTGAGAATTTTCATTTGGGTAGGATAGCTATCTGGAAATACACCCAAAAGTTTTCTGGTCTATCTCCCTTGTGTACTTTGGCACTGATATAGTATGAAATTTTTTGGTTATTCTCTTGCAGACTGTAAGCACCCTTGTGATTCAAGCAGCAAATGTGTCAGCTTTGTACAGGTGCATGGCTACTAACAAAGCTGGAGTGGGTGAAAGGGTAATCTCCTTTCATGTTAGCAGTAAGTATAACTTGTGGATTGCATAAATAGTAAATGTAACACTCTCTGCTTCACTATTGATAGCAGCTTCACCACATTATAGCCTGATCCACTTTAATGTATTTCCCACTAAATATTAAACTTAGCCTTTAAATAGCCAACATTTGGTTTGTGAGTAGTTAAAGTAGTAGTGGTATGTGACTGGATAAATCCAATGGTATTAGAATGGCATGAAACTGGTGTCAAAATTGGAATTGAGTTGTATGTGTGCAACTGGTTTTTGCCAATCAGACAATTATAACTATATGAAAAAAGAGAAAAAATATATTGCTATGAATTTATAAATGATCTAAGTACTGTGTGTGTGCGTCTCTGCATGTATGTGTGTCAGAATAGAATACTGTGTGACAAAATGACTAAATTTTTGAAACTGGGTGACTTGTAGCTTTTCAGGACCGTTGAAAATCAGCTAACTTCTGTTTGTCTACATATGGATTTAGAAGTATTTAAATGTTGGGTTTTTTTAACTGAGCCATAAAAAGCCAGGTAATTAAATATGACACGCTTCCATATGATACAGTTGATACAAGGCTGCATAGGAATTCTACATAGGCCTTTCTTGGTTATTCAATAGGAATATTGCTCATGATTTGGGTGGGGGGAAAGTGAATATTGGGACTGATTCTCCAGTGCCTTTATGAGTCATTCTTATCTGTGAGAAGGGGATGGAAGGCTCTGTAGAATCATAGCCAGTAAATTAGTGAATGAAAGTTTTCAAAATGACTCTTTCAGTTTAATATTAAATGAAGAGGACTTCCATGACAGAACAGGTGCATTTTTAATAAGACATTTTTAATTTGCAGGGGGCCTTGAAATTAATTTTCAACCTAGACACCAACTCACAGAGAGGGATAATATGTCCTTGCAGTGCACTGCAGACAAATTCACTTTTGAAAATTTAACCTGGTACAAACTCCGCACTCATACCTCACGAACTCCTGCTGGAGGCTTACCAATGCCAGTGTGCAAGAACCTGGATGCTCTCCTGAAGCTGAATACCACGGTTTCAAATAGCAATGGTGAAAATGTGACCATAGAGCTCATCTTCCGTAACATTTCTCTTCAGGATAGAGGGGATTATGTTTGCATAGCCCAGGACAAGAAGACCAAAACACGACACTGTCTTGTCAAGCACCTTAGTGTTCAAGGTATGAACCCATTTATGAAAACCACAGTACATTGTTAAAAATGCATAGTAGTATAAACCTGTGGCAGCCTGAGGGTCTAATGTCTGACTGATCTAAAACTGTACTCAGTTAAAGGGTTTGTGTACAGGGTTTGGGGCGGGGGTGGGTGGGAAATGTAATTGTCATGCAAACAATTCAAATATGAGGTTTAATGTAGAGACATAGCGGTACAAAATAACATCTTGAAAGCTTTGTGTTTTTTCACTGCAAAGCACCTACATACAGAGATGTAACAAGTGGCTTTTATTCTCTGGGCAGTAAAGATGGCTGGACTGGTGGTCACAGCAGTTGCGGTAGCCACCAATCTTGTATCTGTGGTGCCCTGCTTGCCCAACCTTACCGCCTTTATCTATATATGCTTATGCTTGTAGTGATGATAATGAGGATGCTTTGTTTGACTGAACTTTGGTTTGAAACTGCAGCAACAAATTATAATAAAAGTAGGCCAGGATTAGACCCCCTAAAATACAAGTGATTGCTTGCTTTTAGATGCAGAGTGCTAATTGACTGACTTGACCAAAACAGAACAACCTTGTTGTGGGGCCTTCCAGTCCTGGCTGATATTGATCCCAATTGAAGAAAGTACTTATACATATGTTTGTGTTTAGGCCCTTTTTCATGGGCTGTCCTGAACCAGCATTATCATACCTCTTGTAGTGGGAGTGGAAATGGAGACAAGAGAGGAGGCAGCTTTAGCCAATTTCCTCCTCCTCAGCAACCTAGGACTCTTTGCATCATCACATCTAAAACAGGGGACTTCCCTGGTGATACAAAAAAAGTATTCTTAAATCTGTGTTTACATTTTATTTTCATGCAATCAGAGCCTATGGCACCCACATTGGTAGGGAATCTTGAGAATCAAACAACAAATATTGGTGAAACCATAGAAGTATCCTGCATGGCAAATGGAATTCCTCCTCCGCACATCACTTGGTTCAAAAACAATGATTCCCTTGTTGGAGACTCTGGTGAGGAAATGCTTCCTTGTTAATCTCTTGTGTATTTTTTTCACAAAACTTTCAGTAGGGTTCAAGTACATATTGGATGCCAAATGTGTCACTAACAAAACATTTTATTCGGAGAGGGGTGAAAGTTTTCAACTGAAGCTTTTTTCAGTGAAAATTGGTGGTAAAGCTGTATTGAAATGTTTTGCAAATTAATTTTGATTTTGGCCAAATTGTTTGTTTGGAGAAAAAAAAACACTTTAAAAATTGAAATGTTTTTTACTAGAATTATTTATTTCTAATTTTTAAAAATAAGTTCATTTTAAAGGTTTCTCTGATTGTAAAATATTTTTAAAAAATTAAATAATTACTTGAACTTAAAGCAAAATTTCTGTTAAAATTTGGTCTGCCAAAATTTTATTTTAAACTACAAGTGTAGCCATTTTTTGTCCTTATTTTTTAATTAATTAATTAATTTAATTTTTTGACTAGCCACTGAACTCAATTAGAGCTGAGTAAACAACAAAATGTGTGAATGCTTATTTATGCAAAGGTATAAAACAGGGATAACTATTGATTTCTTAGCAATGGACTGAATCCAAGGCATAAAGCCGAATTAAGAACCATTCATTTTTTCAGGCATTGTTTTGAAAGATGGGAACAAAACTCTAACCATCCGTCGAGTAAGGAAAGAAGATGGAGGTCTCTACACCTGCCTTGCCTGCAATGTCCTTGGATGCAAGACAGCAGTAACTTATTTTGCAGTAGAAGGTCGGTATAGGTTTGCTTCTGTTAACTATTTGTGCATGAAATTATAACTGCTAAAAGAAAAATAAACCTATGCATAATATCCAGATCGAGATTCTCTAAATATACTACTACTGCCTTGCTGAACGTTTTCTTATGCAAAAATGAATGACATTCATATATGAATAAAGATTTAAGGGAATTAGGCTCAGATTAGATGGAGGTCATACCAGCCTGGCAGTCTGGTAATATCAGTTCTTGAGGGTGATGTTTTGCTCTATATATAATCACAGATTTTATTAAAACATGCTAAAGAAGTTTCTAGCCTTTATGGTTTCAAGGGCAACCTTGATAATGTAGGTTGATTATCCACAAATGCAGTCATATGTGCCTGAATCCATGCCCGTGACATACCTCATTTGTATCTCCACTCTGTGTTCAGTGAAACTGTTCAGTATTATTGACATTTAAATGATATCACTGCTGTTGAGGCATTCAAGAAAGCATAAGGAGGTTCAAGTACACTCTGCTGTGAGTGTTATCCCATCTTGGTGACAAAAATAATGATGTTTTGGGGGAAGCACTTTCCTTTTCCCCATCAGTCCTGTGTAGGTGAAAGATGTCAGAAGAAAAGGAGAGAGACTGAGAGACACTTAGGCTAGGGACAGACATTACATATAAACTGGTTTAAGTGATCAGCAACTGGTTTAAACCTGTAACAGAACAGATGTTCCGTGTACATAAACCAGTTCGAAAATAGCTGAAATTGGTTTGAGATAAATCTGGTTAAATGTAGTGCCAGACTTAACTGATTTGGGTTAAACCAGTTTATGCAATGTCTGTCTCAGACCCCTAGATGGCTTAAGACAAACCAGACTCCCCCAGCATCCCAGCATGTTCTCTGGCCTGGGCTTCCTGCTCCACAGCAGAGCTGGCCCCTCCCCTCTGCTCCCTGGCTGGAGCTTGGCAAAGACTGCAGGCGTCTGCCTGGCTTCCTCCTGCTCCCCATTCATCTCCCCACTCTGTGCTGAATAGGGATTGCCCTGTCCCCTCTGCCTTACGCAGACACGTCTTAGCATTAGCTAGTAGACCACATGCTGGCTACTGTCCATGCTGTGGCAGATGGGACAAAAGCAAAATCAACAGGTAGCTGGTAATGTCCCTCTGTTTTCTTAATGAGATGATAAACACAGAGTTAGGGGTGATAAAACACTGTTATCAGTTTCCTGCTGGGCTGGTCAGAAGGCAGGGGGAACAGAAATGTGCCTGTATTTCTGGGATGTCTGTGCAGTTACAAACTGATTCAGCCTAGTCAGGTTAAACTAACCTGCAAGATTAAATCAATTTAGGCTCAGGCATTTTAAATGTCTGTCCCTAGCCCCAAGCTCTATCAGTAAACATTCAATCTGTAGTGTTCAGAAGTACATGCAAGCTCTTTGGCATCCAGATACCACCACTAGGATGAGGCCAGGCAAGTTCTCCCTGACTCCCATGGCTGCTGCTTCTCCTTCTGCCACCATGAAACTTTGAGAGTCCCACCACATTTTTCACTCATTTCAAATTCGAGTCTTTAGGCAACACATGTACAAAGTCCTTCAGCATATGATTACCTTTATCCATATACCTGGGTCCTAATGAAGGCAGTAGGTGTTAAACATAAACATATACTAATTTATAAGTATATGTGCTTTGCTGATTGCCTTAATGATGAAAGCAACTGTAAGGTCTTTGCTGAACTAGGAGTTTTCTGCTGGGTTTAGTGGATTAGAACTACTTGTGGTGGGCACCATGCCCCACTAATTAATGTTTGCAAGACTGGTCCTTTGTTTATTCAATTCCATCACTGCTTTTTCTGAATGCAAAAGCTGAACCAAATGCTGATAAATGATCGTGCTAAATTTTAGACAAATTAGAATCCATTTGACCTTTCCATTGGAGAAAAAAATGGTCAGAAGCTCCTTGTCTATTTTTAGAAATCTACCAAATACTTCAAGAACACCTGTCTCCTAATTCAAGGTGATAAGTCATATTAGACTTGAGCTAATGATATTTTGTTGTTTTCTTATTTCCTATTGTAATATTAAAGGTGTGTTGGGTAGCATATTTTTATTGGACAGAAATGATCTATAAATAAACTTAATGTAAATGCCTGATTTCAGCTCACGTAATAAAAATAACTCTTTATTTTGTATGATCTGGTAGCTTTGTGAAACATGGAAGCATGTTTATGACACATTGTTTCATGCTAAGGAATTTATGTTGCTGCTCATCATGGGCTGTACAATGGAAAAAAACAATGTGCTATTGTGTGGGAGAAGCTATGATACAAGGGCTAAAATGCACAGGAATGCACTTAAGAAATGAGGGTTGCATTATCAGATGTGCAAGTGGTACTGTGTTTATTCCTTTAATCCTGGAATAAGGATCCATCAAATACATCCTTCCGATTTGACATACTCTCTCAGCTAGTACTGTAGGAACTACCTCCTAACATTCCAATTTCAGTAAGTAAAGACGTGTAGAGTCATTTCATGATAGGAAAGGACCTCTTTACAACTTTTTCAATTTTGGCATGGTGCATTTGCTTTGAATCTTCTTTGTAGAAAGGCGATTCTCTTTGTGTTTAAAAATGTTCATTTTGGGATATTCAGAATACCAGTTACTTTTAAAATTACTGTCTTGAAATTCTGCCCTTGGTTATATACACTGATGCATAACTATGTTTCTTAGAAACGAACTTGATATCAGTTAAGTTGCATAGCTGTAACTAACATTTTGCACCAATTTGTAGGATTCATAAAGTTTATGAGAAAACAGTGGACCAAGTCTTTGCTAACTTTTTGCATGGACAGTGCCATTTCTTACTGACTTTAGTGGCATTGCATGGTGTGTTAATCAACATAGAAATTGGCCCAGCACTCCAACATGCTAGACAGGGGTTTTGTCTTGTCTTAATTGGCTTGTTACATGTTGTGCTTTTAAAATGAATCTTCAGAACAAAGAACTCTATTTAGTACTTTGGCTAACTACCTAAACCAATAAGCTGTCAGCTATCAATGAAATCTTCATTTATTTCTTCCCAGGCGCTGAAGAGAAAACAAATCTGGAGCTCATTATCCTGGTTGGCACTGCAGTGATTGCCATGTTTTTCTGGTTGCTTCTTGTAATCATCCTCCGGACCGTTAAGCGGGTAACAAAATCATTCTCTGACTGTCCTATTGGCACTGGTCTTGCATGACAAATGAAAGTTGACTAGAGTTCATTTGTGTTGTTTCTTTCCATTGTTCTTATATCAACAGTCACATATTTTTCTCTCAGTGATATAACATTGTTGCCTGGAACTGAGGGTGCAGAATTTTTGGCTTAATTGAACCGGCACTTGGAGGAAAAAAATGCTTAAACTGTTTTGATTATTAAAAGGGTATTTAATTAACGAGAATCCATGTTTATGTTTTTGATGGCATGGGGGGGAAATACAAGTTTACATTTCTCTGAAACTTGAAAAAACTGAAGTGATAATTTTGTATACAGCACTGTTCTAGCCAGGAAATATAGTTTTATGTGACTGGAATTGATAATGTTTTCTAGGCCAATGAAGGGGAACTGAAGACTGGCTACTTGTCAATCATTATGGATCCTGATGAAGTCCCTTTAGATGAACACTGTGAACGCCTGCCCTATGATGCCAGCAAATGGGAGTTTCCTAGAGACCGATTAAAGCTAGGTATGTTTCCACTGCCCTAAAATGACATCACTGGGGCTTTAATGCACAGCATATATTGTACATAGAGGCTGAAGAAAGGAAACACTGCAGGTGGTACCCCTGGTGGAATTCTGGGTAACATGCATATAGATGTGAGAACACACTGGAGTACGTTAGTTCACTCCTGTGGGCCAAGAGATGCCAGGATTGTGGCCTCATCTGACTCAGCTGTGCAAAAACAGCTAGTTTGATAATCACTGTTGTGTATCCTCCCCCACACCTCCACGCACACACAAGGGAGGAAGTCCATTCATAATACATTGACTAAATTAGTTAAAATTAGCCTGGATTTTTATCCATTACTTTGACAGTAAGTCCTTATCTGCACACCTTCCTTTACCAGGTAAACCTCTTGGACGTGGAGCATTTGGGCAAGTCATAGAAGCAGATGCATTTGGAATTGACAAAACTGCTACCTGCAGGACTGTTGCAGTCAAAATGCTTAAAGGTACAAAGGAAGATTTAAATCCATTGTGGAAAAGACGCAGTGTATTTGTAATTGCCAGTCTTCTGTCTAGGAGTCAGGAATTTTGGGTGGGACGAGCGAAATCTGTTTTCCTCGATTGTGTGGTGGGCTCTCCTGGCTCAACCCCTTCCCTATCTCTCTCCTCTTTCATAGACCAGTCAAATACCACACCAATGGTGTTTGAGTGCCTTGGGCACTCAAACTCCATTATAGCACATGGCATAGTAGCTATGCCTGTGCTTTTTGTGACTGAATGCTTGATGGATTCAGACTACTGTGCCAGATAGGAGGCTAGTGACTGCTTTAAAAGGTTGCATAGAACAAAGGAGCTACTACCATAGTAGTATAGATAATTTGTCTGTCCTGTCGGATGTTTTACCTTTAGCAATGGTTGAGGAATGTTGTTTCAAAACAAAGTAAAACCAACTCTCTAATGCATTTCTCTGGCTGTCCGGTGTGGAAGAATGTACGTCTCAACAGTCCCATGAGAACAGTTTGTATTGGCACCCTGAAGCATTTCTGGCCTAGGTTAACCTGCAAATACATCTACCAAATGTTCAAAAATATTAAATCATATAGTTAGCAGCGGGAAAATCCTTTAAGCCTTTGGTGCTGTTCAGCTCTGTAACTTCTTGTCTTTACAGAGGGCGCTACACACAGTGAACACAGGGCACTTATGTCAGAGCTCAAGATCCTCATTCATATTGGTCATCATCTCAATGTTGTGAATTTGCTTGGTGCCTGCACAAAACCAGGAGGTAAGCAATAGATGGAGAAGTTTTGATGCTCTTTATTTTAGTGGTTGGAGTTACCATACAAATTCAGGGAAGCCATTTCTGATTAGTGGAGAATCATTAACAAGGGTTTGACTCTTCATTATAATTATTCCAGGGCTATTCATCAAGAGTAGGGACTTACTGAAATTGTGGCTGAAGTGCAATGTGTGGCATCTCCTCTTACCTTGCAGTTTTGCCTGCACAGCCCCCACTACTGATTGGTGGGGGGGAGCCCTGCTGCTTGCTCTGATTGTTGGGGATGTGAAAACTGCTGTTTTAACTGTGGTGCCATTTTTGCCTCCTGGCCAGTCAGCAGCAAGTAGCAGGGCCACCAGCACCCTTCAGCCAATCAGTAGTGGGAGGCAAAAACTGCACCATATTTAAAGCCATAGGTTTTGCCTCCCTGCCAGTCATGAGCAAGTGATGAGTGGTGGGGCCCCTCCACCAATTAGCAGCAAGGGGACACATGGGGGAAACTGCAAATTTAAAGGAGCCGTTGCACCATGCACTTCTGCTGCAATTTTGGTATGTCCCTAGTTATGGCGGACTCTGGACTGAGTGCCTGGATGATAGGATGGAAACTCAGCAGCCCTGTGTTCTGTTTCCAGCCATATCACTGAACTCTTATGTCACCTTGAAAAAGTCACTTCACTTTTCTGTACTTCAGTTGCTCTGAAAGCAAACAAACCTAGGCCAACATTTCACAAGTACAGTTTTTCCTGTGTCTGTAATAGACTAAATCACTGACAAAGTGTAACACTCCTCCCAAACTTTTGTGTACTAGTTGAGAAGAAATCCAATGTAAAGAACTTTTGTAATAATATTCCAAAGAAGCTGGTTTAGTGGTGATTTGGTTATTAATGTAACAAGCCTACAACTTCCTTTTTGCTGTTCAATAACTGTCATACAGTATTGGGGAAAAGAATAATGCTATAAATGTTTCTAAGGTGATATATTAGTTGTTGTTGCCCTAATAAGAGATCCATTCCCAGTATTTGGACTTTAAATTATAATTTAACAAATGCTAAGTGTGTAATTTTGCCAGTATGGGCATTGAATACAACATTTGGGCATCTTAAATTACATAATTGGGATTACATATTTTTTTTAAACATGCAGGCTTCCGTATGCAAAAAATGTATAAAAATAATGTGCTTATGTTTTGTACATAAAATACTTTAGTGGCTAATTTACATTACAGTGCATGCTGCTATCAATTTAGATTTTTTAATGGGTATCATATGTGCAAAATAATTCAGTGTGCATGGTAGTCAAGGTATTTGTGCAGGTAAATAGAAACAACATTTCTTACATGTTTTCAAAATGAAGTCTCTGCTGTTGAAAGTTTAGTGCAAACTAATGATTCCTTCTATCCAACATGGAGACAGAAATTGATCAAAAAAGAAGTTAATCATTGTCCTACTGTAAATAGATTTTTACTGAATATATTATAGACATTTTCAATAAAATTATTTGGAAAAATGGCAGAATGCTTTTTAAAAACAACAGATATTTCTAACTTTATGTTTTAAGGTGGACTAGAAAATAAACTGCCCTTCTTAAATAATTGCTTCATGTTTTATATAGGTCCACTGATGGTGATTGTTGAATACTGCAAATTTGGAAACTTGTCAGCTTATTTAAAGAGCAAGAGAAGTGAATTTATTCCTTACAAGGTACAGACTGCTGCTAGTGTCAAGAGTAAGAGTATAGGTTAAGGAGTGACTAAATTTAATTTCTAAAAGCGCTTTTCTCTTCCAAGTGGAAAGTGTGCTGGGAATTCTAGGGGACACTGTAATAATAATGATATGTGGGTCTTATAATAGAAATCAGAGATGGTAAATGACATTACAGTCCATCTCCCTGCCTGTACAATGTAGTTAGTTTGTTGTTGTTAGCTTTAAATGTGCAGAAACAAGGCTTGCACTGTTTCCCTTGGCAGCCTATTCTACCTTTGGCCGTATCTGTCAGGAAGGTTTTCCTAATAATCAGCCTGAATATTTTTCCTTTCTTATTTCCTTTGCACTATTCTCAGGTAAACTACCCATACCCACTTACACCATGCATAGAGTGCAGTTATTTATACACCATTCAAAAAGCTTTACACAGTCATGTCCTATCGTATATTATATATCCTATATTTTCATTGTTAAACTTGACTACACATAGTGGGCACTTTTCATCTTTCTTCATAAGTCAATTTGGCCAGCCAATTCATGTCACCCTTTTTATCTTCAAAACTTTTTGAAAAGACTTAACTACCTAGGTGAGATCCCAGCTTTACAAACAGGGAGCTGGAGGCAGAGGGGCAAAAACCAGCATTCCCATACTGGGATATGTGGGCCTCTGCGGGAACTGGGGTTGTTATTTGCCTTTGAATATCAGGGCATTTATGAAAGGCATGAATGTACATGATTTTGGGTACTTAATACTGAGTATTATGACTGAGAAGTCTTCCTCAGAGCCCAGAGAAAGCCGGTGTCAGAGGGATTTTAAAACTGTGGAAATGAGAAGCATTTGTGTGCAGGAGATAAACAGTGATCTGCTCTGTCTGGTTACTGCAGAGAAAGAGAGGAGAATGGAGATGAGATGAATGTGAGGAGGGTGTTGAACATTGCAAATAAACAGTGGGGATTATGAGAACCAATGGGGGCAGGAAAGTCGTGTTCTTTGGCAATGACTATTGCAAAACTGAAGCAGGAGACAATGGGTTTGTAGGGAAGATAGTCTATTGGCTCTGTAAATCAGATGCTGGGAGCTGGAAGGGATCAGGTTGAAGTACAGCAGGGAGGACTTACAGAAGGGCTAAATGAAAGGGGATTGGAGTGAAGAGACTGAACAGAGTGAGGGGAGAATTTCTAAAACAGTGCATTTACACAAGATGTGGAGATGCCTAATTAGCTCTGCAGTTTGCACGCAGCCCTGTTAGGCCACAGGAAACTAATAACCTCTGCAGCAGGTTAGTATTTGTAAATACAAGTCCTATACTGCTGCAGAGTTTTTGGTTTTTTTTGTATTGAGCAACACATGTAGATGCTGACCTGGATAGCTGGGACACATGGGTACTTCAGTGCAGGGGACTGCCTGCTGGCTAGCACCACGCTGGAGCACCTTCATGCTCCAGAGTCAGCCCCTACACAGCACGTTGAGCTGTGTCAGAGCAGTCCCAGGATGGCAGGCTGACCCACCGGGCCCACTGCCAGTTGGAGCTGCTCCAACATGACTCACCATGCCATGGTCCCGGGTGCATGTGTAAACACGGCACCTAGGAGCAATAAAATCTGGTGTGATATGTGCTGGAGTTTATTGCTTCGCATTAATATGTACTTGTAGATGTGCCCACTATGTGCATGCTAGTCCAGCAAGTTGTGGAGCATAATGACACAGCAAAAGGCAGGCCAAAATCTCTCTCCCACAGCAGCCTGTTCATAACATTAGATACTTGTGAGCTCTGCCTTGCTTCCTTGTAACTAGAAGTGTGAAGACTGCAGTGGGTAGCTGCTGTATTCAGGTGGAGGGAAGTTAGGAGCCTACTTAGTGCCTTCTGCATGGCTCTTTCTCTCTACTCTGGCTCTGTGAGGCCTTGCTTTATACAGTGTGAAATGTCACTTCCTGCTTAAAAAGTATTGAAAAAACTCTTATTTGTTTTCTCCCTGCTTAATAGGCTAAAAGTGCCAGATTTAGGCAGGGAAAAGAAAACTATGTTGGTGACCCCTCAGCAGACTTGAAGTGCCGCCTCAATAGCATCGCAAGCAGCCAGAGCTCAGCCAGTTCAGGGTTTGTGGAGGAGAGATCGCTCAGTGATGTGGAAGAAGAGGAAGGTAAGATGTATGTCCTCACTTGGTTTTGGATAATTGTTCTTTTGTAGGACCTGCCTTAGGACATGCTTAGCCGGGCTGAATCAAGCTGGAAGCTTGATTTGCAGCAGATCAGGTTGAACAAAACTCTAATTTGAGGACCACTGTAATTTAGAATCTCTTTCTCTTCAGTGTAGTTTAGGGTAACTTCAGAGTTTCCAAGGATTATATTTTTAATACATTTGTCTTGAATTCCCATGAGCTTATATTGGAATTGGGCAGTTAAAACCTCAGACAGCACCGTGACAGTTTAGAGATGTGTGTGCACACGTGTGTTTTGAGAGTGCCAGTGTTATGAAAACACCAGCTGAATTTCACATGAGTTTTTTGCCAGAACTTAACTAACTATGAAATTCCATCTACCACCCTGCTTATTGATTTGTTCCCCTATCTCCGCAAGAGATATCGGAGATAGATAGCCTAGACTAAGGCTCTCTTCATTTCCTTTAATACAGGCACTCCATTTGATAAATGTTTTCTTAGTGATTGTTTCAGGAATATGCTCTGGCTCCTAGGAATTAGGTTCCTAAATCCCTTTGGGATCTGGGCTTGAGTATACATGGTTATGGATTTTTTTTCAGATTGCTAGAGGATGAGATTAAATGAATCACTCCCCCATGTAGCAGTTTGTTTATCATCCACAAAAATATTTCCCTTGACCTCTTATCCCCTAATGAGCACTGGATGGGATCTCCCTATTGCACCACTTCTTGGTCATCTCTTGGGATAGCTACACAACTTTCTTTTTCCTGTGTGTGCTGCTTTTGCAATTCACTCAACTCCTGTAAATGCTGGAAATGAGAAAGCAAGCAAGGCTGGGTTCTGAATCTGCATTTTTTGCCCAGCAGTGAAAAAATCTTAAGGTGAAATCAGACGTGGAGAACATGTTTGACTAGTGTCACTATTTCCTTACAGCAACTTCTGAAGATCTCTGCAAGAACTCTCTGACGTTGGAGGACCTTATCTGTTATAGTTTTCAGGTGGCCAGAGGGATGGAGTTCTTGGCTTCACGCAAAGTAAGAAACCTTTCAGAAAAAATGGCATTTTAAATATAAGTAATCACTGTAGGAAATGATTAGCAATTTTTTATACAGAAGCAGTGTGTTCATCTTTGGACTGGCAACCATCCACATCACATTTTTGATTGCTCTAAAGTATCTGAGTAGTTAATATTACGAAGCAAAGCATTCCCTGCAAAGTACTTTTATTGACTGGAATGTTAGCAATTTGTGTAAAGTTCAGTAGTCACCAATTCATAGAAGAATGATTTAAGTGGCCCAGGGGAATGTTTTATGAAGAAAGATGAAAAGAGCTAGGGACCATTTCATGGTAAATGATGCCAAGCTAGAGTAGATGGACTTTGCTCTGAAGAAATCTCTCTGTAGCTCATTGTAAATGTTGGAAACTCCCATTTGGGACACTGCAAAGAAATGAATGCAGATACAGTAGTGTAAATATCTCCTTGATGGATCTCTTCCTGGCCTATGACACAATGGAAATGCAACGTTTCCATGGCGTTCTGGGCTTTTGTAGGTGGTAGGATAAAAACAAAAAAATATTAGATAAAATGGAAGAGAAACGTTAGGCTAGAGATATGCCCTAATGGTGGGATCAATTGGAATACAAAATCAGCTGTCTGAGGAAGACTTCAGTTTCTTTGCATCAGTCCTTAAACATGCATTTGTCCATGTCCTCAAAAATATATTGCACTGAACAATCCTGTACATACAACCTGCTAGGCGATTTGCATATAGGTGTTATGTGTCCCTTTTCTGTGCCTGAACCATGAAGGATGTGAGATTAACATCTTCAGCTACAGAGTCTAGCTTTCTATTTCAAGCAATAGAGGCTTGAATGCTTGGCTTGTAGGTTGCTAGTGTGCAGTCTATGATGGTAGGTCCTACAAGTAAGAGGATGGAGATTTCCAGCTCTAATTGATTCCAGTGGAGAATAATTTTAACATGAGATAGTAGAGCATTTTAAACCTGTGCGTGTATTAAAAAGAGCAGTCTCTCACAGCCATGATGGGAAGCATGGATTTGATGAAAATGAATGTATACTTGTGGTAATCATATCCTAACCTGTTTTATGTCTCTTTTTTTTGGCTAATTCACTTCCTAACTTGAAAAGCCCTGCTTATTGCATAGATATGTTTAAACTTGGCTCAGAAAGATTTTTGTCTTCAAATCAGTTACAATAATGAAAAAAGCCCTTAAAATGAGTAACTGATGCTGGAATTTCTTTTGCTTAATAGGGTTCAAGCAGCAACTGGCCTTTGAGGGTGAGGTCAACACAGACGAGAAATAGAACAACTTCTGGACTGGGCTATGACAGCAGCCAACCTATAAACATATTTTCTTCTCTTTCTAGTGCATCCATAGGGACCTGGCGGCTCGCAACATCCTCTTATCAGACAATAACGTGGTCAAAATCTGTGACTTTGGCTTGGCACGAGACATTTACAAAGATCCAGATTATGTCAGGAAAGGAGATGTAAGTTACATGGACTAATTGGAACCATTTAATTTGACGCAGTACTAGTTATACTATTCTTTATCCCAACATTCATTCTTAACAGAATCATAGAATATTTTCCTTCCCTTGTCTTTTTTTTTTATTCAAGTTTAATTATATTTAACAATGCTTTCAGGCCAGACTACCCTTAAAATGGATGGCACCAGAAACCATTTTTGACAGAGTATATACCATTCAGAGTGATGTATGGTCCTTTGGGGTTCTGCTGTGGGAAATATTTTCGTTGGGTAAGTCCTTTTTTATTGGCATGCTGAACCTTTTTCAAATGTGACCAATAGAACTAGTTGAAGAATCAGTAAAGTATGTTTGTGGGATGTTGTAGAAATGTTTAACATTCTGAAATTTCAAAACTACAAGGGAATACATATTTTCAGGTTCCCATAAAAAAAAAAAAAAAAAAAAATCAAATTCAACATTCAGGAACAGACATCTGAAGTGGATTTTCATATAGTTTACACAGGGCATTATGTGCATCATTTTTACAAACAGTGACTGCATGCAACCTAGGTGATTGAACATGCACATACTGTATATCTAATTGTTTGATTTGTTCATTCAATAGTAATCATTTCATGACCGACTTAGCTGATTGATAGTAAGACCAAGAATTTTAAGTGCCACTGTTGTCCTCTTAGGAGCTTCACCTTATCCTGGTGTGAAAATTGATGAAGATTTTTGTAGAAGACTGAAAGAGGGAACAAGAATGAGAGCACCAGATTATACAACCCCAGAAATGTAAGAATTGGAAGCTGTGCAGATACCTTAAAGAAGTAGCAATCTTTTGAAATAACAGAATCTGCTGTCCTCATTGCCCTGATATTGTCATGGTCTTATCCCTCAAGGTACCAGACGATGCTGGACTGCTGGCATGGTGATCCTAAGCAAAGACCAACATTTTCTGAGTTAGTGGAACACTTGGGAAACTTACTACAAGCAAATGTCCACCAGGTATGTGAAAAATGCTCATTTTCTTGTTAAAATATGGTTTAATATACTTTCCTTCCTGCATGGAATCCTGTAAAGAGTACTGACTTGTATAACTTTCTGTTGGGCCATCATTTATCGCGTTGTCACCCTGAGTTGAAGCAAGTAATAGAAATCGTGGTTCACAGAGGTCTATGGTAAATATACTCTAGGTCTGTTTACTGCTCCCTGCCAGTGTGCCTGTTTTACTCTGCCTCTAGGTCACTGAAGACCAGGAATCCTGGTTTTCTCTGTTTAAAAATAGCAAATTTTCTGATTTTTTTTAAACGCAAGTTTTGTAATTAAGACCCCAAAATCTCTGGTTTTCTATGAAACACCACTCTATCTAATCTACCTATCTATTAGGGCTGTGTGAAGCTTCGGTCCCTGATTCAATTTGGCCCAATTCAGTGGCTGAAACTCTGAATCCAAATCAAATCAGAGGACCCTTTAATCTCTCCGAATCGAATCACAACCCTCCAAATTGATTCGGAGATTTGGACATAGAGACAGCTTTAAATGTTTTTTCTACATACCTCTAGGTAGCAGGGGCTTGTGAGTGCTGCAGTGCTGGGCCAGATGGAGTGTCCCACAGAAGTGAGGCAGGGCTCCCCAGCATGCTCTGCAGCAGACCCAGAAGTAAACCAGAAGCACTTCCGGTCCTCTGCCGGGGAGCCCCCTCGTGCCCCTCTGCATCGCTGACTGGTGCCTCCTGGGTCTGGGGGTGCACCCGGGGTCCCCTGTGGCCAATTGCCAACCCGGGGAGTGTGTGGGGGGGCCCGCAGTGAGCTCCTTGACAGACCTGGAAGTGGCCTGGAAGTACTTCTGGTCCACTTCCAGGTTCGTTGCTGAGCATGTGGAGGGGTCCCTCACACTCCTGTGAGATGCTCCATGCGCCCTAGCATCACAGCAATCACGAGCCGTGCCTGGTACCTCAAGGTATGTAGAAAAAACTTGTAAAGCTGTGTCTATGTCTGAATCGGTATCGAATCTTCAGATTCAGATTTGGCTGAATCGAATTGGGGACAGTGATCCAAATCAACTAATCAAATCACTGTCCGGAATCCAAATTTGAATCAAATAGGGCCCGCTTCCCACACCCCTACTATCTATCGATAGAGCAGAGTGTGTGTGTGTGTGTGTGTAGCTGTGTATAGAGGTATCAATTGCACACAATGTTTTATTGATATAGTTACAACTTTAAAGTCATTTGGAAGCCTACCAGTGCCTCACTTACTATAATAAAATAAATTCTAAATACCTTCAAATTTTGGCATTTGATTTTTGGGTTTATCATGGAAAATCAGAGCTCTCCTTGCCCCCTTTGCCCATCAGGATGCAGATCCACACACACACACTGCTTTGTGGCACTGAGCAACCCTGATACGCCAGTGCCCTGCGTATGCCATATTAGGATATGCCAGTGCCCTGCCTATGCCCTCACTTCTCACCCACAGCTCCCCTGGCCCTGCCAGGGCTATGTGGCCAGGGGCACAGCTCCACATCCCCCTGCCCCCCCAGCAGTACCTGAGTCCCAGCTGCCACCTGTGGGCCCAAGTCGGGAGCAGAACAGAGCAGAGCCTGGCTCCCCCTCCCCCATGGCTGGGATGGTTGGAGTGGATCATGAGACGGGGGGGCATGGATGCAGGTTGCCTACTGCAGGCTTGCTGACCTCCCCATGGGGCCTCCGCAGCCCAGCGGGTAGTACCCAGCATGGCAGGGTAGAGTGGGACGGGGAAGCTTGGTGCTGCTACCAGGAACTCCATGCTGCCATGACGAGGTGCCCCCTGCCCACCCAGTAGCAGCATGGGGCACAACCCTATGCCACCACAGCTTCTGCTGCCAGGCAGGCAGGGGGCGCCTCGTCATGACAACATGGGGCTCCTGGTGGCGGCACTGCAGGAGCTGCTTTCCAGGCTGTCTGGTGGCCATGTGCATGTGTGTGCACGCCTATGCACATGGCACCCCCTGCCTGACCGCCCTCCTCCCGCCCCCCTAAGCCTCTTGCAGGCTAGAACTCTGCCAGCCTGCAAAGGGAAACCCACCTTTTCCTATATTTTTTCTCCATTAAAGAAGAAAACCTGGGTTTTTCTCCTTAAAAAGAGAAAATCCAGTTTTATTGCATTTTTCTGTGGTGAACAGAAAACCTGGATCCCTGCTGAACACGCTCCAGTGGTTGAGGTGTTAATCTGAGATTGAGACTTGTACAGAATTCCTTGCCTCATTACAAGCTGCCTGTTACACTGTACACAAGTCACTTAGGCCCAGATCTACAAAAGAATTTTTGAAGCAAACTTCCATTTATTGCACTGGGACATAGGAAACTAAGTAGGAGTTACTTGTCTAAATACCTTTTGAAAATTTGGGGTGTAATATCTCTCACTCTATTCCATCTGTAAAATGAGGATAATGACATGTCCCTATTTCACAGCAGTGAAATGACTGTAAGGATATTATCTTAGTTACTTAACACTTGACAGTCTTTAAAGGGGCAATATAATCAGCAAGGATAGACTCTCACTTCTGTGGCTGTTCTGCATTTGTTTCACCTTCTACATATGTGCAATCATAAGCATACCCCAAAGTATGGGATGTAAGCATAAACTCTTTACACACAGCTTGCGCTTAGATATGCATATATGTTGTTCTCATTGAAATCAATGGGAATTTCCCTGAGGTAGATTTTGATCACTTAATATTATTACTCTATTTTGTGTATGACAAATTTCAGAACAAGAGGGTGAATTTGTTTCCTAGCATAAAGGTCTTTTGAATTTCATATGATGTACATTCTGTGCATACTTGCTCAGTCAAATGTATTTGACTGTTGACTATCACCATCCAGATGGAGGACTGTGGTACTGTTATAGAAGAGAAATATATTATTTTCTGTAACCAATGAGTGATTAAATCTTTATATGTAATCAAGATTACATGCAATTTGGGTAAAAGCAGGCTAATTTAAAGTGATGAGGCTAAATGCTACCCTCATTTACACCTGAGTAACTGAAGACAGAATTTGGCCAGTGGTAATAAGTTTTACTCATTAGGTGCACTGCACAAACAGATCCTTGACAGTTCAGATGTGCATTCAGTTTTTCTATCCAAATGAAGGAGTGCATCAACCTTTTCTGTTTCCAGTCTCGTTTCCATAGATAAAATATTATGCATAAACATCTCAATACCTCCATCTAAGGATCTGAACCTTTGAATCATGGTTACCAGACTACCAATAGCCTCTAGAACTGACAATATAAACACATTTCTCTGTTTAAAGGTCCAGTCCTATGTGGAATTGTACAGCTCTTTGGTGATGTTCAATTCTCATTTAATATAATGGGAAATGATGGAGCTTAAACCTTTGTGGATGTGATTTGAGTCTTAACTGCTTGAACTAGTGTTTCATATAGAGAAGATATGAAGTGTACTGTAACAAATATCTATTAGTAGCAACATATGTGGGCAGATATTGGTAGCATGCATTGTGTAGACCAGGGACACTCAACCTTCAGCCTGTGAGCCAAATCCAACCCATGGAGCCATGAATCTGGCCCAGGGGGATCTCCATGGGTTAGAAAATTTGTTAGTGGGGGAGCAGTGGAAGCTCTGCATGGGCAGATCCTGGGCCAGTGGTGTGCAGTGGGATCAGGGCCAGGCCTGCACCTGGTACAGTTGGAACAAGCAGGTCCCATCCGATTCCCTCCTACCGCCCTGCACATCTGGATCAGGGATGGGATGCTCTGCCCTCATTTGCACACCTCCCATGTGTCCTGATTGGGGTCAGGGTGCTCCCCACACCTCTGTGCATCCAGACTGGGGCTACTCCATGTCTATCGCCACCCCCTCACTTCTGGATCAGGGCCAAGCCACTTCCTGTCCCTCCTTCCTCCTGGATCAGGGTCAGGCTGTGTACCCCACTGCAGCCAGATCAGACCCCTGCCACTCTGACTCTGTGTACTCTATTGAGCACACTAGTTGCATCTGGCCTGCAGATGGACCTGGCACCGCCCATCCGGCTTGGGGTAAAAAGGTTGGGCACCACTGGTTTAGGCTAATAGAGTTGGTTACAAGGAATGGTTACAAGCCAAGCAGTAACTACAGATGCATATATATTTCTCTGATAATTAATCTAAAATTAAATCTTGAAAGAAGAAATTCTTATAATCCTTTAGGCTACTTTAAAAAAGCATTCATTTGTCATGTACTGTATCTCACTGGTTTGTCATTGATGCTTTACTTTTGCCTGCAATGGGTTTTTCATTAATTTTCCTCCATTAATCGGGTGATTAATTTTTCGTAATCAGTGCTTTAAAATCAACATCTGGAAATTCAGTGAAATCCTTATTATCACTAATATCAGTTTAGAATATTTTACCAATGATTTGTGTGTGTGTGTGTGTGTGTGTGTAAATGTGATCTACTTTTAGCTGACTCTTGCATGTTTGCCCAAGTCATGTAGACTGGTCAGTTTCACTTTGGTTTTGGTTATTTTCTTATTTCGTGCTCTGAAGCAGTATCTTGGTTTGTTTTCAATCATTGAAAGAAGCTACATTTTTTTTAACTGAAATAAAAATGTAATTAGATATTAGCTTCTGTTTTAGTACTGAAAAATCTAAATCTTGTCTAAATGTTGCAAAGTTTCTTAAAGTTGGTAACTTTTCATATATTATCAGCATATGTCATTCTGCTTTATAGTTCTGTGAAATAGCTTTGCTTTTATAACAATTCAGATACTGAGTGCCTGTGACAGTTATTTCTGATCTTGTTCTGTGTTCCACAGGATGGTAAAGACTACATTGTCCTTCCTCTGTCAGTATCACTGAACATGGAAGAGGATTCTGGACTCTCTTTGCCAACCTCACCTGTTTCCTGTAGGGAGGAAGAGGAAGTGTGTGATCCTAAATTCCATTATGACAACACAGCAGGAACTAGGTATTTTATAGGGTTAACATCCTTTTGGGGCCTCTAGACAATTTTGTTCAAGTTGGGGGAGAGAAAATGAAAGGAAGAGACTTCAGCTTCTATAGTCCATATTTAATTCTGTCTATAGGATAAGAATAAATGTCATCTCTATAGGAGAATGTTCTGAAATGTTCAGCAATAATGTTAATGTATTTTCTCTTTATCCTTTCAAGAACTCCTACTCTCATCCAAAAAGTGCAATAGTATTAATAGGTAGTTTATGTCTAGGCTAGTTATATCTAGTCATCCTTCTTAGTTTTGTTTAGGTTCTTATACCATATGCTACTTATACCATAATGATAATGAATCTGTCGCTACAATGGTAGTGAATCTATCACTACATCTTTCATCCTTAACAAGAACCTTACACCAATCTCCTAATATTTCTACTGACAAGATAGAAAAGTTGGTATTTCAGTTTTGGATTGAGAGAAGTTGAGTTAAGTTGTTGTTGTTTATTATGTCCCTTTTAAAAGGACCATGAGCAGCTGGAGTTTGTGAAAAGGCATCCGAGGGGGTGCTGCTGAAAGAGACAGTGGGCATTATGAAACATGGCTTAGATGCTCCTGGTGACAAGAGTTTTGCAGCTGACAAGGCAAACTAGGAGCTTAACACACATGATGTTGAGAAGGCTAAAATGTTCAATGTCTTATTTTTTTGTCTCCAGAAATTGTGGCTTACCAAAATTTAATATGAATAACAAGGGAGTAATCAAGAATAGGGAAAGAGCAGGTTAAAAAATATTTAGATAAATTGGATTTTTTCAAGCCAAGAGGGCCTCATTTAATGAACCAACTGAAGCAGTTTCGGAACCAGTTATAGTTGTTTTCACGAATTGTGGAGGACAGATGACAACTGAAGAAGGGCAGACATAATACCTATCCTATAAAAAGGGAGTGGGGAAGGAGGGCTAGGGGAGAGATATTGTGATCAATCTGCTTACCTCTAATACATGGGAATATACTACAACAAAAGATAAACAGTGAGCGTAAGCAACAGGAATAAATTATTCCAATAAAATCTAGTTACCTTCTTTGGAAGGATAACTAGTTTAGTAGATAAAATATGAAATGTGTTATCTTAACTTTAGTCGGGTTTTTGACACAGTTTTAAGTGACGTTCTCATAAGTAAACGAGGAAAATAGTCTGGGTGAAATTGCTAGAAAGGTAATGCACAACTACAACTCATTGAAAAACTGTGCTCAATGGTTTGCTGTCCAGTTGTAGGCCCTAGCAAATGGAGTTCCACAGGGATCTGTTCTCAGTCTGATTCCAGTTACTTCATGAATTAATTGGATAATGAGAGGGAGAGAGTATGCTTAATACACTTGAGGGTGACACTAAGCTGGGAGGAGTTGTAAGTACTTTGGAAGATAGGATCCGAATTCAAAATGATCTAGATAAACTGGAGAAGCAGTCTAAAAAGAATAAAATTAAATTTGGCTTATGCAAGTGCAAAGTACTTCTCTTGGGGAAACCAAAATAAAATTCCCAAATATGAAATGGGAATAAGAAGCTGGGCATTAGAACTGTAGGAAAGGATCTGAGGGTTATAGTGAACCTCAGACTGAATATGTCAACAATATGATGCTGTTGCAAAGAAGAAAAATGTCATACTGAAATGTATCAACAATTATGTTTTATATAAAGAGTTGGGTGGAAATTGTTCTGATCTGCTTGACACTGGTGAGGCCTCAGCTGGAATGCTGCATTTGATGCTAGGCACCACACTTCATGAAAGATATCAATGAGCAGAGCCCAGAGGGGAACAAGGATGACAAGAGGTTTAAAAAACATGACCTGAGAGGAAAGCGTGAAAGAATTGTTTGTTTATTCTAAAGAGAGGAGACAGGGCAGACATAAGAACAGTCTTAAAATATGTAAAGGATTGTTTATAAAGAAGCTGATGGCTAATTATTCTCCTTGTCCACCAGGGGTAGGTAAATGGTTTGATTCACAGTGTGGGAACATAGGTTAGATATTAGAAAAACATTTCTCACTAGAAGGATAGTTAAGCATTGGGCCAGATTTGCTTAGTGAAGTTGTAGCTTCCCCATTCTAGGAGGTTTTTAAGAACAGGTTGGACAACTTAACTGTTGGGTATGATCTGTGTATAAATGATCCTGCTGCAGAGCCAGGGAATACATTAGATGACCTCCTGAGGTTCCCTCCCACCCTTCATTTCTATGGGGCATGTCTGTATGACACCAAGCTAGCTGCATTGTGCCCGAAAAGCTCAAGACACCTTAGCTCAGCCTTCTGACCAGGCTAATGTATACTGCCAAGAAGTACATTAGTTTGCATGGAAAGCTGTACTAATGTGGCTACACAGCTTCTGGTAGATGACTTGGCTTGTTTATGACTGACTTGAGTATCTCTACATGGCAGTACTTTTGTCTCAGTGATTTCACCATTTGAATAGACAGATTGGCACCACTTTTCCATTTAAATGGAGGAGTAAGAGCAGTTACCTCCAAGGTCTTAGCCCATGCTGTTGCAACTCCTGCTGAACTTCTGCTCAGAAGCTTCTTTTGGAGAAGAGCCTCGAGAAAGGTGAGATGTGGAACATATGGTCCTAAACTCCCACAGTTTAAGAGGAGGCAGGTTGCTGAGTCTGCTGTTGTTGTCTGAAGTCCAGCTTGGGGTCTCAGAAGTACAGTCCAAAGAAAGAGACTTATGATTGTGATCCAGGCTCCTCTGTTTATTATACTTCCAAGGGAAGTTTGCAGGAAATGAAACCTCCAGCATAACTAAGAAAAAGGAGGTTGTTGTTTTTTAAAAGATATTTCTTAGAATTTGCTTAGGGATCAAGGTTTCCAGCAGCAGTAGGTCAGAAACAGGCCACTTTCTGGCGAATTTCCCCTTTTCAATAGCTGCATATTTTGAGGTTTGCATAATGTGTTATGTTTGCTGTGGAAAGATGAAGGTTTCTGATCCCTTAGGTATGATTTACAGCCAAATAACCTCACACACGCATACCACTTTTCTCTTTCAGTCAGTATCGACAAGGTAGTAAAAGAAAAAGTCGACCTGTGAGTGTGAAAACCTTTGAAGATGTCCCATTAGTACCCACAGTACAAGTTAGTCAGGAGGTAGGTTTGTCTGTCTCTTTCTCTTGTTTTTTTACATCTTTTCATATTTCTTGTGCTCCTTTTCCATGCTGGTGTGTGATTCTGTCTGATCAGTTACATCTCTTTGGCTCTTTAAAGGACAATCAGACAGACAGTGGTATGGTTCTTGCATCTGAAGAGCTGAAGACACTGGAAGACAGAGCTAAACAAACAGGCCCTGAAACGCTTCCCTTTAGGTATGGTTCATGCAGCCTGTCTGATGTACTAAGCTTTTCAGATGTGGATGTATGTGCTCACTGGAACCATGAAGAGAGATGCTGAGCTAGTTCTGCACATACTAGTTTCAGAACCAGAAGCAGCAAAGGCATTTTAGCATGGCAGTCTACAGTAATTTTAGATGCTGAGCTATCTTGAAAGACAGAAGCTTCACCCAGAGTGATCTCACTGTTCCATTAAAACATAAGCAAAAATAACCAATGCATGCCTGTCTGTATTTTATAACACATCACATGTTTATATTTTATGACATCTATATGCTCTTCTAAGGGGCTTTGTAGCATAATATCAATCTGTATAGACAAAAGAATGGACCACTTACAGAATACTTGCATGTCCTAGGGAAGATAATGGGGGGAAAAGCGATCTCATATAATACACCTCTAAAAGAGTTTTAAGCCATTATCATGAAGAAGCAGAATGCTACAGTTAATTTTGAAATGGAAAACAGCCATCTACACAAGTTACCTGCCTACTGATGGCCTCCAAACTCTCAAAATTTATTTCAGTTCTGTTTGCATTTCTCTTGCAGTGCTCTGGTACCCAGTAAAAGTAACGAATCTGTTATGTCTGAAGCCTCCAACCCAACAAGTGGCTATCAGTCAGGATACCATTCTGATGACATGGACCCTGCAGTTTACTCTAGTGAAGAAACAGAACTCTTGAGCACCAAGGAGGACACATCACAAGTGTGCTGCCTACAGACACTTCCCTATGACACTGCTGTTTCACTCAACTCGCCTCCCTAAAACAAAATGAACAGCAGCAGAGATTCCCATGGAACGTTCCTTTATTTCCCAAGCTAGTGGTGTTCAGGTTTTATGTGTAGAACATATACATTCACAAAATTAACAAAATACACATTTATCTGAAACCTGCTTTCATACGAAGGACACGAGGCTATCGTAGTAAACTGCAGTGACAGGCCAGGAGACGCACCTTCAGAAGACATTGGTGAAAAAGAGCTATCACTGTCATGAGCATGTGTTTTGTCTCTGATTACAACATCAGTCTTCTGGGCTTTAGGACCCAGATGAAAAGTATATTGACACTGAGTGTCCATCCAGTAGCATCAAGAATACAGGCAGTGGGACAGTGTTCACAAAGGCACTTTGTGTTTCCAGTTTTACAAAATAAAGGGCCAGCCCTGCCTTTTTGTGTTCCCCTTGTGGCTGGGCTACAGGAAGAAAACACCACCACAGTGGGTTCTTGTCTCAGAATTATCCTTTACTCACTTCTGCAAAGGACAAGGGACCTTCAGATTAATGATTTGGCTTTATGGCTAAACATAGCCCGGGATAAATATAGAACTGGTTGTGTGTCCCTGTCCTTGACAGAACACATTTGCTTTGTGAGACCTGATGCCTTGTGTTTCTTTGGATAAGATTTTTCCTAAGTGAAATTGGTTAATATGGACCCAATCCGAAGCTAGATAAAGCAAATTCAGATATTCCTATGGACTTTCATCAACATTGTATCAGGCTGTCTGACTGACAGTAATCACAGTAGACATTACTATAGTGTTTTAGTGATCTTTACCAGGTTATCTTTTAACCCTAACTTTTCTCTGTAAAAGAAAGGCCAAATTCTTTTGCTCCTAAACTTAGCACAGTTTTTGTTTACAGCAGCAGGGAATATAGCCCATAAATTCTTGAGTCTTATGACTTGTTACATGGCAGCTCAAATTTTCTAGGAGTGATGATATTTTAATTTCTTAATTGTTGGACAAGTTCCTACCTGTGCTCTTGTAGCCCCAAGTTCTGGTTACAAACACAATATGTGCTACAAGATTTTGTAACTGTAAAGTTATTTCTACTGAGTTTCTTTTTGTATTTTTTTTTTTTTAATTTGTGGTTTTGTTATTTGGTTTTTACCATAATGTCAAATGCTGGGAACCACTAAGACAGAGAATGGCACATACAGTATTTATAGCCTCTTTATGTAGAAATAAATGTAATATATTAAAATATAAATATATATTATATTATATAATGATCATCGTAGTCTTTATGTTTGTATCAGTGTTAAGTAGCATTATAAGGGTCACAAAGTTTTTTTAATAGTGGAAGTATTTCACTTTATTAAAGAATCAAAAAATATAAAACACAAGGGGACTTTGAGTATATCTCTCTCCTTTTATACTAATCAGGTTCTTATACTCTGTCTGTCACCATATGCAATTTAGCTTTAATCCTGGTGAACAAATCATATGCAATATGAACCTATGTTGTACTACAAGTGAAAGTAGTATATACTTTTGTCTGTATGCCTCGTCACTTATGCCCTGGATTGCCAAGACACCTGAATAGTATCCCAATGCTAGTAAACATTGTTTATGGTACTAATTGAAAAAAGATCATTCAGGGAAATTGTCATTGGAACAAATTATTAGCATATACTGAGTGTCCTGTGGAAATGCCTTTTCACAATAAGAAATGAAATATTTTGTTTATTTTTACTTTATCTTTGCACCTGGGAGAAGATATGTCATATAATCCATTTGTCCTCCCCACTGCCCAATTCAAACTTGCTCTCTCTTGCTTTCTGCATCTGGAATATTAATGCCCATTCTTGCACACTTCTAGGCTTCTCCTTCAAACCTATCCCTAAAATCTACCTTTTTTACACTCTTCCATCACTGACTATGTCTCTGTAACATCTGCTATTTGTCTTGTGTATATTAGTAAAATTTAAAGAGGCATGGGACATGATGGAGAGGATATCAGGAATACCCAATATCCTGACACTTCATGCTAAAAAAAATCTATTGTTAGGAATAATCAGATCTTAAGTCCAGTTCTAAGTAAGGGTTAGGGATGAGACCTTTATGGGACTGATTAGCTTATACTTACCTACAGTGGTATTTTTTTTGTACCTTCTTCTAAAGCAGATAGTGCTGGCCACTGTTAAGAGCCCAGGATACTGGACTAGATGGAAGACAGGTCTGATGCACTATGGTGATTTACTAAATTCAATTTTAATCTTGGTTTAATAGCATAAAAACTATAAGAGTCCTTACATAAAAGATTCATATTGCTGTTGTTTGCTTTAACAGTTTGTTCCTTAAATCCAAGCCACTTTGTCTCACTTGTGAATATTCTGAGTGCTTAGTTTTAAGGCCAGACAAGATCCCTTTAGTCACATGGACTAATCTAATTAAATGTAGTGAGACTGTGTGCTTCAAAGCACTGATAGACTCCAATACAGTTTGTGGCAGAGAAAACTGCTCCCGGGCACAGCGTTTACATGTGCCTGAGACTATAGCACTTTAAACCAGGGTGGAGCAGTCCCAGGCTGGCAGGGGGTCTGGGGAGTCAGTCTCAGGCTCTACATGGTGGTGTCAGGCAACAGAGGGGTTGGCTGGGGCATGAAGGTGCTAAAGTGTGGGTCATGAAGATGGCAGGTAGCCTCTGTTCTTTAGCACCATTGTGCCCCAGCCATCCCCTGTCACTGCAGGTTTGTTTTGATGGAGTACATTATTTTACTGTAGGATAGTACTGTCAGAGTTAATTAATATACTGTGCCCTAATACCAGTGCACATATAGACTGTGACACTACTGCAGAGCTAATTAGTCAATTCGGCAGTAAAGTACATGTGTAGATGCACCCAAAGCAACCGAAGACATCATAATCTGGCCCTTCAATCTCAAAGATTTTGATGCAGGGATTACAGTTTGGCCGCACCTCCAGTCATGATCTGATATGCTATATCAATTGTGCATTTCTAGCTTTTGGAGTGTATCTACAGTAAGTCATGCCATTAAATGTAATAGTGCCCTTGAAAGCTTGTAGTTCAAAAGGTTTGACTAGTGAAGTTTGACCTGTAATTAAAAAGCTTCTTGTAGTCCTTATCAGCCAGCTGGATTGTTCTGTTGGTTCAAGCCATTTTATAAATGATTAGGAAATGCAAGAATGAGCTCACACCTGTTAGAGGAAAGGAAGTTAGCTTCTCTTTTTATTTTTACATGTATTCAGTTTCAGGAAAAAGAAATGTTTCTATAAATGTGTTCATATATTTGGCACTTGGTTCCACAGTTCTTTTCTTAGCCTATATCAATTACATCCTCAAAAACACCTGGGCTTTTATTATGTTCTTAAAGCAGCAGGCTCGGCTTTGCTCCAGTCAAGAAACATCTGTCCTGATAGCGAGTCTAAGTTCTACAACGTATGTTTTAAAAAGAATAACAGACGCATCACACAATCTTGCAAATTTGTGATGCTTCAGTAATCCACCCATTCCACATCCTTATTGTGTCAGTTCTCAGAGTGGGTGGAGGCTGAAGGCTCAACAGTCAGCTTTGCATCCAGAACTCAAAGCTTAGGAGAATTTCACTGTCTAGAGTTTGTTAAATACATGAAAAAACTTGCAAGCTCTGAAAGACCCCAGAATTAAACATAATTCAGACATAGAGTCTGGATCTTTGTAGCCAAAAGTTTTATTTATATCTTCTATTTTATCATTTTCAGGGAAATTTCTGTAAAGCCACAGTTGATGCCTAGGTGTTTTCTCATGAACTCTTTTGCTCTGAAAAGCATCTGTGTGTCACATGTGTGCAATTCAACTGGAAACACAAGACTGGAAGCATTATCATGATTTCCTTCTCTTTATCTGAGGCATGTGATGTCCAGCACCATGCAGGTGTCTCCAGGGAGTGCTACTTCTCTGGCACTGGAAGCAGTAGGAAAATGATTTACAAAAAACTGTTCTGCAGGTGATGCCTCTCAATAAGTGTTGCTGTTGTTCAAGTGAAAGCCCACTAGCAAACTGCCATACCAGTTGATCAACAAGAAAATGTGAATGCTTTATTTTTTCCGAGTGCTTTATAATGGCTGATAGTAAAGCAGGCAAATAGTTTTTTTGTTTTGTTTTGTTTTGTTTTTTGAGGCTCCCAAAGAGATGGAGCCACAAATGCTGTCAGTCTTCAGCCATGTCTCTGTCACCTATGGGAGGTTCAGAACTGCTAAGCAGTATTGTAGAAGGAAAAGACCAGGTGGAAAAGCTGTTTTCTAAATGGAAACTTCACAAAAACAGCCAAGAGAATCCCCTTCCCATTGGTTTTTAAGAAGGCACTAGGTATGCATCCCTTTTGAATAGTTTAAGAATAATAATTCCTGCATCTTCACAAATGGTTGGACTAAATGATCCTTAGGATCCTTTCCAAAACTACAATGTCATTGTTTTGAGGAATGGAATCCTAACTGGTCTTGCTGCCTGAGCAGGTAGGCTGGGCCAGCCACCTTTGGGTAGTTTTGACCTGCATGGGTTTACAGCCTGATAATCTGTGCAGTCTATGGCCATCTCATAAGGCTGCCCACAATTGTTCTCGAGTGAAAGTGCAGCTGTCCTCCACCTCATGCAAAGTCACTTATGGTCAGTGCGACATACAGCAAAAATGCCACATTTCTACTTCATGCAATTTTTCGAGTGGGTCTGAATCTAAAGAAGTGTTCCCCTTTAATGTGTGACCCTGCAAAAAAAAAATAAAAATGTTCAGGCAAAGATTCCAGAAGCTCTACTGGGAGCTCTGTGTAAATTAAATCAGCTGGCCCAGGAAGAATAATGAGGAGAAAGCTGTCTGGCATTCAGCTCTATGTGCGTGGCAGAGTCTCTGAGTGGCAGTGACAAACGCCCATTGCTTGGATCATTTGACACTAGTGTGGAGAAAACATTCGATGTGTCCTGTTGGGGCAATCCTGACTGGCAAAGGGACAGACTTTAAAACCTAGCAGATCATTTCCATAATTTATTTCCATGGTTGTTTGATCATAAAGTGTGTCCAGAGAGCATGGATGACCTCCAGACAAGAATCTGGACTTTGTCATTATTATACCAGTCAGATCCAAACTGTGAATCCTTTGAGGTTTGCCCATCACTAATACATGAGTACATGTCCTGTATTTCCTTTGTAAAGCTATAGCAGAGAAAACAAAGTTAACATTTGTGAAACTGTTTATGTTCTGATTATCTGACAAATTTATGGCAGAAACTAGGCTGTGAAGACCTTTCCTTTGGACTTCAGCCCTGGGTTTAAAATCTCCTTGGCTGAATGCTGTATTCTAAACCATGATGTATGTCCTCCGCTCCTTCACTCCTGACATTTCAGACTGATTAAGACCCAGAAGGTCATTTGCAAACATAGTAGGAGTTCTTAGCATATGGTGCTGATAAGCATCTCAATGTCTGAGATAAGAAGTTGTTTAATGGAATCTTAGGAAGCTTGGGCTTTGTTACCATAAAACTGTACAATGTAAAGCCTAAACCCTGCACAGATGTAATTAGCTGTTAAGCATATCAGGTTCATGATGAAGGGTGTTCTAGTAATTCATAAATTATTCTGACTGCCACCAGTTGGTTAAAATTTGAAGCATCTCAGACTGCAGCTTGTTAGGATGATATTAAGAAGAATGATGAGTCATGTTAGTGAAAGTTTTATTGAGCTTGAAAAATCAAACATATGTACCTGCCACTCTGTCTCCATCACCAAAATGAATCTCTGCTGTCACAGCAGTGGCCAGAAAAAATATTACCACTGTTTGGTTTTCTAAGTCTTAGAAATAGACTAACTCAATTTTTTTTTCCTGTGAAACATTTTAACTGGGGTTTATGAATCCTAATTTTAATGATCAGGATTATGAGGATGCTTAATATCCTGGCCTGCTAGGTTGAATAATGCACTCCTGCACTGCACACTTCAGTTGAGAATGTTCTAAGAAAAATGAAGAGTTCAAATTTTTCCATGAGCTTTGCAAATCAAATGAGAGCTCAGCTGTTGCCTCACCTCTGTGCAAAAGAAACAGGAAATGGGTATGTCTTTAGTTCTGTTTCTGTTAGGGGCACGGGCGGCTGGTGCCTCCTGAGTCTGGGGGGGGCACCCGCAGAAGCCGACAGCAGGGACGGGGCTGTTGAGCACCCACAAAAGCCGCCAGTGGTGTCAGCAGTGGGGATGGGGCTAGCGAGCACCCGCAGAAACCACCAGCGGTGGGGGCTGGCCCTGTCAGGGCGGGCATGTGCCCCCTGTGTTCTCCTTACCAGTCACCTATGGTTAGAAGCCATCTATACTGGATGCTGGAAGTTTCCAGATTGCAAGGGGGTTATCCATTTGGTCAGGATAGGGGGTTGTGGCCCAGTCTACATAAAATGCTTTACTCGAGATTAGAGCTAATTCCTGCACAGTAAGTGTCACTGTCTATGCATGCAGACAGTGAGTGTCCCATTTGGTTTAGTAGGGGTCCAGGACAGCTGGCTATATTTAAAGAAACCTTATTGAGGTATCAGGAACCATCCTGATGCACGGGAAGAATAGCAAATATGGCACAAGGCCAGTTTGGCTTAGCAGAGAACTCTTTGGTGAGCTTAAACACCACAGGAAGCTTACACAAAGTTTCAGCTTGAACAGACGACTAGGGAGGAGTATAAGAATATCGCTTGGGCATACAGGGATGAAATCAGGAAGGCAAAAGTGCAAGTGGAGTTGCAGCTAGCAAGGGACATGCAGGGTAACAAGAAGGGTTTCTACAAGTATGTCAGCCAGAAGAGGAAGAGCAGGGAAAGTGTGGCTCCCTTACTGAATGGGGGAGGCAACCTAGTGACAGATAATGAGGAAAAAGCCGAAGTATTCAAAGCCTTTTTTACCTTGGTTTTCGCAGGCAAAGTCAGCTCCCAGACTGCTGCACTGGGCAGCACAGTTTTAGGAGAAAGGTAAGCAGTGCTTAGTGGTGAAAGAACAGGTTAGGGGCTATTTAGAAAATTCAGATGTGTAAAGTCCATGCGGCCAGATGCAATGCATCCATGGGTGCTGAGGGAGTTGGCTGATGTGATTGCAGAGTCACTGGCCATTATTTTTGAAAGCTCATGATGATCAGGAGAGGTCCCAGACAATTGGAAAAGGGCAAATATAGCACCCATCTATAAGAAAGGGAGGAAGGAGGATCCAGGAATTACAGACCAGTCAGCCTTACCTCAGTCCCCAGAAAAATCATGGAGCAGGTCCACAAGGAACCCATTCTAAGCACTTGGAGGAAAAGAAAGTGATCAGGAACAGTCAGCATGGATTCATCAAGGGCGAGTCATGCCTGATCAACCTAACTGACTTCTATGATGAGATGACTGGTTCTATGGATGGGGTGAAAGCAGTGGATGTGATACACCTTGACTTGAGCAAGGCTTTTGATATGGTTTCCCACAGAACTCTTGCAAGCAAGCTAAGGAAATACGGATTGGATTAATGGGCAGTAATGTGGATAGAAAGCTGGCTAGATTGTCGGGATCAATGGGTAGTGATCAATGGCTTGATGTCGAGTTGGCCAGCTGGTATAAAGTGGAGTGCCCCAGGGGTCAATCCTGGGGCTAGTTTTGTTCAATAACTTCATTAAGAATCTGAAAGATGGGGTGGAGTGCATCCTCAGCAAGTTTGCAGAAGACATGTGAAGAGTAGATAAGCTGGAGGATAGGGCTAGTATTCAGTGTGACCTAGACAAATTGAAGGGTTGGGCCAAAATAAATCCTATGAGGTTTAACAAGGACAAATACAAAGTCCTGCATTTAGGACAGAACAATTCCATGCACCACTATGGGCTTGAGACCAACTGGCTAAGCAGCAGCTCTGCAAAAAAGGACTTGGGGGTTACAGTGCACAACAAGCTGCATATGAATTAACAGTGTGTCCTTGTTGCCATGAAACCTAACAGCATACTGAGCTGCATTAGTAGGAGTGTTGCCAGCAGATTGAGGGAAGTGATTATTCTCCTCTATTCTGCACTGGTGAGGTCACATCTGGAGTAATGTATGCCACTCCCTGCTGACTATAGAAAGGATGTGGACAAGAGAGTCCAGCAGAGGGAAGGAAAATAGTTTGGGCACGTGACTTATGAGGAGAGGCTGAGGGAATTGGGCCTATTTAGTCTGAGGAAGAGAAGATTAAGAGGAGGGAGCAGGGGAAGGATTTGATAGGAGCCTTTAACTACCTGAAGGATGGTTCAAAAGAGGATGGAGCTAAACTGTTCTCAGTCTAGATGGCAGATGACACAGCAAGGAGTAAGGGTCTCAAGTTGCAGCAAAGGAAGTTTAGGTTGGATACTAGAAAAAACTCTCAGTAGGAGGGTAGTAAAGCACTGGAACAGGTTACCCAGAGAGGTGGTGCTGTCTCCATCCTTAGAGGTTTTTAAGGTCCAGCTCAACAAAGCCCTGGCTGGAATGATCTAGTTGGGGGTGGTCCTGCTTTGAACAGGGGGTTGGACTAGGGTCCCACCTGAGGTCTCTTCCAACCCTAATTTTCTGTGATTCCATGACACTACAATCAGAAGTGTTACTACATGTAAATATCCCTGAGCTAGTTTTAATCTAGTTAGTTCAGATCCCAATAAAAGCACTTCAGTTTGGGATAGCTGTCTAAATAAGTACAAAGGTGTGGAATGAAATTCACATTGTCACAGCTTTACTCTTACTGGTATCTAGGTGAATTGCAGCTAGTGTTAGGCCATCTCTACACATGCTTTAATCTGACTGCAATGTAGACAATCTCAGAAGTAAACTGCGCAGTTGTGCATACTACTTTCACATGGATGCTTACTGGAAAATCTGAACATCAGTGTATACCATCCTGAACAGCTGTTGTACTTATTTTAATCTCCATGGTGACAATGCTTTTTTCTCCTAAATTTTATAATACTATTCCCATTGTTTCTTCCTAGTTTTCAGTGAATTTGAGGATAAATTGTTTTAAGCTTTATTGGCCCGATGCACAAGAAACCTATTCTAACGAATCCTGTTTTTAAACTTTAGATGGCGGACTCTGGTGCTTGCCTGATAGGAATGGGTAGAGAGCAGGGTCTGGAATTCTGAGTTGCTGGATTTTTTTGGTTAGGCACTACTGGGGGTAAACGGGTTGCAGTAGTTTGAGTTTTGGGCCACTAGTGTTCATGGGTGTGAAGATCTTGAGGTTAAAAGGAGCATGAGCCGATAAGTTTGAAGAAGATGGGTTAGCAGTTGCATATATATCGCTGCTTGATAGGGGCTAAAACTAGAAGGGGTTTATTATGGTAGGGGTTATATAGAAGCAAAGAAGGGGCTTTAAAAAAGAAAAAAAGAAAAAAGGAAAGGGCAGATCAGCAAGCTCCACAGTGATGTTATTTACTAGTGTGGTTCCTGCCAAAAAACACAATGGCATTACTGCTTATATAGGCAACTCCTGAAGGCTGCTTTTGTGTGAAAAGTTTGTGGCAAAAAAAGAGTATTTTCTTTGCCTTAAATGCTAGTCTTCCTCCTCCAGGCATGCAAAAAGTGCTCTTCAAAAGACAGTTTTATAGTAACAGTTTGGAACTTTTGGGGTTAACAATGCTGGCAGTCTGTTTATTGGAAGCTAAGTGCCTTGCAGTTTCTCTGCACTGTTATGTGTTACTTTCGGAATCACACCTTTTAAAGTGCTAAGATAGCTGAAAGCTTACAACATCCATTATAGACTGAAACAAAATCTGCTTTGGCACTATACAAATATAAAAACATTGTCATGTTTCTACTATAGTGTACATCTTAATAAACATGCTTACATTAGAATATTTCCTTATTCAATTAGTGTAAGTGATGTAGCTCTATTGGTCCAGAAATTATGCAAGAGGCAAGGATGCAGGACCTGAGGAAGAATGTCTTGCATTTGAAAGCTTATCTAACTTTATCCCAACTACATAGTTGGTTTAATAAAATATATCACTCTAAGACATGGTTGCCATTCTTATTCAAACTCATTGTGATGTCACTATTGGAGCAGGGGGGTACGCAGCTTTCAGTGGAATGGGAGGAGAATCTATAATTGTCAGTCAGTCAGGAGTCAGCATATGAAAGGGGATCATAAAGTGATGTTTGAATTTGGGTTCTGGCCCAGAAGGGACCCCAGAATGAATCAAATACAACCATCTGCTGTAGAACTAACATTTCCCTGTGTGGCTACTATTCTGAGCATATGGGGGATAGGTGGGTTCAGGAACCTGAATAGGCTCAGAAAACTTCATATGTCACATTTGGCCAAAATGGCAGCATCAAACTGGACAGTCAGAACAAACAAGTCCCTTCTGCAGCTTTATTTTATAAAACCAATAACAGCTGCGGCCTGACTTAGGATGTTCTGTTTACAGGACTATCAGGAAGGGTGCCCACCTGAGTTGTTGGCTCTGCCAGGCAGGGCATATTTGCAAATCAATCCTGCCTTCTACTTGACTGCAGACTAACACAGTTAGCTATCTCTTTCTGCTCATGGAAAAAATCTTAATCCTTCATGGTAGCAGCCAGAAGTTATAGACTGCTATTAGAGCTCCTTTTCCTGACTTTCTGTCTTGGCTCTTTGCTTCTGCCACAGTGCTGAGCAGAAACCCAGAAGTTACCCATCTAAGTCAACTGCATAGCTATACAATTTTATATTTTTTATTTTCTTTACTGCAATGGCCATGATTAAGGCTGGATTGGCCCATTTTCTTTCTTCAGAATATGAGAAAACCCAGGACCTCTGTATACCTCTGTGTGGTATAAATACTGATGAGGTATAACATTGATGGTGTGACTCCAAGAGTGTGCAGTTACAAATGGCAGAAATCCTATCTGTGCACCAATCATTTAAATGGGGGAAGAAGATGTTTATTTGGCATGACTCCAGAGTTGTAGCTAGTACACAGGCAAACAGGTATTTCAGTTCTGACATGATGACAAGATGGTTTAGGAATAATTTGTCCTGCATTTGTGTATGGAATTAGACTAGGTGACCCTTGAAGTCTCAAGCATATGATTCTATCATAAAAAATGTATGGGATAGCCCTTCCAAGTTAGTATGAAATAGAGATGCATCCATACAAATCACATTCCACATTAAAAATGAACTAAGTCCATTTCAGAATGAGTTAAAGTGGATTTTAGAGTTCTAAGTAATTGGCCCCTTGTTTCACAAAAAATAGAAGCGTAACTAGCAGGGTTTGTGCCCTCGGTGAAAGCCTGCCAGACATGAATGACTGGTGCCTCCTGTGACTGGGGGGGCACCATGGCTGTGAGCAGGGACTGCCTGGTGTGGGGGTGAGCAGGTGTGGGGGTGGGTGCTGACCGCCTGTAGGAGCCAGTGGTGGCTTTGGCAATGACCAATCTCAGAGGGGGCACATGCCCCCCCTTACCCTCCCTATGTGTCACCTATGCTGCCAGAGCATGTGAGTGTGGTGAGGGCAACTGGGGAGGTGGAATCTTACCTGCTTCAGGGACTCAAAAAAGTTCCTGGCTGCTGCTGCAATGGCTTAATCTGCCTACCCCAGTTGTTGCTGCTATAGCAGCAGCGTGATGTCCCTGCACCTGGCTGCTGCTGCAAAAGCAGGGGTGCCCTCTAACATGCCATACTGGTCTGCATGCATCTTTTCCCAACAGTCCAGCTGCATAGGCAGAATTCTGGGGACAAGCTAATTGTCACTGTCACTCAACAGTCTTCAATAGCTTGCTCCCAGGGCCTCGTGGAAGTGTCTCCAAAGCTCTTGATTAAGAGGCTGCATATGTGTGGAGCTGTGTGGTATGTTTGAGGATGCCTCTGCTGGGCAATGGTAAGTTTGAGGTCTAGACATGGTTTCAGGCAAGATGTGAAGTCAGGCATGGTTTCAGGTTGTCTAAAGCAACAATTTACGGGTCATTAAACCAAAGAGAAAGGTGCTTTTTTAATATTTCCTCATCAGTATTTATAGGATTTTAGTATAAGTTTATTTACTAGTAACAGCTTAAAATTTTACTTGCATCTATCACCATTTCTTACTCATGAAATATTTTAACTGACCATATGCCAGAATGGCAGATAAGGTCCTCATTTGAGAGAGCATGAGTTCCTTTTGTATCTTTGAAAAGTTTTGATATGAAGCTAGACAACAAAGAATTATGGGTGTTAAACAAAGGTCCCATGACTACTTCTGCAATATGAGATTGTCCAAATGCACATGCAGCAGGCTTACGTTTCAGAGCTTGGGTTGAGTCCCAGGCTTAAGATTCTGCTGTTTTGATTGGTGGAGCCCATTCATCAATCAGAAGGCAGCAAGAGAAATAAAGTCATGCCCCTTTCCTGAGGGGGGTGGGTGGGGAGAAGAGCTCTCCTGGACCTGATTGTAGACTGCAACACTGTCAGGCCGAGACGACTCCAGGGGCAGAGCCCTGGAGAGTATAAAAGGAGCTGCATGCCGAGCATGAGGGGGGATGCGTCAGGGACAGAGAAGAGAGGGGCTTAGAAGAGCTGAGGAGAGCTGCTCAGCAGGGTGAAGCAGAAGCTCAGGAAGAGCCCCTGAAGACTTCTATCAGCGGGGAGCAGTGGACGACTCCAGCAGTTAGGCTCTCAGTGCACAGCATGGCGCACAGCGTCTGGACCCTGGGAGCTGCGTGAGGTGGCTCAGGTCTGCAACCTCTGGCATGCAGCCAGAGACACAGTTTGCAGGCTGGTGCACAGAGCAGGATCTTTGGTGCCCCTTGGGCGGCTCAGGTCCACAATCCCCAGCATGAGGCTGGTAGCTCGGTGCATGAGGCTCTGCACTGAGGGTGAGACCCTGGGAGTCACTTGGCGTGGCTCAGGTCGACAGCTGCTGGCACAGAGCAGCAGCTCAGTGCAGACAATGCTGCCCAGAGGGTCCAGGAGCAGACTGAGCCCCAGTGCAGCACAAGGCCGTCCAGGTCTCCAACCCCTAGCCCAAGGCTAAGTGCCCACTACACACAGCGGTGCATGTGGCCCTAAGCCAGGCTGGTGGCAGCAGAGTCAGGCAGTGGGAAAGCCCAGCAGGGAACAGAGCTCGACCTGGAGAATGGGAGGCAACTCTCCAGGACTGTGGAGTAGTAAGTTACCCTGGAGAAAGGATCCCCACAGGGGAGGGATCCCCCAGGGTTGTGAAGGGGCACCACATGTGCTGCTCCTGGGTGATAGCAGAGGGGCTTAGGAGTCTTTGGGGTCTCCCTCTCCTTTTCTTTCCCCGCACCTCCTTTCCTGTAGTGGTACCTTGGAATTGGGGCCCCTGCTCTGGAGGGCACCCAGGTAGTCTAAGGATTGCTTGTTATATTTGCAGACTGTGCCTTATAGTTTATGTGAATAAGCTGAAGTAATAGTTTGTTTATTAATAGAGTTATAAGGTTGCCTGATTAATATCCTTTGTTCTGGGTTGTTCTATTGTTCATTTGTATTTTTAAATAATAATTGGTTGTATATATATATATATAGGTATAGAGTTTATTGTTTTGTAAATTTGTACATATATATGATCTATGTCCTTATCCATTAATGGTTTTGTTGTAATAATAAATTTGCATATAGTTAAGTAATTGATTGACTGGGCCTGACTCTATAAGGGACGGAGGCGGCCACTGGGCTGTTGTGTCCCTCTGCAGCATGCTGCCCTGCCAATAATTCCCTCAATTGGAGTGGGGAGTATGAACCCATGTACACCTGGGCTACACAGAGATACAGTCATTATCTTGTGTTACCCTTAATGATACAACTTCTCTGCATTACCAAAGGCTGATGCACCTGGAGTGTGGAAGGATAGCAGAGTTCAGGTCAACCCTGTGCTGCAGGAAAACATTCTTTCTCCTCTCAACTCTTATCAGGCGCTTGTGCAAATATGCACAGCTAGCTTTAAAAAAACCCCTAAGTTTGTATTCACCAATACTGCAGAATTTCAGAGTTGGCATTAATGTTTCCTGTTGGGTAAGTGGATTTTGCTGTTGACTGACACAAGAGGGCTTAACTTTCCCCTCTGTTTAATGATAAAGGATTGCTCCAAAGTTCTCTGAAGTCCATGAAAAGGGGCCTATACCAGCCATCTTCAACTGACCATGGAAAAGGATAGCCAGCACATGTACACTATTCACCAAACCAGAATGTATTTAATCTTGATTGGGTGGATCCTGTATCTATCCATATCCAACTCCCCACTTAGTTTCTTTCTGCAGAGGCAGATTAAGGTTTATTTGGGTCCTGGGCAAAAACAAAATTGGAGGCCCTTCCCTTCCTGGTGGTGCGGTTGCCAAGAGCGGGATGGGCCTCTGTGCCCCACAGGGGAGGCTGGGTGGACCCAGCTGGGCTGGGGGTAGGGGCACATGCTTGTCTCTCTTCCCTGCCCCCACTTCCTCCTCCCCACCACAGTTGGAGCGGAGCCCAGCCAGGTGAGGGTGGATGCGGGCTGCCTGCTGTGGGCTCGGGGCTCTTCACTCTGCTGCCTTTGTCCTGGGGGGTACTCTCACTCCCTATCATGGGCATGGACATACACACACTGCTCTCACTCACTCCTGGCCATGTACATGGACACACAGACACAAACACATTCTCTCTCTTTCTACCATGAACACACACGCACACGTACACGCACACTGACACGCGCGCGCACGCATGCACACACACACACTTTCCCCTCACAGGGCCTCCCCCCCCCCGCTGGCCCATGCGTTAATTCACCTATGCTTTTGTGATGAAGTAGGTCGATGCCACAGTTTGAAATAAGGAAAATGATGACTCACCTACCAGATGTACCCTGATGTCTGCAAATACTATATATTACTGTGGTACTTACCTGATTTACTGGTTTCGGGCCACTACTTCTATTTCTGCCAGAGGAGGCAAATTTCCAGGACTGAGCTGTGCTGTGTCCAAAGTAGCTCAGTTTCCTGACAGTTTGAGGTGGCTCCTGCCTGACTGCGTGGTGGGATAAGATGTAGAAAACAGAGGTTGTATTGCTGGAATACAGTACAAACAGCAGCACCATTTAGTACTTCAGTCCTGCAGAACTGAGTGAAAACATTGCCTATCTTATCAGTTACTTAGTGAGTTAAGACCCAGAGGTATAAAAAATCTATTTAAACCCTGGGTAATTCTTATAAACACAGCCCTCAGGAGATAGCTCCATAATAAGAACTTTTTGGGTGCACTTATACATAGTTTTAAATTACAATCACAAGGCCATCTTTATATTTTCTGATAAAGTTCTTAAATTGGCAGCAACTTCTTAGCATTACAGTTTAGTTAAAGTGCTTAAGCAGCAGGGAGCATGTAGATAAAGGAACACAATTATTAACGTATGGATTGGTAACGTTATAAAAACAATGGTTTTTGCCATTGAAAATGTTCTCACACTAATACTGCTACTTTTTGATGAGGATAATTAAGTTTTATCAGCAATTTTCACCTCAGTGTAATTGTATGGATATTAGAGAAATCAATAATGCATAATGTAGATTTTCTTGATGACTATACACTTTGTTTGGTCTGTTATGAGGCCAGCTTTAAAGTTAATTTGTGCAGAACTATTTATTATTCTAATAGAGTTAGGTCCGAGTTCTAGTCTAATACAGCTGGGTTATTCTAATAGAGTAACCCAGATAGCATAACTTCATAGGGGGTCTCAGAACATATCCTCTGACTTGGATCCCAAAAGCACAGTGATAATTTGAGATGTAGCATGATAGAATAATGCAATACAGTGGATTTGTTTTGCACGTTTGACCATGTCACCTGCCCTCTGCCCTCTCTGTTCATTTCTAAAGTTCCAAACCTCTAGAGACACTGATCGTGCAGTAATTCATATAATCATCATCTTGTCATGAATGTATTTCCTTCTTGCCAGTGGAAAAATATGGTATTTAAATCCAATACCCTGTGAAATAATTATTTGCACTAGAAAATTAAAGCTAAGATTTACCTTTTTAAGGGATTTTATTTTAAGATTTTTATTATCAGTTTTGGCAGATTGCAAGATATTGGATTTAAAATTCTGACATTATTTTGTTGTGGAAAAGCTACCTGAGATAATTTTAGATGGTTCAACAATTTGTTATTGGTGGTAATGATAATATTTTTACTAGTATCGGTAGTGTTAGAGTAATGTTTAGGGATTCCAATCAAGATTTGGGATCTACTACAGTGCTAGACACTGTTTAAAATAGAATAAGACAGAGTCTTGAAAAGTTTGCCACCTACCTCTACTAAGGGATGGATAGAGTATGTGGACTAGAAGACATAATGTTACATAATATATGGTACACATAATGTTAGTACCACCATGAGTAGTAGTTTGCATGCGCGTCATGGGAAGTGATTTTTCCACTCTATTCAGTATTAATGAGATCTCATCTGGAATTCTGTGTCCAGTTTTGAGCACTGCACTTCAAGAAAAATCAAAAGGATGCATGGAAAGTTTTTAAAGGAGAAAAACAAAAATGGTAATAACAAAAACAATTCCATATTGCATATGAGCAAAGGCGGAGAGAACTGGGATTATCTAGTTTAGAGAAGAAGACTGAGGGGGGATTTGATAGTAGTGAAAATAAGTGAGGAGCAAGGTTTGATAGGTAATATAATTTTATGAACTAAAAATATACTTGTGAGAGATTTTAGCCAAGCTCTGGGGCAAAAAATGTTCAAATACAAAAAGGATTATGAGAAAGACAATGGTTATCATTTATTCTTTGTGTCCCCAGGTGAGGGGACAAGAAGTAATGGACTGACATTGAAACAAAGGAGATCTAGACTGGATATAAGTCTTTCTTACTCTGAAGGTGGTGAAGCACTTGAACAGATTAACTAGGGAGCTGGTAGAATCAGGCATTGGAAGTCTGATGTGTAGATTAGGCAAATATTTGTCTGGGATGGCTTAGTCAGGGATGATCTTGCCTGTACCTTTGAGTCCTATATTTCTACATATTTTATTGTTTTTCAGTTATTTGATTAAAAACCTGTTTTTGGGGTTTGGGACTTTGCTGGGATGAGATTCACTAAATGGCAGGACACAGGAAGAAAGTGGAGACATTGAAAAAATGAGGTATAAGCATAACCTGCTGGACGGGTAGAATGATGTTGAAAGGCCAAGACTGAGTAACAGAAGACATAAGTTATTGAAGCAAATAGCCAACCAGCAGAAGGAAAAGAATATTTAAAGGAAAATTGTATGACAACACAATGTTATTCATTTTATTGTAGACTACTAATACACTCTTTCCATACACAATAACTTTCTTTAAGGCCAATACAAGTAGACTTATAGGCCATATTCTTATCCATCTATTATACATCTAAGCATGATTCAATTCCACCCTGTTCAAGTCTTGAAAATCCATTAATACATCTACTCTTGTAACACTGTCATTTTACCCTTAGGGCTGAGTCACCAAAAAGCAGTGAGAAGGAGAAGGTCTCACAAATCTTACATATTAAGTTTTTCGGGGACTCAAGCAGTGTGGAATAGGTGCCTAAGTCCACTTATGTGCCTCAGTGGAATAAGACCTGACCCATGATATCAATATGGGAAAGCTGAGGCATTCCCGGAAGTTAGTGTAGATCTACATGTACTTTAAAGACAGTGGAGGAACAGACAGATACAAAGCACAGGACACAGAGGGATTAGCAAAGGTGTATAAGATGTAGTTCCAATGTACATTTTTAAAACCCTTTAATTTTCCAAATATGTTTATGTAGAATGTATTGAGAGACTGTGTCCAAGATGGTGAAAAGGTTCCTGAAATTTGAGAAAACTCACTCAAGACTTTACCATTTTATACTGGTAAAATTTTCCCTGGCAGTGCATTGACTGTACATATTTCCTCTCCTCCAGTACCATATAGCATCCTTTTTTTAGATATTATAAAGGGAATCCCAATGGATATGTCTGCATCCTGAAACAGCCTTAACCCTATGACTGGTATGAGCAGGGCAGCTCAGCTAGAAGAAGCTCATCAATTGCAGCACAATCAAAGATAGAAAATTATGGTTGGAAGGGACTTCAGGAGGTCATCTAGTCCAACTCCCTGCTCAAAGCAGGACCATCCCCAACTAGAGCATCTCAGCCAGGGCTTTGTCGAGCCAGGCCTAAAAAACTTCCAAGGATGGAGATTCCATCACCTGTCTAGGTAACCTGTTCCAGTGTGTCACGGTGGGGTCCCAAAGGAGGGCCATGATCTCCCTGAGGTCCCTCTCACCGTGTCAAGTCTGGCCCAAGGGCACCCTCTTATTCTCGCCCGCCACGTCTTTGATGTTCAGTAAGTTCGGGAGGCTGCCTTACACCTCCTTGGGCACGGCTAATTGGGACCTCCATCCCCGTGGTCCCCGTGTTCTCCTGGACCCCCCGGGGGTCTCCCTGTACGACAGGTGCTCCCCAGGCACCCTAGCCTTAGGACCACGCATGGCTCCTACCAACCCCTAATACCACGCCCCAAGCCTCACAGATGTTCTGGACATTGTCCTGTCGCAAATCAATTCGCCCACTCCCTCGGGCCTACTCTGTACGCTCTATGGAAGTGCCCCCTCCTGGGCTCTTCCTCTCTGTGCCCACTCCGGGCTCTCTCTAGTATGCTGCCCCTCTCTTGGGGCTCTCGAGGCTGACTTTAGGCCTTCTCTAAAGTGTCGTCCCTTTCAGGGACCCTTATCCTCTCTGGGACTTCGTATCGAGCCCTACGGTCTCTTAGGCCCACCGCACTGCTAACCTCCCTCCTCCGGGTGCACCGTGCTGCTATCCCCTCTTGCCAGGGACCACTGCCACACTTTGCCCTTCTCCTGGGCTCTGTACTGATAACCTCTTTCGTCAGGGTCCACCGCAGCACCCTGCCCCTGTCTGAGGTCTATTGCAGCACTAGCCTACTACCTGGGCTTGCTACGCCCATCCTGGGCTTCTCAATAGTCCCCTTTCTCTGGGACTTGCTGTGCCCACGCTAGGGCTCCTCAACAATACTGCCCCCTCTCTGGGGCTTGCTACACCCACTCTTGGGCTCCTAATAATACGGCTCCCCTCTGAGGCTTGCTGCGCCCCCCTTGGGCGCCGGGGTCCTCACGCTCCGCCATGAGGCCCCTTTAAGGTTACTGCGCCTTCACTAGCGCCAGGGTTCCCACACCACTGGGGTTCCCTCTGAGAATGCTGCGCCCTCACTGGCACTAAGGCCCCACACCCCGTGGGTCCCTTGGGGTTCAGCCGCTCCTCTCTGAGCTTAACTGACCCCACAACTCTGCCCTGCAACTCTCAGGGCCTAGTGTGCCCTCACTGGCGCCGGGGTCCCCACTTTACCGTGAGCCCCCTATGAGGCCTCCTCCAACCCCTACAGCCTCACCCAAACCACCGGTGTAATAAACAACCACAACCAAACACAAGCCTCTTGGCCACAACTTAACTCAACGTTGCCTGGCTAAACCATGGTGCTCAAACCTCTTTGAGCTGCCCTCCTTCACTCGGCTAGAGTGGTTCCTACAGTGCTCACCTCCTAGCTCCAGGAGCTCCTGCCTCTGTGGCTGCTGGCAGGGAACTGCTAGCCTGGCTTCCGCCCTGGGTTTTATAAGGGCCAGGCCCTGCCCCCTTCTGGCCAGCTGACTCTCCTTAGTTACCCCGGCAACCCGCAGCTGTGCTCGTTATTGTCCTGCCAGGGCTCTCTCCCTGGCAGTTTCTCCTCTCTAGGAGCAGGAGCGCCAAGGTGCCCTGCGACACAGTGCATCACCACCCTCCTAATGAGAAAGTTTTTTTTCTAATATCCAACCTAAACTTCTCTTGCTGCAACTTGAGACCCTTACTCCTTGTTCTGTCATCTGCCATCTAGACTGAGAACAGCAGTGGGTTCCAGAGAGGAGCCAGTACCAGCTGCTGCGCCAGAGTGGGCGTGGTTTATGGCACTGTGCCAGTGCCAATTTGCCAGCTGGTTCCTTGAAAAGGGAATAAAAACCCCAAAGAACAACTGGAAGTGGGTTCCTCGGTGGGCCCAGAGTGGTGGCAGCCCCAGGAAGGGGCCTCCTTAAACCAGCTAAGCCCAAGAGGGTTAAAATACGTACCTGACACGGTGCTGTGGATTCTGGACATCTCCAGATAGGATTGGACCCTCCAGGGACCTGAAGAAGGAAGGAGAGAGGGATACTTGGATTGCAGCAAACACCACCCGGGGAGAGGGGAAAATATACTGGGGAGTAAGGTAACCTGGGGCTAGGAAGGAGTCTAGGCCAGTCCTAATATGGCCTAAAACAAACCCGATGACACAACATCCAAATGTGACTATTATAACTCAAAAGGCCAGGCCAAAAGACCAATACCATGACCAGACCTAGAAAATTAGGAATTAACATCTTTGGTTGATGTTAGGTGGGGTATAGGGGAGGTGGAGCCCCAAAATGTGAAGACAGACAGGAAGATTGAAGGAGGGTGCTAGGCAAAGCAGAGCATACCATCTTCCTCCCAATTTAGCAAGTTTATTCCAGCAAGACATGGCAGGAAAGAACCCCTGAGGACTTTCCAAGAAATCCAACCCAGTCGCAAGCTGTCCATTCCCTGAGCTACGGCAAAACCCAAAAACACCCATACGAACAAAATGCACTGGTGAACAGCATAGGAAATCACAAATTGATGCGTTGGCTGGGAACTGCAAGGAAAGGGTGACCTTGGAGGCTGACATACAAATGGAGGTAAATCTAACGCCCCAAATCGGAGTTGTTGGGTCAGACGTTACACACGGTGACCAAGGTTCTAGAGGTCCAACAACAGCAAGCGCTGCAACAGCAAGAATGGATGCAGCAGAATTGGACCTCTTTCCGAATGCATAGAATGACTCACAAGGATGATGCTGAGGCATACATCGAGTTATTCAAACAAATGACCATGCAAATGGGGCTGGACAGGCTACAGTGGGTGAGCCAGTTAGGGTCCTTAGTCATAGGAAAAGCTCAAGCAGTGTACCAGGCTCTCCCTAGGGAGGAGGCCTATGATTATGAAAAAAATAAAGGCAGTGATATTACATCGCTTAGAGCTCACATCTGAGCATTACTGGAGGATGTTCCAAGCTCGGAAAGGGAAGGAAGACCAAAAACTGAGGAATTCGATGCAACTTTTAAAGGATCTCATGAATAAGTGGGTACCACCAGAAAAGATAGACCAGGCTGCTTTAGCTGACCAATTTTTTTAGAGCAATTTGTGAAGGATTTAGAAGAAAAGACCCAATTATGGGTACACCAGCATCTCCCTAGGACAGCCAAAGAGCCTTTAAGGGTTGCTGAGGTTTTGTAGCTTCTAAAGTGGAGCACCTTAGAGAAAAGGGGTACAAAAGTATGGGAGCCAATACTAAGAGGGAGGAGGAACCACAGCGAAGACCACCCAAGTTCCCAAGACAAGGGGTAATATGTTAGAAATGTGGGAAGGCAGGTCATGTCTCTCAAGAATGTACATTAGGCCCACAAGAGAGGTGGAAGCCAGCGGGGGATAGCTCAGGGTCGAAGGAAAGATCTGATGCAAATGAAGCCATAGAAGAGGTAGACTCTAGCTTTAGATGGAGCGAAGAAATAGCAGTCTGTGATAAGCCCATGGTGATAGCATGGGTAGCAGGTACAGCAATCCAAGCTACCTTGGATACTGGCTATTTCCAGACCCTAGTAAGGTCTAAATTGATTCTGAAAGACGTTGTAGACTGGTACAGACCAGTAAGGATGTGTTATATCCATAGGGAAGCTGACCAGTATGAAAGAAGTCTACATCAATGTGAGGATAGCCAACTGAAGGGGTAGGATGTGAGTGGGATTTGCATCAGAATTGGATGGCCAAATGATTATAGGGCAGGACTGACCACACCTGTATGAAGTTTTAGAGGAAGTCTGTAGGGACAAGTTAAGAAGGAAAGGCTGGCCCAAAGTTGAGGGTTGGGTAGCCGAAGAGGAAGCATTGTCTTTAGGGGAAGAAGACCTGATGAACCTAGGAACCGGAGCTATGGGGCCCCAGTTCAGGACGGCACAGAAAGAAGACAAAGAATTCCTGATGATTTGAGAAGAAGAGGTTGCTCATGTCAAGGACAAAGTAGCCAACTGGACCATAATGTAAGTGACCCACATTTTGAAATACATAATGGCTTAATATATAGAATAAAGAAGTGCCCAGTCAGAGGTGATTAGAAACGAGAATTGATGGTGCCACATCCTTTCTGTAGATGAGTATGGGAATTAGCACACACCACTCCTATGGGAGGCTATTTTGGGAGAGACAAGACTCTCTCCAAGATCAAGCAATGGTTTTTCTGGCCAGGGATGAGGGAGGAGATTGCACAGCAGTGTGAGGCCTGCCCTGAATGCCAAAGGGTGCAAGAAAGATGGTCGCCGAGAGCACCATTACAAGTGATGCCCCATATCAAAACACCCTTTGATAGAATAGCACTAGATATTGTGGGCCCTTTAAAGAAGAGCAATGCTGGGTACCAGCACATACTGGTTATAGTAGACTACACAACCTGCTATCCAGAGGCAGTACCCTTATGAGCGGCAACCACACTTCGAATTGCCAAAGAACTGCTAAAGTGGATATCCAGGGTGGGGGTCCCTAAAGAAATAATTACTGACCAAGGCATGAATTTGAAGGCTGGGGTTATTAAGGTGATGTGTCAAGTGGTGGGAATACGACAGTTACATACATCAGTTTATCACCCACAGACCAATGGTCTAGTGGAACATTTAAATGATACAATCAAATGTTTACTATGATGTTGTGCCCAAGAAGAAGCACGGAGGTGGGACCTAGTTTTGATAGCCTTGCTTTTTGCATGACGGGACATACCCCAGACATCCACAAAATTGTCCCTGTTTGATTTGATATTTAGACATAAACCTAGGAGCTTGTTGCAAGAAATAAGGGAAGAATGGGAAAACATGGGAAGACAGGAAGTCAGAATTCAATGACATAGGCAGGAGATGGTAGACAGGCTTAGAAAAGCCAGGAAGTTGGCCCAAGAAAACCTGGCAGGGGCTCAACAAAGGCAAAAACAGGACTATGACAAGTGAGCACACGGCAGGGAGTTCCACATAGGGGACAAAGTCCTCGTATTACACCCCTTGATGGTGGATAAATTATTGACACAATGGCAGAGGCCATTTGAAATTATAAGACAGGCCGGCCCTGTAGATTATGAAGTCTACCATCCAGGGCATTGAAGGCAGCAGCAGATTTATTATGTTAAGCTGCTGAAGGCCTGGCGGGAGCCAGAGGGCTGGATGCTGAGCCCAGAGGACCCTCCTGAGGAGCTGGGGCCTAAAGAAGACTACCAGCCAAGAGGGATTGCATAGCATGGAAAGGTAGAACAGGGGATGGAACTTAGTAGGGAACAACATAAGTAGTTACAAGGACTTATAGAAGGATTTAGCAACATATTTAATGAAAGTCCTGGAAAGGCCAAAGGTGTGAAGCACAAGATTAAGACCCCAGTGGGAACCATCGTACGAGAAAGATGGAGACCCATGCCTCATCATTTACAGGAAATATGGAAGATGCTAGCCTAAGGGGTCATTATACCCTCCTACAGTCTGTGGCAGAGCCTGATGGTAGTGGTACCTAAAGCTGATGGGTCTTTGAGAATATGCATAAACTTCAAAAGGATGAATGAAATTGCCGTATTTGACACATTCCCTATGCAGAAGAACTTCTAGAGAGAATAGGCCAGGCTCACTACATATCTAAGATTGATCTGTCAAAGGGGTATTGGCAGATACCCGTGGCCACCAAAGACCAACAGAAAACCACCTTTGGTACGCTATGGGGTTTATTTGAATTTACAAGGATGCTGTTGGCCTCCATGGGGCTGCTACTACCTTTCAGCGCCTCATAGATCGCATACTTACCTCGCACACAATGTACGCTGCTGTCTATATTGACAATATTGTTATCTACTCACAATCTTGGTTTCAACATGTGTGCCATCCGAAGGCAGTACTACAAGAGCTTTGCCAGGTAGGGATGACTGCCAACTCCAAAAAGTGCTCATTGGGGATGTTAGAAACCAATTATCTGGGGTTTAGGGTCAGACAGGGGGTTATATGACCTTTGACCAGTAAGGTAACCACAATAAAAAACTACCTACCCCCTCAGACTAAGAGGCAGTGAGGTCGTTCCTGGGTCTAGCTAACTACTACAGAAGATTTATCCTACATTTTGCTGAAAAAGCAGCTGCTCTGATGGATGCAATAAGAGGAAAGACTCATGGCCTAATACAGTGGACACCACAAATGGAAAGGGCTTTCAAGGACAGCAAAAGGGCTCCGTGCAATGATGTGCTAATCATAACACCTGACTTTTTCAAAATTTTTATCCTGCAGATGGATGCATTGGAAACCGCCGTAGGAGCTGTGTTATGTCAATACCATGAGGGTGTGGCGTGACCAATTACCTTTGCCAGCAAAAAGTTAAATGCAGCCGAGACAAGGTATTCCACTATTGAAAGGAAATGTTTAGCAATAAACTGGGCAGTAAATTATTTTCAGTATTATTTAATGGGGAGAGAATTTAAATTAGTGACTGACCATGCTCCATTACAATGGCTAAATAAGGCCAAAAACAATAACGCATGAATAATGCGATGGGCTTTGTCCTTACAGCTCTTTAAATTCTTTGTAAGTTATAGGCCTGGAGTAACCAACAAGGTTGCAGACTTTTTGTCAAGGTGTGATGGGACTGAGGCAATGGTGACAGATCCATTCAGGAACAATATCAGAGTTATTGACAACCAGAATCAAAAAGCTCCTCTGCCACAAGGCAACTTAAGTGGGGGGATGTGTGGCAGGTACAAGGCCATGGAGAAAAACTTACCTGATGAAGGAGATGAGTGGATCTGACGGGACGCCGCACTGAGCCGGGAGTGTGAGGGGAGCGGAGTCATGGCGGGGAAAAACGTCAGGCCGGAAAAAGAAAAAAAAAAAAAAAAAAGCATCAAGTCTGAGAGGAGCTGGGACCAGCTCCTGTGCCAGTGTGGGTGCGCTTTATGGTGGTGTGCCAGCACCGATTTGCCAGCTGGTCCCTTGAAAAGGGAATAAAAACCCTGATGGACCAGGAGCAAGGGGAGGAACTGGAAGCGGGTTCCCTGGTGGGCCCAGAGGAGCCTGGAGTGGAGCAGAGCCCCACTGAAGGAAAGTGGTGGCAGATCCAGGAAGGGGCCTCCAATAACCAGCTAAGCCCAAGAGGGCTAATTTACATACCTGACATGGTGCCATGGATTCTGGACATCTCCAGATAGGATTGGACCCTCCAGGAACCTGAAGAGTGAAGGAGAGATGGATGCTTGGATTGCGGCAAACACCACCCAGGGAGAGGGGAAAATATGCTGGGGAGTAAGGTAACCTGGGGCCAGGAAGGATTCTAGGCCAGTCATAGTAAGGTTTAAAGCAAACCAGAAAATGCAATGTCTGAATGTGACTGTTATAACTTGAAAAGGCCAAGACAAAAGACTGATACCATGACCAGACCTAGAAAATTGGGAAATAACATCTTTGGTTGGTGTTAGGCGGAGTATAGGGGAGGCGGAGCCCCAAAATGGGAAGATTGAAGGAGGGTGCCTGGCAAGGCAGAGCATACTATCTGTAACAGGGAGCTTTCTCAGGGCCAGTTTGTCATTGGCCTGCCCACCTGTTTTTGGGCCAACCACCCACCTCCTCTCCTGCCACGCCTTGATGATACATAATTATGGTGTAAGTTAGGTGGGAGGCTGCCCATTTTTGCCCTGATGCCAGGGGGTGCTATCTGCAGCTCTGTTCCTCCTCTACAGCACAGCCCAAGCCTCACAGATGGCATCCACAGTTCTTAACATCACCGGCCCCACACTGGGCCCCAGAATCCTTCAGTCCAGACTCCAACCAGATCCCTCCAACCAGGTGGCCTACTCCACTCTCTGTGACCACTGGGTCTTGAGTAATTGGTCACGTGCTACCTTGGCTCACACATGGAGAGGTGTACGCCCTGCAGACTCCTGAAAAATGCCGTGCTGGTGTTCCCTCCGCAGGAAGCTTTCCCCTATCTCTTCTGCCACGACTTGAATGTTTCTCAGTGGGGGGAATGGCTATCCCGAGGATCTTCCATGGCACGGGTGTCCCGGTGGTCACTAGTGGGGCTCCACCACCCCTACACCCCGTCCTCACGCCACCTTGATGAGTTGTCCCTCACTTGTGACCATATACCTCTTCCTCTGCCACCGTATAGCCTCACGATTTGGCTCCTATTCAGGATACTGGCTTCTGAGACCAATTGGCTTATTCCATCCTGCGTTGTGTTTGCTGGTCTTGCTGATGGGGTCCGTACTATCGTAGGAGTAGCTTCCCCCTGATCTTAGCTTGACGGGTCGTCTCATGAATTTTGCCCCGTCTCTCTTATTCCTCAACCCCTTCGCTTGGGGAAACTCAAAAGAAACATATGAAAAAAAAAGAACAAAAAGCAACTCCCTTCCCAGGTCTCTTACCTCAGAGACCCTGGGTGCCGAGCTCTCTACAGTTTGGCTAGGAGCTAACTCCTGCTCGGGTCCTCCCTTCTCCTCCTTCCCCTGTCTTTATAAGCCCTGGGCTATCTTGCTCCTCTGCTCTCTGGAGTGTTCCTATCTGGAGGCTTCTCCATTCCCTGATGGGTAGCCGGTTCTCCCTCACACTCAGGATCGATGCCTGAGTTCTGTGCAGTCCCTCTGGCTGCTTCCACTGGGGCTCTCTTGACAGGTAGAGCTCCTCCTCCTCCCTCCAGCCCTCACTACTCCCACCTGTGGTGATGACTCCTGTGTGTCCTCTGCTGTTTCCCCTGCCGCTGAAATTCTTGCAGGCTGGCAGAGCCGCTTCCCACTTGCCTCCGGCGCTGGTGGTCTGTTCCCAGCCGCTGTTGCCGCAGCGGGCGTCTGGAGCCTCCTTTGGCTCCCCATCCACGGCTTTCTTCCTGGTGATAATCCCAGAAGGGGCCTGACGTCCCCACACTCCCCAGATCCTTCCTCTCCTTTTCTCCTCCTCATCCATCTGCCCCTTTTATCCCTGCCGGATGGGGATTCATCGTGATGTCACTGGCCAGCCTCAGCTGAATAAAAGCGTGGCTAATGAGCCACGCAGGCTTCTCCCTGTTTCTGTTGTGTTGAGGCTCCTGTTGAAGGTAAGTAGTTTTTCCTTGTTTTACCCTCCCTGTGTGTTAGTTTTTCTCTCTCCTGTCCCTCCTGCCTCTCATAGCTTTCCTTTCTTGTCCAAGGTCCTTCCCCCCATTCTGTCCCGGGACACTCATTCTGGGCTGCCTAGCTCCCTGAACTATCCCCTTCTTGGGCGTAGCCCCTGCAGGACCTTTGGCCATACAGGCCCTGGCCTCACCTCCAAGGCCAGTTGTAACCCCAGGCCCTTAGTTCTGGGTGTCCCTCGTAATGGGCCCCTGGCCCTTTTGACCCTTCTGATCCTGGTCCCAGCATTGACCAGTCAAGGGTGTTTCAAGTCAGGCTTCTGAGCTTCTATCCCACTCTCTAACCTGGGTTCACCTTCTTGGCTCTACTAGGGGGTAACCCACCCGGTTGTGGGAGCTGGGGTTATTAAGGCCCCCCGATCTACCTTTCACTGGGGTGGTTTCCTGGGGGTTTCTGCACCACTGGGAGCCCCACTCCCAGCAGGGTACAGTTTTAGGTCATGCCCAGGACCAGGAGCCTCCAAACCACCCCCTTAAGCTCCTGCCCTTACCTCCAAGATGTAGCATTCAGCCTGCAGCTAGGCTATGTTTCTGCCTGGCCTGCTAGCAGCGAATGGCTCTGTTTATATAGGTGGCCAGAGATCTAAAATGGCCGCCACAATCAAGCACCTGCTAGCTGCTTCTATCAGCCCTTGAAGTGGCAGGCATCAACAGTGCCCTGCCACACTATCTTCCTCCCAATTTAAGAAGTTTATTCCAGCAAGACATGGCAGGAGAGAACCCCTGAGTACCTTCCAAGAAATCTGACCCAGTCGCAAGCTATCCATTCCCTGAGCTACGGTGAAGCTCAAAAAGCCCAGACGAACCAAGTGCACTGGTGAACAGCACGGAAGATTACACAGTGCTTCACCACCCTCCTAGTGAGAGAGTTTTTTTCTAATATCCAACCTAAACTTCCCTTGCTGCAACTCAAGATCATTGCTCCTTGCTCTGCCATCTGCCACCACTGAAAACAGTTTAGTTTAATCCTGTCTGGAACCACCCTTTGGGTAGTTAAAGGCTGCTATCAAATTGACCCCAGCCTTCTTTCCTGCAGACCAAACAAGCTCAGTTACTCCAATACAATACATAATACATCTGTACAAGTCTCTATAGTAGCTAGCACAGCTGCAGAGAGGTTAAGGCACTCATTATCTCAGGGACAGGAAATTATTTGGGCCTGTGGGCTATATAGGCAGTTCTGGACAGCTGCCGTGGGCTGGTTAGCAACCTCCACATGCAACAGCCTGGAGTCCATGCACCCTGAGCTTCCTCCCTGCCACTGCCAACAGCGCATAGCCCCAACCCTGACCCCAGCTTGCCCCATGCCTGCTCCAATCTTGTTTCTGCTAAAGCGGACCAGCTGGAACCTACATGCACAGCCCTGATCTGGCTCGCCCCATGCTTGCTCGAGACTGCCTGCCCATGCTGAGCAGCAGCAGTGGCTGGGCAGAAGCTGCTGCTTGGCATGGAGGAAAAGTGGCCCCTCCTCCTCACTGCTGCTGGGCCCTTCTTGCTGCAGTCACCCAGAGCCTGTACCAGGGCTGCCCTGTGGCTCCTCTCTGCTGCCATCACTACCACCTTCAGGCTGCCCAGTAAGACAGTGGTGGCAGCGCAGGGGAGCCACAGGTCAGCCTGAGTGCAGGCACTGGATGGCTGCAGCAAGAGGGGCCCAGGAGTGGCAAAGGTAAGGAGCCGCTTTTCCTCTGTACTGAGCAGCAGCTTCTGCCCGGCCACTGCCACAGCTGTTCAATGTAGGCAAGTGAGCCCGGAGCAGGCGCAGGGTAGGCTGGGGTCAGGGCTGTGCATGCAGGTCCCTGCCAGTACCACAGGGCTGGGGCCAGAGGCAGCGGCAGCTGAAAGGAGCTGCTACTGCCTGGGCTGCCTAGAAAGGCAGTCCAACCACAGTCCCGCTGCATGCCCAGGGGGTGGCGGGATGTGCCACAGGCCAGGTGGCGCCTGGGTCAGGCAGGACTGAGGGACCCATTGAGGGCCAGACAAAGTCCCTCTGTGGGCCAGATCCAGCCCACAGGACCATATTTTGCCCACCCCTGCATTATTCTGTCCTGAATATTTTCAGAAGTTGCAGGACAGAAAGGTATCGCCTCCTTTTCACTCAATAGCCCAGTATTCTCTCTTCACTTGAGGTAAGGATTTCTTGTAAACTCCAAGATATACACTACAGATATTTTAGTCCTAAGCAATAGGTTTCTTTGTATTTGACTTTTTATGATGCTGCATACTATTAGTGAGGAAAAACGTTGAGAGAGACTTGGTTCATCTAGACAAAACATTACATTTATTGATACATGACTAAGCAGAGCAGTTCATTATTAGTTGGATTTCAGAGGATATGTAGAAAATGCTAACATACCTTGAGACAACCTGAAATATATGCAAAGAGTTTATAACTTTTACTGGGACTTGCCTGCATTTAAGATTGTGCCTGTTATTGAGCACATCAACTGGGAGAACTTCGACCTTGATTTTCAGTTTTTGGCTGGAAATGAACAATGCATTCCTAACATTTCAAGCATACAGTTAGACTATCATCAAATATACCAGGCTACAACAAGTGATGTACAGGAAATCTTCTACAGCTTCAGGAACTGATGGACTTCCTACACATTCTGGCTAGATTAGAGAGTGCTAAAGACAGATATCCTGTAAACTTCCACACTCTTTTGGTAAACAATTCAAATAACTAATTTTTATTAAGCAACCACAAAGATGATATATTTCCTTTCATGTAAACTGGTAAAAAAAACCCATTTGTTCTTATTATTCCAATTTTACATTTGCAAAGTGCACACATTGGTCAATACTAAATCAGGCAGGACCAGACAAAACACAATAGGGAAAGCTCACTGACAACACTGGGAATTTCATACACGTAAAGTCATTGCAAAGCAGATTTTCAAAGGTACAAGGGACCGGAAGGTTTTCAGCATCCACTAGTCCATGAGACTTGAGCATCCAATTTACTTGTTTTACTTTTAAAAATCTTCCAGTCACACTGAAGTTTGTGAGGTGCTTAGACTTGACAACCCTAGAAAACCTTATAGGTCTATATTGATAGACCTGTAAACGGGTCTATAGAAAAGAAATGAACACTCAATTCTGGGAGTTGCCGAGTGTCTTCTGCAAGATCATAAACATTCACAGCTTCTGTTTAAATCAACAGAGCACAGAACCTGATCCTGGGTAAGGACTTGACATTGCTTATTTAAATATACTGAGCCACATTCTACTTTTAATTACAACTGTGCAAAATACACTAACATTATTGATGCTGCACGGGTGTAACTGGACAAAATCCAAACAAATGATTTTATAGGTTACATGCAGTACACTTTCATAATAGATTTCTGCATTGCTGTATGACAGCAGCTTCCCATTAGCTAATCCCTTCTAAGCTTTTTAACAATGTTGAAGGAGATGACCAGATCCCTTTATAAAACTCTACTCATAGGAGGCCAGTTCTTTGTTTCAAAGCAGCCCACTTGCTCTGTTTCTTGACTTGCTTGTGTTTATCATGGACATTCTTTCCACTCCTGGGATGCTGGAACCAATGCTGAAAGATATCCATGAACCTCAGTTCTGTAGTGAAAGATGTCAAAACATATTGTGAACGGCTTCCGAGTGAAAATTAGTTTCTCTACCAAACATTAAGCATCTTACAAATATGGTCCAGTGAGTAGACAAAACCTTGGATGCCTATCAAAACTTCAAAACTCTATCTCTATCTATTTCTCTCTATATCTATATATCTATATCTGGGCTGGATTCTTACAAAAACAGTCCCTCAGGACTTCCTGTTTTTCTGATCCTGAGCAGAACCTGGCAAAACATAGACAACACAAATGGAAAGATAATGATAAAAGTGTTATCTGAACATTTTAAAACTTATTAAGTGTTACCTCATCCTCTATCTCTTCCCTGTCCCCCTTCAGTCTACTTTGAAGCAGGGCTGTCTTACAGAAGAATTTTTATTGTATGGTGCTTAGAGCAATGAGTTTTGGATCTGTATGGTATTTTTAATTACTTCTATAACGCACCTAATTTTTGCTATTGTGATTAAAACATGTATAGAGAATATTTTCAATGCAGTGAATGAAAGCCTCAAGGTAGCCCATTCTAATGTCTCAGAGCTGGGGAGTTCATAAGTTGTTTACCATGTGAAATGGCATTCCCAGCAGTCCTCCAACATAGAATCATAGAAAATTAGGGTTGGAAAGGACCTCAGGAGGTCATTTAATCCAATACCCTGTTCAGAGCAGGACCATCCCCAACTAGATTATCTCAGCCAAGGCTTTGTCTTAAAAATCTCCAAGGATACAGCTTCCATAACCTCTCTGTTCCAGTGCTTTACTGCCCTCCCAAAGAGAAAGGTTTTCCTAATATCTAACCAAAACTTCCTGTGCTACAGCTTAAGAGCGTTGCTCCTTGTTCTGAAATCTGCCACCACTGAGAACAGTGTATCTCCATCCCCCATCCTAGCTTCAACTCCTTCAGGTAGTTGAAGGCTGCTATTAAATTCCTACCCAGTCTTCTAATCTGCAGACTAAATAAACCCAGTTCCCTCAGCCTCTTCTCATAAGTCATGTGCTTCAGCCCCTAACCATTTTAGTTGCCCTCAGCTGGACTCTCCAATTTGTGCACATCCTTTGTGTAGTGGGGAACCCAAAAATGGACACAGTATTCTAGATGTGGCCTCACAAGTGCCGAGTACAGGTGAATAATCACTTCCCTTAAACTGCTGGTAACACTCGTACTAACGCAGCCCAGTATGCCATTAGCCTTCTTCACAACAAGAACACACTCTTATCTCATATTCAACTTATTGTCCATTGTAACCCCCAGGTCCTTTTCTGCAGAGTTGCTGCTTAGCTAGTTGTCCTTAAACTATACCAGTGCAGTGGGATTCTTCTGTTCTAAGTGCAGGACTTTACATTTGTCCTTGTGGAACCTCATGAGATTTCTTTTGTTCCAATCCTCCAATTTGATGCAGTCTCTCTAAATACTAGACCTACCCTCCAGTGTATCTACTACTTCCCACAGCTTGGTATCATCTGCAAACTTTCTGAGGGTGCATTCCATCCTGTCTTCCAGGTTGCTGATGAAGATAATGAATAAAACTGGGACCAGGACCAACCCCTGGGGCACTCCACTTGATACCAGCTGCTATAGACATTGAGCCATTGATTACTATCCTCTGCAACAAAATTTCCAGCCAGTTTTCTATCCAACTTAGAGTCCATTCATCCAACCCATACTTCCTTAGCTTGCTTGCAAGAATGTTGTGGGAGACTGTGTCAAAAGCCTTGCTAAAGTCAAGATAGATCACGTACACTGCTCTTCCTGAATCCACAGAGCTAGTCATCTCATCATAAAAGGCAATCGTGTTGGTCAGGCATAATTTGCCCTTGGTGAATCCATGCTGACTGTTCCTGATCACTTTCTCTTCCTCCAAGTGCTTAGAAAAGAATTCCTTGAAGACTGTAAGTGCTTAGTATAATGGATTCCAGGAATTGAGGTGAGGCTGACTGGTCTGCAGTTCCCCAGATCCTCTTTCTTCCCTTTCTTAAATATGGGCACTATATTTGCCCTTTTCCAATCATCTGGGACCTCTCCTGATCATCACAAGCTTTCAAAGATAATGGTAACCAACTCCCTCAGCAACCTCTGGCCCCATGGACTTATACACTTCCAGCTTTTCTAAATAGTCCCAAACCTGTTCTTTCACCACTGTTGGCTGCTCACCTCCTCCCCAAACCTCCTCTTCATCTCCTTCTCAGGTGCAGTAGTCTGGGAGATGACCTCACCTGTGAAGACTGAGGTGAAAAAGGCATTGAGTACTTCAGCCTTTTCCTCATCATCTGTTACTAGGTTGCCTCCCCCATTCAGTAAGGGACCCACACTTTCCCCGATCTTCCTCTTGTTGCTGACATACTTGTACAAAACCTTCTTGTTATCTTTCACGTCCCATGTTAGCTGCAACTCCACTTGTGCTTTTGCCTTCCTGATTGCATCCCTGCATGCCTGAGCAATGCTCCTAGTTGCTGGTCCAAGTTTCTACTTCTTGTCAGCTTCCTTTTTGTGTTTTAGCTCCCTGAAGAGTTCCCTGCTAGTCCAAGCTGGTCTTCTGCCATATCTGCTAATTTTCTTGTCTATCAGGATGGCTCATTCCTGCACTCCTCAGTAAGTTTTCTTTAAAATACAACCAGCTCTCCTGGATTACTTTCCCCCTCAGACAGGCCTCCCAGGAGATCCTGCCCATCAGTTCCCTGAGGGAGTCTGCTTTTTTAAGTCCAGGCTCCTTACTCTACTGCTCTTCTTCCTTCCTTTCTTCAGGATCCTGAACTCAATCATCTCTTGGTCACTGTTGCCCAAGTTGCCATCCATTAGTACATTCCCCACCAACTCTTCCCTTTTTGGGGGCAGCAGGTCAAAATGAGCAGGGCCCCTAGTTGACCTCTCCAACAATTGCACTAGGAAGTTGTCCCCAACACTCTCCAAAAACTTCCATTGCCTGTGTACTGCTGTACTGCCCTCCCAGCAAATTCCTGGGGGACTGAAGTCCCCCATGAGAACCAGGGTCTGTGGTAAATAAAAACATTAAAAAAACTGAGGCAAGACAAAATTAATGTTCCAAACAGATTTAAACTTTTCAGTTGGGGGCTGAAGCCATCTCTGTCATCTGCTAATGCTGATTGTGTATAATCAAGCTAAAGGGTATTTCTCCTCTGCTTAGGGGCAGATTGACCACTATACTTGGGATCAGGAAATTATTTTACCGTATGGACTGTGGGGGTTTTTGCTTTCTGTGTAGCAAGGAACATGATCTTCTTCCTTGGATCTCTCAAATGTATTTTAACAAGCTGCCTCCCATTCTTGAAGTGGTAGGACATTGATGGTGTCCTTGCCCTTGCTTTATCTATGTCAAGGTAGGGTGTTCTTGATGTTTTTAGGCATTGGGTTTAGTAGTTGCAGAAAAGGGTTGTTGGTGCGGTTGTGTTTGGAATAGGCTAGATGGACACTTGTCTAGGATAGTTTAGAGGAGAAACGATCCTGTCCTGAGCAGGAGGTTGACAACATGACCTTCTGAGATCCCTTCCAGCCCTATTTTTACATGATTCTGGATCTCCATGGTCTTTGCTTGCCACTACTGGTTGTCGATGTCCCATAGCCTCCTCTGAACTACAACCTTGAGCTGGTGGGAAGCCTCTTATTTTGCTGGTTGGAGGGTTCATTTTGCCATCTGCAGAAGGTGGCTCTCTTCTGATGGATAGTGCTAGGATTTCTTCATTGTTCTCATCAAACCAATCCTGGTGATGGTAAGTGGGATATCCAACTGATTCAATGTATGCCTTGTGAATAACATTCTTAAGTTCCTCCCAAGGTGCCTGGATGTCCTCGATGTCATCAGATAGGTCAGAGAGCCTTGCATCTAGCTTGGTCTGGGAGTGCCTTGATGTTAAATCTCTTCTGCATTCCTTTCAGTTGTTTATAGTGTTGTGATGCAAGCTGCATATCCATGATTATTCTGACTAAACGGTGATTCATCCAGCAGTCATCTGCACCTCCCAAGACTGGGGTGATATGGACATCAGTACAATCATGGGCTCTGACAATAATGTAGTCAAGAAGGTGCCAGTGATTGGAGCATGGATGTTTTCAAGTGGTCTTATATTTGTCACTCTGTCTGCAGATGGGTTTCATGATGATCAAGTCATGCTCTGCATATTTGCTGAGGAGAAGGATCCATTGGAGTTGACTTTCCCCACCCCCTCTTTCCCAATGGTGCCACTCCAGAGTTCAGTGTCACCCGACTCTTGCATTGAAGTCACCCACAAGGATGAGCTTATCTTCCTTGGCAGTGGCGATCAGAACTGTGTCAAGAGCACAGTAGAACTGTTTCTTTTTGACTTTATTGTTAAATGTGGGGGCATACACACTGATGACCATAGTATACTCATTGTTACTAAGCTTGAGGTGGATTGTCATGAGGTATTTGTTAATGTCCACAGGGAGTTCTGAAAGCTGGCTGACAGTCTTGTTCTTGATGGTAAAGCCAACCCTGTGAATGCACTTCTCTTTCCAAAAAAACCCAAAACTGTAGCCACCTTCTCCTTCTTTCAGCTGGCCTTCATCTACCCGGTGAGTCACACTTAGAGCAGCAATATCAATGTCATATCTTGCAAATTCTGTAGCTACTATGGCGGTTCTTCTTTCAGGATACTCACCATTCAGGGAGTCCATGAGAGTGCGGACATTCCATGCGGCGGACTTTACTACATTATTTTGCTGGTTTTGGCTGCAAGTAGAGTGATCCCACTGGATGTGGCAATCCAGGTAGGGGAGTTTGAGACAGCCTCTGTTTAGGGAACCTTTTCTAGCCCCTTCCTCATTCAGGGTAAGCAGAGGGAGTCCTAAAGAGGACTGCTCACTCATGGCTGCAGCTGCCAAAGTGTACTTCTATCTTGATACGTACAAAACAACCATCACATGACCACTGCCTACCATGCATATTTGTGACTAGGGATTCCCCAGAAATCATTGTTCCTGACCCCACTGCCACTTATCTGTTGCCACAGAACTTGGTTTGTGGGAGATGTTAACATCCCTGGCAGAGGTCTGTGCATGACATCTTTTAATGTGGGGAAGGTAGTGCGCAAGCTACAACCACATGAGCTTGACAGGAGAGAATCCTGAACCTAGTGGCAACCGGAGACTTCCAACCCACTTCAGCTGTCATCTGCCTTCAAATCCACAGAGAACTAGCAGGTCCTCAAGTACGCCTGTTCCGCCATTGGGGTCTCCAGGAGTTTGGACTATGCTTAGTCTGGGACCTCACTTCAGTTCTGTTTGCCAGGGGAGACTCTACCAGGAGTACAAGACTCCAGATGACATAGCTCTGAAGATCATTGGTACACACAAGTCTCTCCACCACAACAAGGTTATGGTCCAAGGTGAGGGAGTTTCATTGACCAACATGACATGAATTTCGCTGACCAACCTGACATGAGAAGCTTTATTCAAGCAATAAAAGCCATCCATGGGCCGTGTTCCAATGGCCCAACCCCCTTGCGATCCCAGGACAGCTCCACTCTTCTCATGGACAATATATCCATCAAGCAACGCTGGAAGGAGCACTTTAAGACTCTACTCAAGTGGGAATCTGAGGTCTCAGCTGCCACCATTGAGTCCATCCCTCAACACCCAGTAATAGGAACCTTCCTGATCCCCTATCCTTCAAGGAAGTCTGGTGTGCCATCATTCAGACCAAGAACAGTAAGACACCAGGGCCAGATGGCATCCTTGCAGAGGTCTTCAAAGTTGGTAGAACAGCAGTAGCACAACCTTTTCACCAACTTCTCATCAAAATATAAGTTAATGAGGAAGTTCCACCTGACTTAAAGCATTCCAACATTGTGACCATCTTCAAGAAAGGGGTCAAGTTAGTGTGTGGGAACTACTGAGGCATTTCCCTCCTCTCCATTGCTGGGAAAATTCTTACTCTCATCCTTCTGAATTGCTTCCTCCCCCTTGCTGAAGTTGTCCTTCCAGAATCCCAGTGTGGCTTTATATCATTTTGGGGTACCACCAACATGATTTTTGTTGCACAACAGATCCAGGAGAAGTGTAGAGAGCAATACCAGGAGCTGTTTATGACATTCATTGACCTAACCAAGGCCTTCAACTCCATCAATCATGAAGCCTTATGGAAGGTGCTGGCTAGGTTTTGTTGTCCACTGAATTTCATCAGTGTTCTCAGGCTACTCCATGATGGGATGACCACCACAGCCCTTTGAAATGGATCAGAGATAGACCCATTTACCATCAGTACTTGTGTCAAGCAGGGTTGTGTCCTCACCCCAACCTTTTTTTCCATCTACCTTGCTGTGATTTTGATTTTCATCCATGACTGCCTTCCTCTGAGAATTGGAGTTGAGAATCAAATGGACGATCAGTTTTTCAACCTGTGGTGCCTTCACAGCAAAATGAAAGTTACCAAGATTGGCATCACCAACCTTCAGTATGCTGATGACTATGCTAGTCTAGCACACACTGAGACTGATCTGCAGTCCACCCTTGATCTTTTCTCAAGTGCCTATCACAGCCTGGGATTCTCCCTTAACACTGGGAAGAACAAGGTGCTCCATCAGCCTGCCCCAGCACAAGCTACCCCACTCCCTCCACAAATTACCATTGGTGGAGAACCCCTGGAAAATGTCAAGCATTTTCCATAAGTTGGCACTCGCTTCTCCCAGTCAGTCAGTCTTGATGTAGAAATTGAATATAGGATTCACTGTGCCAGTGTAACCTTTGGAAAGCTGCTTTGCCATGTCTTTGCTCACTGAGATCTGCAGGTGGAAACTAAGATCCTGGCCTACAATGCGGTGGTTATTCCCATGCTCCTCAACAGGTTTGAGACATGGGTAACATATCAAAGCCATCTTAAGTGCCTAGAATGATTCCATCAGTGTTGCCTCAGGAAGATCCTTGGCATTAGCTGGGAAGACATCTGCACCAATGCCAGCATCCTCTCTGCAGCTAACATAACCAGCATTGAGGCAAAGATCATGAAACATCAACTCCACTGGACTGGCCACTGTGTGTGGATGGCTGACACTTGTCTCCTGAAGCAACTCCTCTTCTTTCAACTTAGTCATGGTAAGAGGACCCATGGAGGACAGAGGAAGCATTACAAGGATACCCTAAAAGCATACCTTAAGAAGGGGGGCATCAACCCCACAAAATGGGAAGTGATGGTTGGTAACAGGTTTCAGTGGCGCTGCACTATTTATCAAGCTACAGCCCACTTTGAAGAGAACTGTTCTGCTCAGGAAGCTAAGAAATAGCAGAAGAGGAAGGAAAGTGTACAACACCCTGGCCAACAATTGTGCCCCCACAAGGCATCACTTGTCATATCTGTATAAAAACTTGCAGAGCACGGATTGGCCTCCTCAGCCACCTTAAAACTCACCAGTAATCCCCCACTGGCAGACATCCCCGTATCCAGGGATAGATGATGATATGATTCTATGATCACCAGCACTAATCAACATGTTTTGATAGCCATATTTACAAAATGACTTGCAAGATCATTTGGAAATCCTTAGGCACACATCTGGCATTGTTCTAAAAATAGAATATAGAACAACAAGTTTAGACAGGCTCAAACAAATGGAAAATGTTGAGGGTAAAGTTTAGGCCAGCATAATAATATTGCACATAAAAATAAATCTAGCATTTTAATACACAACATACCATAAAATATCATGCTTCTGATTCCTTTTATTGATAATTTCCTGACAAACGGAAATATTTGCATTTTCTATTCAGAGCATCTTCTATATCTTCTACAATTCAACTCTAACATACATCCTCCTAAAGAGATCAATTAAGGCCTCACCAAAATCAGTGGGAGTTTCACCACTAATTTCAATAGAGCCAGACCTTCAGTCTTCGCTTCAGTTTTTCTGCACAATCCCACACATTCTGAAGAGAAAAAAATATTTCTCAGTAGTCTCACAGTAGTTGAAGCCCTTGGGACACTATTCATGGAAAAAAACAACAATGCAAATTAGACAACAATAATGCAAGCTTCTCCCTACAAAAGAGCAATGCATTCCCCATCCAGTTAAAGGAAGCAACAAGCCAGATGAGGAAGGTAAACTTGGAATCTGAAAGGAAAAGGTTTCTGGTATTTATAAAAATCAGAAGTTCACACGGAAATTTAATTACAACACTGATCCTCTTGAATCTATTCCAGGATGTACAGCACCTTAATGACTTGTCTATATGAATTTGTTCCATTTAGTTTTGTAGTATCTCTTTTCTTAATTTGCATTGTTGAAATCCTTACATTTCCATTTATTAGCACTCAGTGTTGAAACAATAATGAATCCATAAAATGGAAAGTCTAAATTCTAAAGTCAGTTGAACTGAATGGGAATTTTGCCTGAGCAAGAATGAAGTAAAAATGAATCAGTTTCAGAATTTGGTCAATAAATATTCAAGATGAAAAAGAGAAGAATAGATTGCCTACAACAATCATTGTCATGAAAGTCAAAGAATGCTGATCAATTTTTTTCAAACACTTTACAAGGAATATCATAGGCTATATTCAGTCATCATCACTGGGGTAATAGCATGATTTACAAAGCAAATATATATATGTTTATCTGATTATTAGTGAGAATCTGGCATAATAAAGGATGCTACAATTAGAAAAATACACATAACCAGATTTTCATTGTGGCAATGAGCAAGCAAGGATATCCTTAATTCTAATTCCCATGGAACCAGCACTAGAATAAAGATAATCTCATCCTGTTACTTCTAGTTTCTGAAAGATATGTATGTTAGATTCAAGACAGATGAAATTGTACTTGGCAATCATATAATTTGACCATTTTATCCTGAACTAGATGAGAAGTCACATCTTGAAGGCTATGTATGCTATTGGTAGATTAGATAGTACATTGGGTTCAAGCCGCTTTATTGCATTAGCTACCCTAAGTATTTTAAATCATTGTAGCTGAACCTTCATGTCTTGTTCTGTACCCCATGAACAGAGCTAAGATCAGTTAGCAATTGGGTACCATTGAATTCCAAATTTGGATTTCAAGCCTGATTCTGACATTGGCATAAATCTGGAGTAACCCCATCAGTAGCCCATGGAAAACTAATATTTTAACCAAGGGCTCTTTGAAAATTTGTCCACCTTATTCACTGAAACATGTCATGTTTCTTGGATAAAATAGTAATCACTGCATGCTTTTGCTCTCCTCTACCTACAGTCCATCAATTCCATGATCTTTTTCTGCTCAACAAGTCAAAGACAACATTCCCAAGCCAAATCTTATAGATCTGCTAGCTGCTTTTGATACTCTTCACCAAGAGGTGTTTGCTGACGTATCTATGGTCCCCAGCAAGAATGAATGGAGTGTCTTAATCCCTTTAACAAGACAGAAAGAACCCAGAAAGTATTTATGGGCAGCTGCTCATGGACCGCCACAGGATTCTGTTTGGTCACAACTCTTGTCAATGTGCACATATGGCTAATGCAGATTAGGGCTAGTAGGGCTGTGGAGAGGAAAGGGCAGGGGGAAAGGGAAGAGGTGGGGGTAGGCAGATGGAGGCCCCCATGGGAGGGAGTGGGGAAGAGGCAGGGGCAGAGACTAGGGTGAATGGGGCTGGGGCGGGTTGTGGGATGGAGCCATGGGAGACTCATCCAGGGGCGTGGGGGCAGGGGGCAGCTCCCCACCTCTGCATGCACCCCTGAGGGAGGCATGGGAGGCATGCTGCCCACTGCACCCCTGAATGAGCATCCGATGGCTCTGTACCATGACCTGCCCCAGCCCCAGCCCCAGCCCCAGACCCTGCCTCACTCCATCCCTCACCATGGGGGCCTTGATCTGCCCACCCCCCTGCCCCTTCCCTTCCACAGACTTACCTGCTGGGCATTGCTCTACATGCTGCCAGGCTGCATTCCTGTAGGGATACCATATTTCCAGTTTCAATAAACAGGACACTGGTGGTGGGGTAATATGATTATGCAGGGGGCAGTGCCCTGCCCCTCACTGCCAAGCCACAGTGTCCCCTCCCCCGGCCTTGCTGCTGCCCTCACTTCTGACCCACAGTACCCTGCATCCTGCCAGGAGATATAGGGGGTTCCCCCTCCCCAGTCTCCAAACCCCCCACACACACCCACAGCTCCCCACACCTTCAAAAATCCCCCCCCATACACATACCCCCAACCATACAAAGTGCCTACATAATTTGGCATATTTTTAAGTTTTTCTGCAATAATTTTGAGTTTTTAGCTTTGCAATTAAAATCACAATTAATTGTGACTAATTTTTTTAATGGTGAAACTAATTGCAATTACATTTTTAAATTGTTTGACAGCCCTAGTAATTTTGTATTAACAAAGCTTGTTTTTGTTGTTTTATTTCTTTGTTTTGTTTTTATTTTGCTGTAGACTAATATAAATGTATTAGTGCACAATATAGATCATTCATGATTCCACAGAGTCTAAAGTACTTTTCATGGAACTAATCAACCTCATTTCCTTTTCAGAATCTTTCCTGACCTGCATCAATATAAACCCTTAGTTTTTTGCAACAGATTACTCTGAACTCTCTAGCCTTTGAGGTTAAGCCTGCTGTTCAGTAACCACCTTATATTATCTCTGTTTAGGAAACTGGAATGGGACTGGTGTCATTCTAGCTGATTTGCTCAACTCCAAGTAGGATTCTTCAGATTACTGGTTACACCTGTTTATCATCTGCAATAAGAAAAGCTGCAAAAACCTCTTTGCAGGAGTACTGTGTTTATCTGAGGTCTCAAGCTCTGGATCGTGAGATCCTCAAGAGACTCAGTTTCAACTTGGTATCCTGATTCGTGGCCTCGAGTTGTTTGTTTTGAAAACAAAACTGTCACTGATGTCCCTCGAAAACAGACCTCTGTGCTTTAATTGTGTTGTAGCAGTTACTTGATAGTACAACTAAAATGAGTGTGCATATCAGTGTTAATTGAGGTCAGCTTCAAACACATTTTATTGGTTTCTGATTGCTACCATTACATCCATTATTACTATTGGTTACCTTTCCACTGAAATTCCAGTGACCCTCCTCAAACAGCTGGGTACACTCATCACTAAGCAAGACAATCATACTCACTCTTGATCTGTCTCCCTCTGGTCCAATTAATCTTTAAGTCCCTCAGGTAAAATGGGACAACTACAAAAAGGTGGAGTGTGCCCTTCCTCCCACCCTGTCTGCACAAGGTAGCTTAGATCCTAGTGGTTTAGGATACTCTCACTTGAAGTGAAAGGGATAGGTTTGACCCTCTCTCACATACAGAGAAATGCCTAATTTATGGATTCTGACATGATTGAAGTTTGTATTTGAGACCTGTTTGACAAAACTCTGGCATCTCGAGAACTTCAGTGTCCGAAACTGAGACACCTGTGGAGTTTAGGCAATACCTGGGTTATGCAGTATCTGACTGGTGCTTTTAAAAATCGCAGTTCTGGACTTGGGTACCTCAGTTCTGCCTCAGTCCTGCTTTACTCAACTAAGTCTCTCTTTGGATCCAGGTCCACCTTCTTTAGTCTTTGAAGGGGAAAAAATATTTCTAGGCCACTTAGTTCATTTCCATGGCAATATGAAATGGTTGTCTGTCATACTTTTGCTAGGTTTGCCCAGTCTAGTTTTAAACACATATATATGTACTGCCCACTCTCCTGTTGTAAGAGATTCCTGAATGTAGGGAGAGCTACTTTAACATGCAGACAAAAATAATGAGAGACACAAAAGTGTTTGTGAGAGAAAGCATGGTGAAAACAGAGGGGGGAAAATAAAATCAAGAGAGACAGAGCTGGAAACATGTCTGGAAGACAAAATATTAAAGGAAAAAAAATCTTTTTATGAAAAATAAGCTCAGATTTATAAACAAGTCACCACTGCACCACAAATTGACCTATGTTTGTTTGTATTGGAGGAAGGAAGGGACAAAGACAGTGGAGTTGCTGCTTAAAAACCTGTTCCTGTAATCCCTGCAGGTAGATTGTTCCGGCAGACAAGTCCAGAACCTGGCACAATCTTTCACAAGTGTGAAATTTTGCTGTTCTTTCAAGAGTCTAATGTGACAAACCCAGTCAGACGTAATGATACTAAGAAGGTTCTTCCCAACATTTAACATACACTTAGTATAACATTCTGTTAGTTAGCAAGAAACGATGGCATACATTACTTATCCACAGATTAATTATACCCACTGTCACTGGATATTCCATGTTGAAAGGACATGTATTTCATAATTTTGATCTATACACAGGGTGATATATATGGACAAAAACATATACAAGGAGACTATAATATCATAGAAGTGCGAGATGATACTCATACAGTGGTTCTGGAATATGTTTGGTAGAAAAATGCTGTGTCGCTAAGGTCAAAACACAAGCATGTATCATTTTCAACTATAAACTTTTTAAATGGCTCAAAATGAAATGGAATGCTTCAGTTCCTTTCAATGTTTATAGCACATTAAAATGATTATAAAATATACCTTAAAATGTGTTAGTTTGCAGTTCAACATTATCAGACTGAAACATTTCTACATTAACAAAGGTTGGAGTTTTGGTGTAGCCATGATGGTGCAGGAAATATATAAAATGCAAAGATATTTTTGTTATATCTTTGGATGCTTTGTGCCTGAAAGCTTGTCAAACGTCTCTCCCACTTGTACCATTGGTCCAATAAAATATCACAATAAAAACTCTTTTTCTTAACATTAACAAAACATTTGCTTGCAGGAAATGCCTTTCAAAATTTTGATTTTTAAAAAATTCTTGTTTGCAAAAAATTTCTAGTTGTGCTTGTTTTTATTGGCACCATAGTTTTCCTCTTGGCTTATTTTACAATCCCTGCATCCAGCCCCCACTCACCCTCTGGAGCTGCCAGCTCTGCACTGAGATCCAGGAGCCAGGACAGGGGGCAGAAGACCTGTGTTAATTTATCAATACTTTTCTAGGTCATGTATCATGCAGCATGAACTGTGGATTGAGTGGGAAATGTCATATCAAGATGAGGTGATGCGGAGAAGAATCCGCTTAGAGTGACAAACAGTTCAGCACTACCTTAATGTCAGGAAGATACAAGAATTATCACTACATGATTTTGATGTTTTTCTGGGTGTTAAATTCATACGGAGGCAAGCAGATTTTCCAGTTTTAATTTTTTTTTTATCTCCTTTAGAAAAATAATAGGTGTGGGCCTGATCTCAGAATCTGAATGTCTTCGTTGAGAAAATATGTTTGAAAAATGAAAGAGCTGTAATTAATAGCATCAGTCTGATAATTCTTTTACAGCATTTAAGATGAGCTTTTAAGAGGGGCTCCTTAACTAGATTTGTTGAAAGACCCTCTAAAAAAGAAAATCACCATTCATCTTTGCACTTCTGTTGATTGAAGTTACTTTAAGGATCTCCTTTCAGTAGGAAAACAAGCTGCATATATAAACTACTTTGCCCACTGTTTATCCAAGCCAAAGTGCTAGGACCCAACTTAGGTGTGTATAAACATTTAATGTCATGCGGTATTAGTCTATAGTTCCAGGAATCAACAGGGCAGTAAGTATGGTGTACTTCAAACTGCCACTGAGACATGAAAATGTGTGAGACATGATTTTTTATATTTCTATAGTATCTTTATATTTTTGTATGTTTATTTTCACCATAATAGAATCACTCCACCTTTTTGTAGTTAGTTGTGTTGTGTCAGTGTTAATTGAGGTCAGCTTCAAACACATTTTATTGGTTTCTGATTGCTACCATTACATCCATTATTACTATTGGTTACCTTTCCACTGAAATTCCAGTGACCCTCCTCAAACAGCTGGGTACACTCATCACTAAGCAAGACAATCATACTCACTCTTGATACTTGATTAATGGTTAAGGTAATGTAAAAAAATTAAATCAAGTAAAAATAACGTGACTTTGCATGGAAAATTGAGAGAATTTTCCATGTGAAGGCCTGGAGATTAATTATGAATTTTAGCAAGCATCATTGTCCCCATTTTATAAATGGGAAAGTGAAGCAGAGGGACTTGTTTGAGGTCATAGATTAATTTAATTTGTGACATGGGATAAGATCCCAGATCTGAGTCTCAGCCCTGTGTTCAGTCCACCCTGCTTGTTGAATCAATAGGCATCTACAATAGGAGCTCTGGTTTAAGCTCTAAATGAACATTGGATTAGGAACTGCTTCCTGGGATGAATAAATACATTGAGCTAAACAATGGAAGAGCGCTCACTGGATCTGAACAGACTTCTACAATATGGGATCAAAAATGAAAAGAACTTTTTTTTTTTAAATGAAGGTAGCAAAGTGTACTTAGGAAATACAGTGAACTTTGTAGAAATTTGATTTCTGAGGTTGAAAAACCTTAGCTAGTAATTACCATTATCTTCAAAACTCAAAAGTTTTGTATTGCAACAAAATAACATGAAAAATTACTTCCTGCTTCCTCCCTTATATGTGTTCAGTCTTCACACAGGCACCTCACACTCAGAATCTGACCTTGGGGCAAGAGTGCCCACAAGTGTTGAAGAATGACAGGGACAATCTCCTCACTATAGAAATCCTTATGAAGACCTTACATGAAGGCTTGAAAAGGAAGATCAATTTCTGGGAGATTAAAAAGAACAAAAAATAAAAAAACCCTAAAAAAGAACCCTCTGTGAAAACACTGTTTCATTGCCTTCTAAATAAGTAAACAGAAGAGAGCAAAGAACATCTACACATCTTTATTTTTATTGGTAAAATGTGCATTTAATTTAGAATTAGTAGGACTAGGTTCTATCGGAAAAGGACATACTCAATTTGAAAAACCTGATTATACCTCTAGATTTTAAAAACAGAAGTCAGTGAAAAATTAATGCCATAGACCACTAGGTTTTTTCTTGTTTGTTTTGTAAGTTTTGTAAGTGAGAAAGAAACTTTCAGATTTCATTTCATGCACAATTTTCTATTTGCTCTATGAGTGACACAACATAAGGCAATTATATTTGTGTGTGATATAAGGCAAGTAAATTATGTACTGCTTTTTTACCACCTGTCTACATCTTTTGTTAATGTTCTTTTATTGTGCTGAACTCTCATTTGTAGCAAGTTTTAACTTTCTATGTTTGTTTTAAATAAATGATCTGGTTGGGTTAGAACAGGGCTGCTCAACCTCCAGCCTGCACGCCACATCTGGCTTGTGGAGCCATGACATCCAGCCCACAGGACTCTCACAGGCTGGGAAATTTGAAGCCGTGGTAATTAATATAGCTACCTTCCCTCACTGCCAAATTCCCAAACCCCAGGCCCTGCACGGTGAGTTGGAGCTGGCCACACCCCCTTTCCTTGGCATGACTAGATTGGGCCAGGCCATGCCCCCTTCCACATGGCAGGGTTGGGGCTGGGCCATGCTACTTCCCCCCCTGGGGCTGGTTTGGGGCCAGGCCATGCTGCCCCCTTCTCCTGTAGGGCTAGATTGGGACCAGGCCATGCCTTCTTCCACTGCAGGGCTGTGCTAAGCCCCTTCAGTGTGGCCAGGGCTGTGCCAGCCCCAGCACCTGATCAAGACCACTGCCAGACCTGGCCTGTGGCTGGACTGGGCATTGCTCATCTGGTCCACCAGGCAAAAATATTGGGCACCACTGGGTTCGAGCAAAGCAATGGATTTTAGACTTCTGAAGATGCTAAGTTTCAAATTCTTTCTGCCATGATCTAGAAATTAATTTCACAGTCCTGGACCAATTTCTGAGAGAGAGACACACCTCCCAACACCCCCCCCCCCCCCCCAAGACTGTCATTTTCATTGTTTCATGGCAACAGAACTAATACGGTCACTCAGAATGAGAAGGCATTTCCTTCTGTGTACCTTAGAGAATGTCCATACTGCTTTCCTGGAGCTCTTGAAAACATGGCTGAGAAATGCAACACTACCATCTGCTCCACTGTGCACAACCAAAGCTGAAAATGAAGGGCGCCTACACAAGTTACATTTTTTCCATGATAAGGCCCCCGACAGCACTCTACAGCCACGACATAACACCCATTCATGACTCCAGAGCTCTTTTAAAATGGTCAATAATGTAAAAAATTAACCCTTGCTAAATCAGCTATTAGCTGAAGGTACTTTAGAGCAGAGGGAACTTCTGTTCAGATTCCCTGTGAGGGTTAAGTCTGGGCAACTCCACCCGCATCCCATGCGTCTTTCAGGGGTGTCACAGAGAGGAGAGAGTCTCCTCCCTTGCAGTGGGAGAGCAAGGGGGAGGGGGAGGATGGGTGGAGGTGGGAGCGGGAGAACATACCCCTGCTAGGATCTTGGGGGAAGCTGGCCTGAGCCCATGAGGTGAGGGGCCTCCATTCTCCCCTCCCCTGCCCCTTCCCCCCCCCCCAGCTCCAGCTGCAGCCTGCCAGCCTGCAAAAGGAAACTCACTGTTTCCCACTTTTTTTTCTTTAAACAAGAAAATACAGCTTTTTTCTCCTTAAAATGAGAAAATACACATTTTACCATGTTTTTCCATGGCAAACAAAACCCAGATCCCTGGTTATAACAAATATTGATTTTAATGCCAGGACTCCTCTTTTGGAATGTTGTTCCCTTCTTGGTGAATAACCCTAGCAATGGTTTAAGATCTGTCACAATTGTGAATTTGTGGACACATACAGAGTCATGAAATTTCCTAGCCCCAGCAATGACTGCAAGAGATTCCCTATTAGTTCTTGCATAATTCCTCAGTCTTATTGGTAGTTCGTGAACAGCAGGCAACAGGAGCTTCACGTTCATCATTCTAAAGGTGACTGAGGACAGCCCCTATCCATACAGTGAAGCAACGCAAGTAAGCAGAAGTGGCTTCTCGATGTCACAATTGACTAACGTGTTGTTAGACAACAACAATTACTTCACTTTTTTGAATGCCTTGTTGTTCAGCTTAGTCCATTTCCAAATAGCATCCTTATCCAATAGATGATGCAAAGGTTCAGCATTTGTAGCCTTGCCTTTTAGGAAAGAATGGTAGAAATTAAGCAGACCCAGGAACACTTAAAGTTCCCCGCTTATTCTTGGGTGTTGGGGCATTATGAATAGGTTGTACCTTTGTATTTGTTGGATAAATTCCAGTGGCATCAACTCAGAACATCAGGAACTCTCCACTTCTTAATCCAAAAGCACATTTATCTTTCTTGAGTTTCAAGCCAGCGTTAGAGATGTGGCATAACACTTCTCATAGTCAGACAACTAATTCTGAAATGGACCCTGCTTCAGTGAGGACATCATCAAACTATGGCATAACACCCTTAAAACCTGCAAGCAAGTCATGCATAAGCTTTTGGAAAACTCTGGGTGTTGACTCCAAATTGTAGGCACTTGTTTCAGAATCTCCCTTTCAGGTGATAATTGTCTGTGCATCACCATTTGATCAACCACAAAGAGTCCTTGATACACTGGGGCCAAGTTTAATTTAGCAAAAACCTTCCCTCCAGCAAAAGTAGCAAGGAGCTGGTTTACTGCTAGAATCTGTTGTGGGTGCTTTTGTAGTGCTTTATTAATGGTATACTTGCAGTCAGCACATAATTGAATACCACCATTTGGCTTTGCACAGCACAATAAGTGGATGATTTGTAAGCCACAGTGGGCATGTCTACAAGTGTTTTTATGAGCGTCTAAACTTAATGAGCATTTGGGTAATGTGCATTAAGGCGATTTAGGCATGCATCTACACACACATGTGCTAAGGTGCATTAACACGGTGTGTGGACTGGACTGACTTGGAACTAAACTTGGTCCCAAGTCAGTTGAAATACACAATGTTAAGGCACCTTAATACATGTGTGTTAAGGCACTTTAGCTATTCAGACATAAATTTGATACCTGCTTTTGCAGTTATTAAATTTAGGCATGAATAGCCTAAAATCAATATTTTAAAGGCACATTAAGGGTGTGCACATGTAGACCTGTACCCTTAATGTACCTTAAAAATGGCTAATGTGCCTTAAATCGGCACATGTAGACGTGCCTAGTGAACTTTATGTCTTACTCCCCCTCCCATTCCCGCCACTCACGAGCTGCTCCGGGAGGTGGGATGGGGTGGGGGGGAGGGGAGGGAAGGGGAGGGGGGCAGGAGCGGGAGCTTCAGCCCAGCAGCTTCTGCCCCATGTCTGGAGCTCCAGCTGCAGTCCCCGGACTGAAGTCTTCCATCCAGCTGCCTTCTGCCTTCCAAGGTGTCTGGGAGCTCCACACATGAAGCAGAAGTTTCCTGCCCCCCCCCCCCCAAGCTGTATGGCATGGTGCAGCTGTGGCAGGGGCAGCTGGAAGTGAGGAGGGCAGAACAGGGACAGGAGGGGACAGGAGGGGGCTTATTCTGCTGCTTGGTGGTGGTCAGGGTGGACAGACCCAGCTGTGGTCCCCCAGGGGCAGTGGGGGTAGGGGGGGGAATAACCCCCTGTCCCTGTCCCCTCTGCCTCAGGGGCCACACTGGGCTGCCACTGCAGCAGCAAGGGGGGATTGCCTAGCAGAACCGGCTTAGGTCCCTGCCGGTGGGACAGGGAGCAGGGAATTAAACCCCTCTCTGGCCAGTTCAACCTGGACTGGCCATGTCGTCCCCCCCTAGCACAGCTCCCCTGCAGCTGAGGGCATGCTCTAGCACCCCTGGCTCCTGACCTGAGCAACCGCAGGCATGTGCCCGCATGTCTGTTCTGTTACAAAGTGGTTCAACCTTGGTAGGTTAGACTAACCTGCAAAGGTTATATAAATTCAGGCGCCACCTTTTTGAATGTCTATCCCTAGCCTAAGGGACAACTTGCCTACTGGAATTTTATTGGAATCAGCAACAGTATTAGTGGTAACTAGAGGTGCCACTCCCCTTGGTTGCCTTGTTCCCAGATATCTTGGACTTCTGATGACACACATTCAAAGCTACCCTTATGCTGGGAATAGTGGCAGTTGGCACCATGGAAATGGCTGTGATTTCTCCCACAGTTATAGCAGCTTCTTTGGGAAGAAAAAATTGTATTCTTGTGCACTGGTGGTAGCTTTCTTGGTGATTTCTCCCTCGAATGCACTTAGTATGCCTCAGCTGAGATCAGTTGTGCTGACAATGCTGGGATTTCCCTTGAATGGAGTAAGGCAGCTTCATATGCAAGGGCTTCTTGAGCCATGACACATGTTAAGCTATGACTTGCAAGAAGTCTGCATTGTAGGGCTTTGTCTCAAACCCCACGCACGAGATCATCTCTAAGAAGAGAACCCAGACCAGTGCCAAAATTACCATTCTCCAACAGTCAATGCAAGTTTTGGATGGGGTTGGTGTAAAATGATTATTTAGCTATTGGAGGATCTCATGGTAGGACTTTTTACAGGGCTTGGCCAAGGATACAAAGGAGCAAGTAATCTTAAAGGTCTTTGAGCCAATGACACTCAGTAACACTGCATGTTTCTGGTTATCACTTATTAGTAATCTTACTAGCTTCCAGAAAGAAGTCTAGCTGGTCAGTATCAGAGTCCCAGGTGGCTGGACTAAACACATCAAATTCTTCAATGTGGCTCAGAATAGCCATGTTGAGAGCAACTACATAGGCCAGCACATGGGAGGAAAAGAGCCCATCTCATTTGCAGCACAGATCACTGCAAATTTGGGGGTTTTTTTGGCCTGTTGGCTGAAGCACTAGAAGCATTCCTACTCACCAGGATCCCATCCTTGCTACTAATATTGTATATCTGTGGGGTTCTTGTCCTGGAGATGTCACATAGAGAAGAACAGGGGAACCATCTTTGTTAACAATAACTACCCTTAACACTACCCTTAACACTAAGCAGAACAGCAACACAAGATAATGCAGGTTGGGCAGTGCCCTCTGCTGATGGAGTACAGAACATATATACATATATAAAAATACTTTTTAACCTTTCTCTGTGCCTAGCCTGGACAAAATTAACTCTTCCAAACAGGAGATCTTACCATACTTTCAGCTCTCTTGTGAAATATGAATTTTCATTTCTACCTAGGAGAACTTTTACAGTCTCTGCTCTCTCCTGTGCCTAATGACGGATGAGTGTGCCCAAAAGCTTGCAAATATATAAAATAATTGGTTTGCAAATATCTAGTTGGTCTAATAAAAGATATCCCCTCTTCCATGAGTTTTGATTCCTTTTGCCTCTAGACCAATATGGCTAAAACCTGGATACCAAACATACATACAGACACTCAATATATAACACAAAATATAAATAAACATATAAAATAAAAACTAATAACAAAAAATATTGTATGCAGGTTGTTTTCCAGGGAAACTCCACATCAGACCAGGAGTGCTTAGCAGTGACTCTCGAAAGATATGCTGTTTCGATATAAAAAACCAAATCCACAATGTCCTCAGGGTTGCTACTTCCAGGAAGTAATCTATTTTTACTATTGCAAATGCTTTCCTGTTTTCTTTTCTTCAGGATTTCATAGTGTACATGGATTCCAAAGGTTTAAATGAATATTTTTTCCCCTTAGACACAGTAGCAATCAGACAGAGATCAACACTTGCCATTTATTTTAAGAAAGATCCTGCACTTCATTAATTGTCCTGAGCAACACAGATATGTTTTAAAGCTTTGGGTTCACAAATGTTGTTCTTGTTACACAAATGGATACTACTGTGAGAAAGCTCTTTGTGTATAGCACGTGCAGAATATACCTGTTAGAGAAGAAGAGAAGTCTTCTACTGATCAACAACTAGATTCTACATATGATCATTTTTAGTACTTATAGAATTGACAGTGAAGTCAGCACACAAAGAAACCATAAAATGGTTCTATCTGAAATTAATGCCAAACAAACCTTTCACATACAGGAGGGGCACAAACATATCGTGCATTTAAATATATAATTTTAACAAGTGGGGAGAATCCTCTTCATATACTTGGGAAGAACCTTGCAACAAGCAAAGAGAGTGTGTCTAGAAAAATCTTTATGCCAGTTCTTCTTATATGCTACAACTTGATTTTGGGAGTGTGCTGAGAATTGTGGGAATATGAATGTAGTACAGGAAGAAGCAGGAAAACTCATGGGGCACTTTCACATATGCTCTGGGGATAGGGAGTGGATGGTGCTTTAATTAGAGAAGATCTGAGAGCCGCTTTAATTAAAGCACTGCAGCGTCTCATGTATCAGTGCCTCTGCACTTCAAAATAGCGGTGAGTGTGCTTGAACTAAAGCTTTAGTTCAACAAGCACCCCCGCTGCCATTTTGAAGCACAAGGACACTGATAAGCAAGAAGCAGAGACTGGCTGGAGTGCAGTAACTACCATGCTCCAGCAGACTCAATTAATTGGGTCTGCTCCAACGAGCTGTAACTATAGCATGTTGGAGCAGCCTCTTCGCTTGTGTATCATTCAACCCATGGCTATTGTCTTGTACCTCTTTTTTGATCTGAGTAGATGGCCAACAAACTGATGAGCAGTGACCCTGATTTTCTCTGATAAAAAAATCCCCAATTTTCAATTTAAAAAAAATAACCCAAAATCCACATTTTTCCATGACTAAAATGAAGTAACATTAATACATATGTGTGTATATATATATATGTGTGTGTGTATCTATCTATCAGTGTTTCATTTGGGGATTTTTAATCAGAGAAAACCAGGATCTGTGCTGATGAGGGAGTCAGGTAATTCTAATGCAAGGAGTGTAGCAGGACAGTTCTGTGCTCTGGACAGCAATGGTATATGGCATATGGGACAGTGCCGGCTGCTTTATTACCAGTGGCAGCAGGGTGGCGAGCCACCAACTTCAGTGGCTATTTTTGTGGTCCCCTAAAGGGAACACTTGAGGCTGCTGCCCCACTCACTCCCCCTCAGTTATATATTGTTATAAAGAATGTATGAAATCCTCTTTCATTGAAAGGAAGAGGGATCCAATGGGAGATTATTGCTTTGCTTTCCACCTATATTTGATCCAAAAGAGCTCCTTCTCTCAATTTTTTTCTCAAGGCCATGCTATAACTGCTTCTGTATGTATTATTTCCTTGATGTTTTTTCTCTCCAGTTCTCTGGTCTTTCTGTGGGTGCCCTCATGGGCACCTAGACAAATAGTTTCAACAATCAATGTTCCAGCTCCTGCACTTCCTTCATCAGTCCTTAGGGAAACTCCTTGTATCATATGGTTCAACCTTTACCCAAGGTTTAGTGTTTCTACCATTTCATTTAGATGGCTTAGTAAAGAAGTTCAGTAACTTCTTTACATTTATCCTTTGTAAAGGGGTAAAGATGGCATAAAGGATAAAGATGGCACTTCTAGCCACTAACTGCAGCAATATTTAACCCAATCTACTGTTGGACATCTTAATTCTAACCATCATCTTGATGCACTCCAAAATGGTGACCCCTTGGCCATATATTCCAGACAAAAAGAAATAAATACTTTAACAAATGACAAATTGGATGCAATCTGAACTATTTTAAAATGTCTTTCAGTCAGGATGCCTCATATTACCAACCCCAAACTATTATATTCCCATCCAAATCTCTGTGGAGTTTTTTCATTCTTTGTGTGATTGCCTTTCAACTATGCCTACTGTTTCTGTGGAATCTGCTGGCTGTGATGGCCCTGACCATTTTATTCTTATGGGAAACTCCTTATAACTCTTCCAGCTTTACTTTCCAGTTAATTTTTGAGGGTTGTGTGAATTGCATTCTCTTTTGATAAACAGTCCAAAATACCAGCAAAAACTGATTGCCAGTTTGGTGGTTGCAAAATTCATTAAAAAAAATTCTAGTTTAAAGAAAAATTGAAAAATACCAGTTTAACTCCAAAGTTAAATAAAAGCATATTGCAAAATATCAACATTTTCCATGGATCTGGTTAATCCTGTTAAGAAGCTCATTTTTTAAAGTATTTGATATGTGTGTTCATCAGCCACTCTTTTCTCTTATATTATTTTAAACTCCCACTATGGTCACAAAGCTTTTTCTGCGGTATGATGAGAAGATTGTATTTTCACAAGGTATCTGCATTCATCAAATGTTTTTAAAATCTCACAATATCAGGCTGGATCCCCTATTTGGGAAATGTCTGACTACTCTTGAGGTCATTTTCACCACCTCACATCCTTTGTTCCAATGAATGAACCAGAAGTATCTGCACTTCTGAAATTATGGCAAGATAAGTAACAGTCATCTTTTGTTGAGCAGACTCCTTTCTTTGAGTAACCATTTCCTTGTCCCCCTGCTTAAAGTAATATTTAGATTTATGGCCACTTGTTGACCCATTTCCAGTTGACAATCTACTTCTGGTTTTAAGATTCAGTATATAATATCATATTGAGTAGCCCAGGAAGGATGATATTATCCATTCTTATAATAGAGATGGGCCTTTAAAGGGACTTCACTTAGTTTTCTCTAGTTCATGAAGAAGCTGGTATTTCCATCTTTTTCTTTCACCAGAATCATGAGTAACACCTCAGAACCATCTGACCTCTCAACTATGCTAGAAACTGTGCCAGGAAATGTCTCAGCCATGTTCCAATTATGATAGGAAATGTACTAACATTTCCTCAATGGCCTGTATGGACACTTCCCTACTGGTAAAGAATGAAGTGCTTGCTTAATGAACTGGCTTGAACCATGTGCTGGACTAATGCCATACAACCTACATCTTTGGCAGACTAGTGTCCAGTAGACCTGAATGAGGGCTCTGCGGGTGAGCCTGGAACAGCCTCACTGGCAAACTTCTGGCTCTGGAGTGCATCAGTGAACCCGGGACTGGGGGAGGGGAGGAGGGGGAGAGAACAGAGCATGTCCAGTCCTACCTTTCCTGGGGTTCACTGCTGACATGATAGAGCACAGGTGGACAAAGTATGGCCTGTGGGCTGGATCTAGCTAGCAGTGGACTCCATTGCCCAGCAGCCCCTGCCCACGTGGCTGGGGCCAGTTTCCATGGAGACACCAACAGCAGCTGTGCTGTGATAGCTGAGGCTGGGGTTTCCATGGTGACTGGTCCCAGCAGTGCTGGGCAGGCAGCAGCAGTGCCAGCCTCTTGCTGGTGGGGGAGTTGAGTGGGGGCTGTGCTGTGGGCGGGAGCAGGGTGGGCTCAGCTGCTGCTGCCTGTGCAGGGCAGGCAGCAGTGGTGGTGCCACTGGGAGGGGTGGCTATGGAGGGCTATGGGGAATTTTGGGGTGGCTATAGCTCCCCCAAGCCCCTCCGTAGTGCCTCCCCAACTGGCATGGTGCAGAGCAGAGCAGGGAGCTACTGCAGAGCCGGGCTGGGATCTTGCTGTGGTGACAGCATGCTCCTGAGCCAGGCAGAGCATGATCTGCAGACTGCATGCTCTGGGCAGGGGTGTGCAGGGTGTGGATCATGGCTTTGCCCTGGCTCTGGACCACACTGTCACCACTGCAAGGAGCCGGGGACGATTCACTGCCTGCCCATCCCTGCCCAGGTTGTGCAGGCTGCAGATTGTGGCTCTGTCCTGGCTCTGGACCATGCTGTCATGACTGTAAGATCCCAGCCCAGTTCTGAAGCAGCTCTGCACGCTGCAGTGTGCCCTGCCAGCGCTGCTGGGGCTGGTCTCCATGGAAATCCTGGCCTTGCACTATCACAGCACAGCTGCTGCTGGGGTCTCCAAGGAAACTGGCCCCAGCTACGCAGGCAGGGGCTGCTGGGAAATAGAGTCCAGCTGCCAGCAAGTCCCGCCATTTTGTCCTGTGATAGAGACAAACCCAATGAGATACAAGCTTTTTGTTTGTTTGTTTGTTTTGTTTTTGGGTTTTTTTAGCTCCCTCAAATTCAAACGGAAGGTTTCAATTTTCAATCTCAATATTTTCCATTTTGGGATAGGTGAATTTTTGGATACCAGCCACTGTCTCATTTTGAGCCCACTTACATGGTTCAATTTTCCCTGTTCCCTGTGTAGAGACATTTGTGATGCTCTCTCGTGGCAAACATAGCGTTTATTTTTGTGACCATGTGTCCACAGTACCAGCATGCATCTGAAATACTTCTGTTAGTGTTTGCTTTATTGACGATTTCACTTACTTTACAAGCTGAGTTTCTCACTTTTCTAAGCATTTAAAAATATCATGACCTAGATTAGGTTCTTCATTTTCCAACATTTATATTAGAGACACACCTGAAGCTACAGGGCTGATGTTAACCAACTTCCATCTTCCTCACCAGCAGCTGCTTCCTCTTCTGGTACACTGCTACAATAAAAGATTTGAGTTACGTGGGAGATTACACAGCCTTTTGGGCTATATTTGGCTTCCTTTCACTGATCTTGATCTGCAAGTCCAAGTCTAGCTGAGCAGCTATTTCTTGGCCCATTGCTAATTTATCCTGGAAGTCTTGGTTGGTATCTTTGTTTGCCAGGAACACAAGTCTTCACGGGTGCTTTGCAAGTTCAGGTGGATTCTCTTTTGCTCTCTTCTTAACTCGGTGGCATTCCTGATCCACTCAGATTGATGAGTGGATAGGAACTGTATATCAAGAGCTGAGTTGAGATCTGGATAACTCTTTTCCTGGATTTTTTTCTAGTGGTAAGTTATGCAGCACTATCAAATTTGCACTGTTTATGCTGACTGCTACAAAGTCCCCATTCTGCTCATCTTTCCAACTGCCCATTTTGAGTATGATGTTGATTTGTGCCAGATAAGTGCCCTAGGGAATTTTCTGTTCAAGGATATTGAAAATCTGCATTTGAATTGGGACAATCCAACCTCTTCCCTTTGAAAGTCAGCTGATTACAAACAGGATAGGAAGCAGTGGTAAATGTCTAATCTTAACCAGCTTGTCTAAATGGCCCAACTCCACATTCTGCAGTTTGTGACTCTTCGGTTTTCTTCTCAAGGTGATCTATTTTAAGAGGAGTTCTTACTACATCACCTCTCTGCTAGTCCATTTGAAATTGGCCAAATCCTAATTTTCTCGATTTCACGGAAAACTTCCTGCTTCATGGCAGTCGTGCTGGTCACATCCATGATCCCTCTCACTATCTAAGCTAGGAATGCTATTGCTGGACTGCTCAGTCCGGCTAGGCATCTTGTTGCTGCTTCCAAACAAACAATCTTTTGCCTACAAGTCATCTCAGTCCATTTTTGGGAAATCTACAGATCCTACTTTAATTCCACCTCTTACTTTAGGTCTGTAGTCTCCTGTGCTGTTGACCCATGTGTCTTCTCCATATGGGCTTTTCTGGTTTCGCCGTTGCTTAAGGAAGAGACAGATTGTTACTAGGTCAGATCTTGGAAGGTTCCCCAGGGGGTCTCACCTGCCACATCTTGCTGGAATAAATTATTTTAATTGGGAAGAAGATGGTTTGTCCCGCCCTTCCTGGTGCCTTCCTTCCATCTTCCTGGCTGTTCTTCCTGTTTGGTGCTCTGCCTCCACTACAGCCCACCTAACGCCAGCCAAATATGTTGTTTCCAGTTTGCTAGATCTGGTACAGTATAGACTCTGGTGTTCCAGTCTTCTGAATTTATGCTGGTCAGATTCAGACGTTATCTCGTCCGAGTTTTCCTCAACCGTACTTGGTCCTGCCTAAGCATCTTCCTGCCCCTGGGTTACCTTGCTCCCTGGCATCTCTCTCTCTTAGCTGCATACTTGCTGTGGCTCAGATGTCCATCTCTCCTTGTCCCTTCAGGTCTCATCTGGATCCAATCTGGGCTGGAGATATCTGGAGTCCATGGTGTTCCTTCAGGTAAGTCACTGAGCCTTGAATGGCTCTGTTTATCTTTGAAGGCCCCTTCCTGGAGCAGCCACCATGTCCCTTCAGTCAGACTCTGTTCTGCTCTGGGCTGCTCTGGGCCTGTTGGGGAACTCACTTCTGGTCCCCCGAGCTGCTCTTCCACTGGGCCTTTTATCCCAGTCTCAGGGGGGCCAGCTGGCAAATTGGCACTAGCACTCTGCCATAAAGTACACCCACGCCAATGCAGGAGCTGGCCCTGACTCCTCCTGGCTCTGCTGTTCCTTTTTATCTTTTTCTTTTAGTGCGACGCTTTTCCCTGCTGTGGTTTCACTTTCACCATGTTTCTGTGCCAGTGTGGAGTCCCACCGGCTCTGCTCCTTGTCCAGTCAGGGTAAGTATTTCTTTGTGGCTCCATGCCTGTCACAAGGTCTCATCTTAAAATCTCTTGGCCATCTTTAAAGTGTGCATATGCTGTGTAGGTTTGATAGGAACCTCAGCTCCCATTCTCCCTCCTTGGAAAGTAGATCCAAGCCATACCCGTATGTTGATTTAAGCAGTTTTGTCATATTCCATTAGAAAGAGAAATTTGGGATAGAATAAGGTGCCTTCTGTGATGTGCTCCAGTCTAATTTACAAAGCCTCTACAAAATCCTGACTTTCTGAATTCTGGGAGGATCAAACAACAAGAAAGAGTTTCTTTGCTTTCAAATCCTGCTTCAGCCGGTACTCATTAGGGCTGTGTGATTTGGAGGAGATTCAGCCTAGTTTGGTGGCCAAATCTCTGAATCTGAATCGAATCAGGGGACCAATTAAAAGGTCCAAATCAATTCAAAGCTCTCTGAATCAACTCAGAAAATATTCAGAGAGCTTCAGTGATTCAGGAAGTCCCCACTGGCTGCAGCAGGGAGCTGAATCCGAACTCTGTGCCAGTAAGTAGGGGGCTGAGGTGGGGACGGAGGAGAGGGGAAGGCTGGAGGAGGGGGAGGGGACCATGGGGGGATCCCTGCCAGGCCCCATCCCCTGCCTGCTCCCCCAGCCCCCCAAGCACCCCCTGACCCCTGCCCGCTCCCCCATGGCTGCCCTGCCTGTCCCCAGCTCCCAGTTGTTTAAAAAAAGCCCCCAGTCACTGGGTGCTGCCAGGTGGGGGGGCGATCCCCACTGCCCCCCCACTACCCCACATGGCATGTGGGGCTCTGCCACGAGCCCCTCAAACCCCGCCCACTGTCCCAGTCTCCCCCATGGCAACACCGCCTGCCCCAGCTCCCAGCCCTTAAAAAACCCCCAAAAAACGCCCCCAGGATCCACTGGCTGCTGCAGAAGCCTTGGGGCTTCTGGGGACTAGCGGAAGAGCCCCCCCATGCAGTGTGGGGCAGTGGGGGACAGCGAGGGTTGCCCCCCACCAGGCAGCAGCCGATGAGTGTGGGTTTTTTCTTTTAAAGGGCCAGGAGCTGGGGCAGGTGGGGCAGCCATGTGGGGGCTGGGAGAGTGGGTGGGGGGTGGGGGCTCATGACAGAGCCCCACACATGGTGTGGGGCAGTGGGGAGCAGCGGGTATTGTCCCCCGCCAGGCAGGAACCAGTGAGTCGGGGATTTTTTTCCCCCAAAGATTCGGAAGCTGGGGCAGGGTGGGGCAGCCATTGAAAATGGGCGGGGGGTGGGGCCTATGTGATTCGGAGATTCGGCTGATTTGGTAGCAGCCAAATCTCTGAATCAGATTCGGCCCAATTGATTTGGGACAGTGATTCAAATCACCGAATTGAATCACTGTCCCATGAATCAGCTGAATCTGAATCCAAAGCAAATACTAGCCACTTTGCCCAGGCCTAGTACTCATTCCCAAAGCTCCCCCTCCACCTTTTTCTCAGAGCCATGTTATAAGAGCTTTAGGGATTGTCTAACTTATGGGGTTGTTGCTGCCATACCTACCTACTTGGAATATGGCAAGAGAAAGGGTTTTTTGTCTCACTTTATTATACAACTTCCCTGAATAACAGATGCCAAGTCAACATCAGCTCTCTTCTGCTGGCAGAGCTGCATCTAGACAGTGGAGTGTCCAACAAAACTTGAAAGTGTAGAGCAAGTCTTGGACATTGTGTTTGGTACTTCTGTGTTGCCTTATCATCAGCCTGTGATTTCGTGTTTTTGTCATGTACACAAATACTTCCACCAATCAGTCCCCTAAGCTCTGACAGCTGACTTAGTCCTGTGCCTCATCCAACTGACAGTCTCTGTAGATCTTTCATGTCTGATAAACAAAAAATAGCAAATTTAGAAACTTGCTGAAAGTTTACTTAAAGCTGAAGTGACTGTTATTAATACTCCTGATTTCCCCCTTTATTTACTCATAAACTTTTTCTTGATACCAGTAATGGATGTCACTAACCAACCCTGTGACCTAAAGGGACATGTGTCATAGAAAGTCTGAAGGTTTTAGCACCACCTTTTCCCATGCTGAATGCTGACCACAATATTCTGACTGTAAGGTGTTACAGTTACATAGCACTTGCCAGAAAGTTTTTGTGGCTGAAATTCCTTGTTATGTGTATCAGTCTTTAATCACTTCCATTTTCATTAGCTTCAAACAGTGAATTTTACACTATACACCCACTAGGGTGCAGAACCCCTCCTCCCCCAAAACAAAAAACAAAACAACAAATGGCTTCAGGGCAGGAAATGAATCACTGTTGCTTTGGGTGTGCTAACTACAGATACAGCAAATATTCAGGAAGACTTTGAAAACGTTCCAAAGACAATGCACTGTTTAAACTATAAAGAGCAGTTTGGGGATTTGGATGTGTTTATTTTATGCTGAAAAAACAAACATATGGCGCATGCCGTAAAACTTTTTTCAGTAGATTGACTTCCAACACCAGCACGTGGCCAGAGTTTCTATCTCCATCTTCTCACCCAAGGAGGAACATTGTAAATGGATGAGAGTTGAATTCTTATAAGAGGAATGCTCTACTGCTGTGTGTCCATATCACCCTAAGGAGTGTTGCCCCTGTGGTAGCTCATTGTTATAAAAAACAGTCTAATAAATTCTGTGAATGCATGACTGATTTTCCACCCCTGCAAGGAAAAATAAAGTGTTTCCCCATACTCTGATCTATCTAATATTTTGGACTTTTCATATTCTGGAACATTTTTGTTCACTTACCATCACATGTGCAGATCATGTATTGATACAATTTCTGTGTGTACCTACTTTGTGAGCTCACTCTTCCTGCAATAGGGTTGCATATAAGTAAGGGAGGTCAGAATTTTATCTCAATAACTTTTTATCTCAAGCTCTTTTTATATGATGCCCAACTGGATACCTTGTGAAAAAAGTTGTAGATAAATTGCAAAAATTTTGTCCTAAGTGGCATACATGGGATGTAACTAATTCCAACATACATGGGATGTAACAAGAGGGAGCCATTGGAAATTTGATCCATTACTTGCAAATATTTTGCATACTTACACTTATTTATTTCTTTCAGCATGTGCAGGTGGTGACCTGAAATCAGAATAAACTACTGACCTTCTTTTGGAGAATTCTTTGCTGTTAGTCCTGCTATAGCTGCAGAAATCTGGTTTGGTGACTCAACCAGGGGAAAAAGCAAAGTAAAACATCTGTGATTCATTTTGAAAACATTGTGTAAAACAATACAGTGTGAAAGTTCACACAGCTTCTTTGAACAGAGCCAATGACATAGTGGGTTTGCTGATGTTTCTTTTCTATGAGTTGCATGGAGTTAGTTATGCCACAGGCACTGACTTTGGCTGTCTTTGTAAGACAATTTTGGGCAATGTTGAAAAGCAAAGCATTGGTACAAAGTTAGCAATGCTGTCAGCAATTGCCTATTTAAAAGAAAATCTTAGGAGAAGTTAATTTTTTCTCATTTTAGACATGAGACAAGCAGAAGGAGGAACAATTGTGTTGTGCTTAGGTGCTAGCTAAGGACTTGAACAAGGTTCATTGCCCTGCTCTGCCCTGAACTCCTTGTGCGGCCTAGGGCAAGATACTTGGCCCTAGTCTACACTTGAAAATATTTGCCAGGATAGATGTATAGAATAGCTGCAATTGTGGCAAACCTAGAGAAGAGACAGCTTACCTTGGCTAAAGAGCACTTCTACCATATATATTGTACTGGCTTCATGAATCTAATATACTAAAATGCTTAGTCTGTCTGTGTGTCTGTCTGTAAGTCTGTCTGTCCATAATACTTTTGGGCAATTGCGCATGTGCTACCAAGAGGGCGGGTGGTGATTGCCTGCGTGACCCAGGCTGCATGGGCCCAAGTTTGTGCCATTGCTGGTGAAGTTTGTGGTGGCAGCAAACATGCCCTGGCCATCTGAGCAGCAGGACTTCCCCCTTCCCTCCTTGCCTTGGGGTGAAGGGGGAGGATCACAGTGGTGGTGCCCCACTACCACCTGGCCCTGCAGCCCCCCAGAACACGTGGCAGGGAGGAGGAGCTGGCAGGCAGGGAGAGAGGGGAGGAAAGGGGAGGCAGGCAGACGTGGTCCAGGTGGACATGGATGTGGATGAGAAGCGGAGCAGGACAGGGTGGTGGATAGAGCGGGGCCACACCCAGAGCACTGGGGAGGGGAGTGGAGTGGGGTGGGGCCAGACACAGAGTGGCAGTGGGGAGGGGTGTGTAGAGCAGGGCTAGACCTGGAGTGGTGGGGAGGAGGGTGGGGGAGAGTGGGGCCAGATCTGAAGCAGCTGGGTGGGGGGGTAGAGTGGGGCTGAGTGCAGAGTTGCGGGGGTAGGGGAGAGCGGGGCTGAATGTCGGGGGTGGGTAGAGCAGGGCCAGACCCAGAGCGGTGGGGGTAGGGGGGTAGAGCAGGGCTGGACCTGGAGAGGTAGGGGGAAGGGTGTAGAGCGGGCCTGGACCCAGAGCATAGGGAGGGAGGGAGGGAGGGAGGGAACGGGGCTGGATGTGGGGGAAATAGGGATGAACCCAGAGCAGTGTTGGGGCTGTGCATGGCTGGACTCAGGGCTCTGTCTCTGCCCCCCGGCCCCTTATCATTCTTGATGGGCAATTTGCTAGTGAAATAATATATGCCAGCCAAAACACTTTGCCAATATAACTGCATCTATATTGGGACTTCTGGTGATGTAAGAAGTTATAGCCTATTTTCATATATCTTCATACTATGGCAGCGAAACTTGTAAGGGTAGACATGGCCTTAGTGTCTATGATGCCTTTGTTCCCACCTCAGTAATGTGTGCTGGGCTCTTCTCTATCTCAGAAGGCAGAAAACATGACACCTTAGAGCTGTTGTTCTAAACCTTATATCTGAGGCACCCCTAAATAGTTTTGAAGCACCCCTCAGAAAATGCCAGCTCTTTGTTTTCACTCCTTTTTTTTTTTTAACTACAGAAAAATAATAAAGTGATTCTTTTGTTGCAAAGAACTCAGAAACTCTCTTTCTGAGTCCACAGCAGGTCAGAATGTTTTTAACACTATGGATTCCTGTTTGAAATATATGGGTTTATCTTGTAAATCATGTTTGTACACCTAATGGTGTGGTATTCTGCAACATCCTTGAAAGACGTTCAAGGCACCCTAGAGTGCCACAGCACCCTAGCTGAGAATCACTGCCTTAGAGAGTAACTTATTCAGAAAGGCATGCGCTTTCACAGATGAGAGCCTACTTCACCAGATACTACTACCTGAGCCATTGACACGAGGTGTTTACTGTGCAGTTGACTAATTAACTGCACAGTAAATGACTCAGCGTCTACACATGCACCCCTATTAGGGTGTAGAAAACTAATAATTTCCACAACAGGTTAGGACTTGTAAATACAAGTCCTAACCTTCTGCAGAGTTTTTTTGTGCTCAGCAGTACATGTGTAGATGCTAACCTGGCTACCTGGGGCACAGGGTGCTTCAGTGCTGGGGCTGCCTGCTGGCTAGATGCTCACCCTCATGCCACAGCTAGCCATCCCCTCCATAGCACATAGACCCCCATTAGAGGAGCCCTGGGCTGGCAGACTGACCCCCCCGGCCCCCCACTAGACCAGACTGTTCCAGCCAGGCTCAACATGCTGGGCATGAATAAACTCTGAAGCAATAAGCTCTTAATTTTATTTGTGCACATTAATCACATGTGTAGATGTGCCCACTGATGCACAGAGAGCAAGGTACTAAATAGAAGTAATAAAGTAATTTAAATACAAAGTATAGGGAAACAGGGAGGAAAGATAGGGGGAGAGGCCCTGAGAGTGACAAAGGTATGTTGAAGACATCAAAAAGGATAAACAAACCAGATAACCCACTGAGGGACATAAGGGTTATACAAAAGCTAGCCCAGGTAATGGGATGAATATATAGAGTCTCTATTGAGACCAAATTTAACATGGTCCAGTCTGTGGATGAGTTCTTGTTCCACTACTTCACATTCAAGTCAGTTTTTAAAGTTTTGTTGTTTAAGACCAGCTACTCTGAGGTCAGTGAGAGAATGGCCAGAAAGGTTAAAGTGTTCTGCCATAGACTTGTGTCTTTCTGGAACTGATGTCAAACTATTCATTCTGTCACACAGGGATCATATCATCTGTCAAATGTAGACAGCACAGGGACCCTGTAAGCAGTGTTGGCATATATGAAGTTGGTAAAGGAGTAGGCAAATAAAACCCAGATGTTATAATTCATAATATAATTATTTGATCCAATAATGATGTGGTCTGTGTTGAGAAGGTGACACAGCTGGCATCTGAGTCTGGAGCAAGATGTGGTACCTTGGTGAGAATAGGAATTATGTAGTCTGTTCCTTGACAGATGTCATTCAAGGTTGGGGAGCTGCCTGTAACACAGGACAGGCTTGTCCCCCAAGGCTGCCTTGAGATGGTTGTCATTTTCCAGAAGGGATTAGATGTTATTCACAATGCATCCAAGGTATAAAAGTTGGGGGCTACAGATGACAACAAGAGGAGTTTTGTTGTCCCTGTCAGGGGCTGGCATTGTAGCAGATCAGAGCAGGATCTGAATCTGATGGCTAGAAAATGGTATTTAGAGGTTTGCTTTTGGGAATTGGCTTGCAGGTAAAGTAAATATGTGTTAGAACAATGGTCCAGGGCAACAGCAAGGGATAATTTATTTCTAAAAGCCTGTTTGTGCCACCAAGGCTCAGTGGGCCTGACATAGGCAAGCAGGAAGCAGACACACAGGCTGGAAAATTGAAGGTATGTACCACAGTGTTCCATAACATGAGATAAGGTGGCACCAGGTCACAGTGCCCAACTGCAGGGAGCCTTGGCTTTTCCAGTTTTTGGGGAACAGACTAAATGAGAAGACTGGTAATGCCCAAATTAGGATGTGTGCATGTGACGAGCTTGTGAAAAAAGGAACATGCTGACAAAACAGGATGTGGACAGTATGATGTCCACAGAGAGACCAATCAGTGATAACCAGAGATGAAGAGTCATCAGGAGGAGAAAAGAATATAAAAGGAGGCATTTCAGAACAGCAAAAGGTCCCGGAGAGGGGAAACTGAGGCCACCATGGACAGAGGGCATACCACCAGCCTGTCTCATCCACCCCACGGGGGAGTGGGGAGACTCCACCTCCAAACTCCAGGCTGTTGACATCTGACATTCAAAAGAAAACCTCAGAGTGAAGCTCGCATACTGGCCAAATGTACCTTCACTCTATGAACTCTAGGACTGGTAGATATATAGAATTGTCTGCATTATTCTTATCTGCTATCACTGTGTATCAATAAAATTCCCTTATTGAATGAAGAGGTTGTGGTTGGTCTGAAGGTTCTGGGTCCACCCGGAACAAGGTATCTGGGTCATAAATCCAGTGCTAGCAAGTCTGGCTCTGATTTGAGTGACTATGGTTTTGCAATTATATTTTAAATGTAGAAATCCCTGCTCCAGATCCTTAAAGTGTGCTTCAGGGTCTGTGAGATCAGAGTAGGTACAGATGTAATGTAGAATTTGACTTTGTTTTGACTGAAATTAGTTACTGTTACTCTCCAGTTCTTCAACATATTAAAATGTGGCCACCAGAACTACATGCAGTATTCTGGTACAGTATTAGCTTTAATAAATCTTTATCTAGAATTCCCTATTCTTACTCCTACTCCTCTGTTTATACATCCAAGGATCTCATTTACCCTTAAAATGCACTAGGAGCTCAGGCTCAGTTTCTAGTCATGGTGAACCTTAATTCTTTACTAGAGTCATTGCTTTCCAGGGTGCAGTCTCTTTATGCAGCTACAATCTGCATTCTTTGTTTCTAGATTTATGATCTTACATTTGTTTGTATATTGGGTTGCATTAAAACACATTTTATTTGAATGGATGCAGCTTACCATCCATCCGGATCACTTTGTATGTCTACCTTGTCCTTATTATTTACCATTCGACCCATTCCATCTTCTACAAATTGCATCGACAGCATTCCAGAGATTTAAGAAGTGTATAAAGCCCTCTACAGTAGGTGAGTGCCATCCAAAGAAATGGAACCATTATGCTGCATCCACACAAGTATGGGCATTTGGTTCCCCAGAGACAACTAGTGGCGGCACAAGGTGTGCCGCCACTAGTTGTCCCTGGGGAATGCCTGTGCCACGTGCCCTCTGGTGTGCAGCAAGTTACCCCGAGTCGGGTAGGGGAAGCTGGAGCCAGCACTGGGCTGGCTCTAGGAGCCTTACCTGGGGTCCTGGGGGCCCCCTGGGACTGCAGCAGTGGTGATCCTGCTGCTCAGAGCCTGGCCGGCAGCCTCAGTGCAGCTCCAACTGGCCAGGCTCTGATTTTGAGTGGCATATGCTGTGCCCACATGCTCCGCTCTGTTTTTTTGTGTATGTGAGAAATCCAGGGGTCAACCCCCTCCCCCCACTGCTCCCTTGGAGTGTGGAGAACAGCTGAATGTGCAGCTGCACGGCCACACTCTTCTGGACGCAGTCTTAGAGACCATAGAAATGAACCCGAATCTTTCTGTTTGTTTTATTTATTCAACAGTTCTTCAAAATATGATGAAAGGCAGGCAATAGGAGGGGGGCAACTGGAGAAAACCAGACTGGCAGTCAGTGGCTGGACAAACATGCATTTGAAGCCCTTTCAAAAGGGGAGCTCTTGATGGGGAGCGTGCAGCAGCTGTTACATTTTAACACTTACATAAGCATAAGTCTGAGTGATTCAAATGCAGAAAAACTTTTCCGGCTTTAACCCTGGATGAAGCAGTATTGATGTTGAAACTGTTTTGCTAGGTTTGGATAGTTTCCTGCTGATGCACATGTAAAGCTTAAAATATAACAGCAAAACTGTTACATTCTTGCCCCCCAAGCTCACCTTTTGAAATGACACAGCTGCATGCTTGTCCATACCCATTGATGGAAGCAGAAAAGTAAGCTAAGCACTTAGGAGCAGGGGATCGCTCCGAATACAGTGTATTTGTGCCGTGCCTAGCCCATCCTGTTCGTAGCTTCTACATGCGAATATAACAAAAATATGGAACAAATAACATGATACTAATAAATGGCAGCATTCACTTTTAGTGCATTGCTTCATTAGCTCTTAGTGAGTTGCTTCACCTCCTCTACAGTGGGTGATGTGCCCTTTACAGCCTCTGTCTCCAGTGTAGTGCTCTTACTCAAATCTTTCCATGCTTACTGTTGTCATTTTGGCATCTGTCTCTGCCTCATCATTCCCTTGCCTGCCTCTGTGTAACAACTAAATACAGCCTTGTCTCAAATTCTGGTTTTAATTACATTTTTCTACTTCATTTATATTAGGACTTTGTTTCACTCTGATGCACAGCGTCAAAGCTATTTTTAATTAAACTTCCACTGTTGGATAATGAACAAGCCAGAAGAGATAATTGAACTAAAACTAAGAGAAACTCTATCTGGGAACCATTTTTAATACTAATTTCTCAGATGGTAACTCATATACCTCTCTCCTGTATCCAGCTTCACAGTGTAGTACAGGGACTGTGTAAAGCAGCAATTTCTGCTCCATGGTTTTCTGCTTCAGTCCTAGGACATATTAGGTAATTCAGGGCTTGTTCTAGCTTTTGTCAGTAGGATACTGTCTTCAAGAGACTCTGCATGAGCAGAACATGAGTATTGACTAAAGTGTAGTCAAGCCCCCCTCACACACTTTTTTTTTACCTTTTCAATGCTCCAGCACTGAACAGCTGTAGGTGGAAGAGACATAGAAGCCACCTCCCATGTCATTACCCAAACAAGGATCTTACCCATGCCAGGGGAATTCCATGAAAGTGGACTTGCAGGAGATTTTTGTCTGTTCAGCATAACCTGATGAGTAGGAAGTGAGCTGGCTCCTGCGGAGAACATATCTGCCTAGGGAAGTTATGCAAGTTGTGGAATCTCCCTCACTGGAAGTTTTCAAAGAGATTAAGTAAGCATTGGCTAGGGATGATTTAAGATTACCATGCCTGGAATATTTGGTGAAGAGCAACAATTGGAAAGCCTAGGGGATCCCCAAGCACACACACGCCAGAAATCTCCTAGAGCATTGCTGAAAGGCCATGAGAAAAACTTTGCAGTCCAGAGCAGTTGGAAATAGGAGAGGCCTGTGCTTGGCAGCAGGAGAATGGAGGAGAGCTCCACAACCAGCTTGTTTATGAAAGAACATTAAGTGGGCTGGGATAAATTTATGGAGTAGACAGGATGACAGAAAAGGGAGTTCTCGCGCTTAGGTCAGGCTGTGTGATCTATTGGTTTGTGTTTGCAATCCCCAGGTAGCAGTGCAGAGTGGAGGGTGTCTGGTTAGCCCATGCTTCTGGGCTTTGCTGGTCACCAGTGGGTTCAGGAAGAAATGTTATTTTCCTTCATTTGCTATTATTATCTTTTTTTTTTTTTCTTTCCTCAGAAACATTAGGTGTTGGCCACAACCAAGTCTGGACTTTGTTTTTTTACTAGAGTGTGCTGATGCTTCTGCTGGGACCCAAACATTTCCAGAGGTTCCTGTCTAAAGGGTCTTGCTCATCTGCTCAGGGTCAGACCGCATCTGGGATAAGGAAGAAGTTTTTCTTACTATCAGATTGGATTGTGGGGGTTCTCTTCCTTGGATCTCTTGGGTCTATTTTAGCAAATTGCCTTCTGTCCTTACCTTGGCAGGATGCTGACCTTATGTCCCTGCTTTATCTGTGGCAACGTAAAGAGTTGTTTTTTAATGTTTTAAGCATTATACTAGGTAGTTGTGTGTTAGTAGTGTTTCTGAAGTTTTTAAGAGCAGGTTATACAAACACTTGTCTAGGATGGTTCAGACAGTGATGCCCATGCCTTGACCAGGAAACAGATGACTTCCAGATGTTCCTTCCAGCCCTATTTTCTCATCAGTTTATTATTCTAAATCCACACCAAAACTATCTTTTGAGTATTTATTATAAATAGGTATGCACTTCTAGATAGCAGTCTGATGCAAAGTATTTAATGGGGGTTAGAGGGGGCGGGACCGTGAAAGCATATAGTAATTATAGTTTTTCCAGTGATGAATAAAGTTGACAACACTTTAGATTCAGGCACATTTTATATGTGGTATGATACTAAATTAGGAGTTAAAACACATTATATAATATAAATAATTATAACTTATGCAATAGCTTGTTATAAAATATTATTAGAAGTCTTCTAAAGTGTTTTCTATGTATTCCTAATATAATTAAATATCTTTATTAAGGACACTGGCTATTGTTGCAATGTTATTCTTTTTATAAAGACAGGATGAAAGAATTATAATGAATATTATATTAAGTTGTTCTCATCCCTAACTTTATTTTCCTCACAAGAAGTGAAACATTGGATGACTTATAGTTTTAAGAGAAGCAAACTTGATTTTGGGGTTACAGAGACATCTAGTGCCTGCAAGAGAAATCACCTTTATTCCATGCACATTTGCATATATTCTTTATTTCATTTTTTTATTAGCTCTATATTTCAATATGTACCTACCTTCTCAAAATACCTTTACACTTTGTAAATAAAAATAATAGAGAATACCTTGTCTTTTTTGTTCTTTCTTTCTCTCTGCTGAATATAAATTTATTCTTGGGTGAATAACTTATCTTTCCATGTTTACTTTGTCTAATTCAGAAATTTTAACATTTAAAGCTATATTCTGTAATTTAAAAAGTAAATTTGCAGAACACTCAATCCCCTTTTTAAAATAGTTTTATTAATTGTAACCATCTCTCTATTCAAAGGCAAACCTTGACCATCCCCAAAAGATGTTTGTAGATGTTTGTCCCTCAAAATCTTCCGTGGACGGTATTCCAGAGTCTCCTAAGTAAATGGTTGCCTTACTTGACATTTACCTTACTTGTAACTGAATTACATTGTTGATTCATAATGAGTTTGTGGTCTACTGTAACCCACAGGTCTTTTTCCCTCCAGATCATTAATGAAAACAGAGGCGTCTGGAGGAGTTGGGGGAGGAAGTGTGGGGGAGGGCAGCATCATATGTCCTGTCAGTTTGGCAGCACACAATCATTCTTCATTAAACTGTGTACCACATCATGGTGATTTCATCTGGATCATAGTTTACTTGTTTGTTTCTAAGAATGTCATTCAGAATCTCTAGGCGTATGTGTAAGGTGTAAACCTTAAAGTCCAGATATATTATAGACCAGGTCAGTTATCATGTCATGGAAGCACACACAGCCATGTGATCCAGCAGGGAGAAGACAGTGCTCACCTTCTTAACTGGATTGGCTTCCAGCAATGAGCTCAGACTCACTAGATTCTGGAACCTGTCCAGAACGCTGTATGGTAGCTGAGATAGAATCTGAGAGGGCCAATGAAACTGAGTCTTCTCACCAGGGTGAGATTCTTTTTCTTTCCCACACCACTTTTGTTTTAGGTGTTTATTCTCATACCTGGGTCCAAGAAAAGAAGGAGGAAGTGTTGAATGGCTTTGGAGCCCTGCAGAGATTATCTTCCTTTAATAATATAATTGTCAGGCAGACAGGTCTGCAGATCACCCAGGGTCAGGAGAGGCAGTCAGCATCTGAGGGGAGTGTGCAGAGTCTGAATGCAGGGAAGCTAAAAGCCAGGCTATTTGTCTTGAGAACCAAGTCAGAGATCCAGAGGGTCAGGAAGACTGGGAGGTTAGAAGGCTAGCCAGGTCAGGTATCCAGGAGATCAAACTAGAGTTGGGTCTGGGTCATGCCAAACTCGGGGTCTCTGGGCAAGCCGGGTTGGCTAACCAAAGAATCTGTCAGCCAGTAGCAGCACAAGCCAAGAGTTCAGCAGTCTTGGTATCAGACTGAACCTTGTTACTCAGACACTTCCTTTTCTGGGTCAGGGGTTTATACTGGAAGGAGTGAGGGGTCAGCTGACCCTGGCTGACCACTCCAGTGGCAGGGAGTGGGTGTGTGGCTAGATCCAGTTGGAGGGTCTGGCACCCTGAGGAGGGGGCTGACTGGGATGAGTGGCTATGCCAGGCAAGCCAAGCCCCTAGTTTCAAGGTCACAGCCTGCCAGTCATCTGGAAAGGGTCTGGGCATACAATATTCTCCTGAGTAGACCACTATTCCTTTGAGCACTAGTAGGCAACTGTCAGTCCTTCTGAATCATGGTGTATGCATGTGAGGTCACCCAGACCTTTGAACATATGGCTAGGCAGGAGTATGGAGGAGTGGAGGCCTCCCATACCTTCCATTGCCCCTTCAGATGATTGACACTGAATCCAGATGTTCAATGCCTTGATGGCTGTGGTTATGTGCATGTCCAGGAATTGAACCCAGGTTTCCCATGTGCAATCATAGATTCTACCACTGCGCCACAGCAGCATTACCTCAAGGATAAAAGATAGGACTTTGTATTGGTGGTGGCTGCATTTACATGAGATGCTGACTGCACAGCTGTTACTGCACACTCATTTAGTACTTGCATACACAAATACTAAATGACTGAGTAAGCAGTAACCAGTGTTACTGCACAGTAGCATCCCCAAATGGCTTTTTGGTGATGGTGATTGCACAGTAGCTTATTACTAGTGTGCAGTAGCCTCACATCACGCTTTGCATAGCTTCAGTCAGCATCTCGTGTAGACGCGGCTAGTGATTCTAACGCACCACAGACCTTATGCACCACCCTGTGACGTGTTATGATGGATTTGTGGAAGCTGTGATCTTGAAGATTGAAAGCTATGAACAATTTCCTCTATTCAACAGAGAGAATTATAGTTGACTAGTGTCACTATATTGAACTTCAGCTTGCACATGAACAAAATGAACTTCCCTAGATCCAATGTGGGATCTAGGAAACCTCTTCCTTCTAGATTTTCTCAGGTCAATGAGAGGCTCACCCTTTTATGTACAAGCTGTACTTTCTTATTCTGATTAGGAAGTAACATCTATAAAACCCTTTTCACTGGGGATGGGAGTTGGCAGTAAGCGCTGAGATGAACTGCTTGGTGCACATAGTTGAAATTGTACCTAAGACTTACTGGTTCATGGTAATAAAGGACCATGCATACCTGAAGTGAGACAGCTGGTTCTCAATGAGGAGCATAACTGGTTCTAGAATCACAAGAGCTACTTTGGATCTCTCAACAGACCAGTCAAAATGATGGTTTATGAGCTGGGGTGAGATAAATGGAACATGAAGATGAGTTACCTTTTTCTGTAGAAGTGCTGTTCTTTTGTACATACTTGAGAATCTGTGGTAGAATAGGAGGCCATGGCTAGTTTTTTGAAGGGCACACAACATAGCCTGCTATACATTCTTTTACATACCATGCTGTATAGACCCAAGGAACAGCGTAGTGCCTGGAGTCCTTCATCCTATGATGTCATCTGTATAGGCACCGAAAAACTCACCTCCCACAAATGGCTTCTTAACACTACTCTGCAGGTTATGAGGAAAGTCCAGCCCTTTGCAACTAGGATAAATATTACGTGACCATTGTCTGCATAAAACACAACTGACACAGCTTCCTTTCAAGGGTTACCTCGTAGGGTGGTCTTGGCTACCCATCTTGCTGTCTAACACAACTGAGAAAAGGTCTGCTCTGCAGCCAAGTGACAGCTTGTACATAAAAGGGTGAGCCTCTCATGACCCAAAAAAATCTAGAAGGAAGAAGTTTTTTAATAAACAGTCATTATTAAACAGGATGGTATGAAAAGAAATACTTAAATCTATCAACATCTCCTAACAGAAGAGCCTGATGGATCCCAAATGGTGACTAACCACCTAGAACTTAAGGGAAAAATGCATATACATGCAACTTAATTTTAAATTTCACACATATTCAATTCTTCCATTTACCTTACATAAGATAAAAGTGATTACTGTTATTAGATTCAAAGCTAAACTGTGTTACTCTACAGTCCAGTTGCTGAACAGGCATGCCTAAATGTATCCTAGTACCATAGTACTTAGAGTCGGATGAGACCTAAACAGATCATCAGGTCTGCCCCCCCGCCCCGGGCAGGAACGGGTGCTGTGGTCATATCACCCTAGACAAATATCTGTCCAGCCTCCTCTTGAACACCCCCAAGGTAGAAGAGAGTACCACCTCACTTGGGAGCCCATTTCAGAGCCTGGCAGCCCTAACTGTAAAGTAATGTCTCCTCATGTCCAGCCTGAACCTTCTCTCTAAAAAATTTGTGGCCGTTATTCCTAGCAACCCTGGGAGTTGCCCAGGGGAACAGAGCCTCCCCCAATTCCCACTGGTCCCCCCCGGTGAGTTTGTAAACAGCCACCAGATCCCCTCTCAGCCTTCTCTTGTGGAGGCTGAATAGGTTCAGGCCCTTTAGCCTCTCTTCGTAGGGCCTGGCCTGCTGCCCCTTGACCATGCGAGTGGCCCTCCTCTGGACCCTCTCAAAGCCTCTTGAAGTGCAGCACCCAAAACTGGACACAGTACTCCAGCTGTGGCCTGACCAATGCCACATAGAGGGGAAAGATCACCTCCCTGGACCTGCTTGTGATGCATCTGTAGATGCACAACAAGGTGTGGTTAGCCTTACTGACTGCTTCCTTGCATTAGTGGCTCATGTTCATCCTGGAGTCAACAATGACTCCAAGATCCCTTTCTGCCACTGTGTTGACAAGAAGGGTGTTTCCCAGCCTATAAGTGTGTAGCTTGTTCCTTCTCCCTAGATGCAGCACTTTGCACTTGTCTGCATTGAATTCCATCCTATTCTCATCTGTCCACCTCTGTAATTTGTCTAGATCTAGCTGGATTCTGTCCCTCCCCTCCAGCATACCCACCTTGCCTCGCAACTTGGTGTCATCAGCGAATTTGGACAGAGTGCATTCCACACCCACATCTAGATTGCTGATAAAGATGTTGAACAGTACAGGCCCCAGGACCGAGCCCTGGGAGACTCCACTGCCCACATCCCTCCAGGTCGAAAATGACCCACCCATCACCACTCTCTGGGTGTGACCATCTAGCCAATTTGCCACCCATCTGACTGTGTAGGCATCAGTGCCGCAGTCACCAAGTCTTTTTAAGAGAATGTGGTAGGAAACTGTGTCAAAGGCCTTTTTAAAGTCCAGGAAGATGACATCCACCCTGACACCCTTGTCCAGGGTCTTTGTGATCTGATTATAAAAAGAAACCAGGTTAGTCAGGCAGGATCTGCCCTCAATGAACCCATGTTGGTTGCCCCTGAGCATTACCTCACCTGCTGGGCCCTTGCAGATGTGCTCCTTGATAATTTTCTCAAAGGTCTTCCCAAGGAAACGAGGTAAGAGTGACTGGCCTATAATTGCAGGGGTCCTCCTTTCTCCCCTTCTTGTAAATGGGGATCACATTGGCCCTTTTCCAATCCTCTGGTACTGGCCATTGCCCCATGGGTGCTCATGGAGCCATGCCAGGGGCCCTGCTATGACCCCCACCAATTCCCTCAGCACCCTCGGGTGAAGAGCATCTGGACCTACTGATTTAAACAAATATAGCCCCTCCAAAAGTTCCCTAGCTAGGTCGTGCCTGACCCTAGGCATGGTGGTGCCTCCCCTGGGTCCATCCGCAATTCTAGTGGGGGAGATGTCCCAGTCCCTGTTCAGGAATATGGAGGCAAAGAATTCATTAAAGAGGTCAGCTTTTTCATTTGCCACAATCACCAGATTGCCAAGCCTATCCTGTAGGGGCCCCATGTTACCCGGTGCCTTCTTCTTACTTCCTATGAATTTGAAAAAGGACTTTTTATTATCCTTAATTCAGGTTGCTACCCCTAGCTCCATCTCTGCCTTGGCCTTCCTAAGAGCCTCCCTACAGTCCCAAGCAATGAAGTTGTAATCCTCCTTGGTGATAATCCCTTGCTTCCACTATTTGTATGCTTCCTTTTTTGCCCTCAAGCATCCCTGGATGCCTTTGCTGAGCCATGGGGGCTTCTTAACACTCCTGCCCCCCTTGGTGCACATTGGGACTGACTCTCTTTGAGCTTGGAGGATCGTCTCCTTGAGGAACAACCACCCGTCTTGGACTCCCATCTCATTGAAGCTCTGTGACTCCAATGCCTCTCCCATTAACCTTCTTAGCTCACAGAAGTTGACCCTCCTGAAGTTGAGGACCTCTGCCTTGCTGCTTGCTTTCATCACCCTGCACTAGATAGTAAATTCCAGCAGGTTATGATCACTGTCACCCAGGTGGTCAAGTACCTGCAGACCCCTCACCAGGTCATCACCTGTGGCAAGGACCAAGTCCAGCAAGGCATTTCCCCTGATGGGACTATGCACCTCCTGGGTTAGGTGCATCCTGCATCCTGGCTAGGAACCTACATGAGTGGTTGGACCTGGCTGACTGCACCTCCCAGCAGATGTCCGGGTACTTTAGGTCACCTATGCTGTCATCCCTTGCTTTTACAGCCTCCATGAGCTGACCTGAGAATTTCAGGTCCAGCTCATCCTCCTGGTGAGGCGGACTGTAGTAGATGGCCACTATCAAGTCCCTTTCCCTATGCCCCCCTTGCATTCTTACCCAGAACATCTCATTTTGCCCCTCCTCTGACCCCATCCTGATCATTGAGGATGTGTATTGCTCTCTGACATATAGCGCTACACCCCTCCCCCCCTTTCCCCTGCTCTGTCTCACCAGTATCCCTTGATGTCTACTGCCCAGTCATGGACACCAGGTTTCTATGAGCCCCACTAGGTTTGGGTTTTTGCTAGCTAGCAGGAGGGCGAGTTCCTCCTGCTTATTCCCCATACTTCAAGCATTTGTGTAGAGGCATTTGAGGCCTCCTGTAGGTGCCCATGCTGCCACCTTGTTCCTAAGTCTGGCCTGGGCCCTGTCACTTACCTGGGTACTACGTGGGAGCATCACCTGGCTTGACAGTGAAGTGTCCTCATGTTCCTCTGCGTCCCTGTCCCCCAGCGAGCCTAGTTTAAAGCTTGCCATACAAGATCAGCCAGCCTGGAAGAAAAAACATACTTACCTTTTGGGGAGAGATGAAGCCCGTCCTGCCCGAGCATGTCCTTTGTGCAGAAATGTGTGTCATGGTCCAAAAACCCAAGGCCCACCTGGTAACATCAACTCCGAAGCCGCCAGTTGACCTTGCTGATGCATGTCTCATGGCACCATCCACATCTGCTCACTGGAAGGATAGAAGAGAAACCACCTGTGCCTCCATCTCCTTGAGCTTGCCCCTAGAGCCTTGTAGTCTCTCACGATGCAGTCTGGGTTGTCCCTAGCCATGTCATTCATTCCCACATGGCTGAGGATCATGGGGTAATGATCAGAGGGTCAGATGAGGTCCGGGATCATCTCTGTGATGTCCTGAATCCGAACTCCAGGCAGGCAACAAACTTCATGTGCCATGGGGTCAGAACAACAGATGGGCCTCTCTGTTCCTCTCAGGGTGGAGTCGCTGATGATGAGGACCCGGCGTCTCTTCCTCTTGGTGTTCCAGTAGCTCGTGGCCTGTGCCATGTTTGGAGTGGCATCAATTCCCTTGACGGCATCCTCCCCTACGCTCCACAGATGCCAGGGCCTCATATCTCTTCCCCAGCTGTACCTGGGGAGCTGACACTGAGGTAGCACGAATAGCCCTGGCTCTGGAGGTGACCGGTCTGCCATACCTCTGCGGTGGGTCCCTCCCAAGTGGCTTCTCCTTTAGGTTCCTGACCCTGCAGAGAATGAAAGTACCTGTCAATTTCGTCCTCAGCCACCCTAATACCCCGCAGCCTGCTGACCTCAGCCTGGAGCTCCCTCACCTGCTCCTCCAAGGCCCAAAGGTGGGCACATGTGGGATAGGTGAAGAAACTCCTGCTGTTCCCTCCCCACTCAGGCTGCTGAGGCCCCGCCAGGCAGCCCCCACAGACGGGGGGGAGGATGGCTTCAGCCCGCCGTGGGCAGTCTGCTGTGTACTCACCATTATTGTAGAGCTAAGTGTCCTCCTTTCTTCCCTGGTGGAGTCTCCGACCTGGCTCCTTCTCCTTGCGCGAATGCCGGCGCGCCCTTACAGAGAGAGTGTACTCCTGCCCTCGAGCTGGCCTGCGTACTGCTTCTGTTGGCAGTCCCTGGTTACAGACTCTTTGGTTGCCTGGGGAGCCTCCTTTTATACCCTCCTGGGCCGGGCTGACTCAGGCCCAGACAGCTATCCCACAGTAATCAAACAATCAGCAATCAACACTCACCCCCAGCTTCTCAGAGTACACACACACCCACCACACAAACAATGTAGTCACTGAAATCTTTATTTAGAAAACTAAATATCTGTTTCCAACAACAAAAGTCTTAATTTCAGGCACTTTTACACATGCTCTGGGGGCGGGGGGAGATGGCACTTTAATTAGAGGGGCTCTAGGAGCCCCTCTAATTAAAGCACCGCAGCATCTCATATATCAGAGTCCCTGTGCTTAGAAATGGTGGTGAGGGTGCTTGAACTAAAGCTTATTTGTCAGCATCTACATGTGTGCAGCATTTACTGCGCAATAAATTAGGCTAATGTACGGTTTCCTAGTACCAAGAAATATAGCTACTAGATTAACTGCACAGTAGCTACTGGCCATGTCTACACAAGACACTGACTGTGCAGACATTACTGCACAGTCATTTAGTTCTTGTAAAAACATGTACTAAATGACTGTGCAGTAACTCAGGGAGTTAGAAAACTCAGGGAGTTACTGCACAGTAGTGCCAATGAATTTTTTTTTGTGATGCTACTGTGCAGTAGCATTGTGTCACGGTTGTTGCCATGTGATGCTACTGTGCAGTAGTATTGAGCTACCGTACAGTTAGCATTTTGTGTAGATGCAGCCACTCTGCAGCAGTACATGTTTTAGACAGCTGACTGGGAGCAAATTGCTCCCGGTCAGCCCAGGCAGCAGGGGGTGAGACGGAACGGTCCCGCTTGTGGGGCAGCTTCCTGAGAGCTCAGTGCCGAGCAGAAGGTGCAGATGCACCTACATGACCTTTCTAATGGCTACTGCATGGTGCAGAAGCCTTCTTTTGGTTGGGGAGGTGGTGTTGCTCTGTGGGCACTGGGGTGCTGCAAATGTACTCAGCTCTGCTGCAGAGTAGACCAGGGCTATGTGCCACTTTTGATGTGCCACCATTGTCCATAAAAGGTCCTGGTTAATAATCACCAGAAAAGAGAGCTAGGTTTGGGCTTGGAAGCCTTCTCTTATGCAGCTAAATACAATGGACTACACTGCTTCACATTATAACAGTGAAGCCATGGATTTTTACCTTTGAAAGTATATGTGCTCCTCTTTGTTATATTCAGAAGATGGACAGCTGTACGCTAACCAGCTCTGGGTAGACAAAGTTTCAGTAACCCAATGTAAAGGAGAGGGAGACCTGAATGATTGTAGGCAGGTTATCAACCAGGAAGAAAAGGCACACATAATTACTAAGAATGTGCTCAGGCATTCCAGTGATAGGGACTGCAAGAGCACCTAGACAGATGGACATTGCTGTCAGAGACAGAGAGAAAGAGAGAGAGAGAGAGAGGTATTTCTCAATACTGTTGCTGCTGTTCAGGTGTCTAGGGATACTGATAAGTTCACAACAGGACTCTCAAAACTGTGTACCAATTTAATTTAGGGATGTACCTTAATGCTCCTTTTTTATTTGTTCCCTCTGTCAAGCTGCTCCCTAAATCTGGAATGGACTTGCTCTCCAAATGCTCCTTTTCTCCTTTAGTTGAAGAGGTATGAAGGATTATGAAGGATTCTAATCTCTCTTTCATCCTTTTCATCCCTAGTGATTGTCTTGCTGTCTCTCACCTGTACTCCTTTTCATGGTGTCAGTAAGGACTTTGAAAAAGGGTCTTTGCAAAGCTTTCTATGAATGATACAAAATGTATCTTATTATTGCTAATGTTCATTTAAGGTAGAAATATGTGTACAGAGCACATCAACAATCATGTCCTTTAGAAACATTTATGGCTTTGGAATTATGGTTTCTGAACTTTCTTTTAAATCACATATAAATTATGTAATGGTTGCTATCACTTTTGTTAACCATAGACATACTACAAATTTTGATATTTTTGCTTTAAGTCTCCTTGGTTTGTCTTAGTTTTCAAAAAGAGAATTAGGTGTAGATGTTTGATGGACATCTCCACTGCAAGAGTGGAGCCTTAAAAATTGCTTTGAAATACAAGATTCTTTAAAAAAATGTACATAGTAGCTGTTAAGGTGCTTAAATATCAAGATGAAAAGTGCTGCTTAAGATAGGCAGGAATATGACAAAATAGTTTTATAAAGAAATAGAGTTGTGATTTATAGATTTATCCACTGGAGGGAGCCCTTTGCCATCCAAATAGGACCATCTTGAGCTGTATTCCCTTTAGAGGACACATGTGAACCACCAAAGACCAACAATGGTATAAAATATATGACAGAAATCTAAACCGAAGGGCATAACGAATAATCAGTTTAGGAAAACTGAAAGCTTGTTGTGGGATTATTTCTTTTAATATAAGCAATTCTTCCTAGAACCACAGTTTCAGGAGTCTTTATTCCTGATCTAAGTAACTTTCTGGTGTTCCTTTGTTTTGACTATAATTTAGATGGAACTGGAGGGAGGAAGTTTTCAAATTAGTGATGCGTCTTGAAATGAAGTACAGCTGAGAGGCTTTAGGCGAGATGTGAAAAGCTACTAATCTGAAAACAGCAATTAAACAGAATTCTCTGTAATTTAGCAATAGGAGCAGGTAACCCCTTTTATGCGACTAGGAATACAGGTTATAGCCATGTTGGTCTGCAGGCAAAAGTAATCAGAACTCTTAGGGAGGTGATATCTTATCTTTTATTAGACCAACTAGATAGTTGCAAAAATAATAAATCTTTATTTGCAAGCTTTCAGGCACACATGCCCTTCCTCAGGCATAGGAAAGTGCAAAGATTGTAAAATTTCTCCCATGAAAATTCATATTTCACAGGAAAAATTTTTTGCAGCTATCTAGTTGGTCTAATAGAAGATATCACCTCCCCAAGAGTTCTGATTATTTTTGCCTGCAGACCAACAAGGTTACAACCTGTACCCCTGAGACATGTAAAATATCAAAATTGGCCATTTTGAAAAGAAAACTTCATAATTTTACAAGAAGAAAACAAAAGTCAACACCTAGAGACCTGAAAGGTGACACCCTTGCTTCAGCCTTTTGTTTCCAGCGAAAGTTTGCATTGTCACAAAGCAATCTCAAGGGAAGAGAAATTCCTTGTCTGGGAGAGCCTTTCATCAGCATCCTCCTATGAAATGTGAAACATCATAACAAGAAAGAAGCATAATTCAACATCTGACTTGCCATCAGACAACTCTGAGGTAAATAGACTGCTCTAACTTTTATTTGAGTCTATTTTGTATAAACTGAACTTTTCCAACCAGGATATTTTACACCATCCTTCAACTCTCCTGTGAAATATGAATTTTAATTTCCAGGGAGAAATTTTACAATATTTGCACTCTCCTATGCCTGCGGAAGGGCACGTGTGCCCAAAAGCTTGCAAATAAAGCTTTTTTTTTTGCAATTATCTATTTGTTCTAATAAAAGATATCACCTCCCAAGAGTTCTGATTACTGTGTGTGTGTGTGTGTGTGTGTGTGTGTGTGTGTGTGTACACACTGCATATCCAAGGGAAGCTTTAGGGTCCTAATCCAAAAGCTCACAGAGATCCACAGGTACATTGATTTCAATGGTGTGTTAATGACAAGGCCATTGATACTTGGCTGTATGTTCTTTGAATAATAATTTTCATTTCAGGGACAATTCAGTGATGTTGAATTTAACATTGAAATAGGTGTTGATTCTGATTAAATCAATTGATCTAATCATCAATTTCAAAATTCTCCTTCAACAATCTTTGCTAGGCTTTGTACTGTACATTCCTCACACATGCTCTTCCAGCTATGGACTCTTCTCTACTCTTCTCATTTTGCCTGTCCACCATAAGGCCTGGTCTACATTAGAAAGTTTACCAACTTAACTATACTAATGAAGAGTATGAAAAAGCCAGGTCAATTAAGGGTATGACTTATACAGTGAAACCCTGTCATAGATGCAATTATAGTGGCATAAAAAATGGTTTTGCCAATATAGCTTATGTCATTTGGGAAACTAGAATAAACTATATCAGCCCAAGAACTCTTCATAGGGCACATCCAGACAAGCCTGCACATGCCGCTTGCCGCATCTCAAAGCAGTTTGAGACATGGCAAGAAGCACATTGGGAACAAAAACATATTTATCATGCTGCATATTTGCAACACGGGCTTGAAATTTGATACCTGGATATCCAGGTCTCAAAAAATAACCCAGAAAACCCCACAGAAAAAAGTGGGGCAGAGCACAGTCCAGGACCATGCCCTTAGGCAATCGGAGGTTCAGGTCCTCCAAAGAAATGGTCTGGTAGCTGGCCAGAGTGTCCCTATGGCTACCCCTTGCCCCAGTGCTGCAGCACACTGCAGCACATGCGTGGCAAGGAGCAGTGCAGGGTGCAGCAACCTGGACCCGGGCTTTGTCTCCAGGTTAGTAGGGACTGGGGGTGGAGGGGTCTGGAGTTGGGGCTGTTTGGGTGTGAGGGATTGGGGGAGACGGACACTGAGGGGTGGGGGGCTACTTGGGAGGGGTGGGTCCCATGACTGCTCCCCACAAGGCCCACAGCCATCCCCTGCAGCAGCGGCGGCCAATGTGGCACTTGGGGCCCTCCTGGCACAGACCCCCATGTGGTGCAGGGAGCACAGCTTGGCCCCAGCCACCTGGCACCTAGCCTGTAGCATATCGCGTGGGCCTGGCCTGCCTCGGTGCAGGGCCATGCGCCTTAGGGCAGCTCTGGTTTGCTCAGTCTGTCACCTGGGGGTGGGTACCACTCGTGGGACTGCCTGTTGTGTTGGGCCAGTTCTATGCACACAGGACTTGGCCCAGTGCAACAGGCAGTCCCCACGAGTGGTGCTGGCCCCCCAGGTGACATTCCAAGCAGCCCAAAGCTGTCTGAAGGCGCATGGTGCCATACCAAGCCAGGCCAGGCCTGCATGATGTGGCACAGTCACCGCTGGGTGCCAGGCAGCCAGAGCTGAGCTGCACTGCTCCATGCCATGTGGAGGGGCTATGCCAGGAGGGTCCCAAGGGCCCTGACAGCCACTGCTGCTGTGGGGGTGAGCTGTGGGCCCTGCGGAGGGCTATAGCCCTTGTGGGGGGGCATGTGGGCCCTGTGGGAGGGAACTGTGCCCCCTGTGGGGGGTAGTCTGTGAGCTGTGCAGGGGGGCTGTGCCCTGTGGGGGACAGGGGACCCACCCCTCCTGAGCAGCCCCTCCACATGGCCCCCCCGCAGCCAAAGTCCCCCCTCAATCCAACCACAAACTCCACACCCTCAAGCCACCCCCACAAACCCCTCACCCACATACCTGGCACTGTGGGTCAGGAATGAGGGGACTGAGGCAGGGCCAGGCTGTGGGTTGAGAGTGAGGGCAAGGGCAGGGGCAGGGCACTGGCATATCAGCGCTGCACATTTTAGTGAGTGAAGGGGGTAGAGGCAACTCTGATTTTGCTATGACAAAAAAGCCAAAAATAAATGCCAAAGTGTATAGATATTTAGAATACATTTTATTATGATGTTAGAGGCACTGGTAGGCTTCCAAATTGCTTTAAACTTGTAAATGTATCAATAAAACATTGCCTAATAGGGCTGTGCGAGGCTTTGGACAGAGCTTCGGATCTGGAAAAGCTTCGGATGCTTTGGGGTCCAAATCAGCATGTCCGGGTTGAAGCACTGGCCTTGTTAGGCTCCCCAAAGCAGTTTGGAGCTTCTGAAGTGCTTCGGAGCCACCTTGGAGATCCAGCCATAGGGTAGAATGGGGAAACAATAAAATATCTATAACTTTGCTGTTTTTTGTATGATTTGGATGAAATTTTCAGGGGTGGTAGACTCTTCAGTGGCAAGATCTGGGCAGAGAAGCCTGTCTAGGGCCAAGAGGACACACTTGGACAGTTCAAAGTGAGCCACTGCAAGGAACACATCTTTTGGGCGATAGCTGCCCAGATGGCAGAGCAGGGGCACCCCATCCAGGTCTGGCAGGTGTGCAGCCATGGGGCCACAGGTCCAAGGGGGCGGATGCTGTCGCAGGTGGCAGCAGGTCACAGTTAGGCAGCAGCCCCCACTACCAGACTGCTGCAGTGAGTAGAGGGGGCAGGGGCCACTTCAGGTTAGGGCTGCTTCAGCAGTCCAGCTGGCACAAGGGGTAGTGTCCCCAAATACCAACTGGCTAAGCCTCAAAAGCTCCTGAGGGCAAGTAGCCCTGAGCTGCTCACCAGGGCAAGTTTTTATATTGCTGGGGCCAGCACAGGGCAGGGTTTTTCACTGCTGGGGACAGCATAGGTGCTAGCCCCAGGCTCTAGCTCCCCCTGGCTGCAGATACGGGGAGAGCTGGGCAAGGTTATTTTGCCCCAAGTGGCACAACTTGCCCCACACCAAAGTTCATGTCCGGGCATGTGCGCGGAGGCAAAAATCCCTGGCTCAATTTGCATCGCTCCTATTGGAGCTGCTGCAAGTGCATGTGCCGGCATGTGTGGACATGCCCATAGTGACCATTCTTCACATAGTTTTATCAATACAGCTGGTATCTCCATTGGGGAGTTTCCAACATAACTCTACAGGAATAACTGCATCTGCAAACACTTGAAGTGTTGACATGGCCTAATCTGATTGAGTTTGTTCTTTCGCTTGTGATTCCCCCTCTGTTTGGTGCTTCTGCTCCCCCAGGGTCACTTCTCTTTAATGTTCACCTCTTCTCATCATCTTATGCTTTTTTCTCTCAATAGTTGTATGTGGTACTGTGGTGCTGTGCGTTGGTGACGCGTAGGGGGTTGTGATTGGCCATGCCCCCACTAAGAGAAGCGCTGGCAGCACTTCTGGGTTTGCTGCCAGCACTTATGCTGGTGGTGGCGATCAGCTGCTGGGGGACTCCCCCCCCAAAGTATTAGGAGGCACCAGTCATGTCTGGTGCTTTGGGAAGTTGCAGAACAACAAATAAGGGCAAAAACTTAGAAGGTTAGACTCTGATTAGTTAAACTTTCAATAGGTAGATTACAGACTCAATATGAGTCTGCAGTGTGATGCAGCTGCACAAAAGGCTAGTGTGGTTTTGGAATCCATCAATAGAAGCATTAGTTGAAAGACATGGTAAGTGATAGTGTCTCTCTACATCTTCCATCCAGGAAGAGCACACAGCAACTGCTGAAGCTTCCTTAGCCTGACGAAGGGTTTTTGAACCCGAAAGCTTGCTTAATAACTATTCTCCAAACATTTGGGTTGGTCTAATAAAAGATATCAAATTCACCCAAGGAACCTTGTCTGCCTATATCCTTAGACCAACACGGCTACAACCTAAACCCCTGTCTCTCTACTCAGCACTGGTTAGGCCTCATCTGGAGTACTGTGTACAGTTTTGGGCTCCACATTTTAAAAAGGATGTGGAGAAATTAGAGAGCCCTGATGTGGGCAACAAGGGCTTGGAAATCAACTTATATGAGGAGAGGCTGAAGGAGCTAGGCATATTCGACTTGTGGAAAAGGTGCTTAATAGGGGACATGATAACAGGCTTGAAATACTTGAAGGGCTGCCATAAAGAAGAGGGAAAGCACCTTTTTTCTCTTGCTACAGAGCTGATGGCCCAATAGCAGGTGTGGCTCCAACTGCTGTGTTCTGCTTGGCAGTCACTCCTACACATGGCAATTGGTTGGTGTGGCGGCACCGCACAATGTTAGGCACTACTTGCACTGTGTCGGATAAAGGACTTCTTTGTGCATTCACAACCACAGGCTGCCATTTCTTAGGTCCCCTATAATCATGGGCCAATGCCTTTTAGCCTACATGTAGCTGAAGAAGGGTGCCTGTTCCTCCTGTCATGGCCTGCCTTCCTGGACAATTTCTAACATGTTGCTTCAAGTCTGGTTTTGCATTCCTGTGCACTAACAAAAATTAGGCTATCTTCTGCTGTACTGACCCTGCCTCTTCTTTCATGGAATGTGAGGCATTTTTGAAAGACTGTACAAATCATTCAGCCAGGTCATTTGTGGCTGCATGGTAAGAAGCTTGATTCCATTTGTCTTCATGACCTCTTGAAGCTCACCTTAACTGAACTGTAGGCCATTTTCAGTTACAACTTGTTCTGACAATCCTGCCTTTATAAACAGACTTCATAATTTTTCCATTGTTTTCATACAGAAAACTTCTGGACATCTGGAGTGGGTATCCATCACTACTAGGTATATCATCCCTAAAAACGTTCCTGCAAAATCAATATGAAGTCATTGCTAGGGAGTGGACAGCCATTCCCATGAGTGTAATGGTACTTGTTTGTAGGCCTGTGAGAAGTGGCTAGTATTTGATTCGGATTCAGCCAATTCGGGGGACAGTGATTCAATTCAGCGATTTGAATCACTGTCCTGATTGGATTCGGCCAAATCAGGCAGGCCAGGCCCATCCTCTGCCCCTCTCCCAGCCCAGCAATGGCCGCCCCACCTGACCCAGCTCCCAGCACTTGGGGGAAAAAAAAAAGCTAGGTGGGGGGCAATCCCCACTGCCCCACGCTGCATGGGGGGGGTCTGCATGAATCCCTGCCCCCCTCCTCCCCTCATGGGTGCCCTGCATGGGCCAGCTCTGGCCCTTTAAGTAAAAACAACCTGAAGAAACCCCAGGACTCACCACTCCTGCCATCAGGGGGGCAATCCCCACAGCCCCCTGCCATGTAGGGGGCTCTGCAGGAGTCCCCAATGCCCCAAGGCTGCACCAGGAGCAGCGAGTCCTAGGGCTTTTCTCGTTTTTTTTTTCCTTAAAGGGCCAGAGCCACGGCAGACAGGGCAGCCATGGGGGGACCCTTGCAGAGCCTCCCATGCAGCATGGGGCAGTGGGAGCAGCAGGGATCACCCCCCACCTGGCAGCACCTGGTGAGCTTTTATTTAAAGTACTGAGCTGGGGTGGGCAGGGACAGCCATGTGGGGGTTGGGGGGGGGCTGGCAGGGGTCCCCCCATGGTCCCCTTCCCCCTCCCCTGCCTCTAGTACTTACCAGCTTGGAGTGGCTAAAGCTCCCTGCTGCAGCCACTGGGGACTGCCCGAATCAAAGCTCTCCAAATCTTTGCCAAAGATTCAGAGACCTTTGAATCGATTCAGACCTTTAAATTGGTCCCCTGATTCAATTTGGATTCAAAGATTCAGCCACCAAATCGGGCCAAATCTCCTCTGAATCAAATCACCACCCAAAGCTTTGCACAGCCCCACTGGTTTGGGAATCTTCTGTACCTGTTGGCATCCCATACATTCTTTAATGAGGTGTTATATTTGTTGATCCTGGCCACTGTACAAAGCTTCTGGCTAATGCCTTCATTTTTACAGGTTCTAGATGTCCTACTGAAGTTCTTCTAAAAGTCTTGTGCACAGTTTACTGGGTATAACAACATGAATCCACCATGAGACATCCTTGATGTAGAGTAAGTTCCTCTTTGTATATAGCAAGACTCTAAATTATCATTGTCTGCATATTTTCAAACTTTCAGGGTGGCTTCCGACACCTGTGTCAGTGTGGGATCTTGGTTTCTTGCTCAATCATACTACAAGACACTAAGTTATACTTCATCTAAAATAATTTAACAATTTCAGCAAATTGTGTTTCTACAGAAGACTCTTCCACAGGTAAATGAGAAAGTCCATCAGCATTTCCATGTGCCTATGTTCTTTTACATTCAATGTCATAAGTGTAACTGACTAAAAAGAGAACCTACCATTGCATATGTGCTTCATTTGTCCCAGACACTCCTTTCTTAGAATGGAGAATTAAGACTAAGGGTTGGAGATCTTGTGACCAATGTAAACTTTCTCCCATATAGACTTAAAGCTTGTGTGGGAGGTAACTCTTCTATGGATACTGACATCACTCCCTTCGGCACAATCTTCTCTCCTGTGGATGTTTTTAATAACACCAGGGTCTCCTTTAAATGAAAAAATAAAGCTTTTTTATATCCAGAAAAAGCTTTTCTATATTCTATACATAATTAGTATGAGTGATTTTGTCTTTCCAAACCCCTTGTCCCAGTAGCTTCTGCCAAGAGCAGGAATGAAAGGATCCCTCTTGTGTTTCCCTCCCCATTTCCATTTTATGAGCCGGTGTTGGGTCAGAAGCCTTTTGTCTGGGCGGTGAAAAACTGTGGGGCAAGGCACTGAGCGGCCTGGACATCCTAAATAAGCCTCACCTACGTCTCCCTGTGTGACTGAAAATGGGAACAAGTCAGTCTAAACAAGTTCCTGTCCCCCCTAAGGGGACTCAGGCGTACTTTATGTACACACACTATTCTCCCGAGGCTTGCAAGTACCTGGATAAGTGGAACTGGTATACTAGGGATGATCCTGTGAAGCATTTTCCACAGGAAGGAACATTTGATCAGGATAAAATAGTGCACTTGAGAGGGGCTTTAGAGTCCCGTGGATCCAAAACACCACAAAACCAGTGGGACGCGTTCTTTTATTGGTATGATGAAATGTCCAAAAGGCAGACAGAATCTCAAACTAGGAGCCTTAAAGACTCTCAAATATAGCTGAGCCGGTAGGGAGCCGCGCTCCCGAGCTGCGCGGCGCGAACAGAGCGCTCAAACAGGGAGGGCTAGGAAGGGGACTGTCCCCCCAGGCCAGGGGGCACCCCCGGGGCTAACCCTTGGGGGAGCAGGCTCCTGTGGCAGCGGATCCCCCCAGCGGGAGAGCATAGGGGTAGAACTGCCAGCAGGCACTTCCGGGTAGACCGGGGCGCCTGATTGGCTGTTGGAGCGGGGTGGGTAATTCAAACCGCGGGCTTTAAAGCCACGGAGTGACGTAGTTCCCAGCACTCGGGAACCAGCAGCGGGAAGGACAGGAGGCAGCACACGTGTGTCCCGCACGCACGTGTGCCCTTCTTACCAACCAACTGACCGGAGGCGGCGGCGGCAGCAGCAGCAACAGAGGAATCGGCAGCGGGGGCAGCAGCAGCTGATCCCCCGAAGGTAAGTGGGGCGGAGGGACCCGGCGCAGCTGAGCTGGATCCAGAGGGGAAGCCCCCCGGGTCCCATATAGCTGAGCCGGTAGGGAGCCGCGCTCCCGAGCCGCGCGGCGCGAACAGAGCGCGTAAACAGGTGCGCTCTGTGGGAGCACGCCGGCGTTTGCATGGGCGTTCGCACCGGGGGGCGGGCCGGAAGGGCCAGGAGTGGGACTCCTGTAGGGGTAGGGCATAGACACCACGCAGGTCTACAAACAGCAGCTTGTAGAATGGTGTCTACGAGGAGTACTGCTAGGGCCTCTGCCCAGGGGGACAAGGCTACCCGGGGCAGGTCTGAGGCCTCCACCCAGACTGAGCCCATGGGGGAGCCGGTGTCCCCCTACCTCCTGGCCTGTGGGGTATCCCCAGCAGGGCCGGGGGGGGCAGAGATTGGAGGCCCCCACACCTGTCTGGCAGGTGCCCGTCTTAGGGCTCTGGAGGCGCAGGTGAGGGAGCTCCGGGAGGAGGTTAGCAGACTGAGGGGGATCAGGGAGGCGGAGGATGAAATTGATAGTTATTTCCTTTCCCTGCAGGCCCAGGTACCAAAGGAAGAAGCACCCCGGGGAATACCCTCCACAGCAGAGTGGCAGACGGTCACAGCCAGGACCGGAGCGGCACGCAGCGAACCGGTACCAGCTTCTCCAGTCCGACTGGTGAACAGGTACGAGGCCCTGGCGACCCTGCAGGAGATGGAAGGGGAGGAGGAAACCCTTGGGCAAGAAGAAACACCACGTTCTTCACACTCCAAACAGATCAAGAGATCCACGAGGACCCAGAGGAGGAGGCGACGAGCGCTCGTCATAGGAGACTCCATCCTGAGAGGTACGGAAGGACCCATCTGTCGCCAGGACCCCTCGGCACGAGAGGTATGCTGCCTCCCTGGAGCAAAGATTCAGGATGTGACGGAGGTAATCCAGGCCAGGATCAAGCCCACCGATTATTACCCCATGGTCCTAGTCCATGTGGGTACTAATGATGCGGCCAGGAGAACCCCCGATCACCTGATGGCGGACTACTGTGCTCTGGGTGGCGTGCTGAAGGAGTTCGGTGCCCAGGTGGTTTTCTCTTCCATCCTACCAGTGACCGGACGAGGAAGACGCCAGGAGAACTGCATCAGAGAGACCAACTGGCAGCTTCGGCAGTGGTGACTCGAGGCAGGCTTCGGCTTCCTGGACAATGACCCGCACATCACGACGAGGGACATGCTCAGCTGGGATGGGCTTCACCTGTCCGCCAAAGGTAAGTGTGTGTTTTCTTCTAGGTTGGCGGATCTCCTCCGGCGTGCTTTAAACTAGGCTCGTTGGGGGGAGGGGAGTACGAGGGCAGGGGAAGCTGTGGACCACCAAACCATGTGGCACCCACAAGGACAGCCCAGCCTGAAGAAGGAGAACATTGGGAACCTGAAAGCCATGGGGAGGCCAGCACTACAGAACAGGTAAGGAACAAGAAGGTAAGAAGCAATGGGCCCCATGGGACTTGGAGCGGGGGGGCAGCAAAGGCACCAGTCGCAGGGCTCAAGTGCCTATATACTAATGCTAGGAGCATGGGGAACAAGCAGGATGAACTAGCGCTCCTGCTTGCACTAAACACCTATGACTTAGTGGGGCTAACAGAGACCTGGTGGGATTCATCCCATGACTGGGCGGTACATATTGAGGGCTATAGATTGTATAGAAAGGACAGGTCGGGGAAGAAAGGGGGGGGGGGTTGCACTTTATGTCAGTGAGCAATACACATCAACCCTCATCAAGACAGAATCCGAGGTTGAGGAAGTAGAAGGATTGTGGGTTAGGCTACATGGGGGGCAAGGAGAAAGGGATTTGGTGGTAGGGGTCTGTTACAGACCCCCACACCAAGGGGAAGAAATAGATGCGGGGCTCCTGAGGCAACTCTCGGAGACCATAAAAGCTAAAGAGGCAGTAGTCATGGGGGACCTAAACTACCCGGACATCTGCTGGGAGACGCAGACAGCAAGGTCCCATCGCTCACGCAAGTTTCTAACTTGTGTACAGGACCTCCACCTAACACAGGAGGTGCATGGTCCTACTAGGGGGAATGCCATACTGGATCTGGTATTGGCAACGGGAGATGACATGATAGGGGACCTCCGGATCGGTAGCTATCTGGGAGACAGTGAACACCTTATAATAGAATTCAACATAAGACGGCGAGTGGGTAAGGTAACTAGTAGGGTGAAAGTGCTAGACTTTAGGAAAGCTGATCTCATTGCACTCAGGCGATTAGTCAAGGACGCACTGCAGAGTAGGAGTTTTGATGGGATGGGTGCCCAAGAAGGGTGGCTGTGCCTAAAGGAAATGATCCTTCGGGCACAAAGCAAGACGATCCCCGAGCGAGGCAAAAGAGGGAAAGGGGCCAGGAGGCTTCCATGGCTGACCAGAGAAATCCAGGGCAGCCTAAGGGCCAAAAGGGGAGCACATAAAAAGTGGAAACAGGGTGAGATCACTAAAGATGAATATACCTCCTCTGCTCGTGCTTGTAGGGAGGCAGTTAGGCGGGCCAAAGCTACCATGGAGCTGAGGATGGCAACCCAAGTAAAGGACAACAAGAAATTGTTTTTTAGATATATTGGGAGTAAAAGGAAGGCCCAGGGAGGAATAGGACCGCTGCTAAATGGGCAGAAACAATTGGTGACAGGTAGGGGGGACAAGGCTGAACTCCTCAACGAGTTCTTTGCCTCAGTGTTCCTAAGTGAGGGGCACGACAAGTCTCTCACTGGGGTTGTAGAGAGGCAGCAGCAAGGCGCCAGACTTCCATACATAGATCCTGAGGTGGTGCAGAGTCATTTGGAAGAACTGGATGCCTTTAAGTCGGCAGGCCCGAATGGGCTCCATCTGAGGGTTCTGAAGGCACTGGCCGACATCATTGCAGAGCCACTGGCGGGAATATTCGAATGCTCGTGGCGCACGGGCCAAGTCCCGGAGGACTGGAAAAGGGCTAACATGGTCCCCATTTTCAAAAAGGGGAGGAAGGAGGACCCGGGCAACTATAGGCCGGTCAGTCTCACCTCCATCCTTGGTAAAGTATTTGAAAAAATTATCAAGGCTCACATTTGTGAGAGCCCGGCAGGACAAATTATGCTGAGGGGAAACCAGCATGGGTTTGTGGCGGGCAGATCGTGCCTGACCAACCTAGTCTCTTTCTATGACCAGGTTACAAAACGCCTGGACACAGGAGGAGGGGTGAATGTCGTATACTTAGACTTCAGGAAGGCCTTCGATACGGTATCCCACCCCATACTGGTGAACAAGTTAAGAGGCTGTGATGTGGATGACTGCACAGTCCGGTGGGTGGCGAATTGGCTAGAGGGTCGCACCCAAAGAGTCGTGGTAGATGGGTCGGTCTCGACCTGGAAGGGTGTGGGCAGTGGGGTCCCGCAGGGTTCGGTCCTTGGACCGATACTCTTTAATGTCTTCATCAGCGACTTGGACGTGGGAGTGAAATGTACTCTGTCCAAGTTTGCAGATGACACAAAGCTATGGGGAGAAGTGGACACGCCGGAGGGCAGGGAACAGCTGCAGGCAGACCTGGATAGGCTGGACAAGTGGGCAGAAAACAACAGGATGCAGTTCAACAAGGAGAAATGCAAAGTGCTGCACCTAGGGAGGAAAAATGTCTAGCACACCTACAGCCTAGGGAATGACCTGCTGGGTGGCACAGAGGTGGAAAGGGATCTTGGAGTCCTAGTGGACTCCAAGATGAACATGAGCCGGCAGTGTGATGAAGCCATCAGAAAAGCCAATGGCACTTTATCGTGCATCAGCAGATGCATGACAAATAGGTCCAGGGAGGTGATACTTCCCCTCTATAGGGCGTTGGTCAGACCGCAGTTGGAGTACTGCGTGCAATTCTGGGCGCCACACTTCAAGAAGGATGCGGATAACCTGGAGAGGGTGCAGCGAAGGGCAACTCGTATGGTCAAGGGCCTGCAGACCAAGCCCTACGAGGAGAGGCTAGAGAAACTGGACCTTTTCAGCCTCCTCAAGAGAAGGTTGAGAGGCGACCTTGTAGCTGCCTATAAGTTCATCACGGGGGCACAGAAGGGAATTGGTGAGTATTTATTCACCAAGGCACCCCCGGGGGTTACAAGAAACAATGGCTACAAGCTAGTAGAGAGCAGATTTAGACTGGACATAAGGAAGAACTTCTTCACAGTTCGAGTGGCCAAGGTCTGGAACGGGATCCCAAGGGAGGTGGTGCTCTCCCCTACCCTGGGGGTCTTCAAGAGGAGGTTAGACGAGTATCTAGCTGGGGTCATCTAGACCCAGCACTCTTTCCTGCTTATGCAGGGGGTCGGACTTGATGATCTATTGAGGTCCCTTCTGACCCTAACATCTATGAATCTATGAATCTATGAATCTCAAGAAAAATTAAAACAGCAGTTAAAAGCTGTTCAGGAGAAATTGGCTGCTCCCCCAAATTACACGCCGGCCACCACTCCGATGTATCCAGCATTGCCCGGGGCGCCCCCACCACCTGAGCCAGCAGAGGATATCCTTGACCTTTGTTCGAACCCTGCTCTCCTGGGACTCCCACATCAGCAACAACCAGTTCAACATCAGGCTGCAGCCCAGGCTAGTAACCCATTAGCTGAAGCTCCTTCAGTAAATCCATCCACAGAGCTTAATAGTCCGGACTCATCCACCATATCTGCCACTCAATCATCACCAGTGTGGCAATTTACTCCTGGGTCACAACCCACCACAGGTGTATTTAAAAGAATGGGAATAGGCATGGAAAGATCTCCCATCAATCTTAGATCCCGAGCTGTACAAGTTTACCCCCTAAGACAAATGCCAGGCATTGGCACCGATGGACAAAATATAGTAACTGTGCATGCACCCTGGACTCCAGGTGATCTCTACAATTTAACTCAAAAATTCCCCAAAATCAGGGAAGACCCAGAAAAATTTCAGGAAGAATTGCAGACTGTTATAAATTGTTATAATCCAACATGGGCTGACATTAATCAGCTCATGCGATCCATTTTGCCCAAGGAAACTATGCTACATCTGTACGCTGCCTGTACTTGGCCAGATCAAAACCCAGGGATTGGCCAAGACTTTATTGACAAGAGAAATGCTTTGGTTCAGGCAGTTCTCACAATTTGCCCAAAAAAGGCAGACTGGACCAAAATAAATACCTGTAAACAAAACAAAAATGAACACCCCAGTGACTATTTAGAACGCCTCAAACAGGCATTTGAACGATACTCAGGAATGGATAACCCGGTCAGAAATGCTAAACAAGCAATAGTGGCAGCATTCGTCCAGGGACTTAACCCTAAAATTGCTGAGAAAATTCAAACAGTAATTATTGGCTGGGAAACTAAAGATTTGACTGAAGTCCTTGCTGTGGCTAACCATTTTCATAACAAATTGGAATGGTCTAAAGACAACGCCGAGTTTAAAGTTAATGGCCTTACAGATTTCTCAGTTGCAGGGTCCAGGTAGAGGAAGGGGACGAGGATGGGGAAGGGGAGGCCCGGGTAGATTCAGGGGAAGAGATAGATCCTTGAGCCCACAAAACCCAGGCTATGGGAACCAATGTCATTATTGCAAGCAAGAAGGACATTGGAAATCAGAATGCCCCGACCACCCCGGCCAAGGACCCAGACCCCAGCCCCCACCTCCACTTCCTGTCAATTTTCCCAGTGTTGAATAGGACAGCCTGAGGGACAGTGACATCATCGCTCCTTTGCTTGCTACTAACCAATGTGGTCCGTTTGTTGAATGCCTTATTTCTGGTAAACCTGTCTCCTGTCTTGTCAACACTGGAGCGTCCCGCTCCATGCTAAAGGCTGCTGAGTTTCCTTTTCTACCTTATTCTCCTGAAACTGTAAATGCTGTCGGTATAGGCGGACAACCTATCCCACATCCCGTCTCTGAACCTGTCTCCATCTCTATTGGCCCTTTGTCTGAAAATCATGCCTTTCTTCTTAGCCCCTGTGCACTTGTCAACCTTCTTGGTAAGGATTTGCTGTGTAAACTGGGATGCGTGATTTATTGTAGCCCAGATGGTGTTTACCTTGAGGTACCGGAACATAGGGAAACCGAGCTTGTGGCTTTGCTAACCCAGGAGTACTCTGATCCTGACACTTCCTACTTGCAAGAGGAACTGTTGGCACGAGTACCTTCACAGCTGTGGTCCACCCGTGCGAATGAAGTGGGACACATGCTGAGTGCTGAACCAGTGCGTATCATCTTGAATCCTGCAAAGCCACTTCCTCGTGTCCCACAGTACCCCATCTCAAAGGAAGCTGAGGAAGGGATCAAGCCTGTCATTTCCTCACTCCTTGAGCAAGGGATTATTGTCCCAATACGCTCCCCTTGCAACACACCTATCCTACCTGTCAAAAAACCTGGTAAAGATACGTATCGCTTTGTGCAAGACCTTCGAGCTGTAAATGCCGCTGTTTTACCCGCTTTCCCCGTGGTCCCTAACCCTGCCACTATTCTTTCCTGTATCCCTTCAGATGCTACATATTTCACAGTAGTGGACCTTTGTTCTGCTTTTTTCTCTATCCTCGTTCATGAGGATAGCCAGTATCTGTTTGCATTTACTTATCAGGGATTTCAATATACCTGGACAAGACTCCCTCAGGGATATACAGAGTCCCCAACCCTGTTTTCCCAGATCCTAAAAAAGGATTTGGATCCTATCACGTTCAAAGGGGGGTCCACCCTTGTTCAGTACTTTGATGATCTATTGTTAGCCTCACCCACTTCGGAGGCCTGTAAGCAAGATACTTTGACACTCCTCACAGCTTTAGCTCAGAAAGGCCACAAGGCCTCAAAATCTAAATTGCAGCTCTGCAAGTCTAAGGTACATTATTTAGAGCGTGATATCTCAGCAGGAGAACGACACCTTTCCCCTAGTAGAGTTGAAGCTATCCTCAACATTCCCAAAACTATGACTTAAAAACAGATGAGGGGATTCTTAGGTGCAATGGGTTATTGTAGACAGTGGATCCTGGGTTATGCTGCTTTTGCAAAACCCTTGCAAGCATTCACTCATGATACCACCCCGGAACCCTTCCCTTGGACTCCTAAAGCCAAACAAGCATTTGTGGCCCTTAAGCAAGCCCTCCTTCTTGCTCCCGCTCTTGGACTTCCTAATTATAAGAAACCCTTTACCTTGTTTTGTCATGAACAGGAAGGAATCGCTTTAGGAGTACTCACTCAGCTGCATGGTGAAAAGCATCGCCCAGTTGCATATTACAGCTCTGCCCTTGATCCCGTAGCTGCGGGACTTCCTCCTTGCCTCCGTTCAGTTGCAGCTGCTGCCTTGTTGGTTAAAAAGGCAGATTCTCTAGTTTTGGGACACTCTTTAACCGTTGCAGTTCCACATGCTGTGATGGCCCTTCTCCTCAAGGACAAAACTCAACACATTTCCAATTCCCGTCTTACTAAATATGAGAAACTTCTACTGTCAGCTACAAATGTAACCTTAAATCGCTGTTCAATTCTGAATCCTGCGTCACTTCTGCCTATTGCCTCTGATGGTGAGCCTCATGATTGCCTGTCTATCACAACTCAATTGTTAACCCCTCGAACTGACCTCAAGGACATTTCTATCCCGAACTCTGACCTTGTTTTGTTTGTTGATGGTTCCTGCCTTAGAAATGATGCAGGCAAATTAGTTGCGGGATATGTAGTATGCACTCAGTATGCTGTTTTGGAAGCCTATTCTTTACCCCAAGCTCGTTCTGCTCAAGTTGCTGAACTCATTGCTTTAACATGTGCTTGCATTCTTGCAAAAAAATCAAACCACAACCATTTATACTGACTCTAAGTATGCTTTTGGTGTTGTTCATGATTTTGGACAAATCTGGAAACAAAGAGGGTTCCTCACTTCATCAGGGACCCAAATCAGTCATGGATGTTATGTAAAAGCGCTCTTAGAAGCTGTTCAATTGCCTCTTGCTATTGCTATTGTTATATGTAAAGCTCATGAAAAACCCTTTGATGATGTCACACGAAGAAATGATCTGGCAGACCGTTCTGCCAGAAACGCGGGCCTTTCTGGCCCACAGGCTCCTAACTCTGTTTTTGTTTGTTTTTCAGCAGACCAGTCTCCTTTGGCTAGCCTTTCAAGTCTGGCCCTTCTTCAAAATCAGGCCCCAAAAAAGGAAATAAATGACTGGCTGCGTGCAGGATGTTCACTGCACCCCGACTCTCTGGCGCTCCCCGGACGGCCACCTGGTGGCGCCTAGAGAGCTTTTGCCACATCTTGCTCGTTTAACCCACTCTGTGGCCCATATGAGCAAAGGAGGGATGATTGCTACAGTACAAAGAAATTGGTTTGCCCCAAATTTTCCTTCCATGGCACAACAGTACTGTAGCTCCTGTCCCATCTGTTTAGCTCACAACATTGGGCAACGGGTAAAAACGACACCCGCAGCCCATCCCCCTCCATGGGGACCGTTTGTAAATCTACAAATTGATTTTGTGCAGCTACCTAAGTGCTGTTCTTATGAGTACATGCTTGTTATTATCGATGTGTTCTCTGGATGGGTGGAAGCCTACCCATGCGTACATGCTGATTCCATCACTGTAGCAAAGAAATTGCTCAAAGAATTCATCCCTAGATTTGGATTGCCCCTCATGATAGATAGCGACCGCAGCACCCATTTCACAGGACAGATAGTAAAAAACATCTGCCAAGCACTCAACATACAGCAACACCTACACTGTAGTTATCATCCACAATCAAGTGGTGCTGTAGAACGTAAAAATTCTGATTTAAAAACACTCATTTCGAAGATTTGTGCTGAAACAGGCCTCAAATGGCCTGATGTGCTGCCCATTGCTCTTATGCACATTAGAAACACTGTTAACAGAAAACATGGCCTAACCCCTTATGAAATACTCATGGCACAACCCATGAGGATGCCAGCTACACCACCTGTTGCACCACACCAAACAGACCTACAATTAACTGATGAAACTGTACTAAATTATTGCAAGGCATTAATGAAGTATGCCAGGTCTGTTCATTCACAGGTCCAAGAAGCCTTACCTCAACCACCGGATGTTCCCTGTCACAACCTCAAACCAGGGGATTGGATCTACATAAAGGTCTATCAATGGAAAAACGCACTTCAACCCAGATGGAAAGGACCTTTCCAGGTACTTCTGACCACTAATTCTGCTGTTCGTTGCCAAGGTCACCAAACGTGGACTCACGCCTCGCACTGCAAAAAGGTATCACCTCCATTGGACCCCGAAGCAGCTGTATTCCAACCAAGGTTGGGATCTTTCCCTGAGGCCAAGGACAAAGACCCTCAGGACCTCACTCAGGCAAGTGAGGAGCATCAGGGTGCAAGTGCTAGTAACCTCTCCCCTGAACCCAACACCTTAGCCCAGCTGGATTCATCAGTTGAAGAACGAAGATATCATCTTTGGCCTCGAAGGAAGTGAATGCTCCCATTCGGAAGATCACTACCTCGATCAAGACCAAGAGCCGACATTATCAGTCCTTTAGGTAACTTGAGCCCAGAGGACAAAGAAAGACTTTGGCTGCCATCCTGGGTTTGGCTGGTAGTGTTCTTTTTCTTACTGGTGCTGGTTATGTTTGTTGTTAAGATTCTTTGTCCCTCCTGTATCTAAAAATGGCACTGATATCCTTATATATCACACTTGGGTATCTCAGTATCACCCAAGGGGGGTGAGAAAAAAATTTGTACTTACAGATCTCCCGTACGGTGGCTCAAGCTGAAAATAAAAGTGACTGCTGGATATGCTCTCACAGCCCAGCGCACCTACACCAAGGAATCCCAATGATCGGAGTACCAATATCCCTCCAGCAATGGGGAAAAATAAACGGCGGCTTCGTTAGACACTACTCGTTAGCTGCCCATCGGTCCACTCCTAAAAAATGGAGGGCCGCCCCTGCTAACTGGATAATCTCCCCAAGAGTAGAGGTGCCTTTCTGTTACAGATCCAACAACACCAGAGCTTATAATAAAGCCACACCTGTAGAACACTACCCTCATTGCCTAACTACTCTAGATTATAGCCCTAGTAGCACCAGTGGAATCCTGTTGGGCAACGTACCCTCTCTCAATTGTACAGGATTCATGGTCTACAACTTTTCTAAGAAACCTCATGTTGCTCTCATTGCAAACAGATCGAAATTTTACATTGACTCCAATTTTACTTCTTATAATATATCTCGGTCCAGCAGGATAGCAGCTGAACGTGGTCCGTCCTACACGATGCATATCAATCAAAAGTGCCGGATATGGCACAACACCTGTCGAGATTTGAGTACCCTTTCTGCCCCAGGCCTTTACTGGCTCTGCGGAAACAGGGCTCATAAAATCTTGCCCTGGAATTGGGTGGGGGCATGCACTCTTGGACGTGTTATCCCTGGTTTCGAAATGCATAGTGCAATATATCTGGAACAAGTAAAAAATTTCAACCATCACATGAAAAGGGCGGTTAACCCCTTAGCTACCAGAAACACAGGGTTCCATCAATTTGTGAGAACCTTCATACCGTGGCTTGGAGTAAGAGAATTGGAACTAGCCATAATTAACATTTCAGCCACAATGGAAGCTATGGGAAATGCCACTGCGGATGCAATTCAGGCTCTGCAAGAAGAGATCTCCCAGATCTCACAAGTAACTTATACAACACCACATAGCCCTAGATTACCTACTGGTATCCCAGGGAGGAGTATGTGCCTTAATAAACTCCACCTGTTGTGTCTATGTCAATCAGGACATGCGAATCGAAACTGACATTTGCAAAATCCGAAATCAGTTAAGGGTCCTACATCAAGTGGCCTCAGAAAATACTAACTGGGGTCTAGAAGAAATGTGGTCTTGGCTAACCTCCTGGCTCCCAGATTTCGGGGCCCTTGACAAGAAAATCCTGTATGGAATATTGTTTGTCTTGATAGTTCTGATAATGTTTTATGTCTTAGTGCAACTGATCCTCTGCTGCGTGAAAGCCAACAGGAGAAGCTTTAGCAAAGCAAGAAAACCCACAGCAGAGTCTAGAATAACGGTGTTACAAAAGTGTGAGCAGATTAAAAGAAAACATGAAGGGCTGCATGATGAAATAGAGGGGCTCATGAAAATGGAATTTTAAGGCTAAAGTGAGATTAAATTGTCTCAAAGGGGGGACTGTGGAATCAGAAAAAATATATGCCTTAAACTTTGATTATTTTAGTTATAAGATGACATAACCGCTTTGTGGAGAATTGCTGGCTCTGTATAGTAGAACAGATAAGAGAAAGTGTTTGTTCTTTGTAACTCCTCTGCAACTGCTTCGCTCACCGCGGCCTTGAAGATAGCAAAAAAGTATGTACAAATCTGATTTCCAGGTGCAAGAAGGAGGTTTGTGAACTAACCTCGCCTTCCCCATTAGTTCCCATCCTGATTACAGCAAAGAAATAATGAAGTAATATTATAGCCGCTTTTCATGCTAATTTCACTATATGATCACGTGAGTTGTAAGCAACTGTTAAAAAGTATATAAGCCTCCTGATTTTGCTCTTGGGGGGGGACCCCTTCCAAGTGCTTGGGAAATCCATGTCACTTTGGAATCCCCCCTACAGCTGTAGTTTCTTTTGAATAAAAGCTTCTGCTGACCTGACTCAAAAGTATGCTGCGTGTGTTTCCACTACAGGGTGCTCCTGTGCTGGAGCACACCCTTCCTGGAGCACACCCACAAGCCTGGGGGTAACACTGCCACCGCTCACGAGTCTCGGTCTGTTAGTGGCCTCATGAGGTACACAGGCTTTATAGACCTGAAGGGGGTACTCGACCCACTGCAAGAACTTGGGGTGCTTCCCTTAGTCTGAAGCACAAATAGTGGTCTTCCTGAGTCAGCCAAACTAAGGGGACCCCAAGGCATAATCTAGACCCTCTCCCAATTAGTCTCCCATGCTAGGTACAGAGGAGAACTTTATTGGTTACAGGGAATAGGTTTGGAATAGGGTACAGGGTAGAGCAATATCAGAGAAGTACTTTAGAGCAAGCAATGGCATGGTAGTCTTTGATATGCATCTGAGTTACTGCAAGCTATATATCTAGTTAGATTTCAAGTAGCTTACTCACAAGTATCATCCAGAGGCTGATAGAGCTTTCCTCTGGAGGCAGGCAGTTCATAGGGTGTCTATGTGTTTCAAGAGAGAGAGAGAGAGATGGAGAGCTGCTGAGATTCAGCTACTCTCAGTGTCTTCATCATGGCTGCCACCCCTCCCCCTGGGCAGTCTTTAACTTATATAGACCTTATGACCTCATTTACCTGATCCAATGAAGGTCAGCAGTTGTTGGTTGCCAGCCAACCAATTTGAAATGTATCACTGGTTGCCAGGTAGACTGGCAGGGTCCCTACCCCCCCCCCCTCCCAGTCCTGATGTCATTGCTTAGAACAATAGGGAGTTTAAGCCCCCCCCCCAGGTATATGGGGCCAGTCACATAGGCAAAGGGAGTAGGCTCTGCCCTCCCTCTGGCTTGTATCCAGCTCAGGTTACAACTCGGGGTTACCTGAAGCAGATGGGGGGCAGGGGTGCCTGCCTTCTCCAGTGACCATGGTAACCAAATTGTCAGATAGGTAATAAGCCTGATAGCACAGTTTGGGGAGAGACTGAGATGGCATTCTGCCACAGAGGGTGCCAGATATTCTTGGACAATTTTCACTAGTTCCTTAAAAAAATTGCTTGCTGGCTTTTCTGGGACAAGCAAGCTTCCATTAAACTCAGTAATGCAGCTGCATGTTTGGGTGGGAGAATCTCATTTACTTCAACAAACTCTATATATGTAGGCCAGTCCTCCAGGATGCTGACATAAGTCCCAATTGTTTCAATAGAAGCAGCCATTTTGGATCAACTAGGACAGAGTGTGAGGTCTTGGAGGAAAGGGAAATGTTAATTTGCAGGAGCTACATCCTCCTTTTCACAAAAAATCTTTGTTTTTCAGAGGTGCTAAAAGATATTCTTAAACGTTTAAGGTCTATTTCCACTCCTCACCCCACCTTACACAACCAATGGTACTCACAGGAGTATTGTGTAACAGAGCTATAGAAGGGACCTCTTGTTTCATCAAGTACTCTCTTGTGTTATTTTTCCAGCCCATGTCATATAAAATGCTTTTCACAAACTGATCAGGCCCCATCTTAAAAACTTGGTAAGATTTTTACTTGCCCCTAGTACTCCTCTGAAGATGCTGTTCTGGGACCTCACCCATCTAAGATGCTTAGGAAATTACTTTTAATTTCTAGCCTAATTTTTTTTGTGGTTAGTTTATACCTATTTGTTCTTGTGCCAATATTGTCCTTTAGCTTGAACAGTTCTTTTCCCTTTTTAGTATTTATTCCCTGGCATATTTATAGACAACACTCCTATCCCCTGTCAGCCTCTATTTTGCTGGGTTAAGGCAAGCCAAGCTCTTCTTTAGTCCCTCTAAAATAAGCTCCTCATTTCCCTGTCTTCCTAGCCTTCTGTTGTATCTTTTCCAGTTTGAATTCATCTTTCTTGAACATAGGTGACTATAATTATATGGTATTCTGGATGAAGTCATAACATGCCTTAGACAATGGCACAATGTTTTCCTTCTTGCTACTGGACATACCTCAAATACCTCTTTGGACCGCAGCTGAGGGCATGGCCTCTGATAGAGATGGAGGTGGAGCTCTCCCTGTGCCATGCCACAGCTAGAAGGCAGGGAGAAGCAGCAGAGGCAGACAGGTTGTAGTGCCTGCTCACTTCCAACCTAAGCTGTTCCCCTCCCTTGCCCTCCCGCAAAAAATAATTCTGACTGCTGGATGGGCAGCCTCTGTATGTGGCATACTGGGGAGAGGACTGGCAACACAGCAGCAAATAAGGCAGGAAACAGAAAGCAGAGCAGCAAATTGGGCAGAGGAAGGGGACTGGAGTGACACTCAGGGAAGGTGAAGGGCTAATTTGTGGAATGCCTGCCAAAAAAGCTGGCCCCACTGTCATAGATCATGGCAGAAATTCTTGCTAATCCTAAATCCATACATGAACTTGAAGCCTGTACTAATAAATTTCTTCCTATTTCAGTTGCTCATGGGCCTTCAGTTCTTTGGACAATGGCTCCCAATTTTGCGCCATTAGAAACTTCTTCAAAACACTGCATTTTCTGCCACGGTCATTAATGAAATAGTAGATGAAGATGATCAAGATTGATTCCTGAGGAATTCTGCTAATTACCTCCTCTTTCAACATAACCTGTTGTAAGGGACTGGGGCATAGGCAGTCTAGCCTAGCAGTTAGGCCACCAAGCAGGGTCTGGGGCTGAGTCAAAGGGCAGAAGCCATAGACCAAAACTAGAGAGAAATCTGGAAGCAGCATTCACAACAGAGTCCAGGTCACGATCTGGGGGGATCAGATGCTGAGTACTAGTCTGAGGGGCAATCCACAAGGTGAAGTCCAAAAACAGACAAACCGGGGTCAGGAGCCAAGAAACAGAACTGCAGGGCAATCCAAAGCTGATGTCCAGAATTAAGCTGAATACTAGTAGCTGGGGCTTATTGCAGGTGAGGCTGCTGAGATATTTGACTCAGGCTGGTCTGCCTGCTCAGAGTCCTTCAAAGTACTTGGCCCAAGCTAGTCTGCCTGATCAGTGTCCCTGACACCCCTCATCTTCCCTTTGGATGTTCCTTACAGGTAGTCCTCCACTTACGTTTCAAGTTACATTTCGCACTTACAACATTTATAAATTGACAACCTGTTTCAACTTTTTGATGTCAGTTTCGACCTTACAACACTTGATCCGATGCAATGCCACGCCAGCAAACAAGTTCGCTGCATCACCCATCTCGCTGGAGACCATCTGTCCAAACTTCCTTGGACACTTTCTTTAAGAAAGCAGACAAGACTCCAGAAAAACCTGCAGCCAAGACTCCTGAGAAGACTCCTGCCAAGAACCCTTGAAAAAGTCCAACCAAGAGCCTTTCAAAATGTCCAGCAAAGTCTCCTTAAAGAAGTCCTTCCAAATCAATGTGATTGCTATTTACAATATAAAGCAATGTAGCTAAACATTAATGTAGCTATATTACTAATCTATAATTGATTGAGTACAAAATGCTGGGTTACTTTTGGTGAAAATAGAGTAACAGGCCTTGGTTCAGGAACTAATCCCCCATTTATAACATTGTTTCCTATGGGAAAATTGGTTCTGAGTTACAACATTTCAACTTAATTGGCTCCTGAAAACCACGTCTTGTGTCGTAAGTCTGAGGACTGCCTGTATTTATTTACAGCTCTTGTACTAATTTCTATCTTCTCCAGTTAAACTGTGGCACAGTAAAAATACTTTTCTGATGCCCAGAAAAATTAATTAAATTGCTTTTGTTTTGCCTAGAAAGTCTGTTGTCTTATTAAAAAAAAATCTGTTTAATTAAGCATATCTTGCACTGGTTAAATGCATATCATAGAATCACAAAAAAGAAGGGCTGGAAGGGACCTCCATAGGTCAGCTAGTCTAATCCCCTGCTCGAAGCAGGTTCATACCTATCCAGACCATCCTATATAAATCCATACTCTAGCCTCTTAATAAAACTAACATCAACCCTGACACAATACAACACATAACATCCTAACCTGCCAAAGTCAGAGCAGGGGGACTATAGCAGTAAAATTCCTGCATGTGTAAAAGGTTGTCAATATACGCTCAAGATTCTAGTTAGGGGGCCATGCCCCTATTCCATATCATCCTATTTCCCATTTACCTCTATGTCTCTGAGTATTCTTTCCTTCATTAAATAATGGGAACTGGGAAAAGTTCTCCATATAAGACCACCACTAGTATGTGAAAAGTCCATCTTATATGGAAAAGATCCCTCCACGCAGGGAGAAAATGCCTTTAAATTTCCATTTTCCTTGATATGGGTTCTGTTAAACCAGACTAATCAGTAGGATTCTAGTTTCCATTCTAGCCCCTGTACTTCGGGTGTGCACCTCAGGCTAGTTCTATTTCTGTAATACCTTACATGGAGAAGTCTTGTAGGCCACATCTGGTCAAATTCATTATGAAGAATAAAAGTCTTACAGTATTCATGAATCACATGTGGAAATATAAACAAAAGCATGTTTGGTAACATCTTGCACACCAGTTTTCTACCTGTACAAGTTGGTAATATCTGGTAAATGTTTTACATCTGTTCCCTTATCCAATATTGGAATTCTGATCTGACTATAACAATGGCAAAGCTAACCAGGAATCAAGTTCAGTTTGTAAAGGACCATTGGAGGTTGATGACCCTAATGGCTGACTCCACTCACTGGTCCCTCAAGTGAGTTTTCAAGGACCCTTCTCTCATGGGAGCACCCTTCACAGCCTGCTCTCCTTTTGCTGTCAGGAATGAGACTGTATAGCTGAGTAATTCACTCTTATGTTGGGATTTTATTCCTTACTTACAGAACAGTCCCCTTTTACCTGCACCTGAAGACTGGATCAAAGCCATATGATATTAGGAAGTCTGATTAGGTCATATGATGTGATCAAACACTGTTTGGCTAACTGACAAGAAAAAGTTTTGTTTCTCATAAAAAGGAACAATGTCTGGACCATGTAGGGTATTTTTTTTATTTACCTTACTTCTTTGCAGAGCATGGAGTAGACAGCAGCAGAGAGGTTATGATGGCAGATCTCTGCTTTGTTTTAGTTAAAAGCTCAGAGTATTGAAAACTGTCTTTTGTCTTTCAAACAATGTCAACAGCTAATACATATGAATTAATGTAATAATGACTGAGTCATATTTAATGGGGGCTCATTTCTTGTGCTACGTTGAACTGAAGTGCTATGATTGTTCCTAAATAAACACATGTAATCAGAGCTTGGAATCTTTCTGAATGAATAAAGAACTTTCATCAGCTGAGCTCAACACTGCCATTCTCCTGATGAAGCAGTTGTGCTGCTATTTTGCCTCAAACAGATGCGAATGAACCTTCAATTCTTTCACTACTTTCTAATATGTTGTGATATATTTTCAATGTTGTAGAATTGAATAATACTGTCCAGTGAGATTCTGTGGCATGGCTGCACTTCAAAAATAATAGGAAAATTATCATTTGGGACTGTCTTATGACAGAAGCTTAAAGCTAGTGAGGATGTGTGAATAGTACCCCATCTCTTGGAATATAGGAAAAAACTAGTTGATATGAGCTTTAAATTGTTATTTCTCTGGGGCAGGGGTTGTGTTTTTGTTATTTGCCTGTCCAGGGTCTAGCAGCCCAGGGCCCTAACCCATGAGTGGGGTCTCTAGGTGTTACTGATATAGCAGAATGTCTATTCTGCCAGTTAGCCAAAGAAAAACTTTACTTTAGAAAGAACAGTGATCCTGAATGTTTCTTTTCAGTAAGGCAAATTAAATAGGCTGGTAGATACAACAAAATCCCCACAGGATTTAAACAAAAAGGAAACTAAAGGATTTACTTGAACATCAGAACTGAGTCATTTATAGCCCACTCAGATAGCATATCTATCCAGCAGCATTTAGGATATCTCCTTACTGCAGGCTTAGGTTAGGTTAGTACTTGGTTTACCCCAGACAGGGTGTGTCTCCCAAAGCCTAACCTGTATTACTGAGCCCTCTTTGTTTCTACACCTGCCCATTTGTGGCTGGGGGTATGTGACATGGCTCTTTGCATTGATATGCACCACAGTTAATGTTGTCAATTGTGAGAGAATTGTTCTCTCCTCAAGGCAAGTTATGGAAAAGATGTTAGAGACTAGCACTTAAGTGATCTTGGTAGTATCCTCCAGGCAAAATGGGAAGGCTGTTTACCTACCAGCCCAGGCTTAACACACTTCCAAGCCCAGGTTAAACTGTTAAAGTGTTTTTTTTGCATAGATGGCTGAAGGGATTGCACTAGATTCCAAATAAGCACCAAGCCTGACTGTCCAGTGAAGACATAAACCTAGCACTTACAGGGCGGGCTTAACCCTTTAGTGGGCCCTTGGCAAACAAACTAATGCTCCCCCACCCCCCTTAATACTGTATACTTATATTACTTTTTTTCACTCATTTCAGTTATAATATGTAAAATAAGCACAACTGGGCCCATTTTTCACTTAGGACCCTAGGCATGTGCCTAATTTGCCTATGCATTAATCCAGCCCTGAGCACTTACCACTATGGTGGCTAAGCCTTTCTCCTTTCAGCTGTATAATTGACCTGTTTGCTAGTAAATAGAACTCATCTACCTTCTGCTTATCAGTGAACCATTTTGCTAGGCTCCCAGGTGTAAGCCCTTGGATCCTGATTGCCCTCTGTCAGGAATCCTACCTCATTACCCAAATCTTTTGCACCTGTATTGAAGGTCTGGCCTGCCAATGCTGAACAAAGCATTAACTCCCATTCTGTTGCTTATAGAAAGAACAGAAAGGAAGTGAAATCCTTTTGTTAAGTATTTAAGCCCTGCTTAAAATATATAATCAAGCTATATGGTAATAGTGCACTAGATTTTATTTACCTTGTAATTTGGATATATTGAATCCATAGATATTCCTCTTATTCAACCCATTGCATTTTTTCACATTTTATAGCAATGAAAAAAAATCAGCCATGTAAAATAAGTTTTGTCTGAATTGTAAGACTGCTTGAAGTACAATATGTACTGTGCAGTCATAATATACACACAAAGTGTGTCTGTGTAGGACCTACATTAAATGCTACATATAAAACAATATTCAATTCTACAATTATGTGTTTTAAAGAAACAAGTGGAATCAGGCAGGATGACACAATTTGCATAGTTTAGCCATTTTCTGAGACAATATCAGGAGGCCTAATTAAGAAAAATTAGCCAGGATTGCTGGTAGCACTAGATGATCATACACCTAGACAGCTCTCTGATTAACACTTCCGTGTAGGTTAGTGATGTCAGGTGAATAACTAATGCCCTCTCTTGCTCCTAAAGAATAATTTTTTAGCAATAATATTCCCTGAGTGAAAGGGTTAGAGAGAACAGTTCAAAGATTCATATAGGTCAGAATGTAAATCTCAGAGGAAGTAACAGAAGTCTCAGAGCAAAGAAACAGGAAAGCTTGCCTCGTTTCAAGCAGTGGGACACAAAGAATCATGGAAATCATTGCCAAAACATCACATTCACTGGGCTGCAGATAGGTTTTACTTTCACAGAACTGCAAAATGGTGACCGTTTATTATTAAACAGAATGCTCTTTATTTCTTCCAGTTTAAACCATAAAAATCACCCTACCAATTAAATTGACATTATAATAATAATGACAACCCAGCATCATTACAAACTTATAGAGAAATAATGCATTTTTTTCAAACTAGTCCAGAAACCTTAAAGCTATACTATGTACATACACACACACACACACACACACACACACACACACCCACAGCTTGTCTGAGAGCTATGGACTCTGGGAAGACCCTCAGACCTGGAGCTGTCTACAGAGCCAGGTTAATCTGAAGCGGGGAAGCCTGGAATTCTCAAGAGTCCTTCAGGCTGGCTGGAAGGAAACCAGGGAAGGTGACTAAGAGAAGCTTGTGGAAACCAGTGTGTTTTCATGAATGTTTGACAAGCTGGAATTTTCTGGCAAATATGTCACTGAAAGATTCCCAACTCAACTGTACATTGATTAAATTAGGTTTGCAATTAGAGTTTCTTCTGTCAGGTATATGAATAGTATTTCATATTTATGTCAACCATTTCTGTTAGCAGCAATTGTCCTTTGTTTATTAGCAAAATATTCATTTTCTGCTCTATCCTTTTAAAATCTTCTTCTGATCAAATGTGTTCCAATGGTTTTAGAAAGTATGTCCCTGTTATTTCCTCACTACCAAAAATGTTACTTTTCCAGTGCTGCCAGCAATATACTCCCCAGTTTACAGGCCAAAAGAAGTTAAATGACTTATCCAAAGTGACTATAAAGCAACTACAGTCCAAACTAGAATTAAAGCTGCACTGTTCACTATAGGAAACAACTTTTTAATTATGCATGTATATCTTTGTTCCCTTGTGGATCTATCACCATTAGTATAGCATGACTATGGAACTAATCCTTGTCAGAAAAGTGCTCATGGTGAATTTGAATACAGGCAGTCCTCGGACTTACGACACAATTGGTTCCTGAAAACTGCATCTTAAGTTGAAATATTGTAAATCAGAACCAATTTTCCCATAGGAAACAATGTTATAAATGGGGGATCGGTTCCTGAACCAAGGCCTGATACCCTATTTTTGCCAAAAATAACCCAGAATTTTGTATTCAATCAATTATAGGTGAGTAATATAGCTACATTAATGTATTTATATTGTAAATAGCAATCATTGATTTGGAAGGACTTCTTTGAGGTGACTTTGCTGGACTTTTTGAAAGACTCTTGGTTAGACTTTTTGAAGGGTTCTTGATGGGAGTCTTCTCAGGAGTCTTGGCTGCAGGTTTTTCTGGAGTCTTGTCTGCTTTCTTAAAGAAAGTGTCCAAGGAAGTTTGGACAGATGTTTTCCAGGGAGATGAGTGATGCAGCAAACTTGTTCACTGGCGTGGTGTCACATTGGATCAAGCATTGTAAAGTCAAAACTGATGTCATAAAGTTGAAACAGGATGTCAATTTATAAACATTGTAAGTGCAAAACGTAGTAACTCAAAACGTAAGTCAAGGACTGCCTGTATAGATTTAAAACCATGATAGAGGATTCCCTTCCCCTCATCACCATAAAGGGTACAACCCTGTGACCCTTGAAGACATAATAACTGCAATGGGAGACTTAGTCTTTCAGTTTATAAAATGTTCATCCATCTTGCAGTGCATGGAAACATCTCATGGAGACACTTGTTTCCCTAACCCATTTATCCATTTATATACAGAAGGACATCAGGATTATACCAGAAGGATATTTTATGTACTTTGCATTCTTTATTTGAGATGTTGCCACAAAGAGGCAGTCTCCACCAGTGAGAAAGAAAAAAACACTTGAGTCAATGGGAAATACCAGATTCATTGGAAATACCAGCGAATGGAAAAACTGAGCCAGTGTAATATCTTTGGGCAACTGCACCTGAGTTGCTTGAGCAGTTTTGTCTACACATACATTGCTGCTGCTGCTGCCAACTCGTAATCAGGATGCTCATATACCATAGCAAGGATAAATTTCCCCAGTCCAGTAAGACAATAGAGTTTTCTTATCAGGTGAAAAACACTGACATTTGCCATATGGCTGTGAAGTTTTCAAAGGGGCTCCTCCTAAAAACAGATGCAACAGTACCTGATGACATTTTATGCTATATTCACCAAGCACTCTGCAGCGGAATCCTGACGATGTACTATTTAGCCCAGAGGCATTTATGCAACCGAACATTTTAATTTAAATTAAACCCACTGGGCAGCCTAAGGAGAAAATGGACAAGAATTTACAGCAGGTTTTTCCCCTTGGTAGGGGGTTTCTTACAAACCTGGAAACTATATTTTTCTTTTCTTTCTAAGACTGTAAGAACAATGTAAAAATGTATTCCTTTAACGGTTGGACATAAGGGTCCCTACTTTTTTTTTTTTTTACTGGGAACTTTGTGCTACCAACTTTCCTGAGTACAAGAGTACAAGCTTTCCACCTGCAAGTCAAGGATGTTTTTCTATTAAAATTATAATTGTGTCAATGAGGTTTATTCATTGTTTCAAAGTTGCTAGTAACAATTAGCATGCTGATGTTCACTGATTAAGAAAAAAGATTTAGGTAAATAAATCAACTTAAAAATTATCCCTCTTTGCAAACAACAGCTGCACAGGAAAAGGAAGACTGTTAGCCATCTTTCACCGATGTGCTATGCTGATCCAGTAGATGCGTCTAAGCAATCTGTGGCTGCAAACTAATATATCCTACACTCCACAGGAAAGAACTATGCAGGAAAACAAAAAGGCAGAACAATTGTGTGAACTGAGCTCCCCATCTTATTCTGAAAACATCTGGCCTCTGAGAGTTTCGTTCATTCATTCCATTTATTTATTTATTTATTGTTAAGCCTGCCATAACCCTTCATTTTTTTTTCAATTATTAATAGAAATAAGAAATGTTAGTTTAGTGATCCTTCACCTTTTACTTGGTAGACTATGCATTCAGGTTACTGGACCTATTTGCTTTTTGAGGATATATAAAGTATAGAAAAATTCAACACTGAGGATCATTGGAGTGTGTAATCTTGTGGGAATTTGAGATATCAAAAATACTATGAATAGCAAAAGTCTTTGGTATATTTAGATTTCTGAAACCTGAGGATAATCGGAGCATGGAAGACCTCAGTGTTGAGGGTAATCAATACTGGAGATATCTGGAAATATTAGGAGACTAGAGTATTGGAAATATATAGATTAATGGATATGGGCATGGAATCCTGATTCCAATAATCTGCCATGGACTTCAAGGGGTCAGGATTTCACTTTTGGAGACCTCAGTGGTCAGGATAGAGTCTTCTGACAACATTACAACATTTGAAGTCCTCGGAAATGGAGGGCTATATTCCCTCCAATATTGAAAACTGTAAGGATTAAGCTGCTGAAGGGTTAAACAGCCAACTGCCTCATGAATGACTATTCCATTTTATGTAGAACACATAACAAAGCCTGGAAATGCAAACATTAAGAAAAATCTTTTGAGTGATTTTTTTTCTCAAAGCTGTTACGTTACAGAGGCTTAAGAAAAGCCCACACTGTTTATTATAAAGTGTTTATCACTACAGACGTCAAGAATGGCTGACAAGTTTATTTTAAAAATTCCGGATCTTACATTTTCCCAGTTGTTACTTTTCCTTTCCTACTGCTTCATCTTTGCAGAAGAACGGGATTAAAGTGATGTATTTTGTTGCACGTTTTCCTGTAGTGTGTTAACCCCTAGCCAACAAAGACAATGAAGCCAGTACTCATACATAGAAATTAACTTGACAGCTCATCTATTTCAAAGCCAGTCTCTCATTGGATTCCATTTGGGTTAGCTTTAACAATCCATTTGGGTTAAGCAAGCAAGCTGAACCAGGGTAGAAGCTATTATTTAATCTCATAGCACTTTTATAGAGATCAGTCTATCAGTCTGAAGGGGCTGTCAAATTTAATCTCATTTTCAATCCAAATCACACTGAAACCATAGAAACTGTTTTTGCTCCTAGAACACCAGGAACAAGTAAACACTATTTATTTTGGAATCAGTCTTCCTTATAAACCCTGACATTTGTCAAATTTTCAATCAGAAATTCAGGGTCTGATCCACGGTTGGTGTAAACTAGCATTGCTCTCCTGAAAACAAAGCTACACTATTTATCAAACCCCTGAGCAAGTGTAAAACTTTAGCTTAAAACTATAGCTTTACACATTAACAAGTTTAAGAAATATCTCAGGCTGTTACCTCTCCCCTCAAAGGCTGGACCAAATGTTAAAATTCCTAGTCAGGCAAGACTCCAATGGCTACAAGTCCTCTGAGGGAGGACACCAGGTCTTGTGTGACTTATCTTGGCAGCATACTCAAGATGAATTCTTGTTGCACTTGCAGCAGTTTTATGCTGGTGTCACTCCAGGGAGGCTCTTTCCTGCCTACTTTACTGTCACAACACAAATAGAAGATCAACTTTTTTATTGAATAGTACCAGATCAGACCACAAGCAATTTACACTCACTTTGCTCTGGTTTAAAGGACTGCAAAATGGCCAAGATTGTAGAAAATCAGCCCCAGTGGGTTAAATAGTTACTCTTGATTTATAGCAGTGTGAGTGAAATCAGAATCTGCATTTACATGAGCTCCAATCCTGACTCCAGCTTCAGTTTCTTTGTGCTGCTCTACCAGCAAAAGTAGAATAACAGCCACAAAACTGCCTTAGTGGGCAATGGACTCATCTGGTGTGTGGGAAACCCCATCAGGCCCAGAGCTGCATACACCTGTTCTCTGGGCTCCACTGGGCCTTCACCCAGCAATGATGGCTGGGTGAAAAGAACAAATCTTAAGCATTTCTGCACTCAGTTGATCTGGGCTGTCTGAAGGGCATCTGTTAGCATAATTTCAAGTTGTCCCGAGGATTCCTTATACCAGGGTCCCAAGTACTTCTGGAAGTTGTGGAGATTCAGGAAGGCAGTTTGCTACATACTCATTCAATTTAGATTCTTAATTAAACACAGTTGGATCAGACATGAAAGTCAGGATCACAATATCAGGAGCTCTCTATTTCATCATGCGCAGGAAACAATTTCTCAGAATCTTTTGTTTCCAAAAGTCAGTCAGCATATAGCACCATGGAAATTATTATGGCTTATAACCAGTTACTACTACTACTGTACCTTTAATATAAGAACCTTTAATATAAGAGTACTCACCAAACATGACTCAGTTAGTATAATACCTGACAGAGGGATATGTTGTATAATACCGCCATAGGTATTGATTTTTTAGCATTGAGCAGATAGACTGATGGAAAAATGTGTTCTCTCAACATGCTCACTGAAGATGATTTATGATTCAGTTAGACTACATTTGCATCAATTTCATTTGCTTTCTCCTGGGTCCTCATGCTATTGTTTGCATGAGTGTTTAAGAAGTGCTTATGTATGAGTATTATTCACACATGATTGACTGTATTGATTTACGAACACATGTATTCACAGATAAATAAGAGTTTTCTTTCTGGAAGCAATCACCCGGCCAACCTATGGACATAGTTACTTCCTTGACAGAAGTATGACAAGAGAAACTTGAATGTATGCATGCAAGAGAGCCAATAAATCTGGTTAATGTGTCTCAGTGAGGAAGGAACCCAGCTACTTTTAAATCTGGGGTCTTAAATATAGCCCATATAAAGCACTTGCTTGGGCAAAAAAAGAGCAGGAGAGGCTTTATGTTTCTTTAGGCCTGTAAAATGCTATTGACCCTTGTTGTGGCTAGCCCTCAGCCCCAATTACAAGGTCACAGCTTTACAGTTTAACATGACCTGAAGTGCCTTTTTGATTCTTTATTTTTATTATCATTTATCACACTATTAAAACTGCCATTTAGCAATGTCTGAGAGTAAAGGAGTATGGTACAGATTTCTTAGGGTGATATCTTATTGGACCAAATATATTGCTGTTATTCCAGCTTTACTACCTAGGGAAGCCCCCATTAAGATAAATGGTAGTGTCACAGTAGTTCTATGTACCTATCAGGAGAATCAGGGGGGGAAGCAATTGTCATCTCTATAGGCTACCCCACCTATGGAACTAATATGTTGCTATTAGCTAGTCACTTTAGCATTTAAGCTGTTAATTAGAAGAGAGGAATGAGCTGAAGGAAATGAGATGTTGTTTTCCTCATATACCCAGGTAAGATATTACAAGAGGCTCTGATCACTTACAGCCTTATAAATCTAGGGAACAGGGACAGGCATTTTATATAGGCTGTTGTAAATACCTGTATTACTTGGAATATAGCCTACAGGTTTAAATTTCACCTAGGTATACCCTGAAACCCCTCTCCAACTCTATCGTCTCCACAAAACACCTTCGGCACCTCCTGGATACCCTATACCAGACCCCCCTCCTCTTTATTAACAGCTTCCACAAGCTCTCCACCAGGCTCCAGGTAACTTTCTACCTGTAGACATCAACCTACTCTAACTGGCCCCACCTGCTTCCTTTCTCTATTCATTGGTTTCAGATGCCACCCACCTTCCTGATAAGGTCCAGGTGGTATGCTTTTGCTATCACAGGGGAGCTGGACCTATTCTTCTTAAAAGAGTCAGCAACCTTCTTCCAGGAATGTATTTTTGTGTATATATGAAAATGTAGGGCTGCTAATATTATTGTGGAATCTTGTATTCATCCTTAACAGCAACAAGGGGATGGGAGAAGAATGTGTGTATGAAAAAGATCATTATATTTACTGCCCAATAGTTTGTGTGTAAGAGTTTAGCAAAACATTATTAAAAATATTTTATGTGAACTACAGCAGTTGAGTATATTATTTAGTTTTATTAAGAAACTGTGATCTGTTTTATATATATATATTTTTTTTTTTTTCAAGGATTCATGAACAATAGTTCTGAAGCTTAACTCTGGCTAATGATTTCTGAAAAGAGTTATAAAAACGGAACTCTAGACTGTACTTTAGAAAAACTAAGTTGAAGTGCAGAAAGAATGGAAGAATTGTATATTGTACATTACCATAACGTTTCTAGCCACATTGCATATGTTTCTTGTTGAGGTTAATCATGTACAGTAATTTAATTATTATAAATGCAACTCTTTCTGTGTTCTACAAAGCAAAATACATCATCTTAAATTCTTGACAGTTTTCCTGACCCTTGGAATTATAAATATTCGAATGGTCAGGTTTTTCAATTTTATTGGGGGTGTTGTGATATTTGATGCTTTTGTTAAAAGCAACTGGAGAATCTTATGGCCTTAAGTTACTGAAAAAGTAACCTAACTGCACTTAATTCGGGGGGGGAAGCATGCAACTATATTATTTTAATTCCTAATTTTAAACTATTTTTATAATATTTGGATGCTTGATTCATGATTTCTGAATTTTTGGAGTTTGCAAACATACATGCTACAGTATATTATTACTAGCATTAGCTTATTGTACATGAACTAGAAGGTGAATTGTCAAATTGGAGAAATTAATTAATCACTACAGTAAAAGCTTTGTTAACCAGCATTTTACTAACCAGAATACTCTATTAACTGGAATTTCCAGCTTGCACATCAAGTATTTCTTGAACAGTGCCAGGGGGGAGAGCAGCAATATCCCTCTGTGGGCTGCACAGGCACCGCCCAACAGGCCGGATGTGGGCGAGAGGAGTTTGCATGCAGTGGTGGCAATCGCTGCTGCCATCCACCACCCTGCACTGCCGCCCCTGCTGCGTGCGAGCCTAGATAACCAGAGTTTTTAGCTAAGCGGCACTGCCCTTACCCCACTCATGCCGCATAACAAAGCTTTTGCTATACATCATAGACAAAGCTACTAGAATGGTTTGTTGTTTGTTTTTTTTTAATTAAGATTGCTCAACAATTCCTGTTATAAGACCCTACTTGTAGTTGTTTTACCCCTGCTACATTTTAAACTAGGATTTTCAAGGCAAGTATCTTCCTCAGGTTGACTTGTGATGAGAAGGAGGGAGGGCAGGGGCAGGGGCAGAAAGAAAGAAAACTGGGACTGGGAGTTGTACTAGGGATGACTAGGCATGGAGATTCATAGATGTTAGGGGCTGGAAAAGGCCTCACGAGATCATCGAGTCCAGCCTCCCTGCACTTGGGCAGGAAAGACTGCTGGGGTCAGGTGACCCCAGCAAGGTGTGCATTGAGTCATTTTTTAAAGATCTCCAGGGTAGGTGACAGTATCACCTCTGGAGGAAGTCTATTCCAGACCCTAGGCACTCAAATCATAAAGAAGTTCTTCTTATGTCCAATCTGAAGCAATCTTCAACCAGTTTGTGTCCATTGTTTCTTGTCTTCTCCTCGGATGCCTTGGTGAACAGATGCTCCCCCAGACCCTGATGTATGTTCCTTATAAACTTATAGACTGCCACCGAGTCCCCTCTAAGTCTTCTTTTCTCCAAGCTGAACAGTCCCATGTCTTTCAGCCTCTCATATGACCTGCTCCCCAGAGCTGTAATCATGTGCATGGCCCTCCTTTGGACTCTCAAGCTTCTCCACATCCTTCCTGAAGTGTGGCACCCAGAATTGGACGCAGTACTCCAGCTGCAGTCTCACCAAGGCCAAGTAGAGTGGGAGGATGACATTCCTAGTCTTGCTTGAGATGCATCGGTAGATGCATGCCAATGTTTTATTTGCTCTGCCAGCTATGGTATTGCATTGGTGGCTCATGTTCATTCTGTGGTCTATCACGACCCCCAAGTTGCTTTTGATTGTGGTGTTGGCAAGTGTAGCACCGCCCAGCCTGTAAATGTGTTGTGGATTATTTCTCCCCAGATGGAGTACTTTACATTTCTCCATGTTAAACATCACCAGGTTTTGATCTGCCCACCTTGCAAGCCTGTCCAGGTCAGCCTGTATCCCCACCCTGTCCTTGACTGTGACCATACTCCCCCATAATTTGGTGTTGATCCTGAACTTTGCCAGTACACTTTTAACACCCAAATCCAAATAACTGATAAACATGTTAAAGAGCACTGGTCCAAGTACTGAACCCTACTGAGATTGAGAATAGAAACTAGGTGGGAGCAGAAGTAATAAGGCTGTGAAATTATTACAACTGGAAACCAGGTGGGTGGAGAAAAGGAGTCAGTAGGGGAGTAGAAATAGCTGACAAAAGAGCCAGGGTGTGGAGTTGGGGACTGGATAAAAGGAGAAAGGAAGAATATGACAGGGATAGACTGGAAGAGGCAGAGTAGAAAGAGGTCAAGTTTTTTGCAGGAGGCAGGCAGAAGAGTCTATGATGCCTAGAGCATATTCCCCTTCATAGGCAGCCTGACATGGAATCCAAATATTTCTGTTTCTCTGAAGTCCTCTACTGTCAGCAAATACCTGTGAAAAGCCATGATTTTTTTCATTCTATGGTTGGTAGTGGATGACAAAACAATATTGCCATTGTACCTCCATTAACTTAAGTTACAAAGATTTGAATGTTTCCAACCCTGGCGGCGGATCATGTGGATGTCAATATGATGTTGCATGATGGACTTTTTTTGCTTTCTTTAAAAAAAAACAAACAGGCCTACAAAAAACACCCACTCAAGCACTCAGAAGTAGGTTTACATGTGGGTGTATGTATTACCATGAAGTTTTTAAATATATAATACCATATTATTTTTTCTGTCTTGGTTTATCTTGTTAATTTTGAGCTAGGGCCAGAAAGTTTTGATCTAGTTATACATTTCAGAAAATAGGAGGTAGGGTGTGTTCTAATTAATTTTGACAATGAACTAATAGTTGCTCTTTAATTATCACTACAAACAGATTACAGGTACTATCATATATCTGTGCTGATCCTGCAAGTCCACGTGCCATTATCTAGCCACACTGAAGTTCTAGCTCTCATTTTTTAATATCAAAAAGCAAACCACGGTATCTGTGTTCTGAAAACTTGATTCTCCTCTGACTTATTGCAGGTTTACACAAGTTTAATTCCATTGACTTCAGATTAATTCTTGATTTACACATGTGTAAATCCCCTAACAAGAAGTTCCTCTGAGGCATCTGCATAGCCTCAGGGCTGTAATGAACTACCTGTCTGCAACAGCCTCCCTCAGCCTGAGAATAGGCAGAACACAAGAACCTCTGGCAGACACCCTCTCTCCACTCTTAACACACTCCTTACTCTGGGGGCAAAAGGCGGGGCAGGCCTAGCACAGTTTTGACAGCTCTAGCCTGGCCAGTGTACTTTTTTATGCTGATGTTGCTACTGGGAGTGATTTCTACTGCTTTTATGGCCCCTTGATGCACATGGAACACCATAAAGGGGCCAGGACAGAATGGAGAATTGCTCCCAAGGTATCTATGAGGTAAGTATTCATTTAAGTGGTTTCTATTGAATTATTCATATTTTGACTGATGGCTGTCTTGTTGACTTTTTTTAATGTTACATCCAAGGTTTGTTTTTTTCTTTACAAGAAAGGCCATCTAGTGGGATGGCCTGAGGAAGATCAGATTCAAGTCAGGCACTGAATCCTTGCCTAACGGGTTAAGTATTTAGTGATGAGTGGTTACTGTTGGTTTTTAAAAGTTGCTCCCGAACAAATGCCACTGCAAATTATGTCTGTGCAATGCTGGAGACATATCCTGGCCTAACAATGTGATGTGGGCATGAAACAAAATATTTGCAGAATAAATTACAGCAATTGGTAACATTACCATTCCAGGACTCATCTCTGAGTTTCTGCAGGTTCTGTCACTGTGTGTGTGTGTGTGTGTGTGTGTGTTAGTGTACGCGCCCCAATTATTAGTTATTAATGGTCTCTCTTTGGAGAGAACTTCCATGCTTGGCTAAGTCCAATACTACTTATTGAAGGCTGGTAGCAGAAATATTTGTGCAGTCTAGGATGATGTTATGTGGAAAGTCTGATTATTCATTAGATTTGGAACCAGATCTGTTAAATTTCACAAATTCAGTTCCAGACAACATTCCTCTCCACACTTATTTCCATCTCCCACAATCACTGAGTGTAGCCAAACTGTATCTGGGCTGCGCTCTGTTGTCCTGGAGAATCAATTCAGGACCATCAAACCATGGTGACCTTGTTTGGAGCACAGAGCAAGTTCCACATCACTGGGCAATGTGATGGATAGATTGGCACTGTAGAAATATTTGCTACAGCTTTTGCTGTAGACACAGATAGGTGCATACTGGTAGCTTTCAACACACCTGTGTTTATAGATACATGGCTAGAATGAAGCTATGTTTGCTGGCTCTGTCACAACCTAGGGTAGGCCAGGCCAGTTTAAACAGTTGAAGACATGCTAGACTGCTTTTCAACCCTGCTAAGCTTTCCTGACTGAACTAATATAATTGAAAAACATTCTTTTTTTGCCCAGTAAGACATGCTCTGTGGAGTTTCTCTGATGCAGGGTGTGAAAGGAGGCCTGGTATAAAGTATGGTAGGCAGCATTGCCTCATGCATCACAGCTGCTCCTATACAGAGCTGCTTTGCTATGTCTCTGATGGAATCCCTTGACTTTACCCGTGAATCTGAATTATTTGCTTGCCAACTGATGGGCAAAAATAAGAAAAAGACTTAACATGGTTTTCAGAGACTAAATTGTGACCATCTCTCCTTTCACATAGCCAGATGCTACTGTATCTATATTCACTGCTAGTAAAGGTGAGAGCACTATACATATTCTTGGTAGCCTTGTCGTTAAAATAGTTAGAAGCTGAAATAAGTAGTTCTAGTATCCGATATGCTATTTTAAGAGTTCACCAATGATTCAACCAAAAAGTTGAAGCCAGGGAGTCAATGAAGTGCTTACTTGACTGGGCAGAGGGTGGAATATGTCCCTGCCTTGTCTCTGGAGCTATTGAGAATTCATAGATTCATAGATTGTAAGGGGCTGGAAGGGACCTTGGAAAATCACCGGATCCAGTCCCCTGCACCAAGCAGGAAAGACAACTGGGGTCAGGTGAGCCCAGCAAGGTGACCGTCCAGTCTCCTCTTGAAGATTTCCAGGGTAGGCGATTACATTATATCACTTCTGGAGGGAGCTTATTCCACAGTCTGTGGAAGTTTTTCCTTATGTTGAGCCTGAAACAGTCTTCAAGGAGTGTGTGGCCATTACTCCTGGTTTTCCCCAAGGGTGCCCTGGTGAACAGTTGTTCACCAAGCCCTTGATGTACACCCCTGATGTAGTGGTAAGCTGCTACCAAGTCCCCTCTCAGCCTTCTCTTTTTCAGGCTAAGAGTCCCAGGTCCCTCAGCCTCAGAATGAAGGTCTATGCTGCAGAAGGCTGCCTCTTTTCTCATTTTATACTAATAATTTCTGCCATTATTTCAACTGACAGTGATAATGACCTGTGCCAGCATGAAATCCTGGCCAGGTCCCTCCCCCCGGTGCCTGCTTAGAACTAAAGCCAGCTCATGCTGCATGCATGTCCTGTCATTGTAACTTTTTATTTCAGACTGAAAGGGGAAAGGATTTTGTTCATTTGCCAGAAGTCTAACTTTAAAGAAAAGTACCAGGGCTGTCAAGATGCAAAAATAAAATAATTTCCATATGATGCATCTGCAAAATGTTTCGTGAGTTGTTCTCTATGAATGGGCATTGCAATGAATTCTTTGGAAAGGGGCAGGCATATATACAAACTGCAAAAATGTTGGGGGTAACTAGACTTCTGAGAAGGCAAACCAAAGTGGTATTTTGAAATGTAGGACTGGAAAGCACCTTCCTGGTCATCAAGGGAAATTCCTTGAAGTGGCAGAGAAGCATGCAGCATACAGCTGTCCAAAAAGGTCCACAAGAAAATTCCTTCTGGCCATTCCTGTGGCACCAAACACCTACATTTAAAAAATAAAAAGCCCATATGAGTTTCCTGGCTGGATGGAAAACTCCCTACAAGCACATGAACATGTATGAATTAAGCATTTATAGATGCTAAAGAAACTTGAATGAACTATGGAAAAACAAGGCATTTTAAAACAAAAGCAGGAACAGTTATAAGCACATGATGGTAGTGGCCACAACAGCTTCTGGGGACGAACACTGTGCTGAGAAAGCCAGCTGAGGGGAGAGAGCACAGGAGGCCAAATACTACAGTCTCAGAGAGTTTAATTTCAGACACTATCTTCCTTGAAGCCCTAGAAGCAGTGGGTCAAAACCCCCTATGCTATCGTGAGGTGGAGGACTCAGGCTGCAAATCAGGTAGAGGAAATGACAGGCTATAGCAGCTGGGGCGCTACCACCACAGCACGGAACAACTTCTTAGCATTCCATCCACCCTTCATACTCTGGGCAAGGCACGTATTTTGTTTCTACTGGCTGCAGCACTTTCATTTGGTTTCCTCAGAGGGTGCACACACATCTCCAAAGCCCAGTAAAAAGAAAAAATTCGCTGTAGCATAGATTTTCCTGCAGAATTTGGTGTTGGGTCTCTTTAGGCTTGCTGAGCTATAAGCTAGCCTGTGTTTACAACTAGAAGCCCACTGGAACTCAATGAGAGTGAGACTTCACAAGAGACGTGAGTATGTGGCCAGGCTTGGACTACGAGTTTATCATGCTTGGTAGCAGAACTCTGAAATGTCCTCTGCACATACTAGGGTGGCGATTTGTCCAGTTTTATAGAGGACAGCCTGGTTTTCTGCTACTCTGTCCTCTGTCCTATCGATATGAAACCGAACACCTTTATGTCCTCTATTTTCCTCTGCAGACTTCCACCTGTCTGACATAAAGGCATCCGGTTTCGTATCGCTAGGACAGGGACAGCGTAGCAGAAAACTGGGTTGTCCTCTATAAAACCAGATGAATGGCCACCCTAGCACATACTGGCTCTCTGACTGCAAACAGTGTAGCCAAGCCTGTGCTATGTTGAGGTTGGCTAACTAGCACTGTTACTCAGCAGTACTTATTAGTCCATCCACACTGTGGCATGAACTTGATTACCCTGCTTAAGGGAGCTACCACACATGGAGCAGCACAATATGTCTGAAGGCACTGCTACTGAGCACGCAAAGTTTTGAGTCTAGACATGGCTTCTGTTAGCTTTTTCTTGCATACCTGAGGTGAGTGTACCTATGGAAGCAGTTTCCATACAAACCACTAAAATCCCTGCATGAACAGATAGGGATTTTTACACTCTCTGAAGTGTTGAGCTAGCTTGTGTTCCCTTATACCAGTGAGGGAAGTTAACATCAGGGCCAAGTGTCACAATGAAAATACTCTACCTGGTACTCAGAGTCTGAAATTAAGGCTTTGCATTGGAGTCTTTTGGCTTTTCTCAGCTGAAGTACATGCACCATAGCTTTTCAGTGGCTCAGTACAGAAAATAAAAGCTTTACTGAACGGCTAATAGTAAAGAATAACTATGTTTCCCTCAGTTACCTGATCCCATTTCTTTGCCCACATGCTAAATTTTCAAATATGCATCTTTGTGCTTTCTTCTGTGCTGCCCTTCATGCTTAAAGGGGTTTCCTGTAAACATCCACAAAGCTGCTGGTTGTATTCCTTCAAAACCCTCCTTCAAGCTCTCCAATTCTGTGAAGTCTGCAGAACGTTTGAGAATGTTTAGGCTGCCGGGGGTGCTAAGGCGATCTGTCAAGATGGCCAATATTATCCCATTGTTCCCTGGCAATCTCTATCTGTTTGTCGGTATCTCTTTGTTCTGTAATAGCACAGTTCTGATCCTGACTGGAGCTCCAAAGCTTTGTAGTAAAAAAATAAACACTAATAATGAATGGATAATTTGTTTCTTAAAACCCTGTTTCAAAGAAGGAAATAGAAAAGGAAATTAATTGTACAAAATGGTAAAAACAAGTTGCAGAGCTTTGTGACTTGTGGCTTGCTCGTCCGTTTAGTGACATGGACACTTGGCTGTGGAATGCTACCTCGGGATGCGACAGAAGCCAACCTGTGACATCCCTTTCACTTATCTGGAATGCCATGAGATCTTAGCTTTGGCACAAACAAAACTTCCTCAAAACGAATTTGTACCTGAAAATTTGCTGTAGGGGCAGCACAGTAGCAGTAAATACGTTTACTTGGTGACAAGCACAAAGTTTATGCCTGCAAATTATAAATAAAACAGAAAAGTTGATCAGAAGGAAACAGTTTCTACATTAGAATATCAAGGGAGACATATGGCAGGCTGAAATATTCATTCAAGTGACCTAGCAATGTTTCCCCAGTGGCAAAGAATTACTGCTAGGCCACTGTATTGTGATTGTGGAGTAGCATCCTAGATCATTCTTTATTATAAAGTAGAACTGACTAAAATTGAAAACTCAAATATGATAGACACACACTCTCCAGTACTGAGGAGAATCCTTCTATCCAAACCCATCCTTCTGATTCTTTAATCAGTCTGAATCCCAAATTAGAAGTCTCCTATTTTTTTAATCTGTTCTGAATGGAGCTGAAGCGGGCAACAGCTTGTGACAATAGCTGATCTTGTAATAATCCATCAAGACAGAAACATGACCAAATTAACTGATTTAGATGAGCCATTTTGAGCTACTGTCTTGGGACAGCAACTCACAAGATTTCACACCTACAGACCCCAAATACAAACCCTAGGTGAGGTTCATGCCCAATACCAAACTGCGAATCAGAGGCCACATCCAGACGAGCACAGCCATAAGGCACGTGCAGTATGTGGCGAGGGAGCTTCCAGATGCTGCATGGCCAGAACTGAGGGGAGATGGGGTTGGGAATGGGCCCCTTTGCCTCATGGCCCAATGCCAGCTACCCCAGTTGCAGTATTGCGGGGAGCTGGGTCAGGCTTCAAAGATGAGAGGGCTCTATTCCTCCCACCTCCCCCCAGCTCTGGCCAGTCAGCAACTGGGAGCAGCCACCACAAAGCTGCGGCAGCTTCGGCAGCAGCCAATCTCAGGAGGGGGCACGTGCCTCCCTGTGCCCCCTCTACACATCACCTATGGTTAAGTCATGGCTGTAGAATGCTTTCAGGGGACAGATTGCTTGAAAAGTGTCACTTCTGTCTGCACCCTTTGTCTGCAGAGTGGAGAGTTCTCCTGTGACTGAGGGACTTTAAGTCAAAATGTACTTAGCATTTTGCCAACATAGCTAGAGTTTTGCCAATATAATATGATAGTGTAGATTAGGCATTATTAATTTATATGTTAGTTACTTCCATTGGAGAATAGCAATTGTGTCCATCCTGAATTGTCAAATACAGATCTCTTGGCATCACTCTGTGTAAAAGGGCCATTAAATAGGTATAGACATAATCTTCAACCATCTGAGGATTCCTTTACATTACTAAGGAAGTGTAAAGGAGGTTTAGTATATGTGAGAATCAGGCCCAGAAAACAGGGGTTGATTTGAGAGTTTGTTGCAAAGTATTTGTAAATCTAGAAGTATGAAATGATAGTCAAGCAACTGAAAATTAGAATAGGAACAGTTTATACCCACAGAGGGCAGTGAGTCAAGCCTTTAGTATACAGAAAGTTTAACAAAGACCAACCCAACCAGAAATTCCTGAATGCCTGAAAACCCATCCAGAAAGGTTTTTGCAGAGAAAAACATTTTTGATGTTCCTGTACAATTGTGATAATGTAGGGGTATATAAATACCAACATAGAGTTGTTAGACATTTTGTCTTTCAAGGATGCAAAAAACAAAAAAACTCCTCCCCCACTCCGCCCTCCCCCTCCGCCAAAAATAACCCCCCCCCCAACCTTTCTTCATCCCTTGACAGCTGAAATGTGCTTTCATGTTGTGGACTCTGACGTTAATAGCACAAGACTGGAGCAAGGGAACTTCATAAAGAGATAAGGTCTTCATTCAATTGCCCCTGCAGTTTTCTAAAGCACTTTTGTACATGCTCTTCTTTTATGTGCTGTTTACCGCAGGCACCAGAACAGTGCTTTGTACTGAATGGAAACAAACTAGACTTTTTCCTCATCTCAAAACTTGCTCTGGCACCACTTTCGGTTGCAGCTTCTTATATGTTACAATAATCATGTTTTCTGTTTTTCTTTATTAAATAGATTTAACTCTGAAATCATACTAACAAAATATATTAGTTGAAATCTTACAGGAACCTCTTTTAAACCAAACTAAGTGTAAGACTAAAATGAACTGTTGCCTGCACAAAGCTGTTAGTAATAGGTGACAGCAGCCTGAGTCTCCATTACCCGGTACCCATACTTATGTGATTACAAATTACACAAAGCAGAGAAGGACAGGCTATAAGTATATAGGGAATCCAACTGCCAGCATAGGTGTCTAAGGTATGGGCACAGAAACAAGTTACTGAGAGATAAGTTATCGTGTCAATTTACAGAGTATCAGATACTTTGCAGTAACTGCTGATGTTCATGATCTTGCCCAGTAGTAAATGCAAGGTAGTTCATTTTACCTCCACTGAGGGATAACCTCTCACATTTGGCACAGGGTAAGAGCATTTACACAGGCAATTACCATGGAGGAGCAGATAGAGACTAGGTTTGCACCTTAGCTTGCCTTGTGGTAACTTGCTGGTGTTCCCATACCCAAAGTATAACAACCCTCAAGACCAGTAAACTGCTGCCTAATTCCATACGTAATACAGCTGGAGTGTTGTTGTAGCTGTAATGATCCAAGAAATGCATGAAAGGCAAAGGTTTTATTGTGATATCTTTTATTGGACCATCTGCATAGTTGGGAGGCAGTTTTGCCAAAATATTGGTCATACTTTGCCCTTCCTCAGATCTCAGCGAGAAGCAGGCACAGCTGGAGTTAAATGAAACAAAAAACATATGTATTATTCAATATGTAAATTAAATCAGCCATTGGAACAAAGAAGCATTATTAGGAATGTCTATAAGACAAAAGTGCAGCAGAATAGGTAAACTAATTAGTAGATTAAAAAGACCAAACAGGAAGGAAATGGGTCATAAGGATCATAAGCAAGTAGAACTGGAAGGAACCTCATGAGATCATTTAGACCAGTCCGTGCTCAAAGCAGGATCACTCCTTATTAAAACATCCCAGTCTAGTGTCTGTCTAACCTTAACATTTTCCACTGATAGAGATTCCACAGCCTCTCTATGTGGCCTGTTCCAATGCTTAACCATCCTCACAGTGAGAAAGTTCTGCCTAAGGTCCAGGGTCGTTATTACCTGTGGAGTGCAGGGGCAGAAGTAGCTGGTAAATTGTAATGAGCTATAAAATCCATTGACTGTGTTTAGTCCATATTGATTAGTGTCCAGTAAAGTTATGAATTTCTCTTCCCAGGACCACCTTCAATAGGTGTTTTGTATGATTGCTTTGACCACAAGGATTATGAGGTCTGAAAGGGGTGCTGCTGGTTCTGTGAAGAGTATTTCCCTGCCTGTTAGTGTGTCTCTGTCTTTGATATATTTTTGCTATGAGAGTTCATTCAGGTATGTAGTTTTTATCTAGTTTCTACCACATATTTTCCGTGCACTCATTTGGTGCATTGGCTGAGATATACCACATTCTGTGACAGATGTGTCTAGGATCCATGGGTAGTGATGGTTTCTTTTTGGGGGTGTTGCTCATAATGGAGGTGGTGATATATGGACAGGTTTTACATTTACTGTTAAAGCAGGGTTGTGTCCCATTTAGTGTCTGTTGATCAGAGGGGAGTTTCCTTCTGATGATGAATTGGGCCATATTTGGAGATTGTTTGAAGACCAAGAATGGGGGAGTTGGGAATATTTATCTCAAGGTCTGATCTTTAAGCATAGGCTGTAATTGTTTCATAATTTTCCTATAGGTTCTAGTGTGGGAAGGTAGGTGACAACCAGGCATTTGCAGTCAGTGGGGGAGTTTCTTTTTATATTGTAGTACATGTATTATTGGGCATTCGGGGGGGCTTGTTCAAAAGGTATTATCTAGTTCTCTGTTGGAGTGTCCTTGCTGGGTGAGAGGCGAGTGTCACAAATATTTTCAGAGATGTTGTGGTGTCTCAGGGCCTGGCTATAGTTTTCTTTGTGTGCCTAGGATTGTTGCTGTGCTATGGTTGTCAGTATGGTGGTCCATGTGCTATCGTATATAATGGTTTGTAGGGTGCCATCCCAGATGTGCATCATACCATACAGGAAGTTGATGTTGCTACAGGAGTATTCCAGAGATACATTGATAGAAAGGTACTAGTTATTGAACCTCTGGTCAAAATCAATAAGCAAGTCCAGGTGTTTAGCCCAGATAATGAAAATACAGTACCATCTATGTAATACAGTAAAGAACACAGTTGATGATGCAGCTTTTGAAAAATTCTTCCAGGAGGTTTATGAATAGGTTGGTACATTGTGCTTATATCTGTGCCCCTATGGTTTGGAGAAAGTGACAGTTGTTGAAAGTCAAGTGATTGTGGGTAAGGATGAAGTGGATGATTTGTTCAATATATTGTAGTTGTTAATCTGAACATAGTCCACATTTTCTAAAGGCATTTCAGCCAGACAGCTGTGCCTTCATGTTGTGGGATATTAGTGAGATATATGCTGGTAACATGCATGGTTGTGAGTATGGCTTTCTTGGAGAGGTGGTAGGTACTCTGGATCTTGTTGAGAAAATCTGCTGTTTCCTGAAGAAAACTTGCTCTTTGAGTGACAAGTGATTAAAAAATGTTCCTATGAATCCTGAAAGTTCTTCAGTGAGGGTACTGCAATTAGATCTGATGGACCTGATCCACCTGTTGTTCAGAACATACTGACCTTACCAGGCCACATTCAAAAAGAAGCCTGGAAAATACTTTGCATGTCTCACCAAGGACACAGAGGTTAAATCTCTGTCTTAGAACATGGAGAATGCAGGTTTGAAGGTCTGCTCTGTCTGGTTTAGAATAGGACTTTGAACCTGATTCTGCCATATTCAAGCTGACTACCTTAACCAGCAGGCTGTACCTTTGTATTTTCTCTGTATCCCAGTAATATTTACTTATTTATTAACACAAAGTGGAATAGTTAAGACAGGATACATTATGACTAGGGATCCGGGTTTTCCATTTCCCATGGACAAATGGAGAAAACCATGGATTTCCCCTTGTTGTCAGAGAAAACGTGAATTTCTCTTTTTAGCAGAGAAACCCACGGATTCCCTGCTTTTGCAAACAGCTCTGCAGGCTGGTTGAGCTCCAGCCCGCAAGCGCTGTTTGCAAACAGGGTGGGAAACCCCAGCCCTGCCTGGAAGGGGAGGGGAAGGGTGGAGCCTAAGGCTCTCATTTGGCCACAGCTCTGCTCAGCTCAGCTCAGCCTCAATCTTCTCCTGGAGCCTGTGAAGTAAGCGGGGCTTGCAGGGGGCTGGGGACCCCTCTGGCAGGCCTGGGGGGTTGCGGGTCCTGGCTGGAGGCACCAGCAGGACTTGGGGGGAGCCAGGAGCCCCGACTCTGCCCAAGCAGGCAGCAGCAGTGGGGAGCCAGCTCCGTGCTGCTTCTGCTGCAGCTGCCTGCTTTTGGGGTCAGGGAGCTGCAGACTTGGGTCCCTGGCCCCATAGCCCTGGAAGGCCTGGAGGTCAGGGGGTATGGGTGGGGGGCAAGAGGCACGAGTAGTGCAGGGGGGTGGTTGTGGGGGCAGTGAGGGGCACCAGCAGTATTTGGGGGGGGGAGGCTTTGGGGGCAGTGAGAGGCACCAGCAGGGCTGGGGGAGGCATTGGGGGGTGTGAGGGGCACCAGCAGACTTGGGGGGTGCTGCAGTGAGGTTTTAATTTTAATAACAGATTTTGGGGGGTTTGTCAGAGAATTTGCAATATTTTTTCAGAGAAAACCAGGATCCTTGATTATGACAGCCAGTGCCTGGTGGTTGGGGCACTGTCTTAAGACATGGAAGATGTGAGTTCAAAGCCAAATCAGGCCAAGTGGGTATTTAGGCATAGGTCACTCAGTTGAGCTGAGTGCCTCATCATTGGATATAATGGGGAGGAATGTTGTTCAGGTTTCCTGTGAGGAAGTCCTGAGGTGGTATAGGAACTTCTTGTCTCTAGAAATTATGCCTGCAGATTAGGGGTGTGCGAAGCAGGCCCTATTTGATTTGGATTCAGCCTGAGTCAGGGACAGTGATTCGATTAGTTGATTTGGATCACTGTCCCTGATTCAATTTGGCCAAATCTGAGTCTAAAGATCTGATGCTGATCCGGAGAATCAGCGGTTTGGACATAGACACAGCTTTAAATGTTTTTTCTATATACCTCAAGGTACCAGTGCAGCTTGTGAATATTGCAATACTGGGGCGGATGGAGTTTCCCACAGGAGCGTTCTCAGCAGCAGCGCTTCTGGTCCACTTCTGGATCTGCTGCCGAGCATGTTGGGGAGCCCCCGACAGAAGTGCGGGGACATTCTATGTGTTCCAGCATCACAGCACTCACAAACCCCTGCTACCTAGAGTTATGTAGAAAAAACATTTAAAGCTGTGTCTATGTCTGAATCTCCAAATCTTTCCGAATTGATTCAGAGGGTTCTGATTCAATTCAGAGAGATTAAAGAGTCCTCTGATTCAATTTGGATTTGGAGATTCAGCCACCAAATCAGGCCGAATCTCCACCAAATCAAAGCTTTGCACAGCCCTACTGCAGATAAGACTCAGGTGCTTCATTGCCTTGAAGGTAGTGGTACTGCAGCCACTAGCACTTAGACAGCTTAGGCACCTTCTTTCTCAGTGTGCTGGCTTCCAAGAATCCTAGTCCAAGTGCTTAACTTCCCTCATGCCTTGTACCAGGAATCAGAACACCTAATTCAGGGCTGAGATTTCTATTGGGCAAATATGAGAAATAGGCATTGCAATAACTATGTCCCTTTGTGGATTTAACTTGAGGTCTCGAATGAGGGCTAAATCCTCCGTCATTTTTTTGTGTATCCCAAACTCCCATTAGCATCAATGTGAATTTCAGCTGTGTAAGGAAAGAAGAACCAGGCCCCTAATGAGGAGGGAATTCCACTTATGTGACAATTGGAAGAGTTCTTGATTTTGGTGCTGAGAACTTGTACTGGAAGCTTTTCTAATTCTCAGCTCCAAAAAATACTGTTTAACAGTACCTGATAGCAATTTAAAAATTTTTTTACTTCCTTTTTAATGCTACATGAAGCCAGGGCTTTAAGTTTACTTAAGTATCAAGCTTTTCATGTCTGCTTGATTTTTAATGATATCCTGAATAATTCATTTTTTAAAACCCTTTATTTTCTTTACCGTCATTTAATTAGCCTCTTGGTACAGTTGGTGGAACCCAAGAGCCTGCCATAAAAATTTAATGCTTTTTGCATTAGCATGCAACATGCCTTAGAAAACAGTTTTGAGGCTCTAAGGAGTTAATAGTAAGATCTGACTTAATGTCATGTTTGTAGGGAAAAAATGAGAATTGAACATTCCCCTTTTAGAACAGAATACTACCTTGTAGAATCATAAAGAATAAGGCTCAGAGGGACCTCAAGAGGTCCTCTATTGCAATCCTCTGCTCCAGGCAACACCATCCCTAAGCCAGGGGTGACCAACCTGCAGCATGAGTGCCACAAATGGCACAGGTAGCCTGTGTGTGGCACAAGTCAGATGATGGAGGGGACCTGCAGATAGGGCAGGAAGCAGAAGGTAAAGCAGCAGATCAAACACGGAGCACAGGGCTGGGAACAGAAAGCAGAGCAGCAGATCAGGCAGGAGAAGACGATCAGAGTGGTTCTTGGTGAGGGTGAGGATCTAATTTGTGGCATGCCTGACAGAAATATTGGCCCTCACTGATCTAAGCCATCCTAGACAACTTTGTATCTAACAGGCACTAAATAACTCTCCATGGGGAGAGTTCACAATTTTCCAAGAGCATCTGTTCCAGTGCTTTTTGTGGAGAGTTAGAAACTTCTTCCTAACCTAAATCTCCCTTGCTGTAATTTAAGCCCGTTACTACTTGTCTTGTCCCCTGTAGACACAGAGAATGTTAAGCAGCCATACTTATACTGTGTTTGGAGACTGTTAGTAAATCACATTTCACTGTTTTCTTTTCTGGCCTAAATAATCCAGTTCTACTAACCTTACCTCACGTGCCCTGATGTCTAGCCCTCTAATCATTTCTGTCCCCTGGATGCTTTTAAATTTTTCCACATCTTTCTTGAAGTGCAATGCTGAAAACTGGACACAGTACTCTAAGTGAGACCTTATCAATATGAATTCAAGTTAAAGTCTTGCATTAAGTCTTGCGTTAAGTATGATTTGCTCCTGATAATTCCATGTCAGCTGTTATTTATCACCTTGTTAACCTCTAGAAGCTTACCTTCTTTGATTTATTGAATGATGTGCCCTAGTATTACTGGAAATATTAGAGTTCAACTGAGACTTTGACAGTCTTCTAGGCCTACGCCTCACTTCCATGAGTTCTCACACATCTTAGGGCTCTGTAATTTCTTCTGCCAATTATCTGGCAGACAAGGTTCCTTGGGTGAATCTGATATCTTTTATTAGACCAACCCAAATAGTTGGAGAATAGCTAATTATCTGAGCACTGTAGGATAAACTGCTAATCTGAATGTATTCTATCTAACAGAATAGAATCTATCCTTGGCAAGACCTTTAAGAATATTGTTAAGGATCACATATGTGGGGGACCAGCAGGTAAAATGGTGCTAAGGGCAATTAGCATGGGTTCATAGCAGGCAGATCCTGCCTGGCTAACCTGGTTTCATTTTACAACTAGGTCTCAAAATGCTTGGATGAAGAAATAGAGGTAGATGTTATTTACTTAGATTTTAAAAAGGCCTTTGACACAGTGTTACACCCAAATCTTATAAATAAACTAAACAGTTGCAATGTAGATTATTACACAGTCTGGTGGTTAGAAAATTGGCTTATGGGATGCACCCAGACAGTGGTGGTGGATGGGTCAGTTTCTACCTGGAGAAGTGTGGTCAGCGGAGTCCCCCAATGCTCTGTCCTGGGACTGGTACTATTCAATATCTTCATTAGTGGACAAGGGAGTAGAAAGCACCATGTCCAAGTTTGCTGATGACACCAAACTATGGGGGAGGTACACAAACTAGACAGCAGAGAGCAAATCCAGGGTAATTTGGACAGGCTGGGGACAAGGCCAGAACAGAATAGGATGCAGTTTAACAAGGATAAGTGTCATGTGTTGCACCTGGGATGGAAGAATCATCAACACTCCTATAGCCTGGGAGGTACCACTCTAAGTAGCACAATTGCGGAAAGGGATCTCAGAGTCGTAGTCGCCTCCAAAATGAACATGAGTCACCAGTGTGATGAGGTAATAAGTAAAGCTAACCGCACCCTTTCTTGCATAAGTAGGTGAATCACAAACAGGTCTAGGGAGGTGATACTTCCCCTCTATGCAGCATTGGTAAAGCCGCAGCTGGAGTACTGTGTCCAGTTTTGGGCACTGCAGTTCGGGAGGGATGTGGATGGCCTGGAGAGGGTTCAGAGGAGGGCCACTTGTCTGGTTAAAGGCCTACAGAAAAAACCCTATGTGGACTGATTGGGAGACCTGAACCTCTTTGGCCTCCACAAGAGGAGGCTGAGAGGTGATCTTGTGGCCACCTACAAACTCATCAAGGGTGGGTGAGGGGCAGCAAGAAATAGGGGATACAATGTTTACCAGGGCTCCTGTTGGGGTAACTAGAAATAATGGCCACAAACTGTAAGAGAGCAAATTCAGATTGGACATCAGGAAAAAATTATTTACAGTGAGGGTTGCCAAAATATGGAATAAGCTTTCAAGGGAGGTGGTGCTGTCCCCTTCCTTGGGGGTGTTTAAAAGGAAACTGGACAGACACCTGCCTGGGGTCATCTGACCCCAGCACTCATTCCTGCCCAGGGCAGGGGGTCAGACTCGATGATCTAATAGGTCCCTTCCAACCCTAACATCTGTGAAACTATGAAGCAGATCTCTTGTTCTTTCTTTACTCTAGGCTGAGTGCCTACTCCCATACCTTTGTAAGACACTATACATGAAGTACGTATTTGCCAGCTGAGAATAGCCAGATGGCAGCAAGTGCCTCTGCTTGTCAAAATAAGGCAGTATGGAGCCAGCTATGTGTTTTCTGTGTGTTCTGCAGAGATCCCCAGCAGCTGTGATCCAATGGTTTTCTCAGACCTTGAAGTTCAAAGGGACAGCAGTAATATTACCTGATTCCAGAACAAAAATTAGAGCAATATAATATAAGATACTCAATCTGAATTATTGTGCAACCTGCAGAACAGTAACAATTCCAGCACTGCCAAGAACCTTATGAGAAAACATGCAACCAGCCATCTGGAGTATAAAAATTGCAAATTGATCATAGAAAGCACAAATATCTGAGAAAACTCCATAAAAAACTCCATTTTGGTTGGATTACATGTCCCTCTAGTCGTGCATTACTGGGCATCTATTTTTTTAAACAACCTAGTTTATGACAAAGCCTGATAGATACCCATCTTGTACACTTGGCAGGTGAGTTCATCCTACAAAACTAAGAGTAATAAACAAGTCAAAATTCAAAGGACCTACAAGGCAAAAATGCATCAAGAGCTTGTCATAGTTGTATATAACCAGCTGCCCTTTTGGGATCCGTTATCCTGTCAGCCAGTGCTCTGCGAACTCTGACAGAGCACATGAGCAATGTTCTTCTGCGCTCTTTGTGTGGAATCCCTTCAAGCTCTTTCAGGGTCTGATGGTGGTGTGTTATATATGGTTCACACATCTAAGCCCCAATCCTGCAAATAGGTTTAAGTGATTTGACCCTTCCTATATGAATCTGACTTCATCCAAGTATCTATAATAATAATAGACTTACTCTTCGTGTCCAGAGCACTCTGATTGGTTGTCTCGGCAGTCAGTCACAATGCTTACTGAAACAACCAATCAGAGTGCTTCGGAAAGACAGAATAAGCATGTTATTATTATAGATCCTGAGGCATTTCAAACAGATATGCAGGCAAATCAAAGCTAGAATGAAGCACTGGGGTCCCCCGCTGTGGAGCAGGCAGGCTCCACCAAAGGAAAAAAAACCAACAAAGCAGCGAGGGGTCTGAGCCTTTTTTCCTCCCCCCAGAGCCTGCCCACCTCTCCCGTGGTCAAGGGGCAAGCTGCCAGTGGGCCTCTAGCTGTGGGGGGCCCTGGTGCTTTCCTCTGTGGTGGCAGCGCTCCCTGGGACCACCCTGGCAGGGTGTCATCAGGTGGGTGCTGCCCAGGAGGTGCCACTACCACAGAGGGAAGCACCGGGGTCTCCTGCAGCTCAGGGGCTGTGCGATCTGCCAGCAGCTCGCTCCCCAGCTGCAGGAAATGCAGGCAGGCTCTGGGAGGAAGAAAAAGATCAGAGCCCTCACCCCTTTTTTTTCCCTTCGGTGGAGCCTGCCCAAGCGAGCTGATCCTGGGTTGCGCAGCCCCTAAACCTTTGTGGGGGGTGCTTTCTTCTGTGGTAGTGGTGCCCCCAGGGCCGCCCGGGCTGGGTGCTATCTGTGCGGGTGCAGTCCCAGCTCACAGGCACAGGCAGCACCTGCCAGATCCAATGGTGCATGGGGCACCGGAAGCCTGGGTGTGCTCAGGGAAGCTCGGGCTTGGTGGGCTTTCAGTGCCCCGTGCACCCTCTGCCTTCCTGCTGCCTGGGATCACCTGGGAATGGGCTGGCTGCCCCAGGAAGGTGGCAGGAGAGTGGCTGGGTGTGCTGGCAGCCAGAGAAGGTGGCTGGGATGGTGCATGGGGTACTGCCAAGCCCAAGCTTCCCTGAGCATACCCAGGCTTCCAGAGCCCTGTGCACCTTTGACTATAAACAAGTCACAGGGACAGACTTTTGACAAAATATGAATTTATATTCCTAAGCCTGTGTTTAAATATGGACAGCTTTATGTAGATTTTTCAAGGGTAAGAAGTTTTGATTCTGTTACAGTATTTGGTCAAAGGATAACTAAAAATCCTGCTTTTAAAGAAATAATTTTGCAATAAAAATGTAATCGCAAATGTTTTGTGGGTTTCAGCTAGTTAGTACATACAGGCTGTGATCTGTCTGTAACCCCACTAAACCCCACCCCACCTAGATTTCTATTATTAGCGTTATTACACAAGTGGAAGGGAATACCCATAATATGATGTGTGATAGACATGGCATTTGCAGCCAGATTTCATCTGGTTGTACACGGGTGAGTACATAAGGCAAGGGGCTCAAGTTAGCTTTCCTTTTCCAATTGTAAATAAGTTATAGGCATCACTAGCACAAGAAAGACAAAGGGAAGAATCTGTGACCTGAAATCACCAGGATCTACTCTTTCCTCTAGGAACTATTTGCCATAACTGCAGCTGAACATGCAGTTCTCAGATTGGCTTCCTCAATCATCTATGGACTCATCAGTGACTTCCCTGTTTACTGGAAGATGGTCATCCTCATATCAAGGGACTGCTGACAACAATAGGCATGATCCTAGTCATTGCATTCCTTGAACACAAGGATCAGGGAGGTTCAAGTACTGCTAGTGCCAGTGGAACACCCACTGAAGCACATGCAGCACCCAAGGGCACAGAGACTGTGTGTACATGAGACACTGACTGCACAGTTGTTACTGCACAATCATTTAGTACTTGCATACCCAAGTACTAAATAACTGCACAGTAACCGGCATTACTGTGCAGTACCGTCCCTGCAGTTTTCTGGTGATGCTGACCGCACAGTAGCTCGTTACTACTGTGCAGTAGCGTTGCATCATGGTTTGTGCTCCACAATGCGACTGTGCAGTAGTAACAAGCTATTGAGCAGTAAGCGTCTTGTGTAGACATGGCCAGAGAAATCAAAACTGTGCTCCAAATGTCTGTGTGTCTGTTGCAATAATAATACCTCCTAACGGGGAAGTGCATGCCGCATTGCATACTGCAGAAGGCTTTAAAAATATAGTCCTTAATAAATAACAATTTGGGGAGGGAAAATATACAGTGCTAAATCAGTTCTCATAGTTTTAAAATATTTAAAAATGTGGACCAGATCTATGAGAGTTTAAAATAGCTGAGGATCTGACCAAATGTTTCCATTGTTTTCCCATCCATTTGCCTCATTGGATCTGGAAAAATCAGCACACATTTTTATTGGGACTAATTCTGTACCACTGACTTGCCATTTTCCTTAAAAATGTAAGAAGGCTGATGCTCTAAATTTTATGATATTCAGAATTAAAGTAAATGCACACAAGCAGAGTCAGCAGGCAAAAACTGACATACTGCCTTTGCTGTGATGACTTATACTATATGCCCAATAGTATTTACTAGTCTTTAAAATTCCCTCAGTTTAATTTTTTTAATCAATAATGGAAGTGATTTTTTTTTCATTAAATTGTATGGATTTGATAAGCCATAATTAATTGTCCAGCATGTCACTGTTAGGAGAATGGCAGAGGAAAGGATATTTAGTACTCTTATATGTAGTGGTTTGCTTCATTGATAACTAGTTTGCTGAACAGTCTGTTATTACTGCCTTGTGATCATTTCTTTAAATAGAAAGCACTCTCTAGCCAATATTGAAAATACAGGCTTTTAGTGTAGGCAATGTTAAACAACCAAGACTCCAGAAATTAGGCAGGAAATTTTCATGTACAAATCCAGGAAAATGTTTGTTTCCCTGGCAATTCTAACTATTTTAATGCCTCTAATATTCACTTCTTGTGGAGTTGCAAAGAACAGTTCCATTATCTGATCCAGACTAGTACTGAAAACCAGTGTGATTTGCTGAAAAAACGTTATTTAGAGTTTATTTTTATTCAATCATTGTAATACCTTTGCAGCCACTGAATTAAATGAGATTACTTGGATTGTGATGGGATTAAAAGGGAGCGCTCAGCTTCAGCCACTTGCCTACTCTTGTGAAGATGTTTCCAAGGAATTCATCAGCCAAATATCAAGGATATTGAAGAGATTTCTATAGGCTTCATTAACTGGGTTTTTTAAAATTAAAATTCAAAGTTTTAATATCATGTACCTGAAAATACCTAGGTATTGGGTTGCTATCAAAAAGGAAGAAAGTTGATAATCAGAAACAAACGTGGAACACAAAAGGGCCAAAAATTCCAAGAATTCAAGGTGTTAGGCGACTGGTTTAACATTATTCTCATTCAGCACTCACCTCTATAGAGAATTCCTAAAGCTTTGCCTGGGCCCTCTCATCTCCCTTTTTAATTATTGCAACTGTCTCCTCTTTAGTCTTCCTGGGCTCTTATAGATATGTAGCAAGGCTTCTCTCACATGCTATAAATCCAGCGCATCAGAGCAGATTCGATTAACCAAGCTTGCTGGAGCACGGGAATTAAAGCGTCATGTGGATCTGCGTCTCTGCACTGAAAAATGGCAGTGGGGCACTTTGAAGTAGAGCTCATTCAATGAGTTTTAGTTCAAAATGCCCTGCCGCCATTTTTCAGTGCAGGGATACTGATGCATGTGATGCTTGGGCGCTTTTAATTAGCGCGGCTCGCTAACTAAAGCGCCCCCCCACCTCCCATTTATACAGCATGTCTATAAACACCCTCCAAAAGCAACGTTGCCCCTTCCAGTCGATTTGAAACAGCCACAAGGATTCACTCTCTCTCCTGTCACTCAGACTGTAATCACATGGAATCTTTAAACTTCTCCTTCCTCAAATACCTTCTCTAGATATATTGCTGAAGTGCTGGTTGTAAGAAATAATCCAATAAGAATGGATAGGTTGGGCAGTCAGCAGGGATCGTGGTTTTCTCTGTTTAAAAATTGCAAGTTCTATGATTAAAACCCCCCAAAATCCATCATTAAAATGAAACACCAGTATGTATATAGGTATCAATTGAACACAATGTTTTATTGATATACTTACAATTTTAAAGCAATTTGGAAGCCTAATAGTGCCTCAATAACTATGCTAAAATAAATTCTAAATATCTATACATTTTGGCATTTGATTTGGGGGTTTTTATCATGGAAAATCAGAGCTCCCCCTGTCCCCTTTGCTCACCAAGATGCAGGTCTAGGCCCTTCATTCCCCACCCACAGCCCCACAGCCCTGCTGGTACCCCTTACTCCCCACCCACAGGCCCCTGCCCCACACAGCCCTGCTGGAGGGATCCCCAGCTGCCAGAGCTATGGGGCCAGGGACCTGGGTCTGCAGCTCCCTGCCTCCCACAGCAATGCGTGAGCCGTGGCTGCCACCCACGGGAGGTGGTGGCTGCTGCTGCAGAGCAGAGTGCAGAGCCTGCCTCCCCCTCCCCTGTGGATGGCATGGCCAGAGCAGAGCCCACTGGGGCCAGGTGTGGGCTGCCTGCTGTGGGCTCAGGCTTGCCATGATGCTAACCTCCCCCTGGGGCCTCTGTGGCTCAGCAGGTGGGATCCAATGCAGCAGGGCAGAGCAGGGCTGGACAGGGAAGCCTGTTGGCATTGCGGGCCCCATACTACCATGGTGAGGTACCCCCTGCCTACCTGGCAGCAGTGAGGGGCACAACTCCACACTGCCATCCCCGCTGCTGCTGAGCATGCAGGGGGTGCCTTGCCATGGTGGTGCAGGGCTTGCAGTGGCAAGGGACTTTCCTGCCCAGCCCCACTCTGCCCTGCCATGCTGGATCCCACCCTCTGGGCTGTGGAGGGAGGCCCCAGGGGAGGGCAGTAGGGCAGAGAACTCGAGCCCACAGACACCTGTTGTCCCCACCCCCCACACACATCTGGGGGACACATTCCCCTCCTGCTCCCCCTTAGGAGTGTGTGCTGTGGCTGGGAGCCAACCCCCTCCCCGGTCCCCCTGGACGAGCTGCCCGTGGCTCCATCCTGCTTCCACTGGGGCCCTGTGGCCATGCATCCCAGCCCCGGTCCCCAAGCCCCATTCACTGCCCCAGCAAGACAGCAGCCCAGCCCCAGCTCTACCCAACTCCCTCCCTCTCTCCCTGACTCACTATGGGGGCCTTAATCCTCCCTCCCTGGCACCCGACTTACCTGAGGGAGCTGTTGTCTAGCCTGCCTGGTACCCATGTGTGAGCGCACACATGCACGTGGCGCCCCCCTGCCTGACCACCCTTCTTCTGCTCCCCCCGTCCCCTTGCAGGCTGGAATTCTGCCAGCCTGCAGAGAGCTCTTTGCAGAAGTGCAAAATTCACATTTTTCTCTGTTAAAAGGGAAAATCTGTGGTTTTTCTATTTTTCCACAAGAAACTGAAAACCTGGATCCCTGTTAGTCAGGCATGGATAAATATAATACAATTGTACATACATAGGTTGTGTCTCCCAACATATTTTACTTGGCAAGGCTTAGCGTATAAGTGGTAGAGCGACTGTGCTTTATGTGGGCCAAAATGAAAAGCCTGTAGTGCATGCTACTTCCACAGAAGGTATCCTTGCCATTCTCCCATGATCCTTCTCCTACATCTGATGAATCCCAGAGAATCAGTTGGGCAACTGTGTCTCCTGAATCAATAGAGGAGTCACTGATCTGAGATGCCACTGTCCATGTTTTTTTATGGCAGTCCTTCATTTTCATTGCATATATCTCATTTTTGGAAAAAAATATGCTGAACTGGCCTCTTGTATCCATTATTTCATTTCATTCATAGCAGGAAAACTGAAATACATGGAAGTTCAAAACCTTGCCCACTGTCATATGCAACATGTTTGAGAGAACCCAACATTTCTAAGAGACAGACAAAACTGCATAAACATCTTCCTCACAAAAATTGCTTAGGATCATACATTCTCTTGGCACCTTTAATTTAAGTTTACAACATGCCACTATAAAGTCCTTGCATGTCTAAGCTATTTTAAAAGTCAAGGATGCAATGGTCCTCTTCCAAAAGAAGACTTAATTATCCTGTTGTCTTGGCTAACTTTGTTTTCACTTGGTTCCAGATCAGACTTAGTCACCTAAAACATGTGTTGACAGCTGGACTTGGGCAGCTTGTAATGGCAGTCTTTCACAATTAACTGGCCTAGGGTTGTTCCACTCTTAGTAGATAATGTATTCTGCAAAATCACATCAGGATACAATGCATCAGGAATATTTTAAAAATTAAAATATAAAGGAAAATGCACATTTACAATATAAACATCTGTGCACTTTCTCAGCTCATAAAAGGTAATCTGTCATTAAATAAAGCATCAGTCTCTAGCAAGCACCACACTTTGTATGTATGTATATATGTATGCATGGCAGTCACTAATTAGGATGAACAACTCCTAAAATAGATAAATGACTAAACTCCATCTATTTTGGTCCAGAATAATTAAGCCCTACTTTTTTGGTTGTGAAAATGTTACACAGAATTTGAATCAGCCACGCACCATTTAAGGAAACAAATTCCCTCTTGTTCTTTTCCTCTCATAACTGTTGACAATGATCAGACTTCTCAAAATGTGCCTTTCACTGGCTTGAAATGAAGCATATAGTGGCAGTTATTCACTGTTAATTATTTGATCCTTTCTTAAGATCCTCTTATGTAACTGCTTTGTTATGCAATTAAACAGAGCCAGGTTGCCACATATCACACAGGGTACAAGGAAGCCTGGTCATACCTTAGATAAGCTGTGGAATTCTTCTGGGTTACACTCGTGGTCAGTCATACCAGTAAATGGTTAGGACTGAACTGGGCCTCATACTCGAAATGTAAGTTTTAGTTCAGAAGTTCCTTATAAATAACCCGCATAAGTGCCCCCATTTCCTGAGCATCTGTAGTTCACAAGATCTGCAAACCTCTCAGCTTTCCCTGTAAAGGCCTCTTGCTTCCTTTCCACACAGTCAAAAATATAATAAACTATTGACATTTTGCAATGTTCTAGCAGCACTAAACTGATCTTGCATGGGGGTTTTCTTTCTTTACTTCCCTGACATACAATAAAAAAGATGCCATAGTAATGTTTACATACCTGAAACACCACACTTTCTTTATGAAGCCATATTTCAATTGTTCAATAATTGTATCTGGAATTCTTATTTCCTGAAAAATATCAGAAAATGAATTGTGTGAATCCCAATACACTGGCTTTAGATGTTAACCCTCCTTGAAGAGCAGTCAGTTCAGCCTTAACTGTGGAGCTGCAACTGATGCCTCTATAAAACAGGGAATGTAGATTATAAATATAATTTAATCTAGATGACTGAACCCAAGCTCTGAATAGGTTTTGGCAGCTGCTATGTAACCTCAAAAGTGGTGTTTGAATGACTGGTGTTTTGGCTGGTGTCTATGATACAGTTTACCACTATCAGGATCCATGGAGTTGTTTCTTTTTTAAAGGTCTCAGAGGGTGGCATTGGATAACTGATTAGCTGTCCAAGGGCATTCTTTTGTGGTTATTCCACAGCTTTATTTTGTTCTCCTTCTGTTCCCACATGTATATAAGGCCATGAAGAAAGAAATCATGATTTTACATTGGATGTGGTACTTCCAAATACAGGGATGACACCCCAGGCTTTCTGTATCACTGAAGTAGTTATGGCAGATTCCTTCAAAACAGCATATTTCAATCTATCTGCCTTCTGTAACTCAAGTTCACAACATAGATATCTTGTAGGATCCTTTCCTTATGTATGTTTTGGAAGAACTAGTGGCCACTAGCATTATTTATTATGTGCATTGGTCAGATGAGTACACCGATGATAGAGGATGCAGATATTTTGCAACTTGAGGCTGAGTTATCACAATAGTCACTATATGGGAATATGCCATTATATATGGCATTCCATTGAGTTGTCTTTCCTACAAAGAGCACATTATACATATAGTGTGTAATTTGAACGGACTTTTAGAATATTTCATGTATTTCATATGTAGTGTCATATTATCGTAGAAAAGTAGGGCTGGAAGGGACTTCAAAAAGTTATTTCATTATCTTGAGAACCCTGCTCAAGGCAAAGAAATTACAGGCTCTTATTGCCCTGTGCTTTGTGACCACAGACAATAGTTTGTCCTAATCCTCTTTATAATAAGTCTTCAGATATTTGAAGATTATCAAACCCTTCCTTAATCTTTTTTTATCCAGACTAAATAATCCCAGTTCTTTCAGCCTTTTCTCATAAGTCACTTCTCTCAGACTTCTAGGGTGCCTATGCTTGTGCAGTGAGGCTGCTCCGACATGCTGTAATTACAGCGCATCGGAGCAGACTCAGTTAATCAAGGCTGCTGAAGCACAGTAATTACCACAGTCCATCAGACTCCACCATCTCGTGTAGTAGGGTCCCCACACTGAAAAATGGTGGTGGGGTGCTTTCACTAAAGCATGCTTGATGATCTTTTGTGAAACCGCCCTGCCACCATTTTTCAGCGTGGGGACACTGATACATTAGACGCTCCTATTGCTCCCAGAGCCCCTAGTCATTTCTGTTGTTCCCTGATGGACTCTTTTTAATTTATCCTTGTCTTTCCTGAAATGCAGTGCCCAAAACTGGATGCTATATTCCAAATGAGGCCCCACCAGTGCTGAAGAGAAGAATCACTTCCCTTGACTTGCACTCAATGTTTCTGTTAATACAGCAATTGGTTCCACCTCCCTTCCAACAAGAATACTTTGTTAGCTCATATCATAGCTAACTTGTGGTCTACTGTAACCCCTGGTCCTTGGCAATACTGCAGTCTAGCCAGTCCCTGTATTTGCACATGTGATTATCCTCTCTTAAGTGCAGGACTTTGTATCTACTGAACATTATTTAATACATTTTAGATTATTTTTCTAATTTATCTAAATCTGAGGTCCCTTCCAGTTTACATTTTATTATTCTATAATTAATTCTATCCTCCAAAGTTTCTGTAATTTCACCTATCCCCCCAAATCATTAATGAGTGTATGAAATAGTACTGGACCAAGGATAGACCCCTACTTTCCTCTGGGACTCCAGGCTTAAATGGTTTGGTTCTCATGTGTCTCAGATACTGCTTATCTCAAGATATGATAGCATGGCTGTTAAGAAAAGCTAAGGCACGCAGGTTCAAAATCCCTTTAAAGGGAATCATGGCAGGTGGCATTTTTAGTGAGGTTTGGAACATGCTTGTCACATTAATCCACTGAAGTCTTCATCTGTTGCCCTCCAGTTTGTTTTGTAAAGCATATCTGTTCTTCTTGGCTTTCCTGAGTGGAGAATACTCAGCTTCCAGGAGGATCCAGTGTGAGAACCTTAGAGATTTATCACATCAAGGAGGGATTTTAACTGTGAACATCTGTTCAGCTGGATAGTGCATGGATTTTAGTGATAGATTACATATGTGTACAAATGCATATTATAAATTTTAATATATGTATTTAAACAAGTTTTTGCACCAGATCATAGGGTTATAGGAAACTAGGGGTAGAAGGGACCTTGTGAAGTCATCTAGCTCAGCCCTCTTGTCCATCCCTGACTAAGCCATCCCAGCCAACTGTCTGCCTAACCTTCTCTTGAAAATTTCCCCTGATAGAGATTCCACAATTTTGCTATGTAGCCTATTCCAATGATTAACCACTCTCACAATCAGAAAAGTTCTTCCTCATCTCCAACCTAAATTGCTTCTGCTGCAGTTTGGGGATATTTTTCCCCTACAGCCACAGCCTCAGATGTGTGTTAGGATTTATAATTTTCATGAGCCTGATTTACAGTTTTACTGAGTTGTATTTTATATGCAGGTAAATGAAGACTATAATTTAAGGGGAGAACATAAATGCTTTTGAAGTCTTTGAAAAGTTTTCAGCAACTGTTCTTAGCAAACAGGAGCTGGCAGTTTATAAGATATACATATTAAGTCTGGTTATAGGCAGTCTAAGTTAGTCCATTAAACAACAGGCTATGGCAAGATTTAAATAATTTTTACCTGTAAGAGTTTTCCCTGCACGTAGCATCAAAGTGTTAAAGCTGAAAATGTTGGTGTCACCTTACTATGGGGAAACATAAGATCACAAAGGATCCATCAATTAAAAGATAAAACAATACACACTTGCATAATGGCCATCTTTTTTGGAAAATACAGTCAAATTATGATAATTTTTCTATTCTGTAGATTTAAAAACTATCTATAAAAGAATTTTATATAACATTAGATGCTTGCTTTTACAATTTACCCCTGATCCTGAAGACACTTATGCATATGATTCACTTTACACGTAGGCTATTTCTCAATAACTGTAGATCTTAAGTAGGCCTTAAGTGTCTTCAAGTGTACTTACGTATAACCATTAAAAATTCTATCATCTACTCTCCTTCCTCAGACTTCTTCTCTAGGACTCTAAAGATAGCAGGAGGAATGGGATGTAGCTGCACAGCTCTTTCATTATTTCACTGCCAAACTTTCATGGCCATGGAAAGGTGCTCATGCATCCTCAGCAAGCACTGTGGTCCAGAAGGTTCCAGAAGCCAAGCAGGACTATGTAAGAGATGAATATGCAAAGGAAATACAAAAACAATTCCAGTTATTGACAAATAAGCTTCTTTACTGCCCATTTGTATTGCAGCATTTATTAATATATTATGTATTGTATTTGAAGATTTTCCAAATAATCTACTACAGAGCATGGCCTTGCCTTCTGAATTGTCAGGCTAGGTAATCAACTATCATTGTATAGTGAATATCTTTTCAGATATTAGAGTAATGTGACATTATGTGACTTCTAACCTAAATAGCACAGTGAATCTCTAGATTATCAATTCTGTTATTTATAAATCAGCCTTCTTTCAAACTATGCTGCCTGGGGCAAACTACAAATTCTCTTGATCTTTTTTCCTATTTATCAAATGAGGGTAACAATATTTATCTATTTCACAGGGGTGAATATGGGATTAACTATCTCTGCTTATGCCAAAGCTAAATTTGTCCCATAGCATTTGGTATTACCACCCATTAGTGGTAAGTTGTATAATTCATTATTATTATTATTCTTACCTATTCATGTTTGGACATACATGAAGAGGTTTCTGATCTGCTTTTTTGGCACTAGCAGGAGTTTTGCATGATCCTTCCTCTAAGGTTAGTTCATAGAGAAATTAATTGTCTTAAAAGTCAAGTTTATTAATGAATCCTCAAGTATTCCAGGCTATTTGTTATTAAAGAAGGCATTTCTTGCCATGAACACTGCATGCCCCTGGAGACTGGGGGGGCCAGGGTGAGCTCCCGCAGGTGGTGGTGGCGCTGTCAGCAGTGGGAGTGTGGCAGCGGCAAGCAGGGAGCTCCTGCAGGCAGCCACAGCACTGTTGGTGGGGTGGGGAGAAGAGGGTGGCGAGTGCTGACCAGCAGTTGGCGACCACCTGCAGACACTACTGGCAGTGTCGGCAGCGGCCAGTGGCGACCGTGGACTGCCTGCAGACACTGCTGGCGGTGTCAGCAGTGAGGGGGTGGGGTGGCAAGTGGCAACTGCCTGCTGGCAGTGGCAATTTTGCAGGGGGTGCACCGCCATGCTCAGGGGGTGCACATGCATCCGTGTGCACCCCCTACGCATTGCCAATATTTCCTGCCGATTTCATAGGATATTTCTGAAGCATCTTTAAGAAGAGAACATATGAGTGGGTCAGGAAAGATCCTTCCTTCTGTATCATACCAGACAACTTTAATCAGTAGAAGTTTTGCTTGTAGAACATGAAATGCAGATCAGAGGTACATTTTACCTCTGGGTTAGCTTTTAGGTAACATTCTGTTAGAATTAGAAGTCTAAGTCCCATTTCTAAAATTAATTTAGGAGCCCAAGTCCCACAATTCTTTGAAGTCACAGTGGCCCAGATTCACAAAGGAGCCATGTGTCCACCTTCTATTTAGGCCCTTAACTCCCACTGATTTACTTGTGTGCTCATACAATAGGGTGCATCAAGTCCCTTGCAATCTACACCTATGGGTGCAATACCTGCAAGTATATGTGCACAGATAGCAGTTGACTGTGTACTGTTTGCACTGACCAGATCCTCTTCCCATTGAAACTTTACCCTCCAATTTGACACATTCTAATGTTGTACATACTGCTAATAAATGGTCCTCCTTCCCATCTCTGTATCATGCCATAACTAATAGAATCTTTTTAAAATGGAATATGGCAAGTTTGTATGTTTTTTTGATCAGCTATAATTACACTTGGGTCAGAGTATCATACATGCCAGAAAAGCTGCATTTACTAAAGCCTTTTTCACTGAAAATGTATTAATAATGTATGACCATGATTTGAAGATAATGTAATAATTGCTTGCTTGATTATGTAGCCAAAATAATCATTTCAGAGCTGTTTGATTTTTGCATGGTGACTGCATTTCGTATAATTTTCAGGGCAACAGAAGCTCATCTGTTTGTTATGGTCCAGAAAACAACACTAAAATAATTCTCTTTCAATTTAAACCTTCCACAGCACTTAATTTTACTTTAAAAATACACATAACCCTTGTTCTTATATTCCAGAAAGAAAAATCCACATACAGATTAAATTCCTGAAGCATACATTTTACTCTACTTAAGATCACACAATGGCAAAACAGATAAAGAAAAAATGAAGACAAACTGAGTTGCACATGGTAGCTTATTTGTTAAAAAAAAGTTAACATTGTAGGAGCTTTAAATATAGGTTTCAAATATATGTGTATTAGGTTGCTAGTTTGCTCAAATGGAAATCTGCTGGGAAACCAGGTCAGGTAGTGATTCACAAATGTTATATGCCATCAAAAAACTGTGGTTACAATTAAAAATCTCTCCAGGAGATGCAATCCAAACATATTGCTAAGGAAAAAAAATAATGCAACAATAATAACTACAACAACTTGACAGACAAAATCTAACCTCTTAAGTCCTGTATCCTAAATGAAGAGGGAAACAACACCACCTAAAAGTGGCAGGACATAACCCCAGTATATTATTTTACCTATGCACCAGATGGCCAGTCACTTTTTGAGCTAGAGGGGGAGGTTCCGAAGCCCTCACCTTGGGCCCGACTCTTCTTTCATTGACTTCAGCGGTAAGAGAGGGCAACGTTGAATATTCCACCTATATTTTCCTTCATTTCAAATTTGTACATATTAATTGTATTTGAAGGGCCAAATTCCAGTCCCCATCTATGTATATCCATCCTGATTATCATTTCCTCCAGAAGATCTGGAGAGGCTATTCCATGAGTCTTCCCTGGCATGAACTGTTGGCTATTGTGTGATTAAGATCCAAGATTTGGTGTTAGGAAATTTTCACATAATCTTGTGTAGTTTATCTATTCTCCCAGCAGAACTAATTTCTATCAGGATGTGTGTTTGAATCTGTGGGGTGCATGTGTATACGTGAGACAGAGATGAAAGGATAGGCAGGTAGTCAAAATATAACTTCAGGATTATGTTGCTTTTTCCAGTACTTTGAAGAGGTCGTTTCTGTAAATGACCAAAGAAAGCAGTTTAGAGAGGACCAAAAAATTATACGCTGAAGTTTATTCCTATGTTGAGGGTCAGTCGAAGGCTTATGCATGGCCTAAATCTCACATAAGCCCTTATGCCCTCAGAGAGCATGTTGCAATGAGATAGAGTATTAAAATGAGATTATGCCAATGGAAGAAGGATGGATAATTCTTTTTGGTGTCACAGTTAAAGGGGCACAGAATTGCAATGTGAAGGAAAATAGAGAGAAGTCATATTGGTTAATAAGGGGCTATTCAAATTCTGAGGATAAAAAAATTGTGCCAGAAATGGACACTGTGGAGAGACACCCTGATTACCTATACACATGCTCAGAGGTGGGAGGGACAGAGTGTTTTAATTAGAGTAGTTCCTGGACAGCTGCTATAACAAAAATGACTTACTGTCCTGTGTACTAAGCCCCCCCACATTTCAAAATAGCTGCAGGGGTGCTTTAACTAAAGCTCATTCAATGAGGTTTATTTAAAGTGCCTTGATGGCCATTCAAAGTGTGGGGGGGCTTAATACATGTAACAGTGAGATGATGATGGAGCATCTTAATTAGAACATGGAGCAAACTCAATCAAGTCTGCTTCAATATGTTCTAATTGGAATGTGAATGAGCACATTTATAGGCAGCCCATATGGTCAGATAGTGCTTGCAGGAGAGGGATACAAGCATAAAAAATGAGAATTAGTATCTTTCAACTAAACAGCTAAAAGGGGGCTTTTATAAATGGAATATAGAAAGAAAAGAGGGAAATACCTCCCATTCCGGTCAGTTATTACTCTACATCTCAGTTACTTCTACAGCAGTTTTATCTCCTGTTCCAGCCATCACTTCTGCCCTAACTGCTGTCACACCCACTAAGTTTCTCATTACATCCAATGCTCCCTCCTTCAGTTTCACCTAACATTTGGTACCAGAATGGTAGTTTACCAAGTATCCCAGCAGAGATGCTGATAACTTAGCAAAGAAATCAGTTGATACAGAGAATTATACAGTGAACTTACTGAAGAGCCATGAAGAAACAGTAAAAAGCCAAATGATCTAAAAAAACAAAAGTAAGAACAACTGCCCCCAAACAAATAAACAAAACAGTTGGGGAGGAGGCTCTTAGCCAGACTGGCTGACCTGCTCCACCTAAGCCCGCCGGGGGATGGGGGGACTACTGCCACTGCTGGCCTGCTGAGCAACCCTTGCAAAGCCGGCAGGCCAAGGCACCTAAGGGAGCCCACCCCTGCCCCAGCCCTGGAGCGAGTTGTAGGCAAGGCAAGAGCCCCCAAGGGGACCCTTGTGTGCCTATACACAAATGCCAGGACCTTGGGGAACAAACAGGAAGAAATGCAAATAAATAAATGCAAATAACCATGATGTCATAGGGATAATGGAGACCTAGTGGGAATTCACCCATGACTGGGCCACAGGTATAAATGTCTATACCCTGTACAGGAGGGATTGAGTAGACAAAAGGGGCGGGAGCGTAACTCTATGTAAGGAAAGCTATGTGTCCCTGCAAGCCGACATTGGCACCTATGGTGGACTTGAGACCCTTTGTGTTAAAATCCGTGGGGAACACGGCACAGGGGATACTATGGTGGGAGTCTACTACAGACCCCCTACCCAGGGTCAAGATCTTGACCAGGAGTTTGCCAGGGTATTGGCTGAGGCCAAACACTCCCGGTGCATGGTTGTCATGGGAGGCTTTAACTACCCAGACATCTCATGGGAGGAGCGCTCAGCCAAATCTGAGTGGGTGCAAAGCTTTCTCTCGTGCGTGGATGACCTCTATCTGATGCAGAAAGTCTACGTGCCAAAGAGAGGTAAAGCGCTGCTCGACCTGGTACTGGCAACCAGGGACGACCTGATCAGCGACCTAATGATTGCAGGGAAGCTGGGTGACAGTGACCGCGAGCTGATCACCTTCACCATCCGCCGTAAAGCTGGTAAGTCAGTCAGCAATACAGAAGTCCTCGACTTCAGGAAAGCTGACTTTGACAAGCTCAGGAGGCTTGTCAGTGAGGCCCTAAAGGGCCACAACCCAAAAGGGAGGGGAGTTCAGGGCGAGTCATTGATCCTCAAGGGAGCAATCCTGGATGAGCAAGCAAAGTCTATCCCGTCTCAGAGGAAAGGCAGCAAAAGGGCACAGCAGCTCCCTTGGCTCTCCAGGGAACCAGTGGGTCTCCTGCATCTTAAAAGGAAGACCTACAAAGGAGGGAGGACTGGATCTACCACCAAGGAGGAATACTCTGCTCTGGTCTGGACCTGCAGAGAGCAAACCAGGAAAGCCAAGGCTGCGATGCAACTCCAGCTAGCTACAAATATCAAGAACAATAAAAAGTCCTTTTTTAGATATGTGGGGAGCCAGAGGAAAAGCAAGGGCAACATTGGACCCCTGCTAAACCAGATGGGACAACTGACAACTGATGCCCAGGCAAAAGCAAACTTGCTAAATGGGTAGTTTGCGTCAGTTTTTCACCAGTCCCATGGGATGCCCCTGCCCACTGCGGGACAAGGAGGCCCAGGTGACGGAGATTCCTTACCATCCATCAAAGCTGACCTCATGAAGGAATACCTTGAGAGGCTGGATACCTTCAAGTCAGCTGGCCCTGACGGTTTACATCCGAGGGTACTCAAAATGCTGGCAGGCATCATAATTCAGCCCCTGGCATGTATCTTTGAGAACTCTTGGGGCTCTGGTGAAGTGCCCTATTATTGGAAGAAGGCCAATGTGGTGCCTATCTTCAGGAAAGGGAGGAAAGTGGATCCGGCAAACTACAGGCCCATCAGCCTGAAATCTATTCTGGGGAAGGTCTTGGAAAAGATTATCAAAGAGGCCATCCTATACAGGTTAGCTGACGGCAACATCCTGAAGGATAGCCAACACGGGTTTGTTGTGGGGAGGTCTTGCTTGACCAGTCTCATTTCCTTTTACGACCAGGTGACCTATCACCTGGACAAGGGGGAAAAGATTGATGTCATATATCTTGACTTAAAAAAAGCCTTCAGTCTGGTATCCCACGATCACCTCTTGGCAAACCTGGCTAACTGCAGCCTCGACCTCACCATGATCCACTGGCTGGGGAATTGGCTCCATGGTAGGACCCAGAGGGTGTTGGTTGATGGAAGTCAATCGTCATGGTGTGCGGTGACCAGTGGGGTCCCTCAGAGCTCTGTCCTAGGGCCCTTACTTTTTAACATCCTCATCAGTGATGTAGACCATGGTGTCAGAAGCGGGCTGGCCAAGTTCGCCGACGACACCAAACTCTGGGGTAAAGCATCCACACCTGAGGACAGGAGGACGATCCAGGCAGATCTTCACAGGCTCATGAAATGGGCGGATGAGAACCTGATGGTGTTTAACACTGAAAAATGCAAGGTTCTCCACCTTGGGAGGAAAAACCTGCAGCATGCTTATAGGCTCGGCAGTGCTACACTGGTTAGCACTACAGATGACAGGGACTTGGGGGTCATGACTGACCACAGGATGAACATGAGCCTTCAGTGTGATGCTGCAGCTAGTAAAGCACGCAAAACGCTGTCTTGCATCCATAGATGCTTCTCAAGCAAATCCTGGGACGTCTTTCTCCCATTGTACGTGGTCATAGTGAGGCCACAGCTGGAGTACTGCATCCAGTTTTGGGCTTCACAATTCAAAAAGGATGTGGAGAAGCTTGAGAGAGTGCAAAGGAGAGTCACGTGCATGATCAGAGGTCAGGATAACAGACCTTATTACAAGAGGCTGAGAGCCATGGGACTCTTCAGCCTGGAAAAGTGCAGGCTCAGGGGCGATCTGGTGGCCACCTATAAGTTTATCGGGGGTGTTCACCAGGATCTGGGGGAATGTCTGTTCACCAGGGCGCCCCAAGGGATGACAAGATTGAATGGTCACAAACTCCTCTGCAACCGTTTCAGGCTGGACATAAGGAAGAACTTCTTTACTGTCCAAGCCCTCAAGGTTTGGAATAGACTGCCGACGGAGGCGGTTCAAGCTCCCACTTTGAACGCCTTCAAGACACTTTTGGATGTTTATCTTGCTGGGATCCTATGCTGGGCAGGGGGCTGGACTCGATGATCATCCGGGGTCCCTTCCATCCTGAATGTCTCTGAAATCTATGAAATCTATGAGATGCTCTGAAGGCAAGCCAGAAAGAAAAGAAAAATGAAAAAACAAGGTTGATGTGAAATTATTGCTCATACTCCCATTAGGGCTGGCTGCAATAACTTGTAAAATAACAAATATTAGAAGGGGAGAAAATACGGCGAGTGGAACTGAGCTTGAGAAATGGGAAGCATAAATTTTAAAAAAGGGAATGCGGAAACTACAATAAATCTATACTTCAGTATAGATTTCATGAATTAGTGCACATATTAAATGAACTGCAGTGGTATTGCCTCTGAATTGACCATTGCCATGTGGACCAAAAGCTATCTATAAAAAGGTGTGAAGATAGATATTGAGTTACAAGAAGGGCCCTAGTGGGATCTTGTAGGCGTTAATATTAGGCATGGCTTTAATACATTTCATTATTAATGATCTGGAAGTTTATAAACAGCAAATTAATTACACTAAAATTAGGAGGCGAGGCAATATGCTGCCAAAATTTTGCTCAACTATTTTCCATCTCAGCTGGCAATATGTTGACAGGAGTGCCAGGGGGGGGAAATTCTGCCTTACCAAACAAATATGTCTGTCACTTCTACCTCCCCACTCTGCCCAAAAGTCCATTGTTTCCATTGCGGTCTCTCTCCCAGTCTGTAGGTGTTCCCATCTTCACCCACTGGCCATTACCTTTTAACCCACTGTGTTTTCCCTTCTTTTGTTCTCTCGGAGGCTCTCTCCCAGGTAACTTCCTGGCAGTGCTAGCAGGCAGGAGTGTAATAGTCTTGGCTGGTGACTGTGGAACCAAGAAAGCCATTTAGTAGTCTCCCATTTAGGGTGCCTTATTTGGGGAATGAGTCTTTTTATTCCTGGAGTGGGTCCCCCAACTGCTGAAGGTCTTCCAAGCAGGTGGTGGGATTGGGTGTCTGATAGCTTGTGTGGAATTCACAGATGAGTCTGATGAGTGAGGGAACAAGGCTCCAGGATCACTGCCTATGCTAACTTAGTAGGCAGGAACAGTGGTGCTCATCAGTAGCTACAGGATTTTCATGCAGGGTCTCAGCAGATTTGGCTTTATCTCCTCTCATGTTTCCCATGTGCCACTTGGTGAACCAGTGATGGTGTACCTTTATGTGTACCTAGAGAAAGATGTGAAGCTATTGTAGGGGAGCTTTTTTAGCAGCAATTACTTAGGTAATGGCCATAATGGGCACAGTCAGAGAGAGCTGAAAATTTTAACAAATTAAGGTCACCCCAGCCCCAGCATTTGTGGGCAGAATGCATAACAAAATTTTGGTCACTTTTTCCCTACATGTAACCTAATTTTATGATACTATTATGGGCAGTATTCAGACACCATGATGACAGTGCCACACAGAACCTACATAGAAAATGGTAACTTCAAATATATCCCTTCATTTTTAAATATGTTCATTTTTCTTCTGGTGGCTATTGTAAACCCAACAAGAATTGGGGTGTGTGCTTGTACACAGATGTGTTTTGGAATATGAACCCCCACAAAGGTTGGTTTTCAGTATCTAGACTTTCTAGATGTAAGTAAGTGTACAATGTAATGCCCTCTTTTAAAATTAGGAGTCAGATGGTAAAGTATAATGCAGGAAAAGTTGGGCTGTATTAGGACGGATATATGAGACCTTTTGAACATACTAAAACTCCTGATCATAGTTTTCAGAAGTACTGTACTGGGTGATGTGTACAGTATCATGCACATTATTAATTATTATTGCTTAAATAGTACTTATTCGGTTGTTTATTAATTACCTATCACCATACTACATGGGTACATAAATTAAGTAATGATCTTAAATTTAACTAGCAAATTGAAACAAAATGGAGCAGACATTTCTGTGCTGAAGTTAAGCTTTTTATCATACTCTTTTTTTGCTTGAAGAATCTTTGCACTTCTTAGTTTCACACTGGACTGGAAAATGAGATGCCAAAATACAATGGATCATGTTGCTTTTTTGATACTTACAGTTAGAGTAGAAAGTACAGGACATACCATGAAAGAACCTGTTCTTGGAATATTTCTGTTACAAATATCCCTGGTGGCACTTGAAAGGATAAAAAAGTTAGTAGAAGTATCCAACTTCATGCTGCAGGGCATAAACCAATCACTAACTGCCTTGGGTTGGAAAAAAATTCTAGTTTGGGCAGATCACTCAATAACTGTCTGTTATGAGTGCACCTTTCTCTGAAGCATCTTTACTGGCCTGCACCTGAGAGAATGTGTAACTAGATAGTAGGCAGTCAGACATTGTCCAGATGGAGTATACAGTAGCTGGATGGATGAACTGATAGATAGCTACCATTGGTCTTATACAATACCATTCCTTTGTTCCAGTATTGTGAACTCAAAGGATTCAGATAATGGTAATTATCTGCACCTCTAGAGCTCTAGAGATTTGCCCATTTCTAATACTTTTACATTTGGCTTCTTAGAGTTGCTTTCTCAAATTAGCAGCCAAGTATGCAATCTCCTGCTTCCATTTGTTTCTGCTGTTGCCATGATTTAATAGGGACAGGGGTGGGAGAGGTGCAGCGCTAAGCAGAAAAATGGCGAGATGCCAAAAATTGAGTGTTAACTTGGAGCTACAGCAAACAGGCAGACCGTTAGCCTGAGGCTGCACAGTAGCCCCAAATTCTGCCATTTTGACTGACAAATATTGGTGGATTTGCCCTTCCTCCATTATATCCAAGAATACACATTAATATCCTCCTGTCTTTTCAAGGGTGTTGCTTACCCTAGGGGCCTAAGTTGATCAGATGGCGCTGACTGTTCTAGAAAGGCAGCATAGTCCACTATATAGTTTGGTTCTACTTTGGGCTTGCTGAGAAAGTCACATCACTTCTCTGGATTTCTCTGACACAGTGTGCCTTATATATTTAGATTATAAGATCTCTGGGGGGCGGGGATATTCCCTCGGTGTCTTTGTACAGTACCTAATGGCCTCATTTGGCACCTTCTTTACTCAGCAAACTGTTCTGCTCAACCTGCTCTGCTATGCGACTGTCTGTCAGGGGTACAGTCATGACAGGGGTATGTAATTGTAGCTGGACCCTAGAGGGTCATAACCCAGGGAAAAAAGGATCAGATGGTGTCAGGAATAGATAGGGTCAAGACTAGAGTCAAGAATCAAAGGGATCAGGGAGTAGATGGTTCAGGAGACTGAGGTCTGCAAGGGGCAGAAGCACAGCTGGTCACCCTGAGTACAGCCACAAGCTCACATGGACAGGAAAAGAAAGCAGGGATCCAGACCAGAATCACTAGCCAGGGAGCAGGTGGATGCAGCTGTAAGGAATCTGGGTGCAGGTGATCACCCAAGTAAAGCCACAAGGCAGGAACTGACTGTTGGAAGACAGAGGTCTGGACTAGAGTTAGGAACAAGGAGAGGCAAAGGGGCAGCAAGTCCAGAGCAGTGGGTCCTAGGCTAAATTCTGGAACAAGGAGTCAGCAGGCAGGAATAAGAAACTGGAAAACTAGGGATCAACAGGCAGGAAAGTAAGAAAAAGCAGTCAAAAGCCTAAGGCTATACAAAGACATCTGTCCTGTTGTGTAGCTTTCTGGGTACTGAACGAGCTGCTGCTTATAAGCAGGAAGTCTTGCCCATGCAGGGAACTGGGGCCAGCTGGAAACAGGCCACTGGCAGCCAATCTCTCTCAAGTAGCCAGCTGGGGCAATTTAGCTTGCCTGCTGCTCTGACATCTGATACTGTCCTCTCCATAGTGCCTCACTACCCAGCTGTCTTCATGCCCCTACTACATGAGATATGGTTAATGTTAGATCCCCCGACTCCATGCGGTGCCTAATGACTAGGGAGTTGAGGGTCCGATTGCTCATGGATCCTGGTACTCATTAGCCAGAGCAAGCAGGGAGCAAACACCAACACACATTGCTTGCAACAGCTTTATTCAGAATGGAGACAGCTTCGGACGAGCTCCCTCACAGACACATAGCCCGTGAAACCAGGGGAGCTGCAACAAACAATAGTTTTTTTCACATTTATACACTTTAGTTCAGGTTCATTATTCACTCCGCCTATGTCCCTCCGGTTCCACCCATTTCTCCTCCAATCTCCAGCTCCACCTCTGTTTACTGTTTGCTTCCTTAGCATGGTATTGCCTATGCATTTCATTCATTTACATGCCTCTCTGCTAAGAGCGCATGTGTAAGACTCTGACCTCCGCTTCTTTTGGTCACTTGCAGTTTCTTGCTGACTCTTTCATTTTCTTACTGACTTCAGCACCATCTCCAAGCCTGTACTTCTGCTTTGTCCCCTAATGATAGCCATTGATCTGTATCCTATTTTTACACAACACATCATGCACTTTGCGCCCTATCCTTTTGTTAGGAATCCACTTACTTAAGCATTAGCAAAGTTAGTTACTTTTAATATATCATCCAGCCTTATGACTAGCGGCTTTTGCTGGGGTTACTTTTAATATATTATCCAGCCTTTTGACCAGTAGCTTTTGCTGAGACAGGGGAAAAACCCTTCATTCAGCTGCACACTCAGTACTTCCCAAAATTCATATCGTTACCCTAACAGTTACCATATTTTCAGTTCCAATAAAAGGACACCTGTTGGGGGACACGTCACTCCCCACGCACAGCCCCCTGGCCCTGCCAGTGCCCCTCACTCCCAACCTGCAGCCCCCTGTCCCTGCTGCTGTCCCTCACTTCTGACCCGCAGTCCCTCAACACCCGCCCCCCCCCCGGCTATGCTGGTGCACCTCAGTCCCAACCTGCAGGCCCCAATCCCTGCTGCTGCCCCTTACTCCTGACTTGCCGACTCCTTGCCCTGCCAATGCCCCTTGCTTCGGACCTGCAGCCCCCTAGCCCTGCTGGTGCACCTCACTCCTGACCTGCAGCTCCTTGCTTCCCCCAGCCCTACTGGAGGGGGCCCCCAGCTGCCCCTATCCTGACAGGGCTGGGACATGATAGCTCCGATTCCTGTGGGTGGCAGCGAAGTGAGTCTGGCCCCGGCATGGGAGGGAGAGAAGAGGGGATGCCTGTGGCACCCCCCGCTCTGGGCTGGGGCTCCAGCACCATGCCAGGTGGCCTGGCCATGCACCTCCAGGCAGTGCCCCACAAGCACAGGCTAGCTACAGAGCTCCCCACTGCCCCCTTCCCTTGCTGGAGAAGAAGGTGCCTTCTCCTCCCCCACCACCCATGCCCCTGCCGTGCTGCAGCCCTGGTGCCTGGACAGCTTCCCCCAGTGCTGGCAGGCACCGCCCCACACACATGCCCTTCCACACACCCTGCCACACACACACGCCCCCGGACAGTCACCAAGCCCTGGCCTTCTAAACCCCTGCCCCTGCAGACTTAACTGCATCCAGCTGCTGACGCTGCTCCCATAACCCTGCCAGGCTGCACGCTGGCCACATGCATGCACGTGCAGATGCACATGCACCCGCTGCCACCAATTGCCCTCCCCCTGCTCCTGCTAGTGTAGCTGAGCAAAATCCCAGACATTGGTTCAGATTTCAAAAAACTGCCTGGATGGAGACTGGAGGGTCCAAAAAGAAGACATGTCTGGGAAAACCTGGATGTATGGTAACCCTAACATGAGATGGCTATTAAACTTAAGCAACATTTGGGATGATAAGACACAACACTTCATGGTTATTGAATCCTTATCCAACCCATCAACTATCTAGAAGGGTCGGTTTGGTTTTTGAGTTAGAGTTTGGTATCCTTTTATTTCCTTTCAGTTGTTCTTCAACCACCCCTTATATGTCTGCAGCATTTTAATATGAGCTAGAGAGTCAGCGAGTTAACATCTAATTTTATGTTAACTGCTTGTGTATTTACAAGTATCTACATTTGCAAATGGCTACTTACAGACCTGTTCAGTCACTTTATGTAGGGAGATGTCTATTTACATGTGTATGCAGAACACAGTATGCAAGTTAAGCCTCCAGTTTCATATGCATGCTTTCCATCTGCATTTGCACCTCTAGCTTTTGAAAAGTATTTATAGCCACAGAAAGAGCCAGCCCAGGCAGAAATATTACATTTCACTGAAGGAAAGTTGTTTTAGACCATTTCATAAGGTTTCACCTGTGAGACATGAGGTTGTTTTTTGCTAAAAGTGAAACTTTCAGCATAGGGAAAAGATAAAGCATTATTCATAGTCTCACTTGAAGAGGCTTGAAGAGGCAGAGCGTCTCTTCCTCCATCCAGGATGTTTTGCTCAGCTTTAAGCACGTTTCAGGGTGCGATTGGCTTAGTCTATAACCAAATGCTATAATTTGGAGTGCCCCGTAACAAAGAGTTTGTCATGTGACCATAACAATCACACTAGATCAATACAAAAGGTTATCATAATTATCTGTAGCTTCTTCATTCTTATACTAAGAAAATTGAAATGTGTAGTATAGTTTTAAGGTTTTTTACATGCAAGGCAAAATTCCTGGATCATCATGGCTACAACATCATTCAAATACTACCAAAGTAGTATTTGACAGTATTCAAAGTAGTATTCACTGACAGATGGTCTGTAAAAGAGCAGGAAAGGAGAGCAAGAAGAAATATTTTGTTTCTTACTATGTATTATTGAACTGACTGACGCTGGCGGAGTCATCAGAAAACAGGGCTCTACCTTAATCAGAGTTTGGATGCAAAACATATTTTGTTGCTGAAAAAACAAAGATTAACCATTCTGTATGCTCTTTCTGTATAAAATATATGAGCAGTAGTCTGACTTACACTATTATATGCATCAGGCCAGATAAGCTCACCTACGTATGGTGTGAAATGTTTACTATTTTGCTAAATGTTTTATTTAGTATAATTAGCTCTTCGAACTACTCACATCTATGATATTCAATAAGGATTTAAAAATTCAGTTTTTCTTCCAAGACAGCATGTGACCTTTTCTTTAGAGTTATAATTACAGTATTAAGGGCCCAATACAGACTGCTGTGGAGTACCCTGAATTCCTGAGACCCTTTCTTTCTTTTTAAACCCCCCAATAAAGCAATATGTGATAAAGCAGGTGGACTGTATTTTGTCTTAAGTCACTTCTTCAGTGAAAGCTTGATAAACACAGCCCTCTCTCTTCCCCCCACTCCCCGCACTCCCCCTCCTTTGTATCCCTTCAGGAAGTGAAGTTATAAAACACTCATTGCTTTCAATGGATGATAAGAACAGGTCCAAACCACTATCATATGGCCATACACACATGTATGGCTTAGGGCAAAACTGACGCCAGTGGTCTGATTTGAAAGAGGTAAATCAGTCCCGTTATTTTTAAATAGAAAAGTGACATGGTTGTGATCAGCACACATGACTATCATATGCATATGAGGAATACGTAATGGCTGCACTAGTTTCTAAAATGATTAAAAGGAGATTTGTTTCAAAGGCAATTTAGGAAAATGCCACGGGGCTTCTGTGAAAATATGCCTCTCTCATCAGTGTATTTGCCCTGTAGAAACATGCTTACTAAATCTGTAATATGGTTTACTAAGACTTCCCTGCTGCTGCTGCTACAAAAATACAAAATAAAACAAAACAAAAACCCCTTTCATATCTTCCCCCTTTACTGGGCTACTAGATTACTTTGACCTCTGATAGTAAAATAAAAATATAAAATATAAATCTGAGGCTTGTGAAGCAGCTATATTGAGCAGTGACTAATACAAGGAAAAGGGGGTAAGAACCCCAACATTATTTCCCTTATTTGGGAAATAATTATTCTATATTTGGATTATATAATATCCCATTATCCATTATATCCCAGTATTTGGGATAGATTTCTTGGTCATTTCACTGGCTAATCTTAAGGAAGAAACAGATTATATATTTCCTGCTGAATTACCTGGAAATGTAACAAGGGCCACTTGCCAAGCAAGCTGATTGGTTTAGCTCCTATTGGTCCTAGGGCAGTCCATGCAGAAGTTAAAAGGTTAGTGGCTTTCTTTTTTGGGTCCAGTTTGGCTTAAAGTACTATTCACACAGAAGGTTTCTTTCCCGAACTCCAATGGCCAGTGCTCTCCATCAAAGGCAGTTCTATTTGCCAAACTGGGGTTTAGGTACACTTCTCAGGGGACTTTTCCTATGTGCATATACACAGCGTGCAGCACAGCTTTCCTTAGCTACTCACTTTGCTTTAATAAAAGTCCTGCACACATCTGTATCACATGGCACTAGATTCTGTGCTTAGCCCAGGAGAGAAGGGTCAGATGTCAGAGAATTCGCTATGGCTCCCCCTTATCACAGCTGGTTTTAGCACAACATGACTTAGAGCTGTTACTTTAGGTTGGCCCAGTGTCCTTAACTGTGTGGATGCTAGGAGATGACGGGTGTTGCAGAGCCCTGTTCCACTTTCTACGGTCCTAATCTCAGGACACCGCTGCTTTCCAACATGATGCTCTGCAGAAGAGTTGGGCCAGAGGAGCCCGGCATATGGGACAGAAGGTTTCTCTCCAAAATCAGCATTCTTTGCAATTCAGGTCAGGCAGGGTCAAGTTACAGCACCAATGCGTTAATGAGTCTGGCCCATTCAATTCAAAGCATCGCATATTGGTCACATTTGTGTCAGTTTTCACTAGAACACACCTAGCTCCTTCGTTTGGAGAGTTATTTTGATTGCTGAGCTATTTGAAAGCCCTGTGTTACTAGCCCACCCCACCTTCTGGGACACCAGACAACCCTACTGTCATATGTCTTCTGAAGTCACATTTTGCCTGTGACACCCCTTGCCACACCTCCATCTTAAGCAAGAGGGAGTGGGGAGACTTAAGGATTGGTGACACGTTTGTTTTCAGATCTCCTGTAGCCTACAATGGCATGGCTCCAGACAAGCCAGAGTTCATGATGCATTTGACATTAAATAGTTGGTTCCCTCTGGCTTGCTCACCTCCTAGCACCATGACTAGCTTCAAAAGCAGGGGGTCAAAGGTGCTCACATCCCTATATGCCCCATAGATTTCCCAGGACATAAGAGATATGGGTTTAAGTCTACTGAAGTTGAGGACCCAGGTCCTCCCATGTCCTGCCCAAATGCTCTAACCATTGTGCTATTTAAGGGGGACTCCCCACATAGATATCTCCCCTATTTCCCCATCTTTGTTCCAGTCAAAGGACACCCATCAGCCTTCCCCCAGGATAGCCTGCAATCCTTTTAAAAGCCTCAGGCTGGCTGGGCCCAAACCTTTCTGAAAACAGGTGGACATGAGATGTGCTTGCTACTCCCTGCCCCCACTCCCACTCCAGGCTCAGTCCCTAGAGTGACGGTGGGGGTAGCAAGTTTAGCAGCATCTATCAAGCAGGGGGCTGCTCCAGGGATTCAGCCCTTAGGCTCTTCACCCCACCTCCCACCCCTAAAAAGTAAAGATTAAGGATTTGATTCATGGTGATAGCAGATTTGAAGAAACTATTTACCAACAGGCAGTAGGGGGAGCAGAGGTCACTTCAACAACCCCAATGAGCTTCTGTTCTGGAGACACGTGCAGGATATTAGGTAGGAGATGCTGATGCTATGCCCTCTGAGGACTCTGCTAAGACAGAAGCCCTGTTTGGGGAAGAGTCCTCTGGAATCCAGACACCTTGTATTGCTTTGATTTGAGGAGTTTGACTTGAGGACCTGTCCTTTATCGTTGATATAGATACAAGACCCACATTGAATGCTGCAGATCAAATCCAGGGTATGTAGCTCCAAAGTCTTTTTGATCACGAAGGTGTTTTCTACAAATAACCTTGGTACACTTTTGCATTCACTAAGAGATACTTAAAAATAAGGCAAATGACCATCAAATATCCAGATAAGACAATGGCTAAAGATGAGTATTATGTGCAGTTAAGTCTGCATAAAATGACAAGCTGGTTAGAGAACTTCCCTTTTTTAAAGCACCATTCCAAAATACAAAATACATTTTTTTCTTTACCTTCAGTGGGATACCACTTCTAGTAAGCAACACTTGAGAAGTTACTTAATGTTCCTTTCAGTGAAATGAATGAGAATCATGCATAGCTTGTTCCTTTCCCATGCTGTTACATACAGAGAGTACATATTCTAGAATAGATTAAGCTCTTTTTCTGCAGCAGTTGAGGCAATTGGGGCAGCAAGTTTAGCAGCATCTATCAACAATTTTCATGCCCCACAGTTTTATTTACACACACAAAAACACACACACATTTTCTTGCATACATGCCCCAGAATAAGACATGCACCTTGTTTTTGAAAGGCAGAATGAAGAAAACAAGATCTTCCCTTGTAATAAGTAATTGAGTAGCAGTTCCTGAGGAGCTGAACCTACTCATTGTTTTGCTCCCTGTGGATCACATGCAGGCTTTGCTTTTGCCCCTTCTTACCATATTACCTCACACATAATAAATACTCGAATGTTCAGCAGCTGGCTTTTGGAAGGCATGTGGGAAAATAGTGTGCGTGTATGTTACATGTTTTGGCTGCTTTTCAGTTACCTACCTAATGATAGATTTAGCCAATTAACAGAATCCCTTATGCATGCTATACAGGGCTACATCAATTGTTATTGTTTCAAAAGTTATGTTCATTCAGCAACCAGAAAACCTTCTGTGGGTCATCCTACTGTCTCTACAAAGTCATAGTTCATGATCCAGCCAAAACAACCTTCGAAACAGAGGCCAAAAACTCCAATCAATGGGTGAACTTATGTTCACAGTTTAAATCAATTCAAACATCTGGCCAGCAGCTGGCAGATAACAAGTACCACCAAGAATTACAATCTATTAATAATCATTTTCAGAAGTATGGGCATTATCCTAATAAAATTGGCCTTGAAGCCATTTTTGGTCTCAAATTTCATAAAAAATAACCTGTTAAAATGTATGACAGAATAGAGCAACAAGAGCTATTTGCAACCATTTGGTTGTTACAGGAGTTTCTGGGAACTGAAGTAGAACTGCAAGAGTATAGTTCCTTAACTATAATATTGGTACTCTTTCCAGATTTTAAAAATTGGTGCTTTAAAATCTGTGTAATTTCTTTCATAGCCCATCACAAAAAACCAAAAAAAACCCCAAACCACACTTGTTCTATATAATTTCATTATGGACCATTAATCAGAAACTTCCATTAGATTATATCCTATAAAGCATTATTAGGGAACATTCCTTTCCCCATTGTTTTTGTATGTATTTTTCATGGTAATTTTACCAGGAGCGTTTCATCCCTGCTATTTGCAAATTTAGATTTACTAAGGGCTTATATTTAAGACTTAGACAGAAAATAAGACTATAAGCAGAAATTTTGAGAAAATGTAGGTATCATGAAGTATATGGACAAGTGCTGTGACTACTTGGCCTTCCGCATATTTAGCTTGCTCTACGACTCCTTGATTTCTGCTTTCATGCCTCTGTCTTCATAACAACCACTACTTCCCTCACCAATTTGTCTTGAGACCTGCACTACTTGCTGATTTCCCTCATCAACTGAAGTCTACACTTTGCTGACAGACTCTGCAAGCAGACTGGCTTAGTTTTGTCTGATTAATGTACAATAATTCTCAAATTATAGTGATACTAGTAGTGGTGCCAGGGATAAACACTCAGAGAAACTGATGATGACTGATTTTTGGTGTTTGGGACATGTGCATTAAATTGCTTTTTATCTCTAGGCATGAACACGCAAATATGTTGCTGCACATCATCTATGTAGTGTGGTATTATCTCACAGCACATATGAGATAGCTTAGCACTCAAAAGAAAGTGTGTTAATTTACCTTGCATTTGCTGTGTGTTGAGTGTTCATAAGCATTTGTCTAAATTCATGAGTTATCTAAATGCTCAAGCACCTAGGGTGCAGATAGGAGTGCAGCTCCCAGCTGTAACTCAGAACGATTTCTGCAAAGTGTTCTGAGCTATGTTACCCCAGACCAAACAGAAGTTCACTGTTGGTTCCAGGGGAGAAGGGAATCTAGCTGTGGGCACTGCAATGCCCAGGGCTCTCTTCCAGTGATCGCTGCTTTCAGAATAGGAGGGGGGAATGGCAGTGGAGAGAGCTTGTTCTTGGGGGTTGGGTGTGTGAATTGGAGCCTGCCCCCCACTTCGAGGGGGGGCTCCAATACACCCACCCTACCCTCGGGGGGGGGGGGGGGGACGGGGCACTGAAAACCCCCCACACTGAACTCTCTCTGCTCCCTTTTCCCCTTACCATTCTGGAAATAGTGATATGCTGGAAGCTTAGCAGTCACAAGTTAAAAAAGACCTTACAGTTTAACATCTTTATTTGATACTTCATGCAATGAGGATTCAGATTTTCTCCCAACTGGCCATTTTTGAAACTTTACAACCATGCACTTTTGTTTTGTCACAGCTACATGTTTCCCCTCGCTTTATGCTGTACATGCATTCCTGGAACACAGCGCGTAACTCAAATTTGCATAAAGGGAACCCACTTTACAATATAACAAATAGGGATACATTCCAAGGCCTTGACTGTACTGACTCCCAGACCCATTTTTACCACTTTTTACAAGACAATTTTGGTACTCACCAACAGCAGACAGTACACACAAGCACTGGGAAGTGGTGAACGTTACCATAACTGGGATGGCAACTACAGAAACGTGTCACAGAAAACGAGCGAGGAGAACAGATCTACACAGGAGACTATATTTTGGTGCACGTCACTTCCACAATGCACCGCACAAAGCAGCTGACTGAGGGCTTCCACCACACTGATCGCATAAGAGTGAATTTACCTTGCATATAACAAATTTTTGTTATAAAAAGGTCATCGCATGAGAGTGAATTCGCACATAAAGAACCCGCATAAAGCAAGGGAAACCTGTATAAACTGCTTTCTGTGACCAGATCAGGTGAAAATTGTCACTTCTGTCTACACCACTAAATTCACACACTGCCTTACCACACAGTAAGTTGTTAGTGTACTCTATCCTCTTTGAAAATCTGAATGTCCTCCCCTCTCCCATCTCTTTCAAGGACTTCAAATTTGAGAGAATGTGTCCATCATTCTTCTTTTCTCTAGCCAATGGATTGATTGCTCCTGTACAGATAGATTGCTCAGGACTTTTTCATCACCTGTCTCAGTTTTTAATGGTCTCTTCTTTCCAGTATGTAGGTTGAAGATGTGTGGCTGGTATTGCTGATATTTATGTAGGATACTGCTCAGTATCTGAAGTATATGTACTCATAACAGTTGTAGGATCTTTTCATTCCTGTCATCTGCCATACAAGCAATAGACATTGTGTTCTCTAACAGACCTTGTGTTCCCTTAAGTAGGGAGACAGGAGAAAGAATCAATCCCTAGTGTTCAGCAGAACATTGGTATTCTCCATATTTCCTGTCAATTAATGTTACAGCTGAACTTCCCAAAGGGCAATACATGGATCACTTACAGATCATCACATAATATGGGATGCCGGAACTCTTGAATTAAATGACAGATAAAGATATTTAAACATTTTCCCAATACTATTATCCATGTAAGCAGATGCTGTTGCAGGCAAGAAAGTTATTGAGTCATCAATAGGAAGGAAAGAAGGATATGGTAATCCCTCCAGTCCCCTGAACAGAAAAGTAACATGGGCAATTTTTCTAAGTTTGACAAAGGGCAGAGACTATATTTTAGGTTGTTTTTGAAAGAAAAAACCTTTCAGAAAGTACAAATGAACTAAGCCCAGAAAACTGTGAAATTGCTCCAGAATGGAATCAGAGCTGCTTTACAATGATTTGTGGATTCTTTGTTTTGACCTGGTTATTTGGATGTCTACTGAATGAAAATGCTGTTTTAGTTTCATAGGGTTTTATGTGAGATTAGATGTCTACAAACTGAAGATTTAAACTTCTTCATGTCTAAATCAGTGATTCCTACCCAGGGTGCTGCAAGACCTTTTCAAAGATGCTGCTATGCCCAGCACCTGTGACAGGCAGTAAATGTTTGTTTCTCCTCTTTCCTGTTCTGGGCACTCCAGTGCCCCACAGACAAACAGCATCTCTGGCTGCTCCTTGCCCCCAGGCAGCTCTTGTGTTAGCATGATCCCAGGAGTATACTGTGCTGGGCACAAGCTGGAGGATGGGCAGTAGGCCTGTGCAAATTGGCTAGTATTTGCTTTGGAGTTGGCCAGTTCAGGGGACAGTGATTCAATTAGGTGATTTGAATCACTGTCCCAAATCGATTCAGCTGCCGCCGCCAAATCTCTGAATCTTCGAATCACCCAGGCCAGGCCCATCCCCCACCTGCTCTCCTAGTCCACCAATGGCTGCCCTGCCCATACCAGCTCCTTGCACTCGGAAAAAAAAAAAAGCCCCAACTCACTGGGTGCTGCTGGGCAGGGGGGCAATCCCTGCTGCCCTCCACTGCCTCATGCTGCATGGAGGGCTCTGCACGAGCTCCCCAACCCCCCCGCCTGCCGTCTTAGCCCCCCCATGGCTGCCCCGACCACTGTGGCTCTGGCCCTTTAAGAAAAAACAAAAAAAACCCTGAGAAAAAACCTGCACTAACTGTTCCTGCTTGGCAGGGGTGGGGGAAGGGTGTGTTTTGTGACCCCACTGCCCCGCACCATGTGGGGGGCTCTGCACCAGCTCCCCAAAGCCCCAAGGCTGCTGCAGGAGTGGAGAGTCCTGGAACTTTTCTCTTTTTTGTTTTTTTTCCTTAAAGGGCCGGAGCTGGCCCTGGCGGGGCAGCTATGGGGGTGGGGCTGGGGGAGTCAGGGGGCTTGTGGCAGAGCCCTGCATATAGCATGGGTGCCGCAGCCACCGGGGACTGTCCAAATCAGTGAAGCTCTCTGAATCTTTTCCAAAGATTCGGAGGGCTTTGAATGGATTCAAACCTTTTAATTAGCCCCCTCATTCAATTCGGATTCAGAGATTTGGCCAATTAAGCGAGCCGAATCTCCTCCAAATCGAATCACCACCCAAAGCTTTGTACAGCCCTAATGGGCAGCTGTTGGGCTGCACTTTTCAGCTTTGCTGTTCCTGTGGCCCTCATACTCATGGGGCACGTGGGAAGGGCCATAGGTACATATGGCTCCAGTTGCCAGCTTTCGAGTCCCTAGAATTGAAACATTTGTCCCCCCAGATACAGACCAGGAGCTGGGAGAGATAGTAGAAAAAAGCAGGTGACAGTGGAGCAAGGGCTCCTCCTCCCTTGCTCTAGATTCTAGATTCCCATACACTAGATTCTAGCTAGATTTTTAGCCTCAAGTCACCCCAGCCGAGAACCACTGATCTAAATGCTTTGTTACCACTATTAAATTAAATGCTATGATTTTAGGTATGTTGTCTGGTTGCAATATACCATTTCTCATATTCCTGAAAGGAAGAACTATAGGTGTCTATACTCAGTCAGACCTACTACATCAGTACACCTTAGAAGTAAAAGGCACAATGTCCAACACCTGACAGGCTATATTGGAGACACCAGAAAGGGCATATATGTACAGTTAACCCTGCAACTATAATGACCCCCATAAACCAGATAGTGTTTGGAATTATTCATGGTTGCAACTTAGTTTTTCTTCTCAAAACCAGTAAAATAATTTTCTACCAGTACCTGCTTTGTTATAGAAGACACTTTACCACACATTATTCTGTGATATTAACAACCCCACTGATTAGCAATGTATCAAAGTGATATACCTTAATTGAAGCACTTACTGAAGCAAGAAAGGGAAGTTAATATAATTATCATGAAAGATAAAATGTACACCTGCAGTAAGAACCCTCTTATCTGGTTGAAGACATCCTTCAACTGATAAGGACACTGCTGAATTGGGGCTTAACCATACATCTAAACTGGACTGTTTTTGACATCATCCTTTATGCTTATGACAGCATGACATTTTAGCTCAAGTTTTTACCCAGGTCAGTGAAATGCAAACTGTGGATAAATATTTTAGTAGCAAAATATACTCTCTCATGGATATCAAAAGCAACCTGTACGCACAGATTCCTAAAGTTTTCCAAATACTGTTTTTGTCTATTCATATATAAAGAAGAGTCCAGAACAGAATCAACAAACGATCAGTTTCAGGATACAAATTTTCAAAAATATTCCAGAATTTCAATCTTCATCTCTGTCCATAGACAAACTGTGGCTTTTTTCCAACCCAAAATTTATTAAGATTTATGAGTAAAGAAAATATTACATCTTAAGTTATTACTCATCAGTAGCACTGGAATACATATTTACATTTTTATTTGAAGTCTTCAGAACTTCAGTTCTACAACTGGGCAACATATCCATAAGTGTTTCATAAACTTTCAAACACATATTTATACAGATATTTTTGCATATATATATATATATATATATATATATATATATATATATATATATATACACACACACACACACACACACACACACACACACACACACATATAAAAATATTTCTGAGACCCAAGAACTGAGAATAGTCAAAAGGACATTATTGCTACATTTCCATATTTACAAAAAAAGTGTGTAAAACCATTCAGAACAATAAGCCACCGCAAAATAAGTTTTGAAAGACCCTAAATTATAAAAATATAAATTTCAAGTACACAACAAAAAGAAATCTCTTTCAGCGAAGTGCCCATGAAGTACCAAGACATTTACAATTATAACACCTAGTAGCTTTCAAAGTCAGTACACTACAAAATAACTTTCATAGCATTAAAATGAGAATTCTTAACAACAAAAATACATAAGAACTTCTCCAAACAACTGGCTAACTTTGGAAAGGTGCAATAGCTTAAGTCCAGTGCAAATGAGTATTTTAAGATTGACAAATTTAAGTATAATCCAAACATGTGCTTATATAAAAAGAGTGAAAATGAGTGGCATTCAATATAACCTATAGGCTGTACTACCAGTGTCAATATTTACAAGTATCTTCTATTTGGGCACTTAGTTACACAACAAAAATAAATGTAAATGCCACTAAGAACCTGGTAGTTTAAGTTTAAATAAGAGAGTGTCTAAGTGCGTTGTAAATAAATAGATACTTAACCAGTACTTTGTCTCCTAAATGCTTCTTTACTGATTTGTCCATGAGGAAAACACAGAAAGAGAAGAACTAGCAATATTTCTGCTGGAAAAACGAGGGGTCCTTTGGATACTTAAGCACAGACGTAGGCTCAGAGCTAGTATTTTTTTAGGTGCAATATACATTGACCCCATATCCACATGCCTGCAGAACAAAGCTGAAGCAGCTACACAAAGATCCAGTGTTTGCCAGTTAACAAAATTCTCTTCTTCCAAGTGTTCCCCTCACATAAGACAGACGGAAAGATAAAGGGCATTTAAACACATGCTCTGGGACTATGGTGGGGGGCTCTGGGACTATGGTGGGGGGCTCTGGGAGCCGCTCTAATTAAAGAACCCGGAACATCTTGTGTATCAGCATCCCTGCACTGAAAAATAGCAACAGGGGGCTTTAACTAAAGCTTAAATGAGCTTTACTTAAAACACCCCCACTGCCATTTTCCAGCTCAGGGATGCAGATACGTGAGACACTGGAGTCTGCTGGCGCACAGTAATCACCACACTCCAGCAGACTCTATTAATATATGTCATTTCAGCATGTTGAAGGCTGCTTGTGTATAAGTGCCCAAAGTGACTGAGAAGAAAGCCCTTCCCAGGTTGTGGTACGTATATAGATCCATCTGTGGGAAAGTTGCACCCATGTAGGAAAGGCTAAACAAGGAGAGCTGTTTTTCAAATAAGGCGAAACAATGACTGCCTCTCCTTATGATATGTAATCTACTCGAAAAGCCTTCTCTGAATCCTGATCATATTGCTAGGATTTGGCAGAGAGAGGACCTTATTCACATTTGTGTGCCTACTTTTAGATACAAATATTAGCTCTACACTCATTTGCTTGCACCCCTTAATATTGAGCTTCTTCCCTGAAATGAAACAAAACCAAAACTATGTGAAACAAGAGCTGGGAGGATCCCCAAGGAGGAGGTGGAAGGATCTGTAATAATCACCTTCCTCCAGGTGTTCAGAAATGCAAAGTCCTCTAGTGGTACAGTAGCTACACAAGCTCTGTGTTCATTTTAATCCTGTCCTATGAATACAAGGTACCCTCTTCTCATTTGACTTCTAATCAAGAATATCTGCCAGTGACATTTTTATTTCTGGGAGTTGCAGAAAGGGGCTTAACAAGCAACTATTTGCATTGATTTCTAAAATTTGGCCAAAAAAAAATACTACTTGGACAATGTATATAAGCTTTCCTAGCACAGATCTAGAAGACTGTTTAATAGTTGAGCTAGCTTCTAACTGACTAGTTCCAAACCTAGGTTGAGGATTCAGACTTTTTTTAATTTGGTTCCCTTCTGCAAAATACACACAGAACAGCAAAATACATGCAGCTCCATTCAATGCTACAACAATAGCTGTAACCATGCTGGGTGAACTAAGTTTATGTACAATGGTATGTGGTAAAGTACAGTATTACAGCAACACTTCCACTATCCAGTGGTAAGGAAAGAAGAGAAATGATTAAAGTAAACTTGTCTTCCTCCACTTCAAAATAAGAGCAGCTGTGCCATCTGGGACACTTTCTTTCCAGATGCCCCATTTCATCTCAAGCATCTTCACGTACCAGGAGGGGCTGAGTTGATGAAGAACTGCTACCCACAGAATTAATCCTCACAGAGTGATCTGCAAGATGTCCTTGATTGGCAAGTTTTGCTGGAAGGTTTGAGTAAGCCTGTAGAACACAAGTGGTATTATCATAATTTCACTGCCACCTGCCAGTATTTCACCTGCTTCCTTCAAAGAATCTGAGTTCATCCTTGCCATTAGTATTCCTGTTTTACCACATGCCATGGTGACAGGTATCCAGCAGAAATATTTTCTTGTAAAATTTAAGAACATACTGAAGCAGAATTTGAAAGTGCTTGTGTTTAAAATGATTCAGAACCTCAAAACTCACTTATTAAAATGACAGGAGGTTTTTAAACAAAGACCAAAAGCATGAAATGGAAGTTATCTTTGAAAATCCCTGCCATTAAATATTCAGATTTCTCTTCACATTCTTGCCTTTGTTTCAGTAATCCTTGAAGCTTGCCTAAATGTTAAAGGAAGCAACTGGACACTGGAAGATGCAGTTATGCAGTTTCATCTTTTCTTAAATGATTAGGGCAACACTTATATTGGACCAGAACAAAGTACCTAAAATTTTCAGGAATACATTTTGGCTTTGTACTCCAGCTTCAGGGACGTCTGGTCACTTGCTCCTTAAGTGCAGCTTAATAAGTCATTTCCCACAGAGCAAGAGCCACATTTCTAAAATGCCCTATTTTCTACATTACTACTTTTGTCCAATTATCCATGTAAAATGGTATTCTGGGCACAGCCCTAAGAGATGTAAGCAGAGCAAGATGCCAGTCTGGCAACACTTAATTTCCAAGATGACAGACACTATACAAGAGAAAAGAGCAAATCAAAGAGTCTGAAAAGCTAAGAAAGCAAGAAACCTTTGTCTTGAAAATGCTTCACTGAGTAAAGATTAAGCTCCATTTTCATGGTTGCTGCACTATTTTTCTATATTTTATGATATGAATACATCCTATTTTATGACATCTACAAAGCCACCATATTTTCAAAACATTAAAACTATACTCTTAACTTTTATTTATGTTATGTTATGCCTCTACATAATGCTTAGAAGGTGATATGACCATGCCATTTGGAAATGAATGACAGAAAAATAAGAAAGTCATGTGGTTATCCTAGCAAACAAAATTTACAGACAAAAGCATATATATTAAATGTTGTGCAAGAGTGATACTGTAGTCCAGAAATCATGTAAGAGGCAAGGATTTCTTAGGATGATTTCTTTTATTGGACCAACTATGTAGTTAGGATAAAGTGTGAATGTAAGATTCTTCTTTAAGTTTGACAGATATACTATGCCTGGCTTCCTGTGATCAGAGGCCTGAGGAAGAATGTCTTGCATTCGAAAGCTTGTCTAACTTTATCCCAAATACACAGCTGGTTCAATAAAAGATATCACCCTGAGAAACTAGTGCCTCTTGCATAAGTTGAAAGGACGCTAAGGATAGAATCAGGTTCTCCTTAGTGTATCTAAGTGGCAGTTTTCTATCTGTTTGGTTTAGCTTTATGTTCTGGATGTAAGTGTGCAGGTGTGGACTGAGTGCATGCAGTAAGGATACGCACTGGCTATCTACATGTGTGCATAACTGAGCATAAGTTCCACCCCCCCAACCCCCCCCCCAAAAACCAAACCAAACCAAACCAAACCAAACCAAACCACAAAGGAGGTCCTCCACCTTCAAACCCAGTAACTGAGTGGTTTAAGGCTGAGCCACTGCTCCTGCATTTCAGTCATTGGATAAAATGAATGGAGAGCAGCACAGTGTCCATTCCATTAGGGGCAATGGCCTACTCCCTTCTAAGGCAACAGCCTTACATCACCATGGGCTGCACCCTCCCAGGGGGGCCAGCTTCAAAAAGAGCACTGGAGAAGGGTCCTGATGATGCCTAACCTTAGGTGTGATGGTTACAGCACTGTGCTGGGAAGTCAGAGAGATGCGGGTTCAAACTCCTCTGGGCAAGGGGGCCAAGAAACACTGTCTCCAGCTTCTTGGGCAAATGCCCCAACAACTCAATTATTGTAGCTAAATCATGGGAGTACCCACCTCCTCACAAAATCCTGGTTTTCTGGCTAGCTATATTTTCATAAATTAGAGATAAATGTGTGTACAGAACGCGCTTATGTACATATGCGCATAACTGTCAGGCCAGTATGTGGGCTGATGTGAATGCTTAGTTTTTGTATGCTCACTTCTGTGTCCATACTACTACTTGTGCATAAGTGCCAAAAATGCCTGTACCACTATGATGCAGAAAGGGAAATAGAGTATTACCCTCCCTCTCCCCACCCCCGATCTTTTCAGAATCTTGAGTAAATCATACTGGATTTTGAGGAACTTATTATTATGGACTGAGCGCCAATCCGGAGGCTCATACTTACACAATTAGTATTATCTGATAGCTGCTGCTCAATTAGCTGCACAATTTGCTTAAATGTTGGTCGCTGTAAAGGATCAGCATCCCAGCAACTCTTCATTATCTCATACCTGTGAGTATATTAAATGAAATATTATTGACTGGGCAATTCCATGAGAAATACCTTTTTATTTAAACGATTATTATTTGTGGATAATAAAACTGAGGTCAGATACAAGCAATTTCAGCTTAACTATGTTTCTAACTTGGTTTATATAAAACTATTCATAAAAAATTAGTCACCATACAAATGGTGTCACCAGCACATTCAGTTGTGAATGAAAAGCACTCAATACTTCAGTAGTCCTTAGGCAAAAATCTCTTTCACAGCAATGGACATTTTACATACAGAGTAATTGCATCACAACATCCTTCCTATTTAAAAATAATCTCCAGTATCAAATCATTTGAAAAATTTAACTACCAATTTAGTCTTTAAAGATGCCACCCTGCCCTGCCTTCTGTCTGACTGCAGACTAACACAGCTATCTCTTTCTGCTGTATATGTTATATAATTAAGATTAATTTAAATAATTGTTGACAAAATTTAAACAACTAAAAAAAATAAAAACACCCCAAAACACAACATAAGATGCATTAGTTTGAATCAGGAAGCTTTGTTCCCTGCATTGCAAGACTGCTTTGTGGATTAACAGTGGTAGTTGTTCTCTCACATTTCAACTGGTGTGCATTCTGGACTAAACATTCTGTATCCTTCCTTGATCATCTTATAAAACTTGGAGTCCACGGGCATTCCAGGGTAGGGGCTGCTTCCTGTCAATACAACATGTGACTGATCAATACCAACTGATTAATATTCTTGATTATAAAATGAAGAATAAAAGCTAGTTGAAAAAAGCTCAGCATCCATGAGGTCAATAAGTACTTTACCTAAAGAAAACAGTTCCCAAAGTAAGATTCCATACGACCAGACATCGCTCTCAAAGGTGTAAACACAGTTGAAAATACTTTCAGGTGCCATCCACTTTACTGGTAGTCGAGCCTTTATAGGGGATGAGGGCAAAAAATAAATTAGACAAGCAGGTAAGAAAACTTAAAAATATAAATTACTAAAAGGCAGATGATGGTTTTTAGGTGTTACTGAAAAAAAAAATCCCTCTGCAAGTCATGAGAACAGGAATGCTGTATAGGAATGGATTCATCTTTGTACAAGTTTGTTTACACTTAACACGGTTTCTTACACTCTGTTTTGTGTGTCCTAGCTGCAACTGTTATATAGTTGTTTTTCTGTATACTGTGTGATTTCCAGAATATATTTTTAAAAGGAAGACAGCAAATCAGTAAAAGATTTGTACAAATACGGTATGGTGACTTCAAATAGTCATTCACTGAATATGCAAATCTCAGTTTGGTTTGGCTATTACATGCATGCTGATTATGTCACCTCCTCAGATGTTTCAATATGTTAGCAAACACCCAAGGTAGCTTCTTTAGCTCCTCCTCGGAGCAGGAAAACCTGAACGTTCACATTAAAAAATATATATGTGCATTTGTATTTTGTCTACTCATATTAATGCAAACACATGCATACTCTCTCCCCTAGAATACTAAATGCTGGAAAGGAAGAAATTAAACGAAAAGCTGAAAACCCTTTCCCCCAATCCTTTGACTGACTTCATTCTCTCTCTGCACACCAGCTTCGCTCTGGTTCCCAGAGTTTGTATCTGTAGGGGGAGAATCCCAGCCCCTTCCTTCTAGGTCAGCTTTGAAACAGTGTATACAAAATATATTACAATTATACTGTAGGGAAAAGCCTTTATTTCACATACGGAAAGGAAGCAGGAGGAGGAGGGGAAAAAAAGAAATAAATGCAAAAGGCAGGAAAAATAAAAAGGAAAAGGAAGGCTAATACTGTTTGCCAATTGTTTAACACTACAAGTGATTTGAAGAATATCTGGTGTGAGAAGAGAGAGGCAATTTGAGTTTACCAAGTAACATTTATATTGAAAGTATTTAGACTTTGGGGGGGAAAAAAAGGAAGGAAACCTATGACACAGGGGCTGGATCTGGCTCATCAAGTGATTTCATGCAACTCGTGGAGCTCAGACATTGGCAGTGGTGAAGTCAGGCATTGGAAGAAAGCAGCAGCAGCAGCTAGGTTGTGAACAGTAAACTACCTTGAACAGAGCTGCATAATTCTGGCCTGTCATGCCTAAAAGGTTTCGGACTCCTGTGTAGCTAATTGGAAAACAAGTGGCTTTCAGCACAGTCTGTATTCCCAACATGGTTTAAGATCAGGCCAGACGCAGGCAGCCTACAGCCATGGCTTCCCCAGGCAGCTGCATCCTATCCTCCTCCTCCTTTGATCCACTTAGTCTAAGAAAAATCCTATTGTCAGGCAACCTAAACCATAGTCTAGACAATCAATATTTAATTACTGACCATCTCACAAGCTGTTGGCCTGTGCTTAAAAATCCTAGCTGCACTGAGTGACCAAGGAGAGCCTGAGCTGATGCTGAAAAGTAAAGCTACCTTTTCACTTTAGTTTCTGTGTAAATGCCACCGAGCAGCTCTCAGTCAACCTGCCATTTTCCAGCACTGCTCCGTGGACTCCAATTGCATCCTATGCTGAACTTTGGTAACAGCACATATGGGTAGGACAGAAATGGTGGTGGGAACAACAAATACAGAGTAATACCTATTGGTATGGCTAGTCAACTTTAAAAACCACCATGGATAACAAATCCACAGCATCTGACCAAATCACAAGGAAGACAATTCCTAGTAGGATGCTTTAGTTTAATCTTACATGAGCTCAATTCTCTCTCATTTCTACTTAGGTCCCTTTACTGCTGTGGCAATAATTTGCCCCCCCTATGTTAATGTCTCTTTATACTGCCATGAAAGTATGAAAGTATTTTAGCATAACTAAGAATTGCCCAAAGTGAGTTTTCAAACTTTTCTTTATTGTCTAGATAGAACATCTCTTTCCAACCCATATCTGAGATACAGATTATACATTGTGTGTGTTACCATTTAAAGGTTAAAATATGTTTTTTGCTAACCTCAGAATGTGTAACCAATGAAAATCAAACTTGTTTCCACTTCCCACTTTGTGTCCTACCACACTTGAATAAAGTTTCAGTTGTCTGAGTGATGTTTAAAACAAAGCAAACATCAGGCAACTCAAATTTTAGAATATTTTTGTAACAATAAATTATTTTAGAAATGAACAAAAGAAATGCAATACCACTAAGTTTAGAAGATTTTCAAATAAATGTCTTTGGCCACCTCTACTCTAGGAGTACTTTATTGATATAGGAATGTGTGAAATTATACTGGTGAAGCTGCAGCTACACCAAAAAAAAGCTGTGATTTTTAATCATTATAGAAAAAAACAACCCTCTGAATGAAACACTATATGAATAAAAGCACACTTTGCCAATATAGTTGCACCTACACTAGGAGCTTCTGTTGGCACTGCTGTCTGGACACTGATACACCTCCTCATAACCATGACAAGCCAAAACATGTTGAAAAAAAATGAGGAGGGTAAATACATACTGAAACTGAGATTTTTTGGAAATCAGAATAAGTTTGAACACTTCCTCATTTAGAATAGCTGGAATAAATATTATGTACTTACATTTCCTTTGACCACATAATTTGAGTCATTCCTGATATCTCTAGCAAGGCCAAAGTCACAAATTTTTGTGATGCGACCATGAGTGAGAAGAATGTTTCTTGCTGCCAAGTCCCTGTGTATGCACTAAGGTAGAAGAAATAAATAAAACCTCTGATTATTTTGTCACATATTCAGTAGCTTTTTTCAAAACTGCTACTTGAGCATGCATTTTCTTGGACACACATTTATTTAGTTATACATAATAATACAAACTGAAAGTTATTTTAGTCTTAGGTGCAAACTCAGATAGCTAGGAATTAGTGCCTGATATCCTTTATTATATCGGAAGGAGCATGTGTGGTACTTTCAAGAGTGAAACTTGCCTATGTATTCCCATAGAATGAGTTGTTTTCTGTTCTTAAAGCTTTCTTGAAGTTCTATATTTTCAGCTACAATTTAGTGTTTGCTCCAAGCCAATATTCCAACTATATTTTCTAACTTATGACAAGTGGGGAAAAAAGCAGTTTATCTTCCAAGAAAAAAAAAAATCTTTATTTTATATATGCATAAAATACCACCTGCATGTGTGTAGCCGCAGTGCATCACATAGGCAGTAAGGATTACAGCCCAGCAGCATGGAGAGCTGTGTGCAGTTGGTAAGTTCTGTTGTGGTGGAAGGGGAAGGGAGAGGGAAGGGTCGCGGGGATGCAGATCAAAGCCCCAGCGGTGAGGGAGGGAGTGGGGTTGGGGTGCAGGACAGAGCTGTGGCTCATCCGGAGGGTGCAGGGAGGAGGGGCAGCTCCCTCTGCTGCGTGCACTCCAGGATGGCATGGTGGGGTGCCCCCCCAGATCTGCAGGGGCAGGGCGGGTGGCTGCTGTGGGCTAGGGCCTAGGCTGCACTAGGCTTTTCACAGCGGAGGCTGGGCCAGGCTGTGTTTGGGACAGGGCAGGCGGCAGCGCTGGGAGGGAGGGTTGTGGGGGCTATGGTGAATTTTGGGGTGGCTGCAGCCCCCCCCCAACCCTCTCCCAGCGCTGCCACCACCCGCCCTGAACGCAGCCTGGCCCAGTCCCCACCAGGAAGAGCCCAGATCAGCCTTGGCCCCAGTCTGCAGTGGCAGCCCGCCTCGCCCCATGCAGATCTGGGGGGTACATGCCCCCCATGCCCTCCTGGGGTGTGTGCACCAGCAGTTGCACCCCCCCCCCCTTCCCTGTACCCCCTGGATGAGCTGTGGCTCCGTCCTGTGCCCCACCCCACCCTGGCTGGGCAGTGCCTGCTGCAGCCCCAGCCCTACTCCCCTTCCTCCCCCCACCCCAGATCTTTCTTTTCCCCTCCCCCTCCACCAAAACAGATGTACCAGCTGAACAATTCTCTTCAAGTTGCCTGGCTGCATATCAGAAATTGGATTGGTATTGGCCCCCAAAAGTTCTATCAGTGCACCCCTATATTTTATTTATATATATATATATTTTTTTTTTTTTTTTTTTTTTAAATAGCTTCCATGACTTAGGAGAATGTGATGAAAACTTGAAATATGGCAGAAACAGGGGTTAAAAATTTCAAAAGCACTTAAATAGCTCAGGCACTGGGATTCCATTTAAAAAAATTAGTTGGGACCAGATAATCCTGTAGGTGGCTAAACAGATGCTAGATAAAGTTGAGGCATCTAAGACATGAAGACTGATCCAGATTGACCCCACTCAGTAATCACAAAACCATTTAGGTGCCTATATAATTAAGTGCCTCTATCTTGAACTGAAAAGACTTGTACAACTGTGTTTTCTCAAAAGCAACCCAGATGGGCCATGTAAGCACCTCTTTTGTGCAGCTGGTAAGGGAGAGCATGGAGGGAGATGAGGCTTTAAAAAACTTTTCTTCTCATGTAAGGTGTGCCTGGAATGATTTAAAGTGCATATTATGGAGGACACAACTATCTAGCCACATGGTGAAACTTCTTAATTTCTTCATTTTTCTTTTAAAACTACATTATAAGAAATGCCATTACAAAAATTACTTAAGAATAACATTAAGGTTGACATGTGAAGCAGCCCAAGGTTTAGAAATGACAATTTAAGGTTGACTTTTGGATGTACATCATGGAAACTATCTTTAATTATGTGGCGATCTATTATTTTTCCCACAGGACCACTGCCTCATTCACACCACAATCTAACAAAGTATTTTACTCAGTATGTGCTGCATTAAGAACGTAAGTAGTCCCAGTGAAGCAGGAACAAGAAGAAACGGTCTGGGGTTAAAAGTACTCCTGCCTATTCCTGCAGAAGCGAATGGAAGATGGTCCACTGGATGAGGAGGAATGTTCTTATAGTTAACACAATATGCTCCAATTAGGAATTTTATCCCTGTCTCTGCCATAGACACATTCTTTCACCTCAGCTTTGTACTGTATAATGGATATTATACTACTCTATGAATTTACACTAGTGCTGCGAGATCAGATTAATTAATGTCTCTCATACATGCAGATCCTGCAGTGATGAATGTCAACAAGAAGGCTATATATGGAAAGAAAACATTTCATATTCACTGCAGGTTTTGGGCTGATTTGCTTCAAATAGTTTCTGTGGGGCCACTCAATGAGGAGAATAAAAAGAAATAATAAGCAGACACTTTGTGCACAGAGCTGTGTCTATCCTGTGCAGTGGATGAGATAGGGGTCCTGAATATACACATTAAACCCTGCATTGTAATGTGTATACATAGGAGCTATGAAAAAGATGATTAAAGTTGGAAAGTGGACCAGTGTGCTTTTAAAGCTGGGTTATCCAAAAGCAGCACTCAAGAGTCTTTAATGCTGCACCCATTGATGTCAATGGAAGTTTTACCATTGATTTCAATGAGGGCAGAACTGGCCCAATATTTGGTGTTTCTGAAAGTTCCATTCGCAATATGGGCTTCTTGTTTTGCTTTGTGGGTTTTTTTAATTACATAGATTTTTTAAAAAACATTGTATTAATGTTTACTTGAATCTTTCTAGATTTTACCTTTCCAAAATGATTAGAGGCTTGGGAAGCAAGACTTATGAAAAGAGACTGAATGAACTAGGGTTATTTAGTCTGGAAAAGAGAAGACTGAAGCGGGATTTGATAAAAGCTTTCAAAAACCTGAAGGGCAATTATAAAGAGGATGGAGATAGCCTTTTTGTTGTGCCTGGAGCAGACTGGAGCAATGGCCCCAAACTGCAGCAAGGGAAACTGAGGCAGGAGATTACAAAGAACTTTCTGACTAAGGGTGGTCAAGCATTGAAAGAGACTACCTAAAGAAGTTGGGAATTTCAACCTTTGGAATTTTTCAAGAGGTGGTTAGATAGACGCTGGGCTGGGATGGTTTAGTCAGAGATGATCCTACTTTGACCAGTGGCTAGATTAGAAGACATCATGAGGTCCCTTCCACTTTCCTATAAACTTGCACAGCAACGTAAGACGGGCAGTGTTCTCCTGGGCCATTGAGCAGGCAGACCTCTGCTCATCTCTCCTCCAACCGGTCTTTAATTTGTAATTGTTTAAGGATGCCATGGTTTAGAGTAAGTGTTCTAAAGCATTCAGCATTTTAATCCATTTTGGAGGGATAGTCACCTTTCAGGATTGGATTAATTCATAAACTCCATTCATTCAAAAATGCTGATTCTATGCTAAAGAGGCCCCATAAAACTTCTGTATGGTTTGTGTAGCATCCAATAGCAAAGAAACCAGCTGGAGCTTTAATTAGACTAGCTAAGTGCTCCAGAGAAGAAAGCAAAGGCTGAAGACCAGAGTCCTGAGCCCAAACTTGAAGTAGCTACCCCATAATTATTACTGTAGAGCAAGTGCTATAGAAACAAACATATCAGCCACTCTAAAGACACAAAGCTGGTGTGTGTGGATAAATTGAACAGAGGTTTTCTACTCCTTCAGTCAATCCCTACCATGTCAGATAGCTCTGTTCTAGGGTACACAAAAGAGGGGCTGCAATTCCCATTATCTTCAGTAGTAGATAGGCAACTATTCTCTTGCATTATACACCAGCAAAGTAAAGCTGAGGGACAAGTCATTCCAAGCAGAACAGCAATTTTCAGTGCAAAATTATGGATTAGCAAAGTGTGCAATAACTCGAGTTACTCAAAAGAAATGACTAATCAAGTCTTCAGGGTATAGCAGAATCAGTTCAATTTATAGGGTTTTTTGTTTTTTTTTTAAAGAATACAGTGGCATTATTTCAATGTCATTATGTGAAGAAAAGTGCAGATGCTTACCACCACTCACATTCACAACTTACATTTTTTGAGGCCAGGAAGCTCATGCCCTTTGCTACCTGGTAAGAAAAACTTAACAGATCTTCAACATCAAGTGCCAGTTCATCATCTTCCAGCATAGCAAGGGTAACATCACGATCAATATATGCTCCTAAATGATACAGATGCAAACAACTTACATGTAGGCTACTTATAATTGCCTAGAAATACATTTGGTTTGCATTTAGCAAAATTGTGGTACTAGACGAATACAAGTCATTTAAACACCAACTGCCAGAGGGAAAAAAATAAAATTTGACCCATTCTAAAATGGAAAAAAATATAAATCTGCTTTATTGTTTTATTATCATTATTTTTAACCCTGGTTACATTGAACTAAGGCTTTAACTAAGCACGTTAAGTGGAAAAAATTTTCAAATTGAAAAAAAGAAAAAAAATCTGTATTCTTAATTTTTGGAAAAATGTCCCGGCTGCATACTTACCTGACTTCCTTGATCTTTTTTTCTCAGCATTTGGTGGAACTGCATAAGAGACTCCTGGTTTCATGTCCATGTATTCATTGATGATATCACTGTAGGGACAGTGGATGAGAGTGATTTTAGCACAAACATTTTTAAGAACAAATCTGAATATAACATTTGACAATGATTTAACACTGAATTAATAGTTTTTTATGAAAGAAAAACAATCATATATAAAAAGTGATGAGATTTGACATAGATTGCAAGGATGTGTCTAAAGAAATTAAACAGATCTCAAAATTAGGAGTTTGATTCAGATTAGAACCCAAATGTTTGGTGTCTATCTTATTCATAGCTAAGGTACAGTCCAAAATAAAAATGGCTAGGTGTTTCAGATGACACTCTAATGATTCCTTTTTAAACTCAGCATAGCTTCTCTCACTGTCTTTTGGTAGTTCTAGTGACAAAAGCCAACTGAATACTGAAGAAGTCCCAAACATTAGTTGGGTTACAAGCCCACTTAGATCTTTGCCAGTTTCTGTACATTTTTAAAATGAGTTTGTCCTTCCTTGCATGAAATTCAAAGATATGGATTCTAATACCATATGTCAGTAATACGGATCTAAGAACATTTTTGGAAAGCTGAGTATAATTTCATTTAATGTATTTTAAAATTGTACAAACACAAATAAAAATCAATTTGAACTGCCCAAATACCTTTTATCCAAAATTATCTAGTTACTTGATAAAGAATCCAAGTTTAACCTCATGCCAAACCTGGGGGGTAGTTAAGAGTCATATACCAATAACTTTATCCACCAGTGAAGTGCTGCTTTCTGGGATGTTAAAGAGTTGCAATGTGACAGCACACAGCAACACTAGAATCTGGAAGAATTCAAGGTTAAACCTCAATCTTTTTACAAACATGCACTCAAGTGGTGCAATTCTGTTTTCTATGAGCCTTGCTACACATTGTATTCTGAGCTGCTCAAATACTGATTTGTGTTAATGCTTGCTCCAGTTTGGAGCAAACCTTTTGACTGTCCCCCACCTGCCCAGCTGTGACTTGCCACTAGAGGGTTGGAGAGCCAGAACAGGCTCCTATCTCTGCTCTGTGAGTGTGAGAGAGAGAGATGGGTTAGGTTCAGGGTGGGGAAAAGGAGGAGGCAGCAGGAACATGAAGCTGAGAGGTGGAGAGTTAGTGGGATGGGAGGTGGAAAGGAAATGGGGGTGGGGAAAGGGCGATGAAATGAAGGAAGTCAGCCACTGAAGGGATAAAATTAAAAAGTAAAAAAGTTAAAAAAAAAGAATTTAAAAAGAAATAAACAGGAAGTAAATTAAAGTAGGCCTCATGTTTTAATAAATTGGGATTTAGGACTGGGGTGTGTGCGGTGTTGGTTGTGCTTCCTACAGTGGCTGGGAGGTAGGAGGGGGTGAGCGAAGGTACTTTTGGGGAGCAACTGCCCCTGCCCTAGGAAGAAAATGTCAGCTCATGGGGACCTGATCTGGCCCCCAGCCTTGTTTCCCCTCCACCCATTGGAAGTAGGAAAGTCACACCCCCAGGGATGGGAGGGGAAGCTGGCTTGGTGCCAGAACTACCCCTTGGCCAACAGAGTTTAGGGGGTAGAAAGTTTGTCAACACAAGAGGGTGGGGGACAGGACACTGCATCCTGCGGTGTCGTGGAGCAGTGTTTCTCAACCTTTTAAGTAGCAAGTACCCCCTAACTTCTGAAAATTTTAATAAGTACCCCAACACTCAATTTTCCAGGGGATTTCATATTTACAGACTAATGTGTGCCATGTTGGAAGAAAGGTTGTGTATATAAGGCCGTGATATGACAGATGTCTGATCTGGTGTAAGTAGGGTTGCCATGTTTTACACCAGGGGTGCACAGCTCAAGTATGTACCGGGGCTAGAGGTGATGTTGGCCAAAGCTAGGAGGGCTGAACCTAGTGACGCGCAAAGCACGGTACACCAAATTATTACCGGGGAATGTAAAGTGCCGTGCAATGCACAGCGCACCAAATTTTTTGCCATAGTTTTGAGGAAAGGACGAAAAGAGGGAGAGCGAGAGAGTGTTGGGGTACCCACGTACCCCCCACCTGTGTCTCGTGTACCCCTAGGGGTACATGTACCACAGGTTGAGAAACTATGTTGTCAAGGACTGCAACCTGGGTGGCTCATTTGTGGGGAGTAGCCACACATTAATGGGACATAAGCTGGGTAATATGGAGCAGAGCTAAACTTGCCCTAGAGTCATGTCATTTTAAGCTGTCTAAAGTATGCTTAATACCAGTTCTTGGTGTTAACATGTGGACAATCCAGGGTTTAAGAGCTCCAGGAGCTGCCTAAAATTAGTGTGTAATAAGGCCCTATGTGAGTCTACAGATGGCACCTCCAGGAACACAACTGAATCCCATCATAAGGCAATGAAGGAAAATACCAGAAGCACTGGTATCTCCAAGTATCACCTCGCCAAGCACTGCTTATACCTGACCCTGCTTCTCCTTCAAAGCATGCGGCACATACCAAGAGAGCATAAGTTCATTGTAGTACAAGGTATTAAATATGTAGTGTCCTGTCAGTCCTTTTTGGAGTTTAGTCACTAATCACAGTAACAGGCTCAAGGCTACAGAGAACTGACTGAAATACAGAAAAGAACACGTGCTGCTGTAGCCTGATGTGCCAAATGGTGTCCTTAGTACTTTAAAGAAAGCAAAGAATTAGCAAACAAATCTACTTTTAAATATATTTGGTAGAAACACTTGGCTGTGCATAGAATGAAAAACACACATGCTCTGGGAGAGGGGGGTGCTTTAATTGGAGCAGCTCTGAGAGCTGCTCCAATTAAAGCGCCCAGAATGTCTCATATATCACCAACCCCATGCTTAAAAATGGCAGCAGGGCCACTTTAACTAAAGCTTGTTCAATACAGTAGTTACCATGCTGCAGCAGACTCGATTAATCAAGCCTGCTCTGACATGCTGCAATTACATGATGTCAGAGCAGCCTTGCTGCTCGTGTATAGGTGCCCAAAGAGTTTACCAGCAAACAGACAGAAAGCAACCACAAAATAATGGTGAGAGAGAGAGTTGATAGTTGGGGAAGCCCTAATGTGAAAATGGTGATACATGTTGTCCTGTCACAACATTTGGTGAGATTTAATGCAACAACTTTTCCCAAATACATAAAGGAATAAATTTTTGATGTGAAAAGCCATTTGTTACTGCAGGAACTCATGATAATGCAGAACATTAACACTATAGCATGAAGCAAACTGTCATTCAAGTTGTAAAATAATTATTTGCAATGATAAATTGTAATTATTAAAATGTGGATGGTTAGAGCCAAGGAACAGAATTAAATATTCAAAGGAAATTTGATGAAGTAAAAATGAAATTGTGTATAGTAACTTAGATTATAACCTTAAAAACCTTCATAGCCTTATTACATTGTATAAATGTAATTATTTTTATGGCAGTGTAAGAATGATGTAGCTGTAATGGTCCAGAAATTATTCAAGAGACAAGGTCTTCTTAGAGCTCTATCTGTTTGACCAACTATGTAGCTGGGACAAAGTTAGACAAGCTTTTGAATGCAAGACATAGTTTTTCAGGTGATTTTTAATGGGATTATTCTTTCAAATGCACCCAATCTTGAAAAAATACCACAGAACAAGCCTGTTGTGATTCTCTTTATGAAGTCATCTTTGATTTCCCACATCTCTGAACTTTCTGACAATACATTTACATGTTGATAGATCATCCTTACCAGGAAGGCTCTTTCTTATTCAGAAGGTTCTTGTAAACTGCTGTTTCTGCATGTTCATCATGCTTTGGGCAAATAAATGAATCCCGTTTTCTTCTCAGAAAATTCAGAAGATCACCATAGCAGCAATATTCTGTAATGACCAGAGTGGGACCTACAGATGCAGGAGTTTAAAAAGCAGGTGAGTTTTGCTGTAAGAATTAAAAAACTTATGCAAAAATATTTTTCAGCTAAGCATACAAGTTGTCCTTTTTAAGTTATGCCACTGCACTACTGCCTAGACATGAAAGTCAAAGAAAAGTAACACCAACAGTTTCCCCATTCACAGACTAGTAACTATTGTCCAATTACAGCTATGTCATTCCCAATTAATTTTTCCCCCATCAATAGCATTGCATTGTATAAAAATTAAACAAATAAGTCTTTTTTTCCCTTCCTCACATGATAATGTTTCTGGCCAGACACATCTGTTTGATTTTGTTCACTTCCTGAAGGAAGTTATTTGTTCCAAACGTTAGAGTAATTCAAGCTTTAGACATTAATCCTTTTGATTCACTTCTGTTTACAGTAGAGCTTCACACTCCTTCAGTAGTGTTTTGGAAATGATGTAGAGTGTTATATTCAGCAGTATAATAGGAAAAATCATTCAAACAGAACAGCCTGCTGAGACAGAAAACTACATTGCACTAGATCTTAGAATATTAAAATTAAATTTGAAAGGGGAATCAAGTCATCTACAGAATGGATGTTTATAGATCAAATATATATTTTCTGAATGAATAACTGCAGCTATGACACTTGAATATGTAATCACACTGCCCATTATTTCATTTGTAGGATTATTCTGTACCAATACATTCAAATCTGAATGGTTTCACATAAGATTAATCATTATGGATTTGATATTAGCAAAGGCTACGGTTAAAATTACATTAGGATTTTCATTATAGTCATGCTATTTTCAAATGCTTATAACTTATAAAATCCTCACGTACCAACTCAACCTAGAAATTTTGCTTTATGGTACACTTGAGTAACATCCCTTCACCATTCAGTTCATGAACATACTCAATGTTTTGCATATACGTTGAGCTCTAGATTTTCCAAGGTTCTACTCTTGGGGGAAAAATAATATTAATAATAAAACCCAGAAAGTCTCCAAACCTTAAGGTATGAATTCAGATGCACTGAAGTTAAGAGATGGTAGATCATATATATTTAGCTATATTGTACGCAAGCTTTGGTTCTTTTGCCGATTTTTATGTGCATGTTGATGTTCTTATATTCTTAAATATATACTGTTTTTGCCTGAATCCAAGATGACTTTGAATTTAAGATGACTCCCCCCTCAATAATTACATTCTATATGTGGCAGGGGTGTAGGTTGTAGCCGTGTTGGTCTAAGGACATAGGCAGACAAGGTTCCTTGGGTGAATCTGATATCTTTTATTAGACCAACTTAAATAGTTGGAAAACAATTATTAAGCAAGCTTTCGGGTTCAAAAACCCTTCGTCAGGCTAAGGAAGTTTCAGCAGTTGGTGTGTGCTCTTCCTGGATGGAATGAAAAGTAAAGTAGCCAGAGGCTGGGCTGGTATGCGTACAAGACAGGTAGTCAGTGCAAATGTAGATTGAGGAGTCAATGGGTGAGAGACAGGCTGGGGCGGGGGAGGGGAAGAGAGAGAGAGAGAGAGAGAGAGAAAGGGGATGAAAGTGGAGAGATACCTGGGGAGTCATATGTGGAACATTTATAAATTTAAATAAATTTATAATTTTTGATGTATAGAATCTAATTATCACAGGATCATCTTAAATTTGTCACTCTCACTGCTGCAGTGGGGAAAGCAGCGGTAGGAGGCATGTAGTTCGGGGGGGGTGGGGGAGCATGGGGGGGGCAGGCAGCCTACTTGACCCTTTTCGCTCCTTGCAGTGTCCCCCTTCCCATGGTGCCTGTGCCCCTGTCACTTGCCCCTTGTAGTCTCTTCCCCACACCTGCCCCCAACAACCTCTGCCAACCACAGCTCCTGCTGCCCCACACAGCCTCTTCCCCAACCTGTTCCATGTACTTGATGCATTTCCAGGAGGGAATGGAGCCAGGGCTGGCCTGACTGAGCAGCAGGGAAGGGGGGAGGAGAGAGGGGAGAGAAGTTCTGGGGAGCAGGTGGCTGCTGCAGCACTGACTATGGCCCCGATATGGGGTTAAGGCCAGAGCCAGAATCACAGCAGCCTCCTGCTCCCACCACCCTGAATTCAAGACAAGGGGCTCTGCCCCCCCTCCATGTTGAAAGGGGGGGGGGGGGGGGACAACTTGTCTTGGATTCAAGTAAATATGGTGAAAATGTTCAGGGTGTGCAACGTACACAATTTGCTTGCTTAGAGATCCTTCCTTTTCCACAACTTTGTCTGATATGTGTTTAGGGCTGATAACTTCAGCATTTCATTAACAATTTTTTTTTAAGTTTCAATAGATTATTTCAGAAATGTAGTAGTTACCTGTGCCAGTTCTACCATAGGCACTAATGAACAACCAATTTTAACATTTGTCTTATTTTTGAAAGCTAATGTTACTGAAAACAATGTATACCACACATTTTGTGAGGAAAAGGTTTGTTATGAAGAAAATATTATATGTACTAATCCAATGATGTTCATGAAAGCAGTAGGCCATGTCAACAAAAAAAAACAACCTTTATTTCTATGAACAGTTACCATTTTTCAAACATGGACTAAAATCAGGAATAGAAATCTCAGAAGAGACATTTAAAAGTTACTGCTGGGCAGGAATCTGATTTCAGCGTTCTAGTCCTGGTACTTAACACCACTAAGGAGTCACCAGGTCTCTTCTTCTGACAATACGGAAGTTTTAAAACATCAATAATTTGGTTGCTAACTCTACCTCCAATAGTGCAAGCTCCAAGAAGATTCACGATATTAATGTGGTTACCAAGGTAACTCAGAACTTTCAATTCAGACATTAAGGCTTCTCTTTCCGTTAAATGGGCACTTGCTGAAATGAGAAACATGTTGTTCAGCAAATTAAGCATCTAAACATCTAAGAGAAGTTAGAAAAAAAACACTAAGTACACAGCAAAAACTTACGCTTGAGCATTTTTACTGCTACTGTCATTGCAGCATCAGATTTAAACAGGCCATATGCAGTAGCCTCAACGACTTTTCCAAAAGCTCCAGCACCAAGAGTTTTACCTAATTAATGCCAGACAAAATAGTTTGTTACAATCTTGAAAAGTTTTCCATGGTTCTCTTTATGTTTTAAAAACCCCACAGTGCTAGATAAATGAATCCACTTAAGCCTACTTTGTTAACAAGAACTACTTGAAGGCAAGAAATAATTTCTTCAAATTGCATGCAAAGTTAGCATTCATTGGTCATGCCGGCACAACAAACTTAATGAGCCTGGTATGGATGCCCTCAAATCAGATGTATTGCTCCTGATGGGTTGCCTCCTAAGCCAGAAAAAATATAGCCAAGTCCAGGCAGCAGCTCTGTAGGCAGGATGCAGGCAAACAGCTACACTACTTCTAGTGTAAGAAGCAACCTGCCAGAACAACACAAGATGATTGAGCGGGGCTGCTGCTGGGCACAGCAATTTTACGGTGTAGACATGGCTATTCTTCTACAGCTGACTATTTACATTTTATTGACGGCAGTTGCCATGCTTGACATGTTCTCATTTTACAGTGTTTGAAAAATTCATATTAAACACTCACTCAGGCAAATAAATTTGAACTAACCAAAACTCAGTCGATTTCTAGGAAATTCCCACTTGTGGTCATAAGGAAGCTGTGTTGGGTCTATATAAACATAGTTGTTTCCATTTATTTCTTCCACAACTTTCCACTGAACTTCATATTTGGGTTTCTGGGGGAAGGGGAAGAAAAAAGAAAAAGAATTACCATCTCACCACAAAACCTCTCACAAAATGATCCAGTAAAATGAGTGTACACATCTGATTTTACCTGGAGATATTTGTACACAAGAATCACTACTATGATGCACATCAGTCCTGCTCCTACTCCAAACCCTATCAGTAAAGGAGTAAAAAGGGTATGTGTGTTGGTTTGTTCTAGAAAAAGACAAAGGAAATTTTGTTTAAACACCGAGCAAGAAATCCAACATTTAAAGGTTAATCAAATGTCAAATTTTATTCCCTTGGGAATATTCATTGTACTCAAGCCCACAGGATTTATGCATCCCCTTTCTCCTGGAGGTGGAGCATCAAAACCACCACCACTTTGAATGGACAGAGGTGTGAAAAACCACTGGTTATGGCTGGTGGCATGAGGTGCTACTGTAGAGCAACCTTGAGGTAATTTTTTGCCTTGAATCCGAGTCATTTGTTTCTTTACCATTTTTAGTCCTATTCATTTAGAAAAGATGAAATTAAAATAAATTAAACTCAGCGTTCCTACATAGCAGCAAAAAGTTCTACTGTAGGCCACTGAGATTCTTCCTGTTATGTGTAGTTTTAAAAATAGGATCTGAATCAAATTTGTTTCAAGGCAAAGCTTGTAATTCAACGTTTTCCTAAGAATCCTGGTTTCTTAATTTAGCCAGTGGCCGATATGCTCTCTACAACACATGTGTTGCAAGCAAAATAACAACAAAACATTTGTTTTTTGCAAAAAATAAATCAATCAAGAATATATGCATGTTGCAAATGTTACATCTTTTGCTGTTTCTGCTTTTACAAAACCACAGTTTCTCCTGTGCTGTTATGGAAGCCAAGAGTCAGTGGTACTTTCTAACCAGTGTATTTATGGAATATTATTTTTCTTCAATATTTTTATTACAGTAGCACCTAAAGGTTCCAAGTGAGGGCCCCAGTATGCTAGACATCATCCAAACATAGAGTAGATGTCAGCCCCTCCCTGAAAGAGCTTGTGTCCTGAACAGACAGGAAAGGTCGCAAATGGACAAGCAAGGTGAAGTTGTCTGTACAACATTATGCAGCAAGTCAGTGACAGATCCAGAAACAGAAGCCAAGTTTTCAAGCTGGGATGCTCTTCATTAAACAATACTGTCTCTATATTAGAATAAATGTTGTTAGCTAACAGACCCCAGTTTTAAACTTCTGAAAGGTTATAATAAAGAGTCAAGCATTTAAGAATTACTATTAATCTTTTTATAGGCAGAAAATGTAGTTTACTATCTAATATAATAAAGGGCTTAGTCTGTCCATAACGCTTTTGCTCAAGTGTACATGCACCACCAAGATAGGGTAACTATATGTCTGGGTTTCCCCAGACATGTCCCCACTCTTTTTAAGCCCTCTGATTGCTGTCTGGGCAGGTTCTCCAGGATTTCCCTTTGCTCCAGGGGTGGGAGCAGGGGGAGGGTGATTGCAGGCAGCAGGGAGCACATATGGACCATCCTGCAGCTGCAAAGGCACGCAGACCCATACAGTGCTCGTTGCTGACTCCAATCGTCTCCCCCTCTCCCACCCCCAAAGCACAGGAAAAAAACAGACATTTGGTCAGCACAGGGGGAGTTGGGGCTGCAGTTGAGACAAGCAGGAGGGAGGGGAGGGTTGCCTGTTCTCCAGCAGTGGGAAAGGGGCAGGGGGCAGCAAGGAGCTGTGGCCAAGCGGCAGCGCAGGCGCCGACGCTTGGAGGGGCTGAGTGGCCAGGACCTGCTGCCCGGGGAGGGCAGAAAGGAAGGGGAAGGGGCTGTGGCCAGGCTGCCTGCAGGGCACTGCAGCCTTGTCCCAGGGCAGGGAAGCCACAAGCCTCCCCTCCTCTTCCCTCCAGTCCACGCTGGGACTGGACACACTCTGCTGTTGCCGCTGCTGCACTCCTGAGGACGGGGACAGCTGGGGTCCCTCTGGTAGGGCTGGGGGGCTGGAGGTCAGCAGTGAGAGGCATGGGAGCTGGGGCTTGTGGGCTGGGAATGTGGGTCACTGGCAGCACCAAGGGGATGTGGGTCAGGAGTGTGGGGCACCATCAGGGCCCAGGGGGGCAGGGTACTGCAGTTTGGTGAGTGAGGGGCACTGGCAGGGCTGGGGTCAGTGGGTTGGGGGTGAGGTGCAGCTGCAGGGCTAGGGGGCTGGGGCTTGAGGGTGTGGGGCACAAGTGAGGGGCACCAGCAGGGATGGGGGTGGGGAACTGTGGTTCGGGAGTGAGGGTGCCATCAGGGCCCCAGATGGCAGGGTACTGCAGTTTGTTAAGTGAGGGGGAAACTGGCAGGGCTGGGATCAGTGGGTTGGGAGTGAAGGGCAGCAGCACAGCTGGGGGGGCTGTGGCTTGGCAGTGAGGGGCAACAGAATGGGCAGGGGCAGGGCTGGCCATGTAAATGCTCCGTTGAAATCTGTCATTCATGATGGGCAATTGGCCTGTATTATCATATACTCAGCCTCTATACCAGAAAAAATTATTATGGTAGAAAAGCTTGAAATACACAGGCAATGCATTTCATATATGGGTCCTATAATAATTGTTGTGATGAAAAGAGCTGAACCATCCCATCATCTTAATAGCATTTTATGCAATTTTAAAATTCACTTCAGTCATTACCTTTGACTGCAAAGTTGAAATAGTTTGCAGAACTCCTTGCAACATCATTGGAAGCCTTGCATGATACAGTGCCATTGTTTTTGAATGAGCTGACATCAATGGTACTTTCAACTACTACCCAACCAAATGATGGGCTCGATGAGTTTTTAGAACTGATCTTCGCATCAAATGAAGTTATAGTTGGTGGATCAAAACACCTGCTCGGAACAATGATGGCAATTACTTTCTTATGGATATTTGGAGTAAAGTCCTCATTATCTAAACTTCCTTCTATGGTACAGTTAAATATTTACAACCAGATCTTCAGGTAGCATAAGTTGATACAACTCCACTGAAGAACTGAGCTGAGGATTTTGCTCTTTATAATTCCCCTACTATATGAAGCAAGTACGCTTATTTTAGGAGTAACAGTGGTACCACAGGTAAGGAAAAAACATGACCTAGATCCTATTCCACCTCTAGGTGTCTAAGAACAAAGGGCGTGTCTATTCGAGTGAGTTTAAGGCACATTAGCCATTTTTAAGGCGCATTAAAGGTATGGGTCTACACATGCGTGCCTTTAATGAACCTTAAAAATGGCAATTTTAGGCTATTGGCACCTAAATTTGATACCTGCAAAAGCAGGTATCAAATTTAGGCACGAATAGCTAAAGTACCTGAACACACCTGTAGACACGCTAAGGCACATTAATGCTGTGTAAGTTAACTGATTTGGGACTAACTTTAGTCCCAAGTTGGTCCACACACCGTGTTAATGCTCCTTAGCATGTGCACATATAGACATGCGCCTAAATTATATTAATGCACATTAGGTGTTGCGCATTAAAAGTTTAGGCGCATGTAAAAGCATGTGTAGATGCATCCAAATTCTATTTTACTACTATGTCTGATTGGCACTTACGCACTTTTCAGGCATCTGAGTTACCAAAGGAAATTCTACTTCATCCTGTACAACAGCCTGAATCCTGGTAAGATGTTTAAATTCCTCATGCATCTCCATTTTTACCATATGTGGCTAAGCCTGTCCTATGGTGCACGCTTGGATGCAATCCAGGATGACCACAGAGGCCTCTAACTCAATTTAAACTCCACTGTAATTCTATTTTGCTATGGAGATGCATAATTGTTGTGATCAGCTCCTGAAACAATAGTTGGTAAATTAAATGCAACCCGCAACTGTTTGAAACATGGTGGTACTCATCATTAGTCCAATAGCCCATGATGTGGGAGACCCACCTTCTATTAAGGGGGCTTCAAACCCAGATGTCACACATTCCAACAGTGCCTTCAGCATTTCTTCACTGACAAGGCAGTGCTGAAATGGGGACACTGAACATCAAAGAGGGTAAGAGCCAAGAGGCCAGAAGGAGAACAAGCAGGAAGGAGCCAGTCTGTGGTACAGGAAGGTTAATACTGCCCTGGGAAGGAGAACAATCCCTGGATCCAATACTGCATGTGCATTAGCCACTAGGAAAAATGCACAAACAGCACTAGGACCAGAGAATAGGGTTCTTTCCATGGTGCTCTACATGCTTGAAACTCCCTTCTAGTGGGGCTATAATAGATGCCCATTACTGTACTATTTGGAAACCCTTCAAATAATAAGTCTCAACTACAGTACTTCATGTAGAAAAGGCCTGTTAGAATACTTTACAGAGACTCCTTAACCAGAAGGAATGTACACCAGTGTTTGGAGAGAGGAAAAGAAAACCTTGGGGACTGGCAGATATAAACCTCAAGGTCCTTGACCTTTCAGACAGAAAAAATAAACCTCATATTTTTGTAAAATATTCAACATTCTCTAGCCCTATCTTATAGGACACAAGCTTACTCTCTCCACTGTCAAATCTGTCCTGATATCACACTTTATTTGAAACCCCACTCAACACACAGCCACCTATACAGCTGGATAGAGTGGGAAAGCTAGATTTTGCTGTTACTTTCTTCAGATCACCCTGTATACTGCAGGCCACTGATGCAACTCCACTAAGCCAGAATCAGTCCTCTTTACAAAAGCATAATTGAGAAAAATGTCATTACTTGCTATTACACTACTCCAGATTGACACCACTTGTAAGCAATGCAAATTCCCTCAGAGGAAGTTGATCTAGAACCTCTCTCTCCTGCTTCCTGGGCAAGTACTCTAACCACTAATAGGGAAAAATGGTCAGTGCTTTACAACTATACTGCAAACATAATCAGAGCTTCAGTTGTTCTGCATGGTTTTTTTCTCTCTGAGGAATCAGGAACTGATGCAGATGCACGATGGAAATGGATCACAACGAAGGTGAGATGGGGATAGACATCTACATGGTCACTCTAGATCTCAGCAATCCATTCAAACAAGCTCAGTAATCCAAATCTATAGTTATTTAGGGATCTTTCAAAAAAAAAAAAAAAAAAAAAATGGAAGCAGCATAAGAAACCTAGGCACCTTAACACCTTTGTGGCTCCTGTGCTGAGTGAAACAAGATCACAATGAAGAGAAAGATTCCACTCAGAGGTGGAATAGGATCTGTGCCAAAGACTTCTGAGGCCTGAGAAAAATCATTAATTTAGGAAATACGTGCCTTGCTAGTATTACATCTGTGGCAGAGGAAGAAGTGAGGGACATGTTAAAAAGTGCTTCACAATTACTGTAGCTAAATTGTAACTTTATAGTCACCTTAGAAAAAATATGGTTATTACTTTAGAAGAAGTTAATTTTTTTTTCATAATGACTTCAGCTATATTTACCATGTAACATGTTGTGTATACATGGAAATCCAATTATCCTGTGTCCTGGAAAATTGTGTTATTATATAATAAATACAACATATAATAGCCATATGCAGCAGCTGTTCTGAAGTTGCCATTCTGCAAAGTTTCACAGTGAGGGACATATTCTGTTTAGTGTAAATGGCTACAGTGCCTTCAAAGCTCATTAGCTAACAGCAGAGTTATACTGGCCCTTGCTGTCTACTCCAAGGATTGGCAATGTACAGTCCATGGGGCTTCAGGGGTATTCAGAGTCAGGGTGTTCAAGTGCAGGTACTTTCTTTGTGCCACTGCAGAGAGATGCATTGGAGGCAGACAGCTCCTAGCACCTGCCTCTGACCCAAAATGCATCATTCTGGCCCACAGCCAGAAAGGGTCCCTAGCACTGGTCTACTCTGTAATATACACTGAATATCCTTCACTGAGTAAGCACTGCAACCAAACCAATGATATAGACCTGAAAAAACAAGGAAGCTGCAGCAAGAAGTGGCAGTAACTAATTATCTCTATTTACATTCATTCCTATGGGGAAATGGGTTTCGCTTAGCGCGGTTCCACTTAACGCTTGGTTTTTCCGGAACCAATTAACAGTGTTAAGCGGGGGTTGCCTGTATTTGACTACATTCTCAACCAACTTATTTCAGCTTCCTATTGTTTGACTATTAAGTGTGGGGCCCCAGGTAAGATTTATGTTACTGTCTTCTCACTTACCTCTGCTCAATTCCTGGACAAAAATACCACTCTACTGTAGGGGCTGGGAAGCCAGCTGCCACACACTGGAGCATGCCATTACTGAGTCTGTCTGAAGAAAGAATCTCTGGTTTTGCTGTAACAAATCAAAGTGAACTGTTATGCTTCAGGTCAATATGTAACCTGCATTCCCATTACATTTTAATTCAGGTCCTAAGCTTACCCAAAACTACATTTAATTACCATGGGAATAATGTACATAAAGTTATGCACATGAATGTATGCAGAATCAGGGTCTGAATTACCATATTTCACCAATTATATCACTTTAGCATTGACAACCTATGAAAATATACTCAACTTAAAAGTTTATATTGACTTTCTGGGTTAGATTTTAAGTATCTTTACCTTTGTCATGTTCTTGGTTTCTGCAAAAATTTTAAATCACAGCAAAAGCAGAGAAATTGAGTGTAACACACATACAAATGCTTTCCATGTTTTGAACACTAATGAAATTTCAGTTTTTCTGCTGATCACCTAACTGGCATGCAGGGAGAACACTACTTTTTCATGATTTTCTGAGTGTATCTGCCAAACCATGCTTGTACTGTCTGTCTGTATAAAGTATCATAGCCAGGAAAGGAACTTTAGCAAAATATACCAGTATTTATTTGTACGACCCAAAAGTAGGGATTTATTGTACACTGAACCTCCCTGCAAGCTCTCAAGATCACAGCAAATACAGTAGAAGAAGCTTGTAATGGGTTACTGAGAAAATTAAATGCAAATATTGAAGGCAACTGGCTAAATGGATAGATGACATACAACAGTTAACAGCGATATACAAATACTTTATTATTGGGATTTTAAGGTGTGCAAAGCTTGTTTTTAAAAGCTTCTGAATTTACGAGACAAACTTAATTTTTAAAGGAATATAGAAGAACTCTAAAACGCAAGCCACAGTTGACTTGTTACATCAACAAACATTTTAGTGAGTTTTTTCTATTTCCTATGATGCTATAGTTTGCTTATTAAATCAAGAAACAACAACATTTCTGTTGTTTGTTTAAAGATTATGCAAGCACTAAAGGAGAACATAGCAATACAATTGAATTTAGATTGATCTTAGCATTTTTTTAGGAAGGGGGACTGCCTATAAGAGTTTTGAGAAACTTTTCTGGAACACTAAATAAAGATTCATTTGATGGAGAACCTGGATTAAAAGGCTTATTTATCACCATTCCTCTCCAATATCTGAAATAGAGATTGATGAAAGATTCAATCTAATCTTTAAAGGCACTGATCAATTTACAGATAAAAAATGGAAAGATCTTTACTAATGTGTTATTTTTTACAGATAGGATCAGATTCTAGTGTGTTGTAAATTTATCAAGCTATGCTGACTCTAATGAAGATACTGATCTACACCAGTTAAGATTTGCATACTATAACTTGTTTGTACCAATATTTTCACTGTATAATGTACTTGTTGACTGAATTGGAGACAATCACACATATGCATGTCTTCAATCATGTACCACCAACTAACGAGTCATATAACAGGAATTTCTTCCATCTAAATTTGCATGTAGTGTTTGATGCAAAGCATCAAACAAAGTGCTAAGATAGACTGGCAACATTGCTCATTCAGTGTAGACATTCTGGTTGTGCACATCTTGAACAACAGGGGAGTTTATGGAAGAGATGCAAGTATTCTTTTTAAATTCAACTGCAAAAAAGCCATATTCAGAATGTTTTAAAAAGTAGTTAGCCTGGGACCCAGATGTACACATTTCTTTTGAAATACAAAGTGTGAAGTAGGCAGCATAACCATCCAACACTAATCATTGCTAAAAAGAACTGGAGAAATTAAAAGCATTAAATTAAATTTATGAATAAAGTAAACATGAGATACTGGAAAGTACCACACTGGGAGAGAGGCCTGAACCTAGATCTTTCTGGCTTTGGATGGAGGAAAACAAACCAACGTGCAGGTTTACTGTTCAGTAAAATCTCTAACAGTACTCTAACATGAAAGGGAGAAAAATGAGACAGTGAGCTGGAACGTGATCTGGATTACACTACCATAGGGAGTCAAAAAAAGTGAAAGGTCCACACAAGCCATCCAGGACACTAATCAAGATATGGCAATTCTTTTAGCCCAGCACACAGAGCAAGCATCATATCCAACTGCTTTGGACTCTCCAGACTAATTAACCAGGTAACTATTTGCAACAGGAGCAACTAGAGGCAGCCTGTGGCAGAAGTCCACACCATGGCTCAGACTGTGGAGTCACAGCAAGACATCTTGAACAATGCCACCACACCTTGGCAGCAACGAAGTGGCCCAAGTGAAATCAGAATAAAGGTCTCCATTTAAAATCATCATTTAGCTACACAACTTAAAATCTGCTGATGTTACAGCAGTTTCTCCTTTACAGAATCCTTGTGAGGGCAGGTTAAAGGACCCAAAGACAAAGGGCCATTTTAATTTTCTGTAAGCAATTTCATTCTTCTGGGGTAGCCTCTCTCCCCACTACAGAGTTCTTTCTAGGGTCATCTGTCTAATGGGAATGAAGGGGTATCATTTTAAGGTAGTGGAGAGCTGTATCTATTCTGTCATGTGCAATAGTGAAGCTACCACACAGACACTCCCATTTGTGCTCCAGCTCATTTTAGACTGAGTGGGGGCATGGTCTGTAGCAGAGGGTTGCTTCTCTCATCATTTGTATCTTGTTTCAAATGAATGTGGAGTAAATAGGATGAAACATGGGCCAGCTCTGACAAGTATAGACCCAGATTCTCTTTAAGTGGTCTTCCTCTGAGAGATAATGTACTATGATCGGTTTTATGACTTCCAATGTCTAATTATCCTCAGTATCTGGCAGGCTCTTAATGACTATATGTTTATATGTTGCTTACTTCTTTGGTTATAACATGTTAATTATTTAACGTTTCATTAAATTGTTCTGTACACGTATTATTTCCAATAATAATCAGTCATTAAATGCTTTAAATCTCTAATTTCATTAAGTTTATTAAGTGTTATTCAGCCTTTATTGTTGTGGATTCCAAGCATAAAAAACAAAACTTAAAGAAGTTGTTCCTACATTAACATGGTTGATTTAATTAATTTTATTACAAATCTCCTTTTCCTCATTAACATAGGAAAATAAATACCTAAAGGTAATATTTTACTGTCACTGTTTATAATTATCATCAGAGAAAGGACTTTCTTTCTGTAACTACGTTTTCTAAATTGGTATTAGTCTCTTTAAGACACTATGGTGACCTCTTGTGTGCACTCTGCATTTTCAATAGGGTTTTCTGATGGTAAGGTGAAAGCTGAATTTGGCATTATGTGACCTATAATGTTGTGCTCATGCTGTGCCTATTTGTCCCTCTGTAGCATTTTTCAGAACTGATAACACTTTGTTGATTTTCATTACATTTGAAAATAAGTTTAAAAACAAGTTAACTAACTGCTAGATACACTGTATCTGCTGCTCTGGAATAACTGTTTTTTTTATTTGTTAGTCCCTTTACATACTAATCTTCAATTTATAATTTTATTTTTGGCTTTCATAGCTCCTTCCTTTATAAGGTAATTTATATTATATTTACTGCAAAGAAAGCCTTCATTTAACAATTCTACATCATTTTTGATTAACATATGCTTCTGCTGCATTAATTTTAATCCAAGCCAAATATTCTTTGGAATTTCAGATCTTCTGGCAGCTGGTTTCAAATGGGCATTTAGGGTTTGTTGTAAAAGTGAAATGATCCTCCATCTGCTTATAAATAATAGTTAACCTGGTAAAACACTAAATAGTGTTTACTATCACCCCTGTCTGAGTCAGAGTCACATGCACTAGAGAATGGGTGGGCAATTATTTCTGCTGGAGGGCCACTTAATGAATTTTGGTGAGCTGCCAAGGGCCATAGGGGTAGCCCCACCCTTTGACAGGTGCCCTGCCCCCTGGTTGCCATCTTGGGACTGGAAGTCATGACCCCTAATTCCTGACCTTTGCCACTGGAAGTCCCTCCCCTTGCCCCCAGAAGTACTCCTTTTGGGAAGCGGGTTTGCCATCTTGGAACCAAAAAAGAAACCAAATTATATACTAACAATCAACATTAACAATAACATTTTAATTTTATTAAAAAATATTGTCCTGATTTGTGCGTTTGTGTTGCATATATAGAAGTGATTGCATAATACTTCAAAATTAAGTCTTACTCTTGTATACTGTGGGGGGGTATGGGATTTGTGAGGGGCTGTGGGTGTGTGTATGTGGGGTGGGTGGGAGGGTGTAGGGGTATGTGTGGATATGGGAGGGTGGGTATGTGTGGGTGTGTGTGAGAATGGGTATAGGGTTTGTGGGGTGCGTGGAGGTCGGCTGGCTGGGGGGTGTGTGGGGTGGTGGGTGTAAAGTGTGTATGGAGGTGTGGGTGCATGTGTGTGGTGGGGTGTGTGTGTAGCAGTGAGTTGGGTCCCCCCCCCCGATGTACGCGGGTATGTGGGGGGGTGTGATTGTGTATGAGCAAGAGGGAAAGGCTACTTTTCCCCCCGCGCCAAGCAACAGTTTCTGCCTAGCCACCATTGCTGCTCAGCCAGGGCAGACAAATCCGGAGGCGGCGCAGGGAGGGCTGGAGTGAGGCTGTGTGCGTGGGTCCCCACTATTACTGTAGGGCTGGGACCAGCAGCAGTGGCAGCCAGGAGCCGCCACTGCCTGTGCTGCCTAGAAAGGCAGTCTAGCCTCGGGGCTGCCCCAGCAATGCTGTGTGCCCAAGGGATGGCAGGACATGCCACGGCCAGACAGTGCCTGGGCCAAGTGAGACTGAGGGACTCACCGTGGCCAAAGACCCTCCTCAGGCCATATTTTGCCCACCCCTGTATTAAAGACTGCACCCCAGCAATCTGTGCAGAATTCCAACTGATTTCAGTGGCCATTCCTCATTCAGAATTGGATGAGAATCCTGACGTCAGCCACTGGGATGAAAAGTTATGCAGCTACTTTATAGATCAAATCATATAAAAAAAGGTATTGTTATTCTTTGTCTTTCATTATTAAACAATGAACACTTTATATAAAACTATGCAACTAAAAATCAGCATTTTAAAGAAAATTGTCTACAATGCTCAAATATATGTCACCCTTGCAAAACAGAAGACTGCCAAAAAAGATTTATTTAACACCTTTTACAGAAACTAGAGACTACTTGGAATTGTTTTATTATGCTGTATTTAGTTATTTAAAACTTCAATACAAATCATCTCTAAGGAAATTAACAGTTTCTACAATGTTTGCAGTCCCAATCCATGCATTGATGCTATGGCACTTAGGAAATGCTGCATGCCTCCTTTGAGGTATGCTCTAAACTCACATTATCTTACAGGATTGGGCCCTACTTAGAAAAGAAACTGTTGCTTTAATAGTCCAGAAACTGGATATAAACAGCTGAACCAGGAAGGAAGGAAACTGCATTATTAGAGGTCATAAGCCTGGGCACCCCCAGATAAATTAAGTTGTTTACTTGTACGTGGGCTGCAGCTGAGAGATTCTCATCTTTATCATTCCTGCAGCCACATAGTAATCTCTAGCTTGAAAATTACTACTCACCTGTTAAAAAAACCAAAACCTGGAGCATCTACTTAGTGCACATGCTGTAAGGAACTGACAAACTACTTATGGACAATATATATAATGTCCCAAATCTAAAAGCATCAGTTTCACAGAACTGGCAGTAGCAATTCCTTTGGCTCCCTTTCAGAAGTAGGCCACTTGTGCAAGAATAAGTTCTAGTAGTTCTACAAAACAGCGCCATCTCACATGACTGTTTCCCATGCCCTTCCTGGCTGGTGAAGGACATCCAAGATTGCCCAGTCTTTCTGAACTACCATTTCTGAAGTTAGAAGACAAACAATACAGATCCACACACTGGTAGATCAATGAAAAAACAAGATGTTTCAAACTGCCTGTCTGCTGATATTGCAACAGAATGCCTAGTGGTAGAAATTGTTAGTGTACAGACCTTCATTTAGTTGCTTTCAAAGCAAAAACACCCTGATCATCACAGAGGAGTTGAACCACTGCCCAAGGGGACCCATCTGCCAAAGACACAGGGAACACTACCCCATAACTGTCCTGCATATCAGGGAAAGGCTGGGGATGGGACAGTTGGAGGGCAGGGAGGAGAAGAGGAGAGGAGTAGCCACTGTCCAGCACATCCCCCAGACTGGGGAGAGGCTGGTCTGGGGAATGCGTGGGGAGCATTACCATTGAAATTAAAGGCAGTCCTTGACTTACGACTTGGAATTACAATGAACGGCACTTATGATGTTCAGTGGCAATGTGTAGGGGGTTCACGTGCACACAGAGCGCTGGTGCTCCCCCTGACTGGCCATGCTCACTGCTTAGGCAATGGGCCTGGGGGGTAGGCAGGAGCGCCAGTGCCACCCCTGCAAGTGCCAGCCGATCACTGCACCCACTCCCAGAAGCGGTCACAGCCACCCCCAGAAGTAGCTGCAGTAATTGGCAGCAGAGATCGGCTGTCGTGGGATTGGCCATGGGGGTCCCCCCAGGCAGCGAGATCAGGTGCAGGGGGTCACCCCCCCGGACAATGCAACTGGCCACGGGGGTACACTCCCCCCAGTTGGTAGGATTAGCTGTGGCCTCCCCTCACCCCAGTAGGTGGGACTGGTCACAGGGGAGGCACAGACTAAGGTGGCACCAGTTGCCCATGATGGCTTTTATAAATTGACACCGTCTCAAAGGTCTGTCTATGTTGACTTTACAACACTCGATACAGCTGCATCCAGCTGGTAAGTCTGTTGTGGTGGAAGGGGAGGGGGAAGGGAAGGGGCATGGGGGAGCACATCAAGGCCCCCCACAGTGAGAGAGGGAGTGGGACAGGGGCTGGGGCAAGTGCTGCCCAGGCAGGGTGGGGTGGGCTCAGGATGGAGCCACAGTTTGTCCAGAGGGTGTGTCGGGCTCCCACCACTGCTCCCACCACTTGTCCAGGAGGGCATGGGGGAGGTGTGCCCCCAGATCTGTGTGGAGCAGGGTGGGTCCAGGGTTGCACTGGGCTGCGATCCAGGCGGGTGGTGGCGGTGCTGGAATGGGGGCTATGGTGAATTTTCAGATGGTTGCAGCTCCCCATAGCCCCCGCTCCACTGCCCGCCCCAAGCGCAGCCTGGCCTGCCTTACCCCATGCAGATCGAGGGGCAGACGTCCTCCCCCCCATTTCCGCCCAGACAAGCAGCGGGTGTAGCAGCAGGAGAAACTGGCTGAGCTGCCAGATGAGCAGTGCTCAGTGGTGGGAGCCATCCCTCCCTCCCTGCACCCCCCAGATGAGCCGCAGCTCCATCCTGTGCCTGCCCTGCCCCAGCTCGGCAGTAGGCCTGTGCAAAGAGGGAATATTTGATTTGGATTCGGATTCAGACGATTCAGAGGACAGTGATTCTAGTCGGAGATTTGGATCACTGTCCTGAATTGATTTTGGCCGAATCAGCTTTGGAAGATTCAGCACTGATTCAGATAGGCTGGGGAGAGGCAGGCACAGCCGGGTGGCTCCTCTGACTCTGCTTGCCTATCCCCGGACAGGGGGAGCAATGCGAGAAGCCCCCATGGCTGCCCTGCCGGGCTCCATCCCCTGCCTGGCCCCAGCCTAGTCCCGGCATTTCAAAAAAAGAGCCCCATAGTCACTGGCCACAGTCGATGACCTGGTGAGGGGACTGTGGGTTCTCGATCACCTGGGTGATAGCGATCATTGTCTACTGGAATTCACTATCCAGCGCAGGGTGTCAAAGGCCTGCAGCAGGGCAGTAGCCCTTGCCTTCAGGAGGGCCAATTTCAATGAGATAAGGAGATCTGTAGGAGAGGCACTGAGATCCCAGAGGGTAGGGGAGTTGGGAGTCCAAGACAAGGGGTCGTTCCTTAAGGAGACGATCCTCTGTGCCCAACAGGTGACAGTCCCACCGTGAATCAAAGGGGGCAAGAGTGCTCAAAAGCCCCCATGGCTCACCAAAGACATTCAGGAACATCTGAAAGCTAAAAAGGAGGCAAACCCCTGGTGGAAGGGAGGGGCCATCACCAAGGAGGATTATACCTCCATTGCTTGGGATTGTAGGGGGGCTGTTAGGAAGGCTAAGGCGGAGATGGAACTAGAACTAGCGACCAGGATCAAAGATAACAAGAAGACCTTTTTTAAATACATAGGAAGTAAAAAGGAGGCACTGGGTAACGTTGAGCCCCTGCAGGACATGCCTGGCAATCTGGTGGTTGCACCAGACGAGAAAGCTGACCTCTTTAACAAATTCTTTGCCTTCATTTTTCTGAGCAAGGACTGGGACATCCCCCCACTGGGGCTCCGGACCGACTCATGAGAGGCACCTCCAGCCCTAGGGTCAGAGAGGACCTAGTTAGAGAAGGCTGAGAGGGGATCTGGTGTCCGTCTATAAACTTACCAGGGTGGACCAGCGAGGAAAGGGAGAGGGCCTGTTCCCCCAAGCACTACCCAGAGTAAATAGGAATAACAGCCAGAAGTTGATCAAGAGTAGGTTCAGGCTGGACATCACAGTAGGAGGCACTACTTCACGGTCAGGCCGGCTAGGATCTGGAAACAACTTCCAATGGAAGTGGTGCTCGCTCCTACCTTGGGGATCCTCAAAAGGAGGCTAGACAATCACCTTGCTGGGGTCATTTGATCCCAACATTCTTTCCTGCCCATGGCACGGCGTCAGACTTGATAATCTGCTCAGGTCCCTTCCGACCCTATCACCTATGAAACTGCACCTGCACAATGGGGCAGCTGCCACGTGGGGGGTGATCCCATTGCCCCACACTGTGCAGGAGGGCTCTGCCATGAGCTCCCAGAGGCCCCAATTGCTGCTGCTGATGCAGCTGGTGAGTGTGGGGCTTTTTTAAGTGCCAGAGGCTGGGCTGGGCAGGGGAGCCATGGGGGCTTCTCCCATGGCTCCCCTGGCTGTGCCTGCCTCTGCCCCGATGTGGGGAGCTGTGAGGGCTATGCCCTGCTGCCGCTTGACCAGCCGGCATGGGGCGGGGGGGAGGGGGGAAATGAACAATGCAGACACGGCTTGCTCCAGGCGGCAGCAGGGCATAGCCCCGCTCCCAGTGCCACTGCGCCTGCAGCAGCCCTGGGAGCAGGGGCTCTGCTCTGCCACTGCTTGCTAGCCAGTGTGGAAGGTGCGGGGAATGCGGGATGTGGGTGCAGTAGCA